>NC_133578.1:33957087-34566687 GCF_964106895.1 Numenius arquata
TGTAATGCAATGGCTATTAAAGTACAGTTCTTGTTCAACCATCAATCTTTATCCATTTTGAAGGACACCTTATGGATATAAATTATGAGGTCTGTCAGGGGAAGGTTCATAGATAAATGGGTTCAGTCACCAGAATATTACTTCCTACAGGAGTGACTGCTGAGTAACAATAAATTGTGGGGTCTAAAGAAGTTTATAAAAAGCCAGATCAACTTAATTGCCTCACTCCTGAATAGACAGCAGCATATGCAAAAGGCAAGGTTATAGCATCACATGGCAGGTTCAACAATGTCATTTTGACAATTACGATATGCTTGCAGATTGACAATGTGATAAAATACAGCAGTAGTATAAAACCGACGGGCTTTAGAGCTTCAGATTTTTTTCAGGTGTTATGTAGCTACATCAGACATAACACATAAAATAAAACCCCTTCAAATTAAATAAACGTCTTTTCTACCTTGATATAATCCAATGTGTGTACACTGAAAGCCCCCAGCTTTGACAGCTCCATCATTTGCCTTAAATTCTCATGTTTTAAAGAGTGTACTAGAACAATTCTGTATTTTTATTTTCTGAAATGCTTGATAAATCGGCTTTGGAATGTACAATATAAGAAATAAGCAATGTCTCAATGTTTTTTACATAGTTGTCACCTTTACTAATGACCATTATGTTTGATTCTTCCCAGCCCCATTTTAAAAGCTTCAGAAACAAGTTTGTATCATCTTTTAACTGTGAGTCAGGTGCTTGTATGTATGTCTGCTGTTGTATGGGTAATAGTTCTGAATGATGAAAAGAAACAAGACCCTTACTGCATGACTCTCTTTTCTTACTCACAGAAGGAGCTTGACATAGTTTCCTTGGATACTGTCCAGCACATATCTCAGACAGTGGTTTTATTTTCAGATTATTATTTTTTTTTTATGGCAGAAGCGGGTGATATATCTTATTATTTGTTAAGAATAATGGGGGTGTGTGTGTGTTTTCTGAATTTCTAGCATCTACTTTTCAGAAAGACTGAGGTGCATCTTAAGTCTCACAAGGATGAAATACCTTCATATCAGTAATTATCTCAGCATCTCACTAAAGGGTCATAGATTTGATTTTCCCTAAATATGGCTGGACTAAGCCTGTATCATAATGCCAAGGACAAAAATGAAATCTTTACAGAATTAATTCCATCATTACATGTTTATCTAAGAATTTTGCTGACACAAAATTTGTTTCTTTTTTTCTTCAAAAGCTTGGGCAAATAGTCACCCACCAGATACATACGGATTACAAATGGATGGTGGAGGAAGACAAATTGAATAGAAGGAGAACAAAGCCAATTTAAAGGAAATCTCTGTTTGACAGAGATAGTTCAATTCAGATTTCATGTATGATTCAAGTACAAGTTTGGCTCAATCTAATAGAGAAATAACTTTTTTATTTTGTAACCATCTCTAAAAGGAATAAATGCAGTCCCTCTATAAAGACTTAGCTTTCTGGTTTTGATGATACTGAGTGTAGCAGAGTAGTTCAAAATGAGTGCCTTGGTTCTACTTTGGCTCTAGAAATCTCCATCATCATTTTCTTCCTAACAGAAATTTTCTACCTTATATAAGGATTACCACTGCTGTTCTTTTGCTTTTCCATCATTTCTGTTACTTCTGTTACTTATGTTTTTGCATCAGACAGGAAGGTGTATGTAATATATTCTTAAAGTGTAATACGGATTTTCTGACTTGCATATGTCTAGATTTCACCCATAATTCCTGCCCCAAAAAAGCAAGGCAAAAGTTTATCTTCTAAAATTTGATACATACAGGAAATGTTAACACAGAGGCAACGTTCTGATGAAAGATATCAAGTGTGTAAGGAGAGGAAATCATAATATGTCCAAAAATGTTTTACATCACCATAGTTTGCATATTTGTGTGGTTGATCTTTGATCTGCTGATGTGGTTTGGGGACAAAAGAAGTGCAACTCAAACCCTGTCAGTGGGAGACTGCAGAATTTCTGAATTAAAAAAAAAATATCACTCCTAAATCAGAAATCCAGCCAAAATTTTTTTTTTCTTTTCCTTACCTGCAGAAATGGGGTATTTTTGCAGTTCAGTAGTTTGGTGCTGAAAACAGTGTTGATTAAGTATTTTCAATCAGATTTGTCTTTTTCCTTTAAAATCTGAAATATACTGATTAACTCTATAAAAAGTGCATAAACATGCATACAAGCACTCAGACAGATAGAAGACAGAGAGGTATCTTCACTTCAAGTTTCTTTTAGAAATTGCGTCATAATTAGGTAAGTAAACAGGTACTGCCACTAGTTTTCCCATAGCTTTCACAATCAGCTTTTGTAGTTTCTTCTTATTCAGTGTGGGCAGGGGTATGGAATTATGTCTCATCCTTTTGTTTCAGGAAATATTGCTTCTTCCGTAGTAGCTTATAATAACCATTATTATGTTATTTTCTAAAGGGATACTTTCTTTTGCAAATAGCAATTGTTTCTTGTTCCAAATCTTCCTTACAAGATTCATGGATTTCTCTTGGTTTCTTTTCTCTCTCCTACCCTAGATGAGACATTTTGTCCCTGAACTGTGTCCTAATTCCATAAAAACAGGAAAATAAAAAATGTTCATGGCAAGCCCACAATGTAATAGAGGTTTTCAGGTTTTCAAAATTACATTGAATCGCCCACCTCAAATGACTCAACCAGTGGGTAGCAGCAGAGTCATTTCAAGTGGCTGTTTTCCAAATCAGTGATTACTTACCACATTACACTGTGGGCTGACTTTCTTCTCATAAAAGGTATATTTTAGAGCCCAGAGACAAAAAAAAGGTAACATCAATCTCAGTCTTGAATCAGAAGTGCTATTGCATTCATATCCTTAAGCCCTGAATAGCATCACAGACATAACAAACTTTAGTCTCTCCTTGGAAAATCCACCTGTTTGACAGGTGGAAAACCTGGAAATATAAAAAAACCATCCCCGTGCATGAATATGTATGTTTTGATAATCTGCCTAAAACCATGTGACAATGGTGGAAAAAGTGAGAAAATCATTGAATCTACTTTGATTGTATATTTTGGGTATTAATATATAGACATATATCCAAATATGCCTTGTATTTTTTATAATTTATTTTGGCTGGCAGAAATTGTCCCTTGAAGAAGAGAATAGAAAACTGGGTAATAGAGTTTGTTTGCAAAGGATTTGTATTCATAGAACCATAGAATAGTTAGAATTGGAAGGGACCTTAAAGATCATCTAGTTTTGACCCCACACCATGGGCAGGGACACCTCCCACTAGACCAGGTTGCTCAAAGCCCCATCCAGCCTGGTCTTGAACACTTCCAGGGATGATCCACAACTTCGCTGGGCAACCTGTTCCAGTGTCTCACCACCCTCACAGTAAAGAATTTCTTTCTAGTATCTAATCAAAATCTCCCTGCTTTCAATTTAAAACCATTACCACTTGTCCTATCGCTATACTTCCTACACGAACAGAGTCCTTCTCCAGCTCTCCTGCAGGCTCCCTTCAGATACTGGAAAGCTGCTGTAAGGTCTTCCCGAAGCCTTCTCTTCTCCAGCCTGTACCCTAGCTCTCTCAGCCTGTCTTCATTGGAGAGGTGCTCCAGCCCTCTGATCATCTTTGTGGCCCTTCTCTGGACCTGTTCTAGAAGGTCCATGTCCTTCTTATGTTGGGGGCCCCAGGGCTGGACACATTACTCCAAGTGGGGTCTCACCAGAGTGGAGTAGAGGGGCAGAATCACCTCTCTCAAGCTGTTGGCCCAACTTCTTTTGATGCAGATCAGGATACGGTTTGCTTTCTGGGCTGCAAGAGCACATTGCCAGCTCATGTTGAGCTTCTCATCAACCAACGCTCCAAAGTCCTTCTTGTTAGGGCTGCTCTCAATCCATTTTCCACCCAACCTGTATTTGTGCTTGAGATTGCCCCAACCCACATGCAGGACCTTGCACTTGGCCTTGCTGAATGTCATGAAGTTTGCACAGGCCCACCTTTCAAGCCTGTCCAGGTCCGTCTGAATGACATCCCTTCCCTCCAGTGTGTTGACTGCACCACACAGCTTGGTGTTGTCAGCAAACTTGCTGAGGGTGCACTCAATCCGACTGCCCACGTCTCCGACAAAGATGTTGAACATCATTGGTCTCAGCACCGATCCCTGAGGAACGCCACTCGTCACTGGTCACCACTTGGACATCAAGCTGTGGACCACAACTCTTTGAGTACAGCCATCCAGCCAGTTCCTTATCCACTGAGTGGTCCATCCTCAGATCCATATCTTTCAATGTAGAGACAAGGATGTCATGTGGGACAGTGTCAAATGCTTTGCACAAGTCCAGGTAGATGGATTTGTCCCTTATCCAACAATGCTGTAACGCCGTCGTAGAAGGCTACCAAATTTTTCAGGCACTATTTGCCCTTAATGAAGTCCTGGTGGCTGTCACCAGTCACCTCCCTATTTTCCATGTGCCTTATCATGTTTTCCAGGAGGATCTGCTCCATGATCTTGCCGGGCACAGAGGTGAGACTAACCAGCCTATTCCTCCCTGGGTCTTCCTTTTTACCCTGTTTAAAAATGGAGATTATGTTTCCCCTTTTTCAGTCAGCGAGAACTTCACCAAACTGCCACAACTTCTCAAATGTGATGGATAGTGGCTTGGCAAATTCATCCACCACAATTCATCTGTATTAGCAGATGCCAGGCTTTTATAAGTGTTCCCCAGGCCTCTAAATTAATAAAAGTGCAGAGTTCTGCTTAATACACCCATCTTTCAGGGGATCTAGTCCATTTTAAGGTGTATCAATATAATATGGAATAAATTCCCTGGAGCTGTAGAAGCTGCTCTACTTTGAAGTCATTAACCATTAGCTATGGAAGTAAGTACACCACTGGTATGGCTAATGACAAGTTTCTAATTGTTTATAATAGATGATGTATTTATGTAGGAATTGCTTCAAATGCAGCACTTTGTCGTATGGGCTCCCCAGGATGCTGCTCAAAGACTTTAGTCATTCTTACATCACAATGATTTCTTTTTAACAAAATATTTTTGGTGAGGAATATTAGCACAGCAGGGGAGGCAGCTACCTGCCGCATTTTCACCAGGGCTGAATTTTAGGCCGGCCACAATTTGGCTGTAAAATTACAGCTGCATATACCTTGAGTGCAGTTATTATCTCTCGGATGATGAGATCTCTCGTATGTGAGTGCAGTTGTAAAACTACATAGTAAAGTAATCTTAATTACAGCTGTGCACATGTACAGAAGGAAAAGTGTTAATTCAAGACCGACCTTTTGAAAAAAAAAGCTTTCCAGTTTCATTCCAATATTGAACTTGCCTCTGCTGGAGCCAAGTTCCACAAAAGATTACCGGTGATGAACTTTGATTTAAGAGCATTATCACGTTTGTGGGACTATAGGATTTTTCAGGAAACATTTAAGTCTGTGATTCTACAGGTCCCTATAATTATCTGAAAAAGCAGAAGTCTTAGTGTACTTTCCAGCCTGGTAACCAGGATGTCGTTTCCTTGGAGTCACAAGGCATTAACAGACACTTTTTTCAGCCTCAGGACAGAGGAAGGATGGAGAGAAGCACGTTCATAATATTCTGTTTTAGGTATATCTGGGCATGATACTGAAAGCGTGGAGGGAAATTTTAAGATATCTGAAAGTTTTAGTTTTCACTAGTCCACTTAAACTCTGATATTATTATTTTTGGGGGCTTTTAATGTGATTGAAGTATTTGTCCTTTTGTGAATATCATAAGCCACGGGGAATTATTCTTTCCATATGTGTTCTTTTCTTTTAACTGAATATTGAATTCCTTGAGTTGCTAGCACCTGGTCCTAAAATGACTGTATAATGTATCCTTCTCTGAATAACTTAAATATGATCTCATTTTTCACTTATTTTCTAATGTTGTTTTGACACGTCGCTATTAAGGCTGCCTGACACACCTGATTATAAGATGATAATTCACTTGCTAATTATTTTGCCAAATATTAATCATTTGTACTGAAATTGTATATTCCAGATGTCTATTTAGGACATTTTTTGTTGTATTTTTTAGTTCAGTTGAAATGGCCTATTATTTTCTGACAATGAGGTAGAAAAGGTCTTCACTATTGATATTATGAAAATATGGTGATCATTTGTTTGGAAAATTTCAAGTCTTTAATGAGTTGGAACAATTTACATTTTCTAGGCCATGTGCAGAAGTCTTTTGTCAGAGATAATGCTCTTAGTCGCATACTCCATTTTTCTTAAAACAATCTGAGATTTTATCAGGCCAAGGGTCCTGGCTTATGGAACCAGTGAGTTTAGGAAAATGGGAAGGTAGCCCAAAGTGCTTCATGACCCTGGAGCATTTCCGCACAGAGGGATTTCTACTGAGACACTGGGGCCAGCACTGCTGGGAGTGGAAGGACACTCAGCCTGTGCCATGAGCTAGACTTTTGCCTTGTTTAGGTAGCGTTAGTATTTCCTCTTGGAAGGATATTGTATGTTAATTTTTGCTTAATGCATGTGTACAGTATGGGTAGAGACCTAATGCCCGTAGATGTCAGTGGAAATGCTTAGATCAAGCAGAGCATGTACAGCGGGCATGTCTCACTCTTATGTTTTTAAAGACATTAATAATATTATATTGATGATGCAATATGTGCTTTTGCAAATAAGACTTTTAGATGGCTTTTTGCAAACAGCAAAAAATCCCACAACATTAGAGAAGCTATAAATTTATTTTAGTTTGAAGGCAATGTGTGAATTCAGTAATGTTAATTAAAGAATAAGTATTAGCAGATTTTAACATTCCTAGCATGCTTTGAGGATTGATTAATAAGAGTAATACTTAGCTGGCACAATGGAATAATTTTCAACATCATTACCTTGTCCCTTGAACAAGTCAAGCTTGAACCCTTGGGATTTGGCAACACTTTGTAAAACAAACATTGCCAAACACATCTGACTTTCTGAAGGACAAAACTTTTATAATAATCAAAGATTTGAATGTCCTAAATTTGTAAGTGATGCAAACCAAAAGCAGTGACTTGAGGATATCGGGATTAGAAGAAATGTTTGAAGGAGTTAATGAAATGTTCTTCAGCCTAGGAAAAAAAAAAACCAGAGAAACTAAAGTTAAGCCTATATATGCAATCATATATAAAGCCTATATATTCCCATCATATAAGCAATATATGATGGGAAGATTGACATGGCAGCGCTGGAGTCATAGCAGCCAGCAAATTAGATACTAGGTAAAGTCACTACAGCTATTGATGAAGGAAGTTACTTATCAGATCTTTACACGGATTAAGGAATAAGAAAATAAGAATATAACATATAATATAAATAATAACACATGTAATATATACAAAATAACATAAAAATAGACATTCAGTGGGAGTTGCAAGACTACTAAAAGATATTCTATGTGGTTTGATGCCACGAAATCATTATAAGTACATCCCACAGGCATCTTACTAGATGCATTGCTTGAACAAGACAAGAGCGGCAATTTGTAGTTGTCACCCAAAAGACATCCAAACCAAGCAAGTTTAGATTTTCTGTTAAATAGGCTTGGTAAATAGGCTTGGTAAACTTTCATATGGGAACTTTATACAAGGGTATTTCCTGAGATCTGACCCCTAGGAGAGCTTAGCCTTGAAGACAAATTGGCCAGGGTGAAAGCTGAGATGGAGCTGAGCTTCTCTATGGCCTTCCAGGACTGAGGTGGTTCTACACATGCTCTGGTGCAGAACGATTTGCGGATAGTTATCTTCAATAATGAAAACTGAAGATGAGGTGTGGTTCCTTTCACAGCCAGGCCAGCAGGGGTTATAGTTTTGGACTTGGACTCCCAAATGCTGTGTTTGATTTTATGTTGTGTTTTTTTAAACTGGATCTCAATATGTAACGGTTGTAACATTTAGATATCTAATTCAGTTTCAACAGTGTTTATCTACATATTCATGAAGACATTACCTATAAAACACAGTCCTTTGTCATGACTTCCTTTTATAGATGCTCTTACAATCATAGTATCCTTAAAGCAGCAAAATAACTGCAAGAAAAGCACAGAACTGCTTGGGCTCACACATATCAGAAGCATATGGATTGTCTGTGGCAAGGATGTAACATTGAGTTTATTATAAACAGGCCTTTGACAGCTTTTCTGATATTGCCATTTTTCCTGGTTACAGTATAGGAAGACAAGGACCAGCCAGGCCACCAAAGGAGCAAAGGTTGTTTTTTTCAAGTGCGGGTGTTTAGTCTTGATAGATGGGAGTTCAAGCCCCAGCTGAAAATGAATCAAATGACTGCCTGAGATGTACCTAATTGCTATAGAGGTTGAAAGAGCCCAGTCCAAGAAAGTGAATTGCAGAATTAAAGTTGGCTCTTGTAGCATAGGTATTTAGGAAGAACTGCTATGAGTAGGAAAGAAGTCTTTGATTTAGGAAGGGCATCTTTTGAAAGACTGGAAAATATATAGATCTGTTCCATTTAGGGGCTTAGGCCTAAGAAAGGAGAAATGAGGCTTGAAAAAATTCTGGGCTTTTTTTTTTCCTTTTCCTTTTTCTCACCTTCCCTTTTTTAATGTTTCCTAAGCTAAGATTAACTTTCTAAGGTCAGATTTTGCTGGTTTATAGGGCAGACTTTTTTTTTTTTTTTAATGGCTTTGAAGTGAATCCTTTCAACCTGGATATGCTCATATTACTTCTGCTGAATATGATGCATTCTTCTGCTTTATTCTTACTTATGTGGCTTTTCTGAAGAGAGTAATTTTACAGATTTAATAAAAACAAAAAAAGTTAGTGTTCTGCCACTGGTAGAAAGAGGGAGTTTGCAAAATAAGCTGGCAGGTGGGTAAAGAATACCAGAAAACAGGATTCCCAAACTGAAAGTTTTAGATATGTTTACATAAGTATTATATAAAAGAGGAAAATAGAGTTGTTCAAATAGTAGTCTAGTTTCAATTTCTTACATGAATGTTTTGTTAAAGAAACAGCTTGAATTCTCTCCTACTTGCCCAAACTCCTGTCACATTTAAATAGTTGATAAAATGACTAGCAAGCAAGTTGTCGCCCATAATGAGACCTTGCTTGAAACTGAGGGAGAGAAGGACCTTTTGAGAATGCAGAGAACTAATAACCTCCTTTTTGAGTCTGCATCATCCTCAGTACAATGTATCATATCTCTGAAAATGTCAGAAGGTTTAGTTTTTCAATGTGGTTATTTAGCACTTTGAGAACTTGATTCTGGCAAACCACTAGCTATGGCTATGTTCAAAATCAGCCATCAGGCTGCATGAGTGAAAGATCAGTTGTCCCGAATGTGGCATTGCCCCAAGTATGACAATAATGAAATTTTACAAAGGATTTATTCTTTTTTTAATTGTAGGAAAAGTTTTGCTTTCTTAAATCTTACATGGTATGCTACCTCTCAACTGTTATATAAAATAATAATTTAAAATATTTTTGATGTTTAACATTTCTGTGATTGACCTGTCTGCCATTGGGTACTTATAAGCCTTGTAAATCCTTCCTGCTCTCTCTGTGTACCTACATAAGCATTGATGTATCTGCCTAGTGTCTTATTTAAGCCTACATATGGTTTGTGTAGATTTAGTGGATTAGTCTTCTAAAACAGATTTCCTTCCACCTTAGCTGCATTAAAGCTGACCCGTCTGTGTATTATAAAGTTCTTTTGTTTTAGATAACCACAGCCTATTACACCTCCTGTTGTAGAAACTGCATCTGGGACTTGGCCAAGTTATCCTAAAAATCACCCATCCCTGACAATTAAACAGCAATGACAAAATGGAGTAAAATGAAATGGCCCTTGAGACGTCACCCAGCAGTCTGCTAACTGGGCAGTCTCAAGAGCAGGAAGGCTGAAAAACAGCCTGGCGTCTTTCCGAAGCTATTTTAATGTTGCTGATTTATAGATCTGTTATTTTGTTTAGAGGAAGAGACGGAATAGCAAAGTAAACATGATGGAGAGGGCATCCACTTAAGGCTAAGGTCAATTACTCAAGGGAATAAATGTGCGTAATTGTACACCTGATAACTAACAGCATAAATAGACTGTTGATTTATGTCACGAGTCTTAAACTGCAACCCTTTTATCCAAACAATTACAATAATAGGAGGTTGATTATTTGTATTTGTTCCAAGAACTTGTGATGATCATCTTTGCAAAGATACAGGAGAAAAATAGACTAGTGTTCCCTTTGGCAGATATCCTTTCTCATTAGATGATAACTGGCATTGTGGATAAACCTTTTATAGGTTAGGGCAGACAAACACTTTAATTATGCTCAGGAAGATATTAATTCCCAGATGCCTAGATCAGAGAATCTTCTGGCATCTCAAGTCACTGAATAAAAAGCATCTATCTGTCTTGCTAGTTCAATGACTTTTCATTAGCTATGATGTTTTGCCACTCTTCTCTATTCTTAGCATAACTACAGTAATTAAGAGGCAATTTTTAAAATTCTATGTTGGAACTCGGCTTGATTCAGAGTTTGCTGAGCTCAGGAAACCAATGTCTGTCAGGCAAACTGGAGGCCCAGTACCCATGTTCGAGGCCAAAATCATCACTACTAAATGGTAGCATCCCTAAGCAGTGCAAGTCCAATCCTGGAAATAGCTGCTTCAACAGACAGGATTATTCTTTTGTTGCATGTTTCAGTTGTTGTGGGGTGTTTGGAGGGGATGAGGGCTTGGCAAAGGGATGTTGGCAGGGAATAGGGATTGCATGAAACTAAAGCAGTTTTCAAAACTCAGTGCAGTCAGACATTTTTCATCTTCCAGAGAAGATGAATCTTTTTTCCCTCCACCCAGAGTTTTTCGTGTCTCTTGGCTGCCGCTAAGTCTAAATCACAGTTCAAATCAGAAAACTCTCATGCATTTCAGTAACCTTATTGATATCCTACACAAAAACATTAAAAGATAACTTAAGATTGTTTGCAGATAATCACACTTTATTTATAGCTAAACCTTGTCTAAATGTATTTACTGTTTCTGTTTCATTGTAAGTCTATTACCTTCTGCAGATACATACAGACATACATTTCACTGTTCTCTAATTTTGTTGTTATGCCACTGACTAGCCTGCCTGAGTTTTGTGTACTCTTTCCTGCATGCTCCTCTTTTCTGATTTTGGTTAGTGAGCTGTAATTCTGAGTTGTGTACATAAAAGTCTCAGCCTGGGTTTTTCTCTTCTCCAGAACTGAGGAACTTTACAGTAGTTATTAGCTAAGCCCATAACACACTAACAAAGCCTAGTTAAGCTTCATAATATGGTTCAGTTTTAGCAAAAAACTGCTGTGTCTTCAATAAAGTCACTGTATCCAGACTTTCCAAGAAACCATAAAGGAAATAAGTTTTTCTGTATTCATTATTGATTTTGGGAGCTAATCCTCTGAATTCTGCAAAAGTATGGACAAAAATCTGAATTTGACGGTAATGTTTCAATGTGTAAAAAAATTTGTGATGGATGTGGAAGTATTTACTTCCACAAAGTTCAGTCCAAAAGTATCTTTTTAATTAGCAAACCTTTCCTATTTTTCTTAGCCTTAGGAACCTCAAAAATGTATTCCTCCTAGGTAAAATGATTAATGCCGTAAGAAGGTACAGCAGGATGCATCCTAACAGGGTGCATCATTCAGTTGGAAATTTGCTAGAACATTGTTTGAGCACTTGTTTTTAGGAGAGGGGAAAAAAAAAAAGTTTTACTTTCCTTGGAAGGAACTTTTCACTTGGGAAGGGGGAAATATTCTACCCTCCCAAACAGGAGTAGTGTTGTTATATGAGAGTTGCATTCTGACCTTTTAAAATGTGTCTCCAGTCTCATATGTTATGTTCTGCTCAAGACACAGGAACATTATTTACGCTTGATCTATTAAATGAGTTAGTGGTTTGAATCTGTATAGCTTTGTGAATTACTAAATTACTGTTAGTAAAATGTGGGTTTGGACCAGATTTTTCAAAGGGCTCTAATTTAATATTGACCTTTGTAAGATTTATAAGATTTAGCCATGTATTTGTCTGCAAATTAGAGAAATAGGTGGCTAAGCAATGCCATTTAACCTGCTATTAATTCCAGTACAAAATTATGCCTGTGAAAAGTGTAAGCCATGTTGAGTCCTGTTTATACACTTTGAAAATCAAAAGCATTTTATATCTCATTGTTATGTTTTATATGTTCAGCAGATATGTATTCTAATACAAGCAAAAGATCATAATTTCTGGAGACTGTGGATGTTATTTTAATAGCAGATTAGCACATTAATACATGTTAAAAGGCTGTCCCCTGCTTCAGCAGACTGTGTTCAGCTATAAAGATAAAATCCGTTTTCAGGGGTCTCTTTTACCTCAATTTGGCATGAACTGCGTCAACCTCCGCTTCCTTACCTTCCTAGGTGTGAGACCATCCCCTCGTTCATTCAATTATTGGATTATGTCTAGTGATGAAGGACGGAGGATAGCTCCAGAAGGGTGCTGTCCAGAGGGTGAACATAAACAGCTTTATTACAAATTCAGAAATAGCTGATAATGACCTCCACCCACTAAGGAAAGGGAATTACTTGCATACTTTGTACTTTTTTTCCATACAAACCCTTAATACAAGAGTAAAAGATCTTGTCATTTCTGTTTCAGAAGCTTTACTAAATGAAACTTCATATCCACTTCTTGTCTTGCAGCTACAACTGACGTGTGGCTTTGGCAGAGCTCAGCACATTTCTCGCTCACCTCGTTCATCCTTCATGAAGAATCTGGCACGTGCCAGGAGCACAGCTCAGAGCCTGTGGCTGCAGGGTGGAGGCAGGTCAAAGAGTTAAAGCACAGTAATGTGGACTAACAGGCTGCTAGATCTGCCTGCTAAAATTCCTACCCAGAACACAAAGAGGTAAGGAAGGGTCGCAGTTTGCAGCCTGTGAATGGGAGAGTGTTAAGCTAACACTTTGTAAGTTGCTGAAGATGGAAAACATCTGTCTCTCTTATTCCTTGTGAGGATGTCTCCTGGGATGTGTGAATCAGCCTCTGAGCTGAGTGATTCCTAGGCCCACACTCACCCTGCTGAAGACGTATTTTGGGAAAAAAGTAAGGAACATGTTGCTCAGTCTCCAGAGAGTAAAATCAAGGAAAGGATCTCTGCTATGTAATTCACTGACACACTAGGTTTGGTTTCAGGGAGGCTAAACATTGACAAAGAAGAATGAGAGAGACAGAGAACTGGGACTGTTTTCCCTGTGTTTTATACCCAAGCAACATACTTTTAATGTTAAAACAGTGGTGGATAAATAGAATATGGACCACAAAAGTGTTGCATACCATTCTTGTGGATTACCTTAGAGTAAGAAGTTTGGTTCTGTAATTAAAATACTAGTTGTAATGAAAGTCAGCGTTGAATTGAAAAATCTCTTCATATTTCTAGTTGTGCCACAGTTTTTTTCAACATGTAGAAAAATCTTGTCTTTTGAAGTAGGCTTTGATGTGAAGTAAATGGGGTCAATTTATTTCAGCTGAGACAGAATCACAGAGTTAATCTCAGTATATGATTTTAGGAGCAATTTTTTTCCACCCTCTCCATAGGATTTTATATTATGAAATATTTGGATAGGAATTCTCAGGCTGACTGAACACAATATTTGAGGTAATATTATCAATTATTATTTCTTTCTTGAAACCTCTAGGCAATGAATAAAACAGAGATGTGCCACATTCTGCTTTGAAATCAGAAGTTTTCTCAGTAGTGAAAAAGGTAGGTTTAAAGGGTCTCATTTAAAGGGCCTTCAAGGGCCATAAAAAGGCCTCACTTCTAAATGAGCATTCTGGATGGGATGCATAAAAATAGTTAGACATTTAACTTAGAACAGCTATAATTCAGTTATAGCTTCAGAGCTGTTATTTCATGTCATTCTAGGCTGCTTGGAGTACGTCAGTCACAGTTAATAAGGTGTACAGTGCTATCAGCGCAGAAGAATAGATTTAGAGCTAAAACCAGGAGTTGAAATTCAGTTTTTCTCAAAAAAATAATAATGATATTGATGTTTTCTTTGGGAAGGAAAAAATTAATCAGATCTACTTTGAAGGTAGAGTTGTTCATTACTTATCTCATACCAGCATAGAACTTCTGATTTTTCTGAGTACATTAGGAAGTTGGAATATAGAAATGTAGATGTACTACGAAGATCTGAAGATAATTTTGACCTTAGCTTGACGCTACTGACCCTTTCTTCAAACGGAGTCCACTGTAAAAATCTCTTATTTATGCAGTTAATACAGTTCAACATTATTATGTGATGCTGTTGACCTGAGTGCAGCCAACAGCTGTAGCCAGACTGAGAAAAGTTGTATAAATATGCGGTGAGTAATGGGAAGCATGCCTTAAGCCTGTGCCTTTACAAATTCTATGAATTTTCAATGTGCTAAGTGTAGTACAATTTATTTGTTCACAGACCAAGGCGACGCATTGGAATCTAAAGCTGTTGATATCCTTTGTTTGAAATAAGAGAGCATAGTCAAAACAAACAGCTACCATTTTAACAGAAATGCACAGAAGAGCAGTCACATACAATCAAAGTCACCTGGGTTTTTACTTCTCACACACTATTATATCACCCTCAGACAGAGATGTTTTCTACTTTCAGCGTGTAAATGCAGTCGTTGCCCCAGCACTGAGCTCTGAATTTCACGCTGTAAAGCTTTTTTTCAAGATTGGGTTACGTGAAGAGATGGTGTTGCTCACCTCTCTGACCCATTTTTTTTAATATGCAAAGTGATGGTTTCCTCCTTTGTAGAATAATATTAAAGCCTTGAATGCAAGATTTTTTTAGGAATACTCTTTCTATCTTTTAATCACTATGTTTTTCCATTCTTGCAACAATGTGGAGTATATTCTCAAGTACCTTGAAATCTTAGCATAATTTTAGAGTTATGCCTCTCATGAGGGGTTCTATTGGATACTTAGATATCTTCTTGTCTTTAAAAAGGCTTAACAGGAAGAAGCAACTGAACTCAGTGTGGAGCCAGGATTCCAGAACACGAAGTAATAATCCTGATTTTGCAGTTAAACTCTGCTTTTCCTTGATCAATTGTGACCTTTATTCTGCAAAGAAATCATTTCAGCTGTGAGTGGTATTAGTAGCAGTAGTAGAAAACTGCACAAAGTTGGTGTTTTCAGTAGTTCTTCATGTGTGCCAAATCTCTGTGTAATTGTATCAGCATTTTTGTGGAAATATAATCTTGCCCATCTATAACTGTTCTGTTAATTTTTCTCCACTTGTTGTTAGTGAAAGAAAGAGAAGCGATAAAATAGTTTATTTCTTAATAAGGCCAAGACATGTATAGTATGGCAAAACATTTCTACTGCAGGGACCAAAAAGTGCTTACATCCAGCAGAAAAGCAGACACATGGAGACACACTTTGAAGAACACCAACAAGAACAGAAGGAAAAGACGAGCAAGTAGGCTCTTGACGATTGCAGAAATTTCTGCTGACAATAGAGAGATTAAAATACTTTAGAGAGAAGTCTGACTGTAATTCACAGCAGGTGGGGAAGAGGTGAAATAAGAAAAAACAAAGATCAGGGAGGATTCTGCCTAGAGTTTTTGGCTTTGCTAATGCTCACCAAAGTTCTGCCTGTGTCTGTATATTTACCTTTTATTTTCCATTACTTGCAATTGACCAGGTGATATTCTGGTGATAAAAAGTGGTGCTGCTTCACGTCTGCTGGAGAACTGTCTCTTAAACAGTGAAGTGATTCAGTAATGTTAAAAATAAATGAAGATAATCTGTAGTTTTTATGGCTGTAACTTTTAAGCTTCCTTCGAAACGTCCTTTCCTTTTACATTTCTTTCCTTTTCTTTGTTCTGTGTTCTCATTTGTCTTCCCCAGTCACGAATAGAGATCACATGCTATAAGCAAAAGCAACTTGTGACCGTCTCTTTGTGTTGATGATTTTGCTTTTACTCAGGCAATAAACAGGGTACTACAGACTGTAAATCACATGAGAAAAGTTCTAGATGAGAGCTGTGACCAGCAACAGTGTCCTCACATCTCTCACTTACATCTGCCATCAGGGAGATGTCTAGAACAACTGCTGTTAAAAAGCAGCACCTCCAGTAACAAAGGGAAATTAGTTGGTAGGCATATGCCCAGCTAACTTCAGCATCATAAAAGGAATAATTATAAATCATTATTCACTAAACAGAAGGAAAGTTAAGCTTGCCATAATACCTTTCATCTATCTGAGTGTATAGTATATAATGGATTCCGTGCTGAATGGAGCCTGAGAGATACCCCAGGAAGCAGAGCAATAGCTTACAAAACAACTGTGAAATCAATCTGTAACCTGGGGGGAGTTTAGATTTTTTTTTCCTAATATAATTGCATGTTACAGTAATACATACTATTCTAGAACAAGGCATAGATTCAATTCACTTAATTTTAAATACTGTTTTTACAATTCTCCTCTGCTATTTTCTAATTATTTCAGGTGAGACTATTAAAAAAATGAAAGAGAAACTCTTGGAAAATGGTAAATAATTCAGTTTAGCCTAGCATGAATAACTAAGCTGCAAATGACTGTAAACTGAGAATAAAAAACATTTGATAGAAATGTTTTTTTCTACTTGAAGTCAGGAAATAGAAACCATAGTGGATGTTTCTATTCTATTGTTATGCAGACTTTACCTGGTATCAATAATAGCATTTAGTGTGATTGAATAGAAGGAAATCCTGATGATACTGTATTGTCTTCTGAATTATTGTCACATCTGACCACAAAAGACAAAAATGGATAGTGCAACCAGATTACAGTTATCTCCCAGATTTCCTAGTCTGGGGGCTGTGTCCCTGTGTACCTGGAGAGCCCCCAGGCAGCAGGCTGAAATAGGGGTTTAAAGCTGTGAAAAGTTGAAGGACCGCAAATTGCTTACAGTGACTCGGAGGCTCAGACATCCACACACCATTTGAAGTTTGTCTGCTCACTACGCACCAGGGAACTTGTCCTACTCTCCCCCTTTGTAAAAACCCTTTCTGAAATGCATCTGTCAGGAGCGGAGACCTTCCTCTTGCCACTGCTGATGGAAAGCAGCAAAATTCCCCTGAAGAACTGTGTGACTTCTATATTTGTGTACCTGTTTCACATCTTCTTTCAAACTATCTGAAGTATCTTTTTCAGGCTTTTCCTCAATCTGAAAAAAATTATTCTCCTTTATTTGTGTAATTTTGAAGCCTTGCAGGTTGCAGGGCTTTTCTTAAATCTCAGAGACAGTTTATTATTAATAATATATTAAGAAATCCACACAAAGTAAGCAAAGAATTAGTTGAAAAAAAGACATTTCCATTTTCATCCAATTCTTAGCAACTCCAGTGCCTCTTGGCCCATTTTTAAATTAGAGAGAAAGAAACAGACAGGAGAACAGAAAGGTCATGGTAGGTTTTCATACTTGCACTTGACCTAATCGTTTGTCCCACATCACTCTCTCTTTTTTGCTGCGGAAGGCTTTCTCCACGTGTTCTCTCCACTGAAGGCCTCGCTCTGTGATCAGTCCCACAGCCAGGTCTCCCTTTTTCATCTCTCACCATCATGGGTGTAAAACCTCTTATCCCCTCTAATTTGTGCCCCAGGCCTATCTCTCTTTTTCATAAGCCATCTCCCTTTACTCCAGACCTCACTTCAGGCAATATCATTACTATTCAGACACCTCTGTTTTGTGCTCCTGGGCTCATCCTCATTAGCTCCATTTAGTTAATCACCTTTGGACTGCTCCATTTTTTCCTGTTTTATGTGATGATATTGTAACTTGCTTTTAGATTTGTTCTCCCACAGCCACTTCATCAGCTATGTTTGACTGGCCTGGGACTCAGGAAATTATATCTTCAGATCCTTTCTGTCCCAGATAGTCCCATTAGTTTTCAGTGAAAGCATTTCCTAGAGTAGTACAAAGTTAATAATACATAAATAAGGGATAATGAATAACGGATAAATCCCATGTCATTGAATGACTGTATGATCCACCAAAACAATAAGAAATATCATCACTATGAAGGAATTACTGTGATAAGGCAACTGTTTAAGTATTTATTTAACATTTGGTGTTTGTCCATGACTGGTTGTCTGGGCTTAGAGATTTTCTGCCTTCGGAAGGGTCAAATGGAAACAAATAGTTTTCATACTGATGGAGTTAAGATAAGCAGAGATTCATCTACGAAACATTCAATTATTCCAGACAGTAGTAAGGGATTAACTTGTGAACAATGTAATCAAACTAAAAAAAAAAAACAAAAAAAAAACAAAACAGATATCATAAATGACAAAAAAGTCTCTCACTTGCACAGAATTGCAAGAACCATTTAAATCTGAATTTATTATAGGAGAGTTAAACCCTTCAGGCAAAGATAGGTCACTTACGAGAACAATTTGTTTTTCATTAGCCTAAACCTGCCTGACCTGTTCATCTGTTTGTGTCCTATAAAATATCCTGTTAGTACATGCAGATGCAGGATTAGCAGAGGAAATTACATTGTCTCTTTGAACCTAAGAATTCTTGGTACAAGTCAATGAAAATTATCGTATTCCCCAGAATCCTGCCTGGCAAGCCTGCTGGCTATCTGGAGCATGCTTCCAGGAAATAAACTGCGTAAGGTACCACAGAATAGAGTTAAAATTGGAAAATTTTACTCCAAGATAGCCAGGAGTGCTTTGAAAACGAGAAATTACTTATTTTATGAGGAATGACTGCTGAAACAGCTTAGAGAGATTATAAAAGAACCAAAGAGATCTCAAAACGAGCAGTAACTTTGACTTCTTTACAAAATCTCCAAGTAGAGCTGGTCTGTCTGCATCTTAAGGCTCACACAACAGTGAGTTGCTGTAAACATCTGTTAAAGTGGGTGACACCAATCTGTTCTAATTTTCCTTGTCTAGGGAAGATCAGGATGGTGGGTTTGTATTTTGTGAGTGTCCCTAACCCATATATACAGGTGTAGGTAATGAAAAAGGTGAAATTACTTTTCTTTCAAAATTAAACCGGTCCTTTTTAGGGGAATTATTTGCAGAGATGTTTCAGCTCTCCAAAAGCAAACTCACTTTCCCTTCAAGTTCTATATAAATAGCCAAGCAAATAACAGCCAGATTCTCAATCAGTAAATCTCAAATAAAATTGTTCTTTAAATGTCCATCCCATTCCAAAGCTTCCTGTATATTTTGAGTGCTGCATACAGAAGATATTCAAAATTTAATGTAAAACTACTCATATTATCTACAGCTAAAATTTAGGCATAGGTCTAAAATTAATTGTCTCATCTTAAGGTGTTGTAAATTATCATTACTCTGTTTTTGTGAATGGGAGTGTGTCAGTTGTAACAGCTAAGGATTCGTCTATAATACATTAAACGTTGGATACTACTCAGGTAAGCAGTAGGTATTTTTTATTTAGAGCATGTAGAAAATACTCTGAAAATATATAAATTCAGAAAGTGCTGGAAGGATACTGCAAAGCTGGTGAAATTTCTAGTATGTTGTGCATACCTATTTATAGCATACATTTTTAGTGTCAGTAAGAACTGCTAAACGGAAGATACACTGAAACAGAAATGTTTTCAGGGAAGTTCCTAGTAATTCTAATGATGGGAAACATACACATCCTTACCCTGATTGTTTAATAAATGTGTCTTGTAATAAACCTCAAAACATTTAGACTGTTTGTGAGACCAAGCAGCCAAGGGCATTACAGCAAAGTCAGCACTCCGCTAACATTTGTCACGAGACTTTATAAATACTATGGCAAACAAACTAATTTTGGTGCTAGTATCATCTTCCTCACAGGCTGTCTGAGCAGCGCGCCAGGGCCACTTGCCCTCTAATGTCTTTCTAGATGTGGTTCTCGTGTTCCCTTCCTCCCAAGCTCAAAGGTGAAAAGATACTTCTTCTCTCTCCTTAAGGGCATCGATGATTTTTGTCAAGAGCCCTTTCTCATTGCGGGTGTTCGATTTGTTAGGGCCAGGGACCTGTTCCCTTTCATATACCTGGAAGCTCATGCCAACCTCTCCTCAGCGCTTGCTTGCTCACCTTCTGGGCTCACCATCGCCCACAGGCTGAGACAAGAAGCCTGAGGACAGCTTTGCAAAAAGGAAGGGAGTCTCAGGAACTTTGCAGGAGAAAAAAATCTTAGAAAAAAAGCAGATCCTGGTAAAATTTGATCATAGAATCATTTAGGTTGAAAAAGACCCTTAAGATCATCGAGTCCAACCATTAACCTAGCACTGCCAAGTCCACCACTAAACCACGTCCCTCAGCACCACATCTACACATCTTTTAAATACCTCCAGGGATGGTGACTCAACCACTTCCCTGGGCAGCCTGTTCCAGAGTTTGATAACCCTTTTGGTGAAGAAATTTTTCCTAATAACTAATCTAAACCTCCCCTGGCACATTGTGAAGTTGTTTCCCCTCTTCCTATCATTTGTTAGTTGATGCTTTTTTAAATCATACAGATGTATGTCAATTGTTATATTTATTTATTTTTAAAAAGGGAGTATTTTCTTTTACTGTTTCTTCTGTAACGCTGAAATGCTACAGCATGCTGGCAGACTATGAGTATGAATGATGGGAACCTAAAAGACTAAGGGCAGGAAGATTTGTATTATCTCCAAAACAGTATTCCCTCTTAGGCCATATAAAACCAGAACTGAAAGTTAAAAGTTTAAAATTCATCCATCAACACAGTAAGGTCCATTTTTTTTTGGATGAACCTTTACTATTAGCATTCTTCCCACCTATAATTCTGTGGGAATACTGGGAACTGAAAAACCCCAGGTAGTAAATATGATCCTGTAAACTTGAAACTGAGAAAGAGTTTTCCTCCCAAGCTTGAAGGGGCAGGTTAAAAGAATTTCCTTTCCCAAAAGCAAATATGAAGTTGCCAGAGAGGTGTTGTGAACAGTTTTATTACCCTTCTGCTTTGAGATAATGTACCATTGATAACCTGATTGCTCTATACAAAGACAAGGTAAAGGCTAATACTATACGGGATCAAAAAAAAAGGTCAGATTTTGAGTTTACCTCTGCATTTCAGCATAACACCACTGATACTGTGGACTCATTTGTTATTATACTGGTGTGAAATTACATTCTTAATCCTGATTTTGAACAAAGAAATATATTTCCCCCCCCACTGTAAGGGGAAAGTGGGGGCATGGTGCGGGACAAAGAGAAAAGAACACTCGATACATGCAGTTCACAGAATAATCCTCCATGTGCTTTCACATTAAAGTACAACTTGCCAGGTCACAGAGAAGGGAATACACTTCTGAGGGTAAAGTAAACATTTGCCTCCCAATTAACAGTTTCTGCTGTTAAGCGTTTCACATACTTGGAAAGCTGAGACACTTTAGGTAGAATTTGCATATGTACTTGTGCAACACACTTCTGCTTATTTTGTTCCTTCAGATGTTTTCAAAAGCTTTAACTTATGATTTTGAATTTCCAGACATTTCTGCCAATGCTAAAGAGCTATTCACCAACTTTACCAGAACTCCACTGCAGTCTCTTTGTAGGAGAACAGTGTGCTACTTCATTCAAACTTAATGAGTTGAATAACTTGGCATCTAATTGGACTTTAGATCACTGCTTGTCTTGTTAATGCAGTGTTAAAACTGAAGGTGACCAGATGTAATCGCAGTAAAGACTATTTTAGTACTCAGTATGCTAGATGAGATCATATTTTAATTCCTATTATATAGACTTCATTTAGTGATACAAAATCCCAAGTATCTCTCTGTGCAGGTACCTGTTGAGCACCCCTCATGCTAATTTGTGATAAAACACTAAATAATAATGAACTTAGAGTACTTAAAGTGCCAAAAATACCCCTGGAAATATACTTCCAGCAGATAAAACTACAAGCTTTTTATTTTCTCTAAATTTCCAATCTATTAACCTGTGGTACAAGTTGGGCTTCCTTCCATCTTACCATTCTGGGAATGAAATAGGACGGCTAGATGGACTGCAGTTATTACAGGCAGCTTTATATCACATTAATATGCTTTGGGGCTATATGAGGATCTCAGAAAGATATCCCAAACAAAATAAGAAAATTAATGAGGATGAAAGACCAAACTATGACCCTGAATGGTAATGTGGGATACAGAGAGTGAGATGTGAATTTAAAAGCGGTGCCAATTTGTATAGAAAGAGAATAAATGTGGAACTGTTGAAGGCCTCTATTCTGCAGTACTTAAGCATGTGTCTGTTTTGAAGCATATGATCCTCTTATCCAAAAAATAAATACAAACCCACATATAGACATATTCATAGGTCTTTCATCAGATTTTGTTCCTACTCAACACTTTTGGCTATACCTTAAGGTCTAAAAAATTTCCTTTCCTGGTTCCCAGAGTACTCACCTTGTCATTTTTTGAACACTTGCCAAACTGTGTGCCCTTGTGTTGTGCAATCCATGCAATGCAATTTAAGAGGGAATATAAGGGGAACAGGCATGACTTGAACTGTGTCTGAAAGACTAATCCAGATTTGATTGACGCCTTGTCTTTTAAAAACTTATAATCTGCTGGATAGAATATTGTAAGTGCTCATCTGCCTTGAGAGTTAGATTTTGTACCCTACCATTTCATAGCTACAGTCTAGTGATTTATTCATAGGCAGAATCTATCAAATATTAACCATTTCGAGGAAAAAAAGTTTATATAAGTAAGGCAGGCATTCGGAACAGTAAGCCTGATGAGTGAACACTCAACTATGTGTTCTGTCCTTAATCTTGGTTAAGTAGTACACCATATTTGTCATGCAAAAAAAAAAATCTAAAATTCTTAGCACATTGCCAGTGATTTTTGTGCTTTATGAACTGTACCACAGGTAATATGTACAATCTGAAATGTTTGTGAAGCCTTAAGATTTAGCCTACCTAGATCTAGTGGTACTAAAAGTGAAATGTGGTCAAGGCGGGACCATTCCTTTTGCCTTCAGACAGTAAGAATTCAGTCAGTTACAGTCTGCTTGAAATGAAAGAAAAACTACTGGGGTGTAGTAAGCAGGCTTGCATTTTTTTTTTTTTGCGCTTTTTCTTCATTCTTCTAATATTCCATACATATTTTAAGGTGCTTGTCTCTTCCAACATCACAGAAAGTTATTATGCAGATACTTGATCTGCCCCAAAAGGAATTCAGCATTTCAAGAAAGCCATTAAATTATGCACAATGTTAGCCTATGACCATCAATTCTTATCTCTATTATAGTTGCTGCCTATCTTCTATTTCTGCTCCCATTTCACTGCTTTCATCCCCCTGCTGCTTAGTTGTGTCCTAGTTAAAATTCAAAAGCAAGACCTTCAGGAAAAGTGTCAGGTCCTCCATTGATACAATTCTGTGATCTATGAGAATGGCAGTGAAAATAAGTTTAAATAAGAAAAGTATTGGTGATTTTGTACATGCTGTATCATATTGCTGTTAAATATTTCACTTAATGATTGAAGGTGGAAAAAATATTTTCTCTTTAAATCTGTTTGTAACATGTAGAAGAAAAACATGTTTGATCTTAAGATTTTCAAGTTCATTCAGCAGGTTTTCAGCTGAAGACACTTGCATCCTACAAGATCCAATAGACTCAAAAAAGAGATTGCTTATTTTACTTATGTAAAGCATTTTTGCTCAGCCTCATTTGAATGTCAGCTTTTCCCAACTGCCCAGACTTATGTATGTGCTTGTTAGGACTCCTTCTAATAATACTCCCAACTCAGAAACTCTACTTTGGACGCAAAATATTTTTTGTCAAAGCTTTTGTTGATCCTATCATTTCACTAATCAGCAACCAGCTACCCAAAATAAAAATAAAGATTTCTGAAAACTTTTCACATAGCTCAGCTGGTGACATTATTACTATATTTCAGAAGAAACGTGGTGAAGTTCATAATTGTGCATCTTACCAAGTATTTAACCTGGCTCCTCTTCAGTATGGGTATAATATAAAGGCAGGTATTTAATGGAAGCCTTTGTATTTGCGTAAATATTTTAAATTGGCAGGTGGTGGACTTGTGTGATTACCAAGAACTTTGATAAGCCAGAAATACACCAGGAATAGCGTGTCTTTCTGAACTTGGATGCTTCTATTCCCCATGATCAATTGGGAAGTGTGGAGAGACTCTGCAGAGACTTCACTTCAGTGAGGATATGTGGGAGATACATACAGACATTTTTGTGATTTCTTTGGCGATGATAGGTCCAAGTTACATTTGGGAAGTATTTTGGAGCTTATTTGGAGTCTTTGAAAATTAAGAGGCTCTTTATTTTCAAATGATCCCACTCTGCCATAATGCAGCACTTGTCTCTTAGGTGGTGGGTTTTTTTCAATTTTTGTCACCTTCCTAGGGAAAATAAAGTACACCTACATTTCAAATTGTGAACTACACATGCAATGTGTAATAGTGTGTCCTGTCATCACACAGGAGCGCTATATCCATCTTTTGGCCTGATAAGCTATCTTTAGGGGCACCGCTGAGCCTAGTCTATGACAGGGGAACCACAATAGTGTGTTAATCAGTGGCTAATACTCTCCTGAGGAACTGAGAATTTGAAAAGACAGGTCTGGCGTAGCCCAACCACAGAGCCTTTGTCTAAAGATGGAAATGTCTAAAAGGTCAGCTAGAGAGTCAAGTGGAGCCTGTGGACAGGCAAGCTTTGTGTAAAACAGCAACTGTCTGTAGACATTGCTTGGGTGCTGCTTGGAGAGTTATCTGTTCAGACAAATTAATAATAACCTGATACTGGGAGATACTGAGAGCCCTCAAGTGATACTTGTGTTTGGATATGGTGAATTTCACAAGATCAGACTAGTGAGCAGGAAACTATCTTCAGAGCTCTTTAATTTTAAAATACACCTGTATTTCTTCAATCTCTAAGACTTTACCAGGAACTGTACTGTATATTCTCTTCAGATTCAAAAATCTGGTTTCTATTAGTAAGTATATGAACTTTATTAAACAGAATATATTGGTGGGAAGGGGAATGTAATTTATACAGTAAACATATGCCTGTGGGACTGTGAAGAAGTGAATTGTTAAAATGGCCCCAGCATGTAAAGGATGCATAAAAATCTCACAAAAGCCTGAGATACAAAGTTGATGCTGACAGTGTATAGTGCAGTAAGCTAATAGTACCTTTATTGTAGACAGCTGCAGCTGAAGGATCCTCTTGGGATCACCATTTGCTTGCCCAGGGAATTTGTTGACGTGTTAGATGTCAGCATCCACAAGTTTTATGGACTGGAACAGAAGGGTGTTTCCTGATCTACTTCTTATAGGCAGACTCTTTTGGTTAGTGAGGTAGCATTTGATAGTACTGTTGGACTGGGGAGGGAAAAAAAATTGTCAGGACATAGCTGGGGACTGGATTTGTCTATGTGTGCTGAGGATGATATTCTGGTGCAGAAGATTCCTGACATCACATGAAGTGTTAAATGTTAGCTTAAAATTACCTGTACTACTCTCAGACTTCAGTAAATATTCTTAAGCAGTCCTTAAGTTACAGAGAAATTCCAATAGTATTGCATTCTATACCAAATGAAAGCAGTATCATTAATGACACACTAATGAATACCACATGAATTAATAATAATCGGCTACTTTTTGAAGTCTCCCTGGCTTCCATCTGTCTCTTAAATCACTTCAAATAATTAATTGCTTAATGCTTTTCACCTTTGACAGACAGAAATAAATTGCAGATTAAAAATACTTGTGTTGGCAGTGGGCAGAGCAAAGTAGTATGACTGCTTGCTGGCAGTTGAGAAGGATGATGTGCTTTGCCCTGCTGAGCCTGCCTTGCCCAGGTAGTAATGCACAGGTAAAGGAGGCCGATACTGTATTACTCTTTTGAGTCAAAAATTCACCCAGACCCATAGACTTTTTTGCAGTTTTTTCCCCTTGACAGAGCTGAATCGATACCTCTGAAGCCTCCAGTCCTCTCTTTGCAGCACTGCTGCAGGATGGTTGGTGGCAATAACTTTCCCCTTTAGCTTGTCTGTGTCAGTAGGTGGCAAGACAGTGCATCAGTTGCTTCTGCTGAATTGGAGTGTCAGAGGTCTTTTTTAGGGTCACCTCTACATTGAGAACTGCCCTGACATCACCTTGGTCGATAAGTGAACAACCAATTGCAAGACATTCCAATCCCATGGACCTCGGATAAATATGAATGATAGTGTTATGTAAATGCAAACACCTTAATTTAACATTGTTTATTCTGGAAACTACCTGGCCCTGAGACAGATCTAATAAGTACTTATTGATTGATTGATTAAAAATAATTTAAAAAATGTTATTTTTATTGTTTTTGTTTATAGGTACTAAGGAGCTCAGTTGCTTGGAGACCTACATCTTTTTATCTCTGCTCAAAGCTAGGTAAGGCCAGTTTTTGAAATAAAGTCGTAGGGACCAGAGAATGCATGAGAAACATGTTAATTTTTAATCAGTTTGAAAATGGAGAAGACAGTCATGATTCTTTCTTCTCAAAAGATTTAAAGTTGTGGATTGTGCAATCTTGCTGTTTCAAAAAGTACCGGAAAGTGTCTGAGATGGGTTGTGGCAGGCATTCTCTCCCTTTGTGTATTCTGCTTTATTCCACATGTGGCAACTTCATTACAGTGCTGGATGCAAGAGTATTGCTTTTGTAAGTTTTATAACTGGCAATACCCATATATATTGTACTGCCTGGGCAATGTATAAGTTTCATAGCTTAATTTATTTTTTCTTAGTCATTTTTTTAACTTTCTTTTATGGCTTTACGATAAAGTGTGCAAGAGTAAGAGAAGGCATGGGTGCTCTGTGATTCAAAGTGAAGGAAAGCCCAAATGCCTGTCTCTCAATCTCTGATAAATGCAGCTCACAGCATTCAACTGCTAATGCAGAATTTAATTCTAGTTCTACATTTTCCCTTCCTCAGCCTTTTATATGTGATACAGAATGGCAACCTGCTACTTTATTCTAAATGCTTTTTTAAATGCACATTTTCAAGCTCTAAAGTTACTGGAGGAGTTCGTTGCATAAAATGACCTTACCCTGTGTACACAGAGAAAAATGAAGGGTGGTAGAAGGTGGTAGCTGCTAAACTTTCAGATATTTAAAACTCTGGGAAAGATACTACAGTTAAAAAAAAAAAAAAGTAAAGAAAAAGGTTCTTCTGCATACTTCTGTGACAATAATCACCACAAATTCCTTGCAGAAAATTCCCCAGGCAAAATTGTTTCTCACAGGTATAATTATGCTAGACAGAGGGAGCTGCAGAGGCCAGGTCCTGGCCAGGTCCCAACCTGGAGAGCCTGTATTCCAGTAAGATCAGGCCCGTGGCAGCAGCAGCTCCAACTCTAGCACTTCCAGGCTGGACCTTACTGAAGGATTTCTGCCCTCTCTAATGCCGTAAAGTGTGTAACCACAGCATTTGAGGAGGGGACAGAACAGGGGAGAAACAAAGTCAGGTATCAATGGCAAAGAAACTGCAAGTAGAAAAAGACAGCAGTGAAGGAGCAAGGGGGCTTGGAGTACCAGTGACCCATATGGCAGTGGCAGTGCCTGGGAACCTGTCGCTGCCTGGCTCTTCAGCCCCATCCCCATGCCGCTGTGTTAGATGAGGTGTTGGCAGAGTGACTGTGAGTAGGAAGCAGAGCTGATAGTAATTTCTGAAGAGGAAGGAACATGAAAGACAGGAAAGATTTGACTAGAAGGGAAAGCGAAGAAGGGAGATGTGATCTAGAAAAACCTTATGAAGCAGAAACAGAAAAGCAAGGGAAAAAAAAAAAAGAGGGCAAACAAACTAAAAGCAAAGCAATAACAACATAAGGCAAAAGCTCAGAAGTGTTTTGCACTGGTATTACAAAACAAAAATTCCACCGGGAAAGAAGGGCAAGCACTGGGTTAAGACAAGAGGCAAGATTTCACTGTACCTGAGAGCATCTTGTTGAGATGAATGTTCTTTATGAATCCATACCCTTCATCTAAGTGCAGTAAGAATAGTTTGGGCCTTAGAATCATAGAATCATAGAATGGCTAGAGTTGGAAAGGACCTTAAAGATCATCTAGTTCCAACCCCCCTGCCATGGGCAGGGACACCTCTCACTAGAGCAGGTTGCTTAAAGCCCCATCCAGCCTGGCCTTGAACACTTCCAGGGATGGGGCATCCACAACTTCCCTGGGCAACCTGTTCCAGTGCCTCACCACCCTCACTGTAAAGAATTTCTTCCTTATATCTAATCTAAATCTCTTCTCTTCCAATTTAAAACCATTGCCCCTTGTCCTGTCACCACTCTTCCTGACAAAGAGTCCCTCTTCAGCTCTTCTGTAGGCTCCCTTCAGGTATTGATAGGCTGTTATAAGGTCTCCCCGGAGCCTTCTCTTCTCCAGGCTGAACAACCCCAGCTCTCTCAGTCTGTCTTCATAGGAGAGGTGCTCCATCCCTCTGATCATCCTCGTGGCCCTCCGCTGGACCCGTTCCAACAGGTCCATGTCCTTTCTGTGTTGAGGACTCCAAAGCTGGACACAGTACTCCAGGAGGGGTCTCACGAGCGCAGAGTAGAGGGGCAGAATCACCTCGCGAGACCTGCTGGCCACACTTCTCCTGATGCAGCCCAGGACACGGTTGGCTCTCTGGGCTGCCAGTGCACACTGCCTGCTCATGTTGAGCTTCTCATCCATAAGCACTCCCAAGTCCTTCTCCTCGGGGCTGCTCTCCAGCCATTCTCCACCCAACTTGTATTTGTGCCTGGGGTTGCCACGTCCCAGGTGCAGGACCCTGCACTTGGCTTGGTTGAACTTCATGCAATTTGCACGAGCCCACCTCTCCAGCCTGTCTAGGTCCCTCTGGATGGCATCCCTTCCCTCCAGCGTGTCAACTGCGCCACCGAGCTTGGTGTCATCAGCAAACTTGCTGAGGGTGCACTCTATCCCACTGTCCATGTCACCGACAAAGATGTTAAACAGTACTGGTCCCAGTACCGACCCCTGCGGAACACCACTCGTTACTGGCCGCCACCTGGACATTGAGCCATTGATTGTAACCCTTTGGATGCGGCCATCCAGCCAGTTCCCTATCCACCGAGTGGTCCATCCATCGAATCCATGAGTTTCCAATTTTGAGACCAGGATGTCGTGCGGGACAGTGTCAAATGCTTTGCATAAGTCCAGGTAAATGACGTCAGTCGCTCTGCCCTTGTCTACCAAGTCTGTGGCAGTATTGTAAAAGGCCACCAAATTTGTCAGGCACGATTTGCCCTTGGTGAAGCCATGTTGGCTGTTTCCAATCACTTCTTTATTCTCCATGTGCCTTAGCAAGGATTTCAGGAGGATCTGCTCCATGATCTTGCCAGGCACAGAGGTGAGACTGACCGGCCTGTAGTTTCCCGGGTCTTCTTTGTTTCCTTTTTTGAATATTGGAGTTATGTTCCCTTTTTTCCAGTCAGTGTTGGGTATGAAATATATTTATGATTTTCTGCTCTCAAATAGGTGTTCAATTTTGTTCAGAAATTGTTTTCTTTATTTACTCAGAACATGTACTTACACTGCTAAAGCTAAATGTCACTCCTGTCTGCTAGAAATATTTTGTTTTGGGTAATAGCTGAATGCCTTTAAAATTCAGTGTATTATGCTTTAGTTAAAAATAATGGGCGATATAGCTGTATTTCACAATGAATAAGTGTATTAATTATGAGACAAATCACAGTAGATACTGTTTGCTGCTCAATTCCCTTTGAATTTCAATGAATAATAACTCGCTTTAAAATAAAGGACATTTTTAATGCATCCAACAATGATGAAGTAGACTAATTACAGGTAATAAATATATTTTTATTGAAATCTGAATCACTACACCTGTCATTGGCTCTCAGAAGTATGCTATACTAATTTGAATTATATATACCTTAATATATATCAATTAATTATGTATTTGTTCCATTCCTAATTAAGAAAAACAAGTTAGAATTTTATCAAACCAAATTTTCCTGAAGTCATGGAAGTAAAACTCCTCTTGACCTAAATGAAAGCTCTATTCGTTCTGCAGGAGCGGTCTGTTTACCTTAAGACTTTTGCAAAACAGAATATACAGCACTGGAAACTAAGTACTCATTTAAAAGGCAAGGAGAAAGCAGGGAAAAGAAAAACAATGCTGACCCAGGGCAACGCTAACCCCCACAGAGTTTGGCTTCTTGTGGTATGCTTGCTTTCAGGCCTTCTCCCAGATAAGTTGACAGAATTTAGGCTGCCGTTAGCCCCAGAGTTAGAATCCAGACCCTCTTCAGAGCAATCCTTTTCCTCATCAGTAGAGAAAAACTGCAGGCTCCATGGAGTTCTGTAGCACTTTGTTCCCCTGATTCAATAAAAGTCGTATAAGCATTTTTAACCTCCTGATGCTGGAGTCACCAAGCAGTCCCCTTGCCTCACTATCACAAACAAGAATTTCAGAAATGCTGAAAACTCCTTTGCTTGGCTGTCACAGGCATAGCCCATTTAATGGCTATTGGAAAGAATCCATAGTTCAGCTTCGAGGAGACCATTTATAGTCCGATATAGGTTGCTTCCTGAGTTAAAACATAGAGGCAAAGTTGTTCTGTGCCTTCTGAGATTCCCCAAAGCAATAGGAATTACAGCCCCAAAGACTTCAAAATATATTGTGCTGCCCCAGCCCTGGCAGCTGACTAGTCTGTCCTTGGGGTGAGATCTCACTTATTGGCAACTTGGGTGTCACCTGCAGGCAGAAAGGCTGTACCATAATGCTCCAGACCAATGACTGGGAAAAAGAAATCAGACGCCGCCATCTTAAGTTTTAATTTTGCTTTGGGTAAACCTCAGCAATGTTCACTTATACTTGGCTGTTTAAGCACTTACACCTGCTACTAAATTCATTTGCTGAAATATTAATGGAAAAGGAGCACAAAGGGTACCATCAGTCTAAGTTAATTTCAAAATTCAAATAAATGATCCATGCTTAGGTTGTTTTTCTCCAGTATTCACCATTTCTAATTAGGATGCAGTATAACATGTCCTGTTTTCACATTTCATATGCTGCATATTTCAAGTAGCAAATCTAGACTCTCGAGATGATGGCTGGCAACTCGGGAGAAAGAAAAACATAAACAACTTGGAGAAAAAAATTGAATATAATAAAAATAATCTTGAAAATATTCCAAGGCTAAGTCAATTCAGAAATATGTTCAAAATATGGAGTGTGAACAGTGGTTTTCCATAATACAGATGGAATCAATGCAAGCGGAATATTGACTACAGATTAAGCTTGCCTTATCGATAAAGATGAACTTTTGCAATCTCCACCTTCTGAAGGATCCATCATGTAGTTCCTATCAATCCTGAAAAAAAAAAAATAAAAAAAAATTCCTTCCATCGTTAGCAAGGTTCCATTTTTCACTGTAACAGAGTCTGAAAACAGTTTCTCACCAACTCAGTTCCTAAGGAATCTTAGCTAATGTGTTTTTTTCCATTTCTTCATCTGTAACAATATTATTTTTTTAGAGATTAATATCAGTTTCTTAAGCACTATTGAAGAAAAAAATTAGTAAATAATAACATTATACTGAAGGTAAAATTTAAAGGGTGCAGCACTCTGCAAGAAAATATTAAATTATATATCAAAATGTAAATACCCTAAAAAGCATGAAACAAGTATCTCTTATTAAGAATATGCAGTACACATTCCAAAACACATATCTATAACTGGAATAAAAAAAGTGAAGCTAATGTGGTATTCAGATCTTATTTTGTTCCTACAATTAACTGGTTCATGTAACACACATTTAAAAAATAATATTTCCGTTTGGCAGCAAAGAGCTGCCAAACGAAGGAACATAGCCAAACAATGAGTTTGTGGTTATTTAAAATGAACATTGAACTATTTTGGTCTTAGTTGGTCATAAGAGTTAGAACAAAGCATGTGTTTTCCGGACTGGTGGAGATGGCAGTTACAGCAGACAATGGCCAAACTCTTCTATCCAGAGCTAAACAAGGCTGAGTTATCCTTGTCTCATATGTGGTTACTTTCATCAGAAGGTGCTGTAGAGGTGTATCAGGAAAGAGCAGTGCTGACAATTACCCAAAGGCTAGATTCAGCCAAAAAATCATTTGACACATAATCAAAACCCACAAATGGAGAAACTGAACAAATAAAAATCTCCAACTTTTTTCCCCTTGCATATAAAGCAATAGATCAACTTGCCTTTAATACTTCAAGTTCAAACTAAGTCTGCATCCCAAACAGACATGAAAAATCATATCATTTAAATAATACATAAGCTCCAATTATGACTCTATAAGTTATATTCCTTAGTCTTGTAATCTTCAAGTATAGAAATTGTTTTTGTTTGATTTTTACCAAACAGAGTAACAGCTTAGAGCTTGATCGTTAGTATTTAAGAAGGCACCAAGAGCTTCAGTAATACTAAGTGTGTTATCAAGGCTAACTGCTCATTTCATTAGCTTGTTCTCAAAGTTGTGCAATTCTTATTAAATAGAATAGTAATACTGTTCTTTTAAGCTAGTTTATTGATAGTTTAACAAATTGACAGAGGAATTATGTTTTTCCCTGAAGAGAAAGAAAAAACAAAAGGTTGGAGAAAATTTAAGAATTAAGAAGTGAATAACAAACTGCAATTAGTTGTGCAGTAGTGAAATATTACAGAGATTTCAAATTGCCATTGGAAGGATTAGTTTGTGAAAACTGTCCTGGAGAATAAGATCCTTTAAGAAAGCAAACATGCATCAAGTTTTATGAACTAGGAAATCACAAGAGACTTGTCTCTCTTATACTCTGTTTAAAAGGACTTTTGAGGCTTGTTTTGCTCTTAGCTCAGTGGCAACTCAGAAGTGTTAGTTATCATTGCTTGCACTAAGTCCAGAACTCTTTCTAGAAATGTTTCTCTACTTGAGAATCTGTTTCTCTTTCAGACTTCCCTGTCGCTAAGGATTCCTATGCATACGCTAAATATAAAGAGGTTCTAGTTAAGACTTTACATGGTATACTTTAAAAAAATTCAGCTTTAAATCTCATCTGGTAATGGAATATGCTATTAACATGACAAAAGCAAACTTCATCTATTATAAAATATGCTTCACTGTGATTATTTAGAAATACAATATGCCTATAAGTGTATCTAAATTACAGTAAGCAAAACAGCACTTTATGAAGAGTTGGGTAGTGTTGGGTTTTGGGTGATTTTTCTTTTTAATGGACTGAACCACCCACTAAAAGATTTCTGGTTTCTTGGATGATTCATTAATGCTTCCTTCATTTTCCAATTTCTATGGGACCATCTGGCCCATCTTTGTAGAAAGGCATTTAGCTGTAAATATATTTTACAGTCTTTCTCAATTTAAAAGTAGTTGCCCAGCTGCTTCACAGAAACTGTCAGCAATTGGTAAACTCCTCAGAATTGCCAGTCTTCATTAGTAATCCAATCAGGATGTAGTTTAAAATACTGCAAATCAGATTATGCTCCATTGGACAGGAATTGGAGTGACATGATGCACTGGGTTATCTTATTTTGCATCTGTGATTACCCTTAATCCAGGAGATGCATGCACATTCTTTTGAAGGGAGGGCACTTAGACTGAGATTGGCTGTCCCTATGCATGTATGTGGTCATGTGTGTGTGTTCCCCCAAGTAGAGTACTGTTCAGGCTTTATCTGTCTCATTGAATCTAATTCAATGTCAGGCATTGGTAGCATGAGTTATGTGCAGTATTGGCTGTGCTCTTGATTTCCTGTTTTATCTGGTTTAGATTAATTAGAACTGTAAATTTGTGTTTCTGATTTGAGTGGATTTTAGCTCAGTCCCTTTCTCTCTTCCTATTATCTTCTGTACTATCAAAACCATATTTCTTTAACAGCTGGCAGTGCTTGCTGGTAATAAGATAAAAATGTGGAGGTGAGGCAATAAGGCTGGCACGTGGCGGCATTAAACAATTACATTAGTACATCATTTCTCTAGTTGCAAGACTCTGGTACAATATGCAGGTTGGAATATTTATAAGAACAGTCTTATTATAATTAATTTTTACACATGGAGAATCTTACACGTTAGAGATCAGGCTCTACAAGAACTTGGATGGATACAGAATTCCATATTTATTTAGAAGGTATCTATCTATTTATCTCAAATAAATATGTGCATAGAAAAACTGCCATTTTACACCGGACCGTACACTCTTTGGACTGTTACTTTCGGTAGTATTAGATTTTCTGATAGGACAACTCATGTAAGTCATTAGTGAGGGAGTAAATTTTACCTTGTCTAGCCCCATGGTGTTTCCTATGGCACATTTCACTATGTTACACTCAACAGTAACTCTGAACTTTGTGCTTTACACAGGTATTCTGAGTTACTCATTGCTATAATAAAAGAAAACGGGGCACCCAATACCTGCTACTCAGCTGTAGAAATCTCACCATTTGTTAAAGGCTGAAAAGTCCGTTCGTTTTTATCAGTTCGATGCAATCAGAGTTGTATCATAGAGCTTTTTGTCAGTTGTACTTTATATGCCTCTAATTAGATGAGCCTTCAGGAACAGCTTTGAAACTATGAAGAGGACATGAAAACTTTACGTAAAAAATTCTATGAGACATTAATACACTACTTCCAGTTGAACCAAAGATTTTCTAGGTGTGGAATATAAAGGGAAGTGTTAACAGAATAATGTAACGTCAGAGAAGTTTGTCTAGTCCTTATTTTCAAGAGAAATTTAGAAATAGGTAACAGTGTGAAGATGAGTTCTGACAGACAGGTCTACACAGAGGAGATAAAAGAAGATAAATTCTAGACAATCATGTCTTTGGGATCTATTCAGTTAACAGGACAGAAGGAGAACATTTAAGTGAGTAGAGGAGAAGAGAGACAGAAATTGTGTTAGGGGATTGAAATCATTAAAATCACATTTCAATAGTTTTGTCAAACCTGTAATTGAATAGTAATAAAAAATACTAAAACTAGATCTCTTAGTGGTATGAAAAGATTAAATTTTAGTGAGTAACTTACACTCTTTGAAAATACTGTGTTAATAAATCTACTTTCTGACACAAAAGAAAATCATTTTGCAGTTCATTGTCTAATGTATTCACGTCCTCCAAGCAATATTTTTGGTTAGCTTTAGGGAGGAAATTATGGAGTGCTAGAAGTGACAAGTATCCATTATCAGGTGTTTGGTAGGGCTAATTTTCCTTAATTAAATCCATTGTTTATGGAGTCATTGGCACTCAGCTAGTGGAAAGGTTCAAGGTAACTGCTTTTCTTGTAGGCAGTTGCATGGAACTATTTGAGTGTGTTTGATTACTTTATTAAATTCAGAGAGCTCTGCCGATTCCGAATTCCATGTATCTTTTTGGTTTTGTCTGCTATCAATGAGATCTGTGAAGACTTTGGCTTTTTAACTAAATCCCCCAGTTCAGTTCATTCCAGGCATAGTTTGAAGACTCATCCTAGTGGATAATTACACATTTCACAGCATTTTTATGAGCCTTTGCTTCATAGCTTGTGGATGTCTGTATTTCATAAGCTTTATAGTCCATGAAATAAAGGGGTTATGTTGCAGTACGTTCAACAGCTTATACGTAGAACCTGAATGCTAATTTTTAGGAACTGAGATTTTAGACAAGTGGCATCATTTTCCTCTTTCAGTTGGGAGTCAGAAATTACTCTACTGAAGTGAATGGAGCTAAGCTAATAAAAAGCTTTTGAAGATCCCATTGGTTCCTAAATACAGTATGGCTCCCAGTGGAATTTCCTCTAATCTCCGTGGAATTGGGAGCAACTCTGTATACATTTCATACAACTTCATACATTTTTGTTCACTCCAGAACTGCTGAACACAGACTATTCAAGCAAAATAAACAGTAATGTACAACACTTTTTCCACAACCGAAAAACTAATATGTAAAGTAGTGATTGTATCAATACATACTCAGCTATCAAGAAAAGTTAGCAAAAGGGAAATGAAAAATGGTACATGAAGGGAAGAATGAAAAATGAAGAAAAAGCAATCCAGATGTCATCTCCAAAAAAGGATCCAAAAGAACAGCTGCTGTCAGTTCTCAAGTGTGAGAAAACAGTTCTCATGTTCATGTGAAGACTGCTATCATTCTATCCTTGTCATGTTTAAATATTAGGCTTACTTTGGTTTAACTATTCAGTAAAGAGCAGTTATGAAATTCCTTTCCTACTGGATTTGGTGATTGATCCTTTATTCAGATCTTCATAAAATATCAACCAACATCTACCAGTGAGTTAGCTCTTTTGACTGGTAATACTGATGATTTTATTAGCATAAGTGCAAAAGAGAATGGAATATTTATATTCAGAAAACCATAGTTTAAACCCCATATTTTATATCTTATTAAATTATATTGCTATGGATAAAACAATGGATGCATTGGATACATAGGATATATTCCATAGCTCTGGCTTACACTTCCTCTGTGATTTTACTGTCATAAATGATTGCACAGTAAACTAGGCTAAATCACAGAGATTTCATAATTTCTTCCCTTTTTCTCTTTTGGTCTGTTCCTTGTTTCTCTTCTCTCTTTTGCTCCACCTCCACTGGCAGTAGGAAAATGAGGTAAAAAGATCAATGACATGATACTTATTCTTCCACAACTCTTTCTATTCCAGTTGCCAATGTCTAACTCATGGATTAAGCATTATTTAGCCTTAAGAGTTCTCTATACTATCTAAGAGCGAAATACACATATATATACAAAAGGCATATGCACATATTTACATATATTTATGGATTTTTGTACAATTTGTATAGCAGTCAACTTTCAGCAAAGCTTTTGTGGTTATACAAAAATCCAAGGACATTTATCGGACAAAATGAAAGAAAGGGAAAGCTGATAGAATATGAAAAGTATAATTCTCTTAAAGAGTGCTAAGAAAATGAAATGCATGTTTCTATTGCAATCCAGAAGTTAATTCTTAGAGAGACATCTGACCACGTAGAGAAATGTCTGTTCCAGCTCTATCATGTGAGAATCTCAATCATTCTAGTACTTGATAAACACAATCCTGAAATGCTTTGTCCAAATATTGTATAAAAGCTTATAGACTTCTTAATATTTTCAGTGGACCTTATAAGAAAATGTGCAGTATTTTGGCATCCCTTTCTCTAGCCATGGTCATCCAGCCATGACCAAGAATCACAAAACTTGAAAAGGAAAATAATCCGACAATAAGTTATGCAAACCTGCTTGACATTAAAACATTTTACTTCGTAAAGATTCAAATCATGATGATGCCTCAGTATCTTGCTGGTCAAATAGAATGAAACTACTAGAAGAAGATTTGAGTTAGGCTGCCTTTCAATGACTAAAATGATAAGTAGAGGATATCAGCTCTGTAACTTGACCATTAGTTCAGTTGAAGATCTGAAATATATATTTCAACATCACTACCCCTTTGATTATGGATCATTTAAAAAGGGCTTCTAATCCCAGGGGACTTCTAGTGATAAAAAATATATCAAAGAAAATGAAAAGGACATATGTTGTATCACCTGCAGCTACAAAGGTCTCAAGAGCCATATATGAGAAATAAAAGCATAGTTATTCAGTGACTGAAAGCTTGTGACTGGACAGAACAGTGACTTTAATCCTGATGTATAAATGAGGAAAACTAGGTAGCTTTAGAATTTGGACATGGTCTCTGTAAGTTGGGGTTTTTTTTGACTGAAATGACAAACGGAAAACCAGCATCATAATGGGTTTTTTTCCAACTTAATCCTTAATTTGTTTTAGGTTTACTTTTGGATGATTTACTTTGTATTTGTAAATAGTATTTATAAGCCTATTTTACAAAATTAGTAATTTTCTGGTCTTTATTTAAAAAAAATCCATTAAAAGTTAATAAAAAAAAATCTACAGGAGAACCATAAATTTTAAGTAAACCAAAAATTTAAAGTTAATTTCGTATTCAAGGTTTGGTTCGAACCTGTGACACTTTGAAAAAAATCTGAATCTAAACCATACACAACAGGACATGCATTGATTTTTGTGTTTTCCATTTTACATAGTGGACATTGATTTGCATTCCTAATAAGGCCATTAATAACAGAGTGAAAGGAAGGGTAGTAGTCATCCGGTATATCTGTAATAAGTAGGAATATCAGTTATTAACTACTATGCCTGTAATCACTCAGTACAAAATTGTCTATAGGTGCCCTCTACTTATATACAAACTGAGAGAGTATACCACAGAAGAGATTTTTGTGAAATTTTTACTGGCCTCAATAAAAATCCATATATACTTTAGATATTACTTATTTCTGCCCAAAGAAAGATGAGAATCAAGAAATTTTAGTTTAAAGGAAACATTTTTCTTTAGAAGGTTCTTCATTGGGGGAAGAGGAGATGGATTACACATGATGGAAATTCATTGGTAACATGCATCGCTATTTTATTGGCTAGAGTAAATGAGTGAGACAGCAAATATAAATTAAAAAAGGAGAAAATAGCAGGTCAGAACTTCTATCTACTCAATGTACTTTGATATAAATAGTAATATTGGCCAGAAGGCAGGGAGAATCCACCTGAAAGATACTTGAGCTTTGGGGTTCTAGGAAGTTCCAGAGACAGTGGATTAGCAGATGGGGACAAATGGTACGAAGAGGTATGTTGTCACATAGTTACCATCACAGCATAGCTGGGAACATAATTTAGTGCTAGAAAACACAGGTACTAAAGATGGAAGTGTAGAGATCATCAAACTTAACACATTCAGGTTCATAATAAATCACACCTATGTTACTAGTCTCCATGTTGTCTGTCCACTCATATTTTTTCAAGACTCAAAGGTAAGCCTAAGAGACACTAAAATATAGCTCAAGCTGTTAAGTAGTGGTTTTATGTAGGCAGAATAATGGAATCACATACCTACCTGTTTCACATAAATATTAAATCAATGACATGTTACATAGATGAAATTATAAATCTCCCCTAACATAATTATTAACTTGTATAGACCCCATAATTCCATTAAGTTATCCAAGAACTTTGGTCTTCTTTAGTCCTCTCTGCAGAGGGTTAAAGGTAAAGGTGGCAAAGAAACATTCTTATTCTCTTTCTAAGGGTGAGGTCTATCAGTTAAAAAACTTATGTCTCATTTCTTATTTACTATTTTTATCTGTGTTGGACATAGTACTGAAACTGTCTTGCTTACAGTGCCACAAACTCTCATCAGTCTCTGCATAATTTCTTTCCAATTTATTCTTTGTGGGTCCTTACCTAATTCTATCATTCCATGTTGGACAAACCATTTCATCTCTCCTGAAAAGCTCTGGCAGGGAGCATTGGGAAAAGAACAACGCCTTTCCATGGTGAACGGTGATGCCTTGTACTTCCTAATCCCCTCAGTCCCATCCTTTCCATATTGCTCAAGAGTTCCCTTTCACATACTTTCATAAGTATTTCAAATCAAAGTAATTCTCATTCTGATAGGTGCTTACTTAGCCTTCTGTATCCCTGTGAGTCGCAATTCTCAGTTACACAAGTATACTCTTTGGTTTATTTTGCCCATCCAGTCATTGCATACTTCCCATCAGTAAATATGGAAGATCATATATTAAGCTGCTTTCATAAGATGATAAGCACAGAATTTAGTCTGTGCTTTATCTACCTATTGAACTACTTACCTGCCTGTTTAAACGTTTGTCAAAAACAAATCCAGATATTAGCCAATGTATATGTAACCAAAAAGGGAGACATTTTCTAGCATTCATAGACTTCCACAGGATCCTCATGATGAACAGAAGCAGACAATAAATCCTACTTCTTGCTAAGATCTAACCAAGTTAATACCATTTTGGTGTTGATGCCAAAAAAAAAATAAAATTCTGGTTAGGCAGTTGCCACATGCCCACCTCCTGATTCCTCACAATGAGAAAAAATTTTAGACAATTCTGTCATTTACGTGAGTTTTCTCTTTGTTCCCCCTAGGCCTTCTCACAGTTTGAACAACTTCAGAATAATTCAATATCAAGGACATTGCTGCTTCTGAAAACTGTGCATCTGCCATTTTCAGATATGTGTGGGGTTGTCTCTTGCCAGCTGCAGTACAAGTTCATTAATTTTGAAGGCATCAAAAAGGCCACCATAATTGATGGTTTAAATAGAAGTACCTCTTTTCCACATCTGCAATCATTAGTGGAGACCCTCCTTGTCTTGTCAGATCTGACAGCCACCATCACCTTTCCCGAGTCTCTCACCTACTCACCGTCATTTCAAAAACTCTTTTAATAGGAATTAATGATGAGAGGCATAGCTTAAAGACATTTTGCAACAAAACAAAATATTAGGTTAGTAATGAAGCTGGTAGTCAGTACCCAAGAGTGTCACTTGCTCCAGATTTGGCATTTGTGCTAAGCTTCCTCTTAGGTCTTGACTCTGTAAGCTTGCCAAGACTAGTCCAATAAACATTGTGGAATATCCTGTGGCATTCTATCATCTTCTGGATAGCCACTGGTGAAGCTTGAAGATGCAAAGCAAGGGCAAGAGGGCAGATCTTTGTGACTAAAGAGTTGGTATACTCCTGGGAAAGTAGAGAGAGCTAAGTCTGGTGTCTTGTTTGAGCCAACCACTCCCTCCTGCTGACCAAGGAAGCTGAGGCATGTTTTTTTCCCGTTTTCTCATGAGTACAATGATCCTTCCATGCCTTCAAACCTAGCAGACCCCGAACATGTGACGAGAAAGGCATTTTTAGGTAAAAGTTGCTTTCTTTCCCTATATCTGCTCCTAATTTCCCTTCTCAGGGAACGTGTTCTGTCTCTAGTGTTTCCTAATTCTTCTTTCCTAAGATTGTTTTGATTTCTGATCTATAATTCTTCTCCATGTATCTCATGTCAATTAAGCACAATGAGTAAACCCATTTTGGTACAGGATTACTGCTGTACTTTGAGTAACGTTTCACTGAATTTCACTGAATTTTTAGAGTTGGAAGAGACCATAGAGATCATCTAGTCCAACTCCCCTGCTGAAGCAGGATTGCCTAGAGCATGTTACTCAGGACTGCATCCAGGCAGGTCTTGAAAATCTCCAAAGAACTGTCTCTATGTTAGCAGAGTTTGAATTATTAGTTTGAATAACTGATGAAATTTACTGAGATGTGATCAGCAAATGTTCAAAAAAGTAATAGGCTTTTGAATTTCTTTGGTACCCTCTCATCTTTGAGGAAATCAGTGAAGGACTACATATTTAGGGTGTACATGTAGACATGAAACTTATATTACTTACACCCTAGAAAAATTTCAGTCAAATTAATTTCATTTTTGCTTCCACAATTTAAAAGATTATATGTTATTCTGACATACATGCTTGGAAAAATAACTCACTCTGGAGGTAAGTGTCCAGGTATAAATCAGTTTGACGTATTCTGTCTCCATGGTTAGGAATGACATTGAAAAGAAGGTAACATAATTTTAAAGATAAAGAATAATATGGGCCACAGCAACTGAGACAGTAATGAGTAAAAATTTCTATTCATTGTGCAAACTTGGATATAAAAGAAACTGTATCTAAGAAAAGAATCTGGGAAAAAAGATAAAATCCAGCATCAGTTCATATTTGCTCTTTGAGGTCTGATTGTGTCCATGGAAAATGAATAAAAGAAACAGGGAGTGCTTTTTTTTGATGATCAGGTTTTTCAGTGTTGACAATTCCCGGTTTGTGCTGGTTAATACTCAGTGTCAAGTGTATATTTAAATATACATAACTGGAGATCAGGAAGATTCCTTTTAATCTTTCTTAAGTTCATTGCTAAGTGTAGTGCTTCAGTTTTGGAATGACATGCATATTGCTGTTGAAATCAGCAGAGTAGAAAGAATCAAACAAACGAGACACCACTCTTCACATCCCAGGATGTTCTGGTTTATTAAAAGAGAGTCTTCAAGAAGCGGATTTATCTGAGAGTTGACAGTGCTGTAGAAAAACTGGCAAAACTTTAGTTTTACACAACGTTTAACATGACCTTTTTAACTATATGGTAAAGTGGTTGATATCTGATACTGAATACTTCCACAGCTCCAAAAGTAGGGTAGGAAAAACAGACTGAATGTATTTATTCCATTTTCAGGTTACCATGCTTTCATGGTAAAATCACCTTTCTTATCCTGAGTCCAATACACTCTGACCATGTTCTTTTAGATATTACCCACGTGGAGGGATTAATTTATAATACAAAATATACTAATTTGTTCCTTGTTCAGTCTTCATACTCTTATGCTGGGCTGAGCCACTTACACTTCCCCATACTGGTCTGGCTAACTCAGGAAGATATATATTTGCATTCCTTTGATTAACTCGGGGACAAACAGTTACACAGCCAGTTGATTCTCTCAGCTGATGTAGCTGTTTGTCAATAATAAAGACTGCCCTCTTGCTCCCTTGTTGTTGAGAAAAGTTCAGCTTCTTTTGTATCAGCTGTGGTCGATCACCCTAAATGTTCTAACCTAAAATTGATGAGGACATTGCCCTTGCCCATCACCAAAGAGCCGTCTTCCACTGTGGGGGTTTGCTGGCTTAGCATACTCTTTCTTAAATTACTATCTATTAAATCTACTGCACTGCATTAAGCACAATGCAGCTGATAACGACTGAAATCTTTGAGCTGTTCCATAATCAAAAATAGCAATGATGAGATTATCAAGTGTAAAAATAAAAAATGAAAGCATTATTCTTTTTTTCTGATAAATATTGGCTGGATCAAGTGTTTGCTGGGCAGCAAAAGTTTTGCCAATTGGGGCAAGCAGTTTTCTTCGGAAGATGTGGCTGTGCTTGCATGGAGTTCCAACTCTCACACCTTCCTGCAAGCTTGTAGTAGGAGCTATGCAGGGAGAAAAGGCAGTGGTAAATATTAGGTGAGCCTATAACTGCTATCCATGTATCTCATGTGTCATAGGATGCAGTCATCGTCCACATCATCTGCATTTGATATGTGCTTGGTGCAGGATTGTGTACATGCAGGGGAGTATGTTTGCCTCTAGTCTCCCCTTACCCTCCTAGATGGACACAGACATTCAGGATTCATGCATTTGTGCGGTTTAATGGCTAGGTGTCATGGAATATTATGCTGGCTGCTGTTACCAAGGAAACTTGTGATACAGATTTTAGAAACTGTCTGGGAAAGAATTAATGAGCAGTTAACTTATTTTCAGATCTAGCTGAGCAAAACTATTTGTGTGAAAAATGTGGCTTCGTCCACAACAAAAATGTTTCGTGAAACCTTAATTTGGGTTCTTTTATGTGGTTCTGTAACTGATAATTTTGAAATCTATTTCAAAAAATTAGAATGTTTTATTTCATATTTTTTCTAACACATTGAACCTTACAAATGTTAAAATAATATTTTCTTTTCAGGAAGACTGTAAAAGTGAGAATAAGGCTGAAAGGGACCTTATCTTGTCTTCTAGTGTATTTGTTTGCCTCAGGATAGGAGCAGATATAACTGAACAATTCTTGGCTGATGCTAGTCTAACCCACCCTTGAAAATCTGTATTTCTCCACTTTCTTAGCTAACTTAATTCCTTCTTTATCCTCTCAATGATAAGTTTCTCATAATATCTAGCTTAAACCTCCATTGCTGCATTTTATGCACATTACTTTCACATTATTCTCCAATGGATATAGAAGGCAATTTATTACTAGCTTGGCTAGAGTAACCTTTTATGTGTGTGACTAGTACTCCCTTGTCTTGTTTTTTTTTCCTTTCAACAGTGAACAAAGCAATTCTTTCCAAATTTCCTTTGATTTCAATTCAAGCTATCCTTACAGAAAAAAAATCACTATAAACAAAAACCTGCTAACAAAACAGTCCTTGTCTTTGCTTTATTCTTGGAGCAAACTTTGCTGAGAGCTGAGGCAATGTTCCACATTCCTTCTTGTGGAAAGGAAAAGCCAAGCATCCAGTCTAATAGTGTACATTACAAACAAAATGAAAATTTGAGAAAATTCTGTAACTGAGTAATTTAATGGAGAGTTGTTTGTAAACATTAGGAGGAAAAGTAGTCTATAGCATAAGGACAGGCAAATGTGATTCTTTCTGGTTCTTATATCTATATTCACTGGATTATTTTTATTTGCTCTTCATTTTTAAAGCTTCTTGTTCTTATTGTTACCTGCTTGCAGTTAGAGTTATTTTTTTTTAAATTTATTTGTAAATCAGAAAGTATAGTTATGTGGACACATCTCTTCATCATTAAAGCTCAATTATATTACTAGGAATGAAATCATGTAACCATATTTGTATTTGAGGTATGTGGCTATATTTTTTGCAGAATAAAAGATGTCCTACTTTTCCAAATGTTGCTATTAAAAATAATTTTCTGAAGTTGCCATTAAAAGTATTTCATGAACTTCTTTGCAGGAAGGGGTTTATAGGAATTAAGGAATCCCCGAGAGCAGTCATTTATATCATTCCAACAACACATAAAACAATGACAGCTTCGCAAGCCACAACTTTGTTTTCCCATGTAGTTTCTGAGGCATACATCATGTTGCATGCATGGGAACAAGACTCTTGCCACGTAATTTATCGTTGGGGATGTCAAAAGATGTCAGTTTAATCTAGGAACTAAGCCCATTACGTAGATGACAGATGCAGGTCAATAGACATTCTCTAAGTGTCTCCTTGTTCCCAAGACTTAAGGTCACCAGCTTTCTTCATGTTAATTACTACTACTGAGAACTAATCCTTTTCCATCACAGAACTGCATGTGTAGGAGCACCTGGTTCTCTACTTGGTCTGTTTGATGAGGAAAAGAATTTGTTCAGCTATTAGCAGGGAGACCTCACCAGAAGGAGATATCCTTTTTATTTGTGCCAACATTGTTACTCACAAAACAGCCAGTATTAGTCCAGAGAGGTAAATGGCATTTCCTGTCCTTCTCATGCTCAGTATCAGTACCATACAGTATCGCCTTCACCCAAAAAGAGTTTCATCTGCTCACCTAGGATGCAAGAGTACATATGACTTCTACCCTGGTCACTGAGATGGAGGGAACAGAGCCTAGAGCTGCAGTGTAGCAGGAATGTTGTTCTTTCCTTGCCTCTTCTGTATGTCGTAGGTTATGGTTTACTAGGACAAAATTGTAAGATTGGCACTTGGAAGTCTTGGAAACACTTTGGAATATTCTGGTATCTGCTTGAGTTGTAGTGATACTAAAGCACAGTTTAACGATCTGAAAGAAATTACATTTTTAATTACAATATTTAAAAGAAGTGGATGATTTTCTGAAAAATAGAAACAAAAAAATTGGGAAAACTTCTTTATGCACAAGAAGCCTTTCCTTCTGTTTGGCAAAGCTTATGTGATTGGAGTTTATTACTCATGTTCTTGAATGTCTACACTGCCCAGGGATTTTTGGTTCACTTGCTGCTTCTTGAACTGGCACACATTACCTGCTTAAAGTAGCTATTTTAAAGCAAACAAAACCTGTAACATTTAAAAACAATAAGATTTTATTCTCAGGGTGGGGAAGTAGGCAAAAAATGCAATTTCTTTAGTCAGTCATATGGGACTCTCACCTTTTTCAACTGATAAGTCTGAGAGAGCAAGGAAAATGAAAAATGGTTTGAAGTGAAAGTGAGAAACATTTTCACGTGTTAGTGGCACTGTGCATTGTTGGCTATTAAGCATCATTTTAATTTTGTTTGGTCAATGAAACTGTGAGACTATGCTGAATGAAATAAGCTGGCTGTATTCCAGTAGTGACGTTCTCTTACTTTGTATTTGTATATGCTGAGATAGAATGCAAGTTTATGTTGGGCAGATACTTACTTCACTCGTTTAATGGCCTAATCTATAAATTAGAGTGAATATATCTTTTCACCCCTGTATTATATTCAATTTCTGTTTACTGGTCTATACTGTGAACATACTGCATTGATCATTTTTCTAATTAATTTTGATTAAAATAATGGAAAAAATTAATAATAGCTGTCTGTGATCAAAATGTGCAAGCCTGTATCTGCGTGTCATGCTGCTCATACTTGACACATACACCTGACCCATTCTAAAGAAAAAGCATGCAGCAAGGCTTTCTCACCAAATTGGGACTGCTCTTGACAGAACCTTCTGCACCCTGCATGCATTTGGGTGCCATTTTTAAGTGTTGTAGTCCGGTAGAGTTTTATGACAGTGTGTATTGCCGATTAAACTGTTCGTAGTGTCAGTTAAATGAGGTTTTATCCATTTTGTGAACTGCAGTTATATCTTATTCTTGGATGTTTTTTCACATAGTTCCCTTCTCTGTGAAGAAAGAATGAGCTGGTATCAATAGGATTCATACACATGTACTTTTGTGGACAGCCTTCTTTACCCATGTCTTATAGTCACAAGAATAAAGTAAATATCTCTGTGCATTAGAGTGAAATACTCCAGGTATTAGAGTGAAATGGAAGGAGCAAGAATTATGAAATATCCCCTCAAATAAAAGGGCCGTAGCTTTTTAGAGCCCAAAGGGTACGTATGGTAATCTCCAAATAGAACTACAGTCTTTGCCTCTGACATTGGGAGAGAACATTTCCTCATCTTTGAAAGCTGAACAGTGATTTTTGCTATAAACTAATGAAACATACATGCATATTGTTTGTATTGTGTGACTAGATTCCATTCAAGAATAGTGCATTCTTTATTGCTCAATAAATTTAAGGCAAGCTAGTCTGTTTAGAGCCTGCAGTGCAAAAATTATGTAATTCTTTACATTCTTCATTTGCATTCATTGTTAGCAAAACCCTGTCCTTTTAAGTAAGATGATGCTAATGATGTAACTAGTTAGGTATATGATAGTGCATACCGTGTTACAGATACACTTTAGCAACATAGTGTAATATGAATATATATATCAATATCTATGAATTTTCCTTGTAAATTCTTTAATCACTAGGAAAATATGACTGTGCAATGGTTTATCCATAGTTATTATAATTACTATAGATATACTTACATAGTTATTTCGTCTGTATCTAATCTAGAAACACACAAATCCCAAGTAAAGAAGAAATGAAAGGAGGTACTCCTCAAATGGCTCCTAACTGGGGAACTCTTACAAAAAAAACCCCAAAAACATTTTCTTTTTATGTAAGTAGCAAGAAAAGCAAACTCAAAACTTGTATTCATATTCAGTTCTTTATATCTGCATCTGCAGTGTATACTATGAAGAACCTTAATGACTTTTATAAACATTGATTAGCAGGTGAAAGCATTTAAAAGTCTTGAAAAACCAACAGAAATCTGACAACCAGTCAGACAACCAGACAAATCAGTCACCCTGTCTCCTGACATGCAAGTGAAAAGATTAACATTTTCTTAACACCAGAGACAGTTTCAATATTCACTCTCTGTACCTAAAGTAAACCAATTTAAAATTTCATCATGACTATCAAGAATGACTACTATCAGAAAGATACAAAAATCCTGAAGGGATAAAATTCACCCAAAAAAAGCCAGGAAAGTGTAGAATATAATAGCATTGGAGAGAAATTTTTATCCTTGACAGATTTTTACAATAGGCATAAACGAAGCAGGTAATTTTTCTGGCTACAATAACCTTAAGCTTGATACAGAGGCAGAAAGAAAACAAAGGAATCAAGGCCATAAGTGACCTCTGAAAAAGTGAGTCTTAAAACCCAAGTAACAATGCATAGCACTGGAGCTAATGGGAGCAAAAGCTTTTTTTTTTTTTTTTTAATAGTAATTCCATTAAATGCCAGTCTGCTAGTCAAACACTTGCCTGTCCAATTGATCTGCCGGTGTTGTAAAAGAGACTGTACTTATGTATTTTTCCCATCCTCGTGCTTATCATACTAAGGTATCAGTTTTCAAAGCCAGTGAAAGTGTAAGACTGTTAGTAGAAAACACTTGCTCCAGAATACAGAGGAAGGGAAAGAACAAAGTCAAATCAGGCGTTGGATGTTTATTCTGTCAGTGGTCTGTGACATCATACGAGTTTAATAAGAGGTTAACTGAACTCTCAGGGAAAGGGAATTCTGTTGAAAGCCCAGGATTTTAAGAGGTTATCAAGGGACACAGATTTAGTTGATGAAATGTCATGTCATGAACCTTGCTCATTGCTAACAACATAAAACAAAGAACATGCTGCAGGACCAACCAAAGAAGTATTCTCTTTACTGATTTCATTCTGACTGAATGGCTTTGTATCTATCAGTTGCAAAGAGCTGATCCCTTCTAAATTAAAACTGCTATAGGTGTTGTGTGCTGTTCATAGGCTTCCACAAAAAGAGGTGTTACTATACTCATAGAGGAATATTTGAAAAAGTGTTATGCTCCCAGCAGTTGGCAAGTTATCTTTGCACTAAAAATAACAGTGGTGATAGGACCAAGAGCCACTGATTGTCCTTAAACCTAGAGATTATCAGCACTTCTGCAGCAAGAAAGCTCCTTTCCCAAACAGGTATGCAGATACAGGAAAGGCATAATAGCAGGGTGATAAAAATCTCGAGGTAACACAATGCAATGAGGAGTTAGAACAGTTTGTCTTAGTTCTGTCATCCAACAATACTTCATAACCCAAAGGACGTGGTTTTAATCAGTGGGTCTGAAATGTAAATGAAGCAAATTCTGACAGCCTTTGATCAAAGGCAAAGAGAAGGATGGAAAGTTTCTCAGATAAGTCTCTAAGGGAGCAGTCAGAGTTAGTCAGATAAACAGAACAAAAGTAAAATATATTCAGATCCCAAAATTTTGCTAAATTTAGCTTTGACAAAAGAACCCAGAGGTAGCCTTAAGCCAGTGTAATTAACTGGTTAAGAAAGTAGCAGTGGGCTAATACTTTTTGGTGGCAGACTATATGCCCACTGAAAACCTGTCTGATAAGGTGTGGGCTACAGAGTTGACACCATCAAAGCAATTTTGAACCCTTTGATGGGTGTCGAGAGACACAGTTTCTAAATGGGTATTCAGTTACTTACTGATTGGTAATTCAGAAGAATCAGGTTAATACTGCCAGCTTTAAAAACTTGGAATTAGAGATGGCTGACTTAGGATTCATTAAAAAAGCAATCAGCTGGAGTCAGACTTTAGAGCACTTTGGTTACTGTGGAGAGGAAGAAAAGGCACATTAGGGTGTAAGTCCCATTGCAGTTTTCTTTCCAGCAATGGACACCAATTCATTATTACCATTAAGTGCCAGACTAAATACGTGTCAGGATCATACACACAAAAGGTTTCTCACAATCACAAAAGTCTGTTACTTATGTTTAAAAAGTTTAAATATATGTTACTTTGTTAATAAAATATAAAATAAATTAATAAATATTTAAAGAAATAAATTAAAAATTAAATGAAATATATATTAATATGTTTAAAAACCAAAGCAAACAAAGACAAGACCTCATGTTATTTCACTGATTTTAAATTATTTAATGTGTGAACTAGATTTGATTGAATTGGCTTCATAATGATCGAAGTAATTTGATCATTATGCTCCACTTTTAGGGTGTAAGTTTGGACAAAAGGAAATAGGCTTCAGTAGGCATTTAATTGAAACACAGTTCTGAAATGTCAATAATTTTACAATAATTTATTTAAATAATATTTTAAACAATATGATATAAATAGAACATTTAAAACAATATATTTTTAAATATTATTAGAATCAACCGGTCTTGTTACGAAGCATATTCTGTATATTCTAGGTTTGGTCAGGCATTTGCCTATTTGTGAAACTCTCACTACTTACTGCAGAGACTCAGTTTGATTTAAAAATGTTCTAGTGGGCTATGACGAGGATTTTCACAAAAATCAATCGGATTGCCTTCCAGAGCTCTCAACAGTCTGCTAAGCCAGGAAATAGGCTGCTGAGGCAGCTCTCTGATGACTTCCAGGTTCCTGTTGGGCCCACTAGCCAAACCACTGAAAATATAGGGCTTCTTTGAGCTCCTTGACTTCATTAATGCTTGTTAGACAACCACCAGCATGAGAAACCTTAGGAGGTGAAAGCTGATAAATGGTTTTTCTTAGTTTCCTTGCTGGCCATCAATGAGCAGTAGAAATAAAAACTGACCATACTCTTCTGGTCAGCTTAACAGAAACATGGTCACATTTTTCCATCTCAGGTCTCTGGTGGGCAGTAGGGAAACCAAGCTATATTATGTAATATATGCTATATATTTTTATATATGCACTAATATATATAATTTAAAAATAGAAAAGTATATAATTGTATATTATATACCATTATATGTACATCTGTCTAAATATAATAAAAAGAATAAAATTAATATAATATAATACAACATAATTAACAATATGTAAATATACATATAATTATATATCACTTTCAATCAGCAGTTGCTAGGACAGTGCTTTAACATCTGGCAGGCAAAGACTGCAGGTTGCGTATATGATTTTGGTAACTTTAATTTTTTTTACTTCTCAGTCAAAATACTTTTTCATTAAGATTTTTAGGAGTTTAAGTTTTTAGTCTTAATCTGCCACAGGATGTATTTATTTCTATCCTTTTTATAAGATTAATTTATTATAAGGAAAATTTGCTGCTATTTTTAAATTTAAAGAACAAATGCCACTGTTCATGTGTAGTATCATTCCTAGGAATTTTCACAAACTAATTCAGAACATGTTCATATACTGTTTAATTGCAAACTTCCTCATCAGCCTTAAACATGTAGAAATGAGGTCTATAATTCCATGAATAGGTATTTTGTTACTACCTCATTGCTACTGCATTCCCAGTGGGAATCTCCCATTCCCTGTGGGCTTTCAGGTGCCTGTAAGTGAGGGGCTCATGAGTTGTACTCATAAGCCACTGCTGGACGGTGAACAGATGCATCTCTGTAGCACAATGTTCATGGCAGTCGCAAGAACAGCCTTAACACAGGTCTCAGGATACAAAGGGACTCTTCAGCTCCCCATGTGTGGACATCCTATTGTTTGACTTTTTCATAAAGTCACACAGGTTGTGGTTTTTTTCTTGAAATAGTACTGTTGTGCCTTTGAAAACACAGTAAATCTTAAATTGCTTTGATAGCACTTGGGAGAATGTATGGTGGCTCACTTAACTAATTAGAAAACATTTCTTTCAGGATAAAAGAGGTATGGAAAATACATTATTAACATTTCTCAAATATTCATTAATGAAACTTCCAGTGTGCATTTAATAATAGATGGGCATTTACTAAGAAAAGTTCACTTCTAGTTTTTGAAAAAATGTTCATAAGAGAAAGAGTAAGAGCAACACTGTAATTCAAAAAGTAATAATATCTCTACTAACATTATTTTCTTTATGCTGGAAAAATACTTTTGCATCATTCCTCTGTGTCAGAAAAGAATGTATTTGAAAAGTGAGAGTATCTGTGAAGGAATCCATGTAATCTACTCTTAACGTTAAAATAGGTTATTAATCTGTAGACAAATCAAAAGAACTATTCTTGAGTTCTGAACTTTGTGCCCCAATCCTGAGGGCAGTGGAAGGACCCTTACTGATTTTGGTAATCATTAGATTTTGACTTTATGTCCAATTCAAGGGTTTGAACAACTCAGAATTGTAAAAACGGTATAAATGTAAAGCGTATCTACTTGCGCAATATCATTTTATTGACTCTTAAAATTGTTTAAGATGGGCCAATATTTTCACAGTTTGGAGTAATTCCCATTGAAAACAATTAAAGCTATAGGAATCTTTATATACATACACTCATCAAATAAGGCAACAAGCATGATGTGATTTAAACTGTCTGGCTCAGAGCCTTCAGATTACCTTTCTTTTACTCTGGACAGTATTTTTTCTATGGCAGCTGGATTGTAAACTACATATATTTTCCTTTTTTAATGTTATTCTCCATTTACTTGAGTACTTCATAACTGGTTCTACATTTGTCTTGTGGAAGGCATGTCAGCAACATGTGAGAGTTCACACTTGGGAATATTGCATATATATTTCATGTGGCTATCTAAAATCCCCAACTCCCAAGCTCACTGTGTTTTTTTCTTGTTTTATAAATTCACTAATCCTCCTGTAAATACTCTTGCATACTACTGAGAAACTGGATTTTTGTTTAGACAATCTACTGTGTGTCCTCTCTGTAGAGAATATTTTGAATATTCTTTTCGGCTTCAACTAAAATCAGTACGTTTTAAAAAGACCTTTTATAGAACAGAGCTTCAGAAAATTGGAAATAACTAGATTACCTTTTTTAAAAAAATTCCATCCTGATTATAGAAAAAAAAAAAAGACAAAGCTAAAGAAAGACAACTTGCACGCCAATTTTGGATCCAGGCATGTTTTAATTAAAAGGAGTTCAATGTTGCTATGGACTGTAGTGATCAAAAACGGGCCAAACAAACTGACAAATGTTGAGGTTTAAGTTACAGAGTCATTAGTAGATCATTAGGAGTATGTCAGTCTTTAGGAACAGACCTATGTAGAGGTTGGCATGCAGCTGTATCTTACCAGAACAGAGGCTCAGGAGACCTCTCTTTCAGATTGATACAGACACAGCCAGGCAGGGTATTTCTTCCTGTAAAGGAGAAAAGCTTGCAGAGAACACAAGAGTCTATCTTGATAAGACTACATGAATGCTCAAGGACAATTGGGTAACCTGCCTTGTCTAGTGTCTAGAATACCTGAACAAACAATTTGGCACAAGCAGAGACTACATCTACTCCTTTTTAGCCCTTTGTCTTTGAAGAGCTCAGCATATATGTTAGGATCATTTATCACTACTTCCTACAGGCAAGTCATTGTTTCACTGCAGTTTTATCTTAATTTACAATGTGTTGACTTTAGATTGTTTAGTACTAAACATCAGAGCTAGAAGAAATAAAAAAAAAAACATAGGGTAAGATTAAACTGTGGGATTTATTCCCTGATTTTATGTTGTAGAGAGTTAAGAGCAGTAAACAGAAGTGAGTTAATAATAAAAAAAAAAAAAAGTCTCTACCATAAAGAACACTTGCTGCTTTTTTACCATTTAAGAACATATCTTCACTTGGTTCATAAAACTAAAGTGGTCCAAGAACCGTGTAATATCTAATTAGTGGGAATGGCGGATGGAACTGATTCTTTTTGGCTCCTACTTTCATTAAACTTCATATTCAATTACATGATTAGAATATTAAGCTCTGTTCCACAAAATCCTTGGGGGAGGGGAGGCCCTGCAGATACTTTTGAAAGGGCCACAAAAGAAAAGCAAGGTTATTATTAGCCATCTTAAATTCTCTATATAGGCTGTCATATCTCCAGTGGAAAACTGTCAGGGTGGCAGCTCAAAAAAAGTTGAAAATCAGGATGATATTGGGATCACAGAGGTTTAAGATCATGAAAAATTTTAGTGTAGAAAGTATTTTTTTCTCATATTCTCCAAATGTGTTTTAATTTTTAATTGAGCACAATTTCCAGCTGTCATCCTCTGCATTCCTCCATTCTCAGCTGTTGTCTCATAAATGGCTAGAGAATGCTCTTTCACTATTTAGCACTAATTAATTTTGTTAATTAAATGTCACCCTGCTTTTTTCCTTATTAGACTTTTTGTACCAAAATGGTTCCCAGGACATTGCTGCTAAAATCACTAAAGATTAAAAAGAAAGGATGCAAATTGAATGTGCAAGCACTAGAGAATTCATTAAATGCATTGCAAGACTTACAAATGCCTCTTGACAAGCGGGATGGGAACGATAAGACACTTTCCTCCAAGGGTGAGTTAATAGGCCAGCCATTTATGTCAAATGTTTTTTTTGGTGGGCAATAGTATCACAAACTGCTGAACTCAAGAACCAGTGTCAACATGTAATCCTATTCTGAAATTTCTCATTGTAGCAATTACATCGTCTCGGAATTTCCCCATATTAATTACATAAAGCCAGTGGACAAACATCTTGTTATTTCTCGTTTCCTTTTTAGATCTAAAGTAGCAAGTGTATGTGGGAAGAAAATGAGAAAGGCAGAATTTGTCTTCTTCCAATTTATTGGCAGCTCATCCGTCCATTAAAAAAAAAAGAAAAAAAGGCTTGGATTGCTTTCTGGGGCATGCTGATGTGTGTTTGTGGGAGCTGGCAAGCAGCCACATAAAGATGAATACTGCTTTTTGAATCCTTATAGTCTATAGCAGAGCATAATACATATGTTAATATGCTCTTTTGTAGTGTTGAAGGGTTTCACAATTTTTTGCTGGCATGATACCCAAGCACAGGCCAATTGTATTGAGTAACACGGAAAGCTGCCAGTGAGGAATGTAGTCCGGGATATTATCAGGAGAAACATGCAGTCTTCATTGATTTCTTAACACTGTCATTAATAACAAAGCCAGGGTTTCCTATAAGTCCCTGAAGTTTTTACTCAGCATGTTCAGTTAGTTGTTCTTATTGTCATTCATCCTTCTCTGAAGGCTTTTGGGGGAGTAGGGAAAGAGAGAGAGAGAATGCACCTGGTTGTGTATCAGTGGTCTGGTTCTGCTTCATCTTCCTCAGCTGCGTGGGCACGTGGATAGAAAGTGCTGTGTGTTATGCACAAGGCAGCGACCTGGGAGAAACATGGGCTGGGCTTTGTGTAAAGGTTCAGATGATACCAGAATTAAGCCCAGTGTTTGTCAGCTTTCAGGGGAATTGGATGGAAGCATCAGTAAAGGATATTTTACTCAGTCCCCTCTGCTTGTGTATATGCTTGAAATGCACAGGGATGACCTGGTTTGTCAAAGGCAATGTGGTGAGGAGTTACCATGTGTACAAATAAATTAAACTTGTGGTACTTACCTAAATATCGTGTTCACCTTCGCTAACTACTTCCAGACAGCATCCGGAAATGTTTAGAAGGGGTTTATATTGTTTAGCTCTCTAAAACATTGTAATTCAACGTAAAGCCTCTCTTTCTCTACAGACTCTTCCCCATCCACACCCCCTAATAGATCAAGATCTTGTGAGAGGGAAAAAAATCTGTCTTGCAAATGAAATAGTAGAGAGCCAACCCGTATTCTATTCCAAGCCAGCATTTAATTTAGATTTGCTGCTTAAACTTTCTAACATTTTAATATGCATGCACAGAGACACAGGGTCCTGTGATTGTTAATCCTGTTGTGTTAGTTTATTAGTTAGTTTAGGTAGTATATTATTTAATACATTATATGTAAGACCTCTCTTACCTGTCTCTATATGAGTAAAAGGTTCACAGTTACTATTTAGAGGATAGAAACACTGTATTGCCAAAGGAGCAATGAGAGTATCTGCTAATTCCAATGAGAAGCTGAGACAAATGGAAGAGACAGTAAGTCTCCAGTAAAGCTGTAATGTAAAATATATATTATAATATAAATTTATTTATATATTTATATTATGTTGCTCTTAAGTAAAAATCATACTTTTTGGATTATAATAAATTTATCCATAGATTATGGATTCTTTTGTCAGCTGCTGCCTATTCAGTTCTTTAACTATTAGCTATTGAGTATCTGCTGGTCTTTAAGCTGCTTTCATTGCCCATGTGCACATTTATGTAGGACTATCCAAAGCGTTCTTTACAGTTTAGTGAACTGTTTTGGTAAATGAAGGGGGTAGCACAGGTCAGCCACTTCTAACTAGTTTATCTACTTGCCATGCTGACACAATATGGAATGCATTTGTTTTGCAAGTTTTTACTGACACCTTAGAGATGCTGAAACTGGAGTCTCTTAAATGTCCAAATTCAGCAAAATCAGTCCCTAATTTTCTTCATATGTTCTTTAAAATTCTTCCTCAGTGAAGATCTCTTCCTTTGGTAAAGGCCCAAGAAGTTCAAGCAGCCTGTAGGCAGAAATATATTGAGCTGATCTATTTTGTAAACATTTCAAAGTAATGAATGCCTTCTGAGAGTTTTGCACAGATTATCCACAAACAAACAAACATACAAACACAGACTCTTTTCAAAACAAGTCCGTTATGGCCTATACTTCAGCCAGTCCTAGAGATGTGACAGTATTATAAGAGTGATCAGGAGGGTAAAAATAATTGTGAAGAGAAGCTTTAAGAAGATGGCAACATTGCATGAATTAAATACAAAACTGGAAAAGAAAAAGAGAAAATTATAGAATAGATTTTTATAAAGTAATAATAACTGTAAGTATATTGGCATCCCTAAAAGAAATAGAGGAAAAAAACTGTCCAACTAAATCATAAACCAGCTGGCTAATGTATACGTATTACTGGATCTCAGTCATGCATAATAATAGGAAAAAAGCTAATATATCGTTCATATCCCAAACTTGTATCTGGCTTAGAGCTACAACATCATTGGGAAATTGCTTAGAAATAAACTAAAGAATGGGGACTATTAAGATAATCTTCCTGCACTGCCAAAACTGTACAGTCGATACTATAATAGTAATAATAATAATACCCTTTATGCTTGACATTGACACACTTGGAATATTGAACAACACGATGTCCAAACAGCTCACATGTGAAACTAATCCATGAATGCAGGTGTTTCAGATGAACTGGTTTCTAGACACAGGAGAAAATTAGGTTGCCTGTGTGGATGGACAACAGGAGTATTATAACCTGCTCTTGGTAACAGGCTGTCATCAATTACCTCTCTGCTGTACGGGTCAATGGGGGGGCAGGGAAGTCAAAGCCATCGCTGTAGCAAGCAAGATCTAAACCTCTATCATGTCATTGATCCACCCCCAAATGCCCTTTTGTGCGAGTTCCTCGTGGCAAGGTAAATACAGTTATTTTTCTGACTTCTCCCTGTTAGATCTTGTACGCGCTCTAACAGAATCGGAGTCAGCATCTCTGGTGCAGTATATGCTGTACCTATGCTATTGACTTATATTCAGCAAGTTTAAGTCAATTGCAATCATGTTCTGACTTAAGTGCCGGCGAGCGTTCGGTGCCTTACAGCGTAATGCCAGTCTGAAGAGGGCTGTAACAGGAGATTAACTTGTAGGAACATCATACCAACTGAAAGAGAGAGCACAAAAATAAGAGGTAAAGCAAAGCAAGATTGAAGATTAAAGTATAAACATCAGGAGATCATTCTGGAGCTTACTGGAGACTGGCCAACGTGAAGAAACGTGAAACAGACAATAAAAAATCGCTGGGGTTGTAGGAAAGGAAGTTGGAAAATATTACACGCATTATGGTGATGTCTGAAAATGCAGTCCTTCTGTCTGCAGAGATATGAGGGAAAAAAGGAAACAATGAACCCCTTGGGTTGTGACATTCCTCTGCAGCCAAAGTTTGGGGGATTTGAGGGATCTCGTAAATTGAACAGGACACTGAAAAAATCATTTTAACAGCTTCTGCAAATAGCAAAATTTTTATATGAAAACTGGGACTTGGCTATAAAACTCCTGTGTCTGAATACAAGATATATTGTGAGGAAAAGGTTAGTGGATCTAAAAAAAATGATAAAAAGAAAAATGTGGGGTTAAATGAGAATAGAAAAAACTTTGCATAGACGATCAATGATCCATTGATTCCACAATCACTCTTAGAAAGGTTAAATCTTTCCAAATCCCAGTGACAGCAGTAGTACAACTCTCACATATATGTAACAACTCTATAAATTAATATATCTATATACACAGCACTGTATGACAATGTCTGAATGACATTGAATAGGTGGTTGGCAGTTGGTATAAAGATTAAGAGATAGGTAGCTTCAGTTAAAGTGCTGGGTACAGGGTTAGTAAAGAGCAATTGCCTTAGCACACGGGAGCTAATTTTGGAACGCCACAGCTGGCAGAACTGGAAAGTCTTGGAGCAGCAGAGAAATTGCGCAGTATAAGGAAGACCCATGCAGTTCTGCTTATATTTGCGAGGAATAGATAACATGGATAAAACAGGTAAATTTAGTTATTCTGTCTCTGGCCATATTCCTGTTGACGCCGTAAGAGCCTTTTAGCTAGATGAGGCCAAAGATTTACAGTGTTGTTACAGAGGAGTCAGATCCACATTGCACTCTGGCCTATGTACAATTCAGGGGGAAAATATCTGTTGGGAATTACATGTGGATATGAGGTTTTGAGTATTTGGCTCTAACATATGAACAGCACAGGAGCAGAGAGATTTTTAGCCACTGAGCACTGGCCTTTTTTCGCTTTAAAATCCTTGGTAATTCCAGGATTTTGAGCAATTCCTTGTGAATGATGCCCCATTGACTTCTGTTTCACCCAAGTACATCAAGATTATTGCTGTTTTCTGGTGTAATCATTTTTGTGGGGTTAATACAATCTATGTAGTCATGGTAAAGAAATTAAGTTAGCTGATAACATGATTTGCAATCAGAGATTTTCTTTTCTAAGAAATTAAAAGACTTAGTGAAAACCCATCATTTAACAAGAAATTAAAAGTCCAAAACAAATATAGAATAATGTGTTCACTTCAGGCATTTCACAATTCTGAGCTACAGCTACCTTGTCTGAGTAGCTTTGGGTGACTTTCAAAATCATGGTTGCTGGAACAAGATCTTGTGCTCCCTTTCACTGACTTATATGCAACATTTATACTTCAAAGGCAAGCTAAACTAGTATTTTTGAGATAGTTTACAATTTTAAATTATCTACCATTTAAATCTGTAAGTTTCTTGTGATGCTGGTGAGATTTTTGTACCATCTGGTTTCTCGGACATAAGGTCTTCTTTTTTCTAATGCTGGCAAACAACCCACTTGCCATAGCTATCATTGCATGACTGTGTCTTGGAATTCAGTTACAAAGAGAAAACATTTGGTGAATTTGGGGGCGTTTTCTATTATTTTATGCTATGGTGCTGAAATATTAATACCTTATCTTTCATCCGTACCTTTAATGTTTCCTCTATTTTACTTACTTTGGTATACAACATCTATTGCTTTTGTAGTGTATGAATATAAGATCAATGGTAATATCTATGTGCATTGAGTCATATTTAGTTGAAACCTATATTTAGAAATGTAGTGTCTTAGAAAGATTTCCAGAAATCCAACAGAGAAACAAGCACAGCCAGTGTTATTCATGGTGAAAGCTATTGGTTTGAATTTTTAAACTTATGGAAAAGTGAAACATATTTAGTGGGATCTGTCTCTAAGACCTAAGAACTAGTTTGATGCAGCACAGCTCTGTAGGTAAAACAGGTAAACTGTGCAATGAGAACGAAAAATAAACTCATGAAAAATGAGACAGTTGAGCTGTGCCATGTTTTATATGACTTGCAATCCATCATCTTTGGTTTTAATATATTTAGAACAGTTTGGTTAACATTCTTCAGGAGGAAAGGAAAACTGATGTTGACATAGCTGCTGGAATATTTACGTGTAGAAACAAAAGTAGGGACTAACACAGTTACAGGCTGCAGGCTGTTACTGTGTTCTCATGTTCACTCACAAAATTCAGGTCTTTGGTTTCACTCTGTACGTGTTGCTTTGTATGTGAGAAAGAAGTCAGCATATGACTTCCATGATAGGTACAAGGTGCTTGTGCTTGACATATTTAAAGAGCTTTTGTTTTCTTTCTTCTTTTTCTCCACTAAGGAAAAAAAGAAACAAATACTATATATATATATATATATGTACAATTTTGAGCAGGGAAGGGAGAGTTGAGGGAAACGGCATCACCTGCAGCAAAAGGGTACACCATTCGATGTTACACTGCTAGACACTTGTGGGTAATTTCATAAGCAAAAATCAAAACCTCATCTGCTTTTTCCTGTGTAGCTTCTGCTTCCTAGAGAAGCAGGATTTGGGAGTTTTGTTGTGTTATGATGCTCCCACTGGTGCCCTAGAAACTGAAGGAAGGCACTTCATGTTGGACTGCATGTAAGAGGAAAGAAGCACAGGCAGGCTCACCACACTGCTACCATGCACACCTCTGCTCCAAAGCAGGCAGCAGCAGGGCATAACCCAACCTGCCAAGCCACAGGGCAAACAATCTATTTCATGAGGAGAAAAGGCAGAAGAAATGTCGACATAGGAATTTATATGGTTCTCAAGCACTGGAATACATACGTGCTTGTAGCCCCATGAGAATCTGGAGGGCTTTTGTTTAAATTGACTGGTAGTGGGAAGTTGTCAGCTGTCCTTGACTGGGGAGGGAGGAACGTGAGGATGCTCACTGGGAAGGCACAGCTCAGACAAACTTTGAGCTCTGCTCCAATCTTGGTGCTAACTTCAAAAATAGTGTGCCCAGCTCTCCTGCAGGCGGCTCCCACCTCGTATGTGATAAGCAACGCAGATTTGTGCCATGCAGAATTATACACACACATAAATACAGGCACGGATACACACAGAACAGATACAGAGAGAGGTATATACATATATACAGTACACATACATAGTACCAAAAAAAACCCATTTCTTCATCACTTAAATACTAAATATAATCTATCTATATTTCTTTTTACCTATAAATAAATCATAAGCATTTATCTATATGAATATGAAGTCAATCCTTATTCTGTCCTCTTGACATTTTCAGTAAAATATTTTTAAACATATTATGTTATATCCTGTTACTTTCAGTGAAATCATGATTGCATAACGAAGTATAATAATTTTTGTAATCCACCAGACTGTAATTAATACATGTTTTAATACCTAGCAACAGAAAACCAAGACAACTCTCAGATGGACTCTGAGTAAGGTATTTTAAAATCATGTATTTCAAAATAATGAAACAGCGGAACCATGTGCAAATCATGCTACATATCAGCTGAAAAGGCCCAAAGTGTGTTTTCTTGCAGGAGACGTAAAATGTCTGTATTAATGAAAGTAGGATGCAAAGATAGAGGAATTTAGGAATGTTGTTGTTCTTCTTGCAAGTGTTTTTAAGTTACTCTTCTCCTGATGTAAAGATCACTGAATGAAAAAGGTAGCTTGTGAGAGGAAAATTCAGTGTGAAATCCTGGCCTAGTGCAATCAGTGTGAGTTTTGCCTTTCGTTCCAGTGTGGCCAGCTTTTCTCCCAACATACTTTCCTTGTGAATTTACAGGCCTAATCCCGCACGCCTCTTCCACAATGCCGGTATGCAAGTGTGCAAGGCTTCTCAGTTTTTGTTTTCCATTTCCTTTTTTGTGGAACTGCACGGGGTAATAAACAAAGATACCTGGGAGAAAATAGAAAGTTGTTCTTTTTTTTTCTAACACTGAAGATCAATAATAATAAGTCTTGTCTCTTGAAATTTAGTATATAGCACTGACAGTATCTTAGTGGGTTTTCTGTTGAAATCATTAAGCTAAACCACTTCCGCAGAGTCTAATCCTCAGTGTACACTGTTGCATAGAAAGCATCTTCTATTACCAACTTCTGCTCATGTTATTAAAGCTCATTAAAAAAATTACGCCTTTTCAGATTTCACTGTAAAGTCAATCCTCCTTCCAATGTCCAGTAAAATTTTTATGGCTAGGATTTTTTCTACCTAGGATGGCAATGCTGGGTAGATTTGGGGGATAACAGTAGATGTACTTTTCTTTCCCACTGTCTATTTAAATGAAGTGCTAACTGGTTTACCTAGAGGGAGTTAATAAAAATGAAGAAGTGACAGACAGCACAAGAAGTCTAGGCTTAGGGTTAGGATAATACTCATAACAATGAAGAAATAAAGATTTATTTTGAAGGCTTTTTAAAAGTAATTTTTTTACACTTAGTACTTTGGTACTTCAGTATCATAAGTGTTTCTTCATATTAGTGATCATAATGAATTGAAATTATAGCTATGGTTCAATTATGAGAAGAAGTTTGGTTTGTGATTAAAACAACATTTACATAAGAAATTTATAGTTTCCAAAGAAACTATTATTTCAAACAACAGAAATTACAGTGTGTTGATGTCCACTCTGACAAACCACTGGCAGTGATTATTCATAGGGATCTTTTTTAAGAAAGCATGCAATAGCCATCACTGGGCTGAAACATACCTTCCCCCCCAAAAGAACACCTCATAAATACATACAAAACTATTCATCATTATCAGAATAATGATGACTACTGACATGGTTATTCATGTATTTTTACAGGCAATCAATAAGTTGGTTTGGAAACTCTCAAGAACTGAAAGGGTAATGCATGCTCTCATTTCTTATTGAGCTACTTTGCACCAACAAGGAAGTTCACAACAGCCATGTGTTTTTCCACAGTGTTTTGCTTTTTCAGTTCTCTGCCAACTCCATTTGTCAAAGAAATGTCAAATGTGCAAACAAAATAAACACAAAATGTTTGACCGAAGGATTCTGTATGCTGATTTCAGAAAACAATTTTGAGCATAGAATTTTACAGATTTTTTTCCAAATTCTTTTTTAGCAAAACTCCATATGAAAATGGAGCTTTCCATTTTCATTCAGCTCTTACAAGGCCTCTCTATGCTTCTTGTTACCTGTACTACAACACTGTCATACCAGTCAGAATAAGGTACAAATTCAAAGCACGAGAATAAAGATAATTAATTGTGAACAATATACATTCTGGATAATAAGGAAAATAATAGCTGACAAACTACAGAAAAATCAGAAAAAAAAATATTCCATAAATCAAGGATGTTAATTGTTATTTCCACTACTTGTTAAGATGAAAGATGACACTATGTAGGCATTTTCTCAGCATGATCTCTCATAAACAGATGTCCAATGCCTTGGGTAAACCTGTACAAACTGAGAAGTATCTACTGACTGCATCATTAGTCTTCTTCTGATTTCAAGCCAGGGATCCTGAAGAACAAATTAGTCAACTGATCCTTGCCAAAGTCAAGTTTTATTAAGGAAAAGCATTTGTTGCAGGGGAGAAAGGAATGCTGATTGTATGCTGAACTTTATATAACAAAATCTCAGCGATAAAATATTTTTGTAATTTCACATTTGAATAATTATTTCCAAAGTTTACATTCTTCTTCCTGTGTCCAATTCATACTGTACATTCATTTTTCCTCTAAATATGCACTTCGAATATGTTAAAAATGAATATGCTTGAGGATACAACAGTTGATATTCAAGTAAAATACCACATTTTCCCAGCATCATTATTCACATGTGCTCCATTAAGCACTGTTTTCTTGCCTACACCTAATAAAGGAAGTGAAGTGAATCCCCAGGTCACCCATATGTGAATTCTCAGCTCTAATAAGCCTGCAGGTAATAGCAAGCATCAAAACCACTTTTGATTTCACAAGGCAATATTGCCTGAAAAGAGACTGATGCAGATCATGATATAGTTCTCTTAAAAATGTATAGAATTAACATGTTCTTCAGTGTATTTCATTTTTACTGAAGCTAATTTTTTACAATATTTTAAAAGCACCATTTAAATATCAGAAACAAAAGAAAATTGTTTAGGGATACACCTGTCTGAAAAGTGGGGAATGATAGAATGAAATCAAGCAAAAAATAATTTAGACTTACATCACAAAAAAAAAAAAAAGCATGACAGTGAATTATTAGGTCGTGGAGAAATACTGCAAAAGACAATGGAAGATAGAAATTTTCAGTTCTTATCTGTGTATTTCTAATAAAAATAATATCTAGAAAATTAAATTCAAGAAATAATTATGCATTAAAGGATGAGAAGTCTGGATTAGATCAACTCAGTGTTTCTTCCTATCTCTACTATCTATAACTCTGTGCTTACTTTGTATGAACACAAACAACAATGAATTGCCAGAAACTAATTATCAAGGAAGTAAGTGGCCTTAATGAGAAATTTACAGTTATATTGAAAACAGGCTTAAAATAAGGCTGGTTATTGTTTTATTGTCATTGTTTAGCTTTTTTTTCTGTTAGATGAGACAACATAAAAAATTAGGGACTAAAATAAAACACTTTTGAATATAAAAGCCCAGAAACAATTTCTCCCAGCAGCCCTTATTGCAAAAAATCTGGCTGAATGCAATGCAGTTGCAAATATGCGTGTGACCAAATAAGTCACTTGGATACACCTGCAGCATCTTTTTACCACTGTTTCAGAAGTTAAACAAAATAGGAACTGGATGTACCTACAGATATCTGACCTTAATGGCTCTAATAGGCATTTGCCTGAGTACAGACTGAATAAAACCAGAGTACAAACCCAGGAATACAGCCCTTAATGAGGAATATCTTCATGACATAGAAAGATTGAGGAACTTTTTCCTGCTCCTGGTGAGTTCAATAGGAGTTTGGCCATTGGCTTCAACCACAGCAGTGTGGTGCTGGAACCCTCTGTGGTAGAGGGGAACACTTTGTGCAGGCAGTTCAGAGCTGCTTCGCTCATCCCCTGCACTCCCTCCCCAGCCCTTGCTCCTCAGGGGCTGCTCTGTGCACCTCTTCCTGTCTCAAAAGACTGTATTTTCCCACAACACTGATTGCTGAATTCATTGCCTTGCAGTGGAGGTAGCAATACACTAAGCAAGTTCAATGCACACAACAGATTTTTTTTTTCCTTTCTAAATAATATCCTGAATGACAAAGTCTATTACTCTTGCTTGTGTTATGATAATACATTAGAGGTATTCTGATTGTTCCAAACAGTAGTTCCTTCCTAAACTCATTGACATTATAAATATTAATGATGCATGTTTAGAAGCAGGTTTGATTAGCAATTTCATTAGCTTTGAGTAGACAGCAGAATAACTAAATGTCAACATTTAACTTTATCTCCCAAGGTAGGATAGTTAAAAATAACATTAAAAAAATCATAATTACAAAAAAGCTAATGCTTATTAATTGAAAATAAAAGTATTGGTTGTTTCCATCTCTTCAGCCTATTTCACATTTCATAGTAACAAATTAATATTAATTGGATAACAAGACCAAATATCTTGCTGGAAGCATTTGAAAAATTGAGTATGATTTTGAAATGACAATATTTAAGTGCAAGGAATCTGCTAGTAAAATATGAGAAAGCCCTGTCATCTTAAGTGATTGCTTTACCAGCTGCGTTAAAAAAAATACAGTTTTTTATAGTCTTCATCACTTCTGGGCATTAATAGCAATGCATCCATCAAATACTGCAGGTGATGTGACAAATCATATAGAAAGATGTTTAAAGTTATATTAATTGATACCACATTGCTCACTGTTTGATATTAGGATGTCTTTGGTTAGCACCGTCAATGTGAAGCAACAATTGGAAGCTTTTATCTACCATCAGTCACCAGTAGGTGATATAACACCTACCTCCTTTTAAGTCACGTTGTCTTCCAAAACCGAGTTATAAGTGTAGGTAATTTGGATCTAAGCTTAACTGAATTTGCGAATACAATTTGTCTACAGTAGCTGTAAGTACATGTATTAAGCCACTGTAAATTCTAAAATACAATAACCAGATATACTAGAAGAACAACCTAGCATAAAATGCATTAAAATTTGTGATCAGAGGAAATGTCAAATAAATGTTTTAAAAGATCTTGAGAATCTGAATGTTTGCTAAATAAAAACCCTGCAGTTTACTAAACTCAGATTAATGTATAAAAATATTCACATACAAAGCATTTCTTTAGGATTTTAGTTATTACTGCTATTATGTGCAAGACTTGGATGCTTCATGGTTCTGTGTCAATTATATTTTTTAAAGTGTTAGAAAATAATTATTTCAAATTATGCTGCATATTGCTGAATAAACTGGAGCTGAATCAACAGCATATTTAGATAGAGCTATGTATTTTAGCATACAGTGTAAATTTAGCAAGTCCAAATTTCATATTATTTTAAGCCCTGTTCCCAACCAGAACTGTGCTAGAGGGCCTCTTATGACAATATGACCCTCCCAAGAGTAATAGTAATGTCTGATGGCAAAAAACTGCACACAGTAATGCAAGAAAAGCTTGTACGTCTAATTTCATATGCAAGTTCTCACTGCACATGAAAGTACCTGGTTACCATGCCTCTGGGCAGCATAACAAAACTCTCAGTGCAGCATTATGCTGGAAATGACTCTTACAGTAACTTTATTAAATATTTAACCTCAGAAAAACTTAAGAGAGATCACAACCCTCATTTTCCATGGATTTACATGTACTGTGTGTAAATGTTGATGGCTAGTATGACCAGACATTTTGTCCCAAATGATAAATCTCCTGGCCTTTTCTGTTACTGAATCATGCTTACTGGGATGTTTCATTACATGAGAAACGAGTGTGCTGGTTCTGACGAATTCAGCTTAGGGACTCAAACCTCAGTCTGACTATCACCTTTCTGGGGAGTGTCTTAACTGTGGCTCTAGGCATTTAACTGCTTTTCTAGGAGGGGAGGTGGTGGACAGTCCTTCTTTCTCTGCCTCTTTCTCTCTCACTTGTGTATTCTGGAGAAGATTTTTAATATTATTTTTGAAATAGCAATATTAAAAATGCTAATATTATTTTGGCAGAAAAAGGACTGACTATAGCTCATTGATACAGATAGTTGCTTCAGCTTGAGGGCTGAGATTTATGGGCATGTTATTCTTAAGCAGTTTTATTTTTCACCTTTTTACATGAAATGCAGGTAAGACATAACTAATTATAGCGGGAGTTTCCACCATAGATTAATCACAGTCTCGATTTAAATATCTCAAATTTCAAAAAGCACTATAGAAGATCTAGTTTTTGTGTACTTTCATTCTACAACAGGGGAAAAAGGAATCAAAAGTACAGAAAGATAATTTTAAAACACCCCAAGATAGAAGATGTTAGGTAGAAGTACCTGGAGGTTATGAGTGTGCAAATCTTGTAAACTCGCCCACGTTCATCCTTATTGCTTACAAAGCTGGGAAGAACATGTGACAGCTGTTTAGAGTCAGGGTGGAAAATGATGAGTCGGGTAGAAAAGAAAAGGAAGTAGTAAAAGACATCTTTTCTCAAAGTACCTACTGAAATGCGGAGGAGTCTGTCATCTGGCACCCATCAGGATATAAACCCTGGCAACAAACACAAATAAATCCCAGAGGGAAGTTAGCAATACTTCAAAGACACCAAAGTAAGTTCACAGTTAGCTAGCAGTAGGAAGACCTCAAAAGTTTATCATTATGGAAATATGAAATATATTTTCTGTGAATAAACAATCCAAACACTTAACTCTTTTTCTGCTGCTTCTTAGAATGGTAAATTTTTTGTTAGTGAGTCTTTGATGAAAAAGCTTATGCTAATAAATTTTAGCCTACATGATATCCGTGAACCATTCATTAACTATTTGTTTCTATAAAGTGTGCTTTGCCGTTCAGATCATGTGCTGTTATGTTTGCTTCCCAATTGGACAAGTAAAATATTCAGACAAGAAAAAAAAATCACTACCAAATGCTTAAAAATTTTGTTTTTCTCTGAATGCTTAATTCTTCATGGGGGCTATACAGGTATTAATGTAGGGAAGAGCAATTCTTCAACCATTTATGCAAACAGAATCTTAATAGTCCAGATGTTCATGAATAGTAAATAAAAAGCAGCAAAAACATGAATGAATGGAGCAGCTGCTCAGAATGCAGAAAAATGTTTGCAAACACCATTTTGAAGTATGCAATCAGCCCTGGTTCGGAGGGAAAACTTGGATAACCAACAAAAAGTTTGAATAAGCAACTGAACATGTCAACAGTATTATCTAGTCTATCCAAACTTTGAAACTCTTCAGCTGAAATAGAAATTTCCTGTTCTTTTATGATTATTACTTACTCCCAAATGGATCAAAACTAGATCAAGAAAAATGCTATCAGGTTTAGGCTGATGTGTCTGTATAAGGGCGCAGAGCTCTGCACACACAAGTACGTGCCTTTGCTCATTAATGTGACTGCCTTACGTTGTCGTTCTTCAGGTATGTAGGCCCTACATTTCTAATTAATGAACCATCAGCTGTCAGAAATTAGGTTTAATTGGTGGGCAAAAGATCAGGATACTCCATCCATCCCTCTCCTCTGAAATTCTTAAAAATAAGCTATTTACTGGGTTGGTAAATGGGATGGAATAAACTTTATTGTTTTAATTGCCATGACTCATTATTTATGAAAGGCCTGCTGTAGAGCCTGTTCTTGTGTCTCCTCCTGGAAGACATCCTGCCCCAATGAGGCCGGGAACCAGCAGTGTGTGCACAGAGGCACTGCTGTGACTGTGCTCATCTTGAAATGGTAGAGCGCATTCTTCTCCCACGGCCGTCTTTCCCTAGCAGTGAGTTTTCAAGGAAGATCTGGAACAACAAGCTATACTTTCTGTCTTTCCAGTTGTACCATCTGTCTCATTTTAGTGTGAGTTTGAGCTAACAAAGAGCAACTGCCCCATTCCAATTCAATGGAGTTTTTAGACTTTCCCTCTCTAATTCCATTGTCATTGAATTAAGCATGTGATAGTCTCCATTTTCAAAATCTTAAGAGTTTAGTCTTCACATAGAGTTGCAAACTGAGACTTGTATTAACACCTGGAACTCTCTCATGTTGGGTATGTCTCTTATTTGCTCACAGGGCCATGTATGTCTCCTGGTGCCTGTGAAGCTTGCAGGAAGAAGCAGGAAAGCAGAGAGAGCCTGAAGGACAGTGAAAAGCAGCAAAGAAATGATTGAAAAAAACAAGGTAAAGGCATTTAGCTGGCCTCAGAGGTGAGAGAAAGAAAAAAACTCTTTCTTAGGGACACAGAGGGGATTTTGTAGAGCTTGTTGCAACTTAAGAAGTCAATATAAGATCCTGAATTAAAAACCAAGTATCAAGGACATACCTTGTAAATCACATCAGAAGAAAGAGATTTCTTCAGCTCATGCTTTTGTCTTAATTTGTCTCACTCTGTTTTTCTCTGGTTTAAAATTCTGTGCTGTAAATTGTGCTCTGATAACACACTGACTGAGAACGTAAAGCCCCTGTTGTGTTTTTGCTGTGTTTACTGTAAAGAAAAGATAGAGCAAGATGCACCCAAAACCTCTGGATAGCCATCTGGTCAATGCTGTCTGTCCCATTTATTCATCAAAATTAACTCAATGGTGATTCTAAGCTGAGCACCTGCGAACGGCAGCAGATAATGAATTTCGTCTCTTCAGTTCCTTTACCTCCCATCTGCAGGATTGTACTCTGCTGCTATATGAGCAACTGATATTAACAAACTGATGGTGCAGAATGAATTAAAATTTGGAAGGAAGCATAACAAAAATAGCAGATAGAGTATTAGATGACTTGTATTGTTTTTCATTAATAATTTCTGAAATGCTCCCTTTACCATCAATTATTTGTTTCAAATTTTGGCAATAAAATTAATGCAAGGAAATAACAGGCCCGCTTCTTCATGTATACACACAGAAACTGGTTTCAACCATCAAGTATCAGAAATTGAAGATACGAGAGGTTAATCTGCTTGAGAAGATCAGCTCAACTGTGTTCATAGAATCATAGAATCATCCAGGTTGGAAGAGACCCTTGGGATCATCGAGTCCAACCATCTACCCTACACTACAAAGTTCTTCCCTATATCATATCCCCCAACACCACATCTAAACGTCTCTTAAACACATCCAGGGATGGTGACTCAACCACCTCCCTGGGCAGCCTATTCCAATGCCCGACCACTCTTTCTGTGAAAAATTCTTTCCTAATGTGTAAATTCTTTCCTAGTGTTGACTGCACACAGGCAATGCGTAGCAGAATTTTTATCTCTAGTTAGCAATATTTTGATTTTTGTTCAAATTCTGTTGCTGATTTAGATTTTGTATTTAATGTGCCTTGTCCAAAGTGCAGTGAAGCCAATGCAGAGATCCCATTAAGCTTTAATAAACCCCAGTTTAGACCCATAGCAGAATGGACATACTTAGAGACACGGCAAAATTACAACATTACTGGGCTCCCAATATCTAATAGGCCAAGTAGCTACCTGTATAAATGCATGGATTTGTCTCAGTAATTGTGTACTTTTATAATTTTCATATTGTCAGACTAAAATCAGCTCCCATTGAACCAACAAGCAAAACATACTGATGTAACCTAATTTTATCCTCATGGCTTTTATGTTTTATGGAAATACCTTGAGTCTAGAATATCAAGGACATTATTTTATGCAGACATACAAATATCATCACACTTGCTGTCATTTTTTATTAGTTTAAAGATATATAGTCCCATTCCTGTTTTGACTAAGTACGCTCTAAAATTCCCAGCTGTCTCTGGAAAATAAGCTGACTTGCATGCCATTGTCTCTCTCTCTTTTTTTTTTATTAGCCTTTGCTACCCTTCCAAACTTTCTCTGTCAAAATATAAATATACAAAATGTTCATTTTGGCTCTATGTTATCTGTAGTTCTCTTAGAGTTAGGTGTTCCAGTGGATGCCTCATTTATTTGTAGGGATCTCACATCTATCTTGTTCCTCTTCTCTTTAAAATTTGGCTGACCAGCTTAGAGTAGGAGAGAGGAAAAACAAAAGAACTTCTTACAAATTGTTTTGAAACCATTTCACAACATCATGCTAATGAAATGAATGGACAGGATGGGGATTTACGCTCACAAGAGCAACAACACCCAGAAGATAGGCAGAATTTCCTGCGGCATCTGTGGAGTTTGGGCTTCTGCATGAATGATTCCCGTGAAATCAGTGAACTAAAGCCACCCCTTCATTAATGACACCTGAGCACAAGGCAAGACTCCCTCCCTTTCAGAGGATTCCAAAGGGAGAACACGGTGCAGGATTGGGCTCTGCAGCATCAAGGAGAGAGAGGACGGGTCTGGGATTAAACCATAGAACTAAGAATCAAGAGGTATTGGTTTAATTTCAGAATCTTCAATTAGACTAGTCTAAAAGTTTCCAGGTGGAGGTGAAGTGCTGAGCAGCAACGTCTTTCATGATTCTACTTTAAACCTCTGTAAGGACAGGCAGCTTTAGCAAGAGCTTATTTAGAGATATTCTCATAGATAATACGACAGAAGTAGGTTATTAAGTAATATAAGACTCATGGTCTCACACAGGGTAACATCTGCAAAACCAGAGTGAAAGTTTAGATCTGATGTTGCATATTTGGTCTTTTTTGTGCTTAACCCAGGATTGTCATTTTTGGTAAATGTGCCTTGCATATTTTTAAAAACAGTTAACACAAAAGGACAAATACAGAGTTTCACTTAAAACAACTTACTCTTTTTCAGTTGTTCCTTTTGATTTCATGTTTTGTACATCCAATGATTGGCTACTGTTCTTAATTAGAAGATGCTGAGTATTGTAACAGTGAATGGTCGAAAAACTTGTCATTTTTTAGCTTGCCCTCTCATATGAAATCCCACATGCTGTATTTTTAAATGAAAATGAATGATTATAGTATGACCAGTCATAAAGCATTTTTTCCCAGAGTACCATGTCATGAAAGGGCATATGCACAGAGCTAAGTGTCTAAAATGAGATCTTTATAGCCAGCTTAGACACTGAGAACAATGGACTGAAAGTGGTCACTAATGACATTGTTAATGATAGATACCATTACCTTAGAACAGATGTCAAAGTGAAATAGCATTATAGCCTTCAAGATGGACTGCCTTGTCCTTCTCAGTAAATCTATTAGGGCGGCTTGCAAGAACAAAACAGCGGGGTGTTTCTTTTCTCTCCTTTTTCTGAAATGCAAAACATTATGTGCATTTTTAACACATTTACTTGCAAAAGGCTCAAGTAACAACAAATTTTGTAAGTAAAAAAAGTATGTGGGGGAGTACATAGAAAAGATTAGACAGAAAAACAGGAAGGTCTTATGTATTTAAAAAAATAATTCTAACTAGACAAAGATGAAAATATAGTTAATCTAGACTAAGATCAAACACTAAAATGTTGTCAGCACAAGCTAGGAAGAACAGGAACTTTGTATTGCTGTAGCTGTACCTGAAGACTGCAGAGAAATCTTCATGGTAATAGGTGATAGGATAGGGTTTAATTTTATGAAACTGTATTTATTTCTAATCTGGGAGATGTGAATTCCCATGTCTGCTTGCCTACAAATCACTAAGTATGATTGTATATGTGTAGGCATAAATACAGCCATGAAATTCCTTATTAAGGTAGGGGTATGTCATACTGCAGGAGTGAAAATATTAACAGAGAACAAGTCACTCGTGACTCTCATTTTATTTCATTATTTCTTTTTAGATGTGTTAATATGTAAGGTTAAATGGATTTTAAAATTGTAAATTAGATTATGTATATATATAAACACCCATATGTGAAACCAGTTAAGCATATGAAGGTCAAGTAAAAGCATGTTGAAGCGTATCTGAGAACAGTGACAAAAGAAAAGCTCTGATTTTGTATTTTATTCACTTACCATTCAGTAACAGATCGATGAACATGTGCATCAAATTAAACACATTACTACCATATGAAATGTACTTTTAAACTACAGTAAGTACTGAGTATATGAAGTCGTTTCAGATGACTTATTTGGAATATCATATTGAATATTGGCTGCAAACACTTGTCATACAAGCCATAGAAGGAGTTTATTTTCTAGACTATTCTCTGTATCTCTAGGTTTTATCTACTACAGTATTCATTTCTATATGTATTTATATCTCTGGTTTAATAATGAAAAAAAAGAATGGATGTAGTCTTTTGGCTAGAACTGTAGCTTAAATTATCATATCTAACAGCAAAAATGAGATATCCATCAAGCATATAAATGAATACATGAAATACTCATGCGTTATTCACCAGTTTTATCTTGATGATGTTCAGGGCTTCTGGATTATCATCTGCTGTTGTGGCTCTGCAAAGCGCTTTGCAAGGTACTAAGTGTAGTACCTACATTAGGAGGCTGGCTCAGGCAAAGGTAGATGCTTTTATGCTCTCAGAGTTGTTCAGTCAAATTACATCTGCAGTTTTTAATGAGGTTTGAAGCATATCCTGGAACAGGAGTCATTTGGATTTTGCAGGGGGAGGAATAGTAGAGAAGAGAGAATATGGATCATAAAAACTCGGTCCAAAGTTCAGTGAGTGCAACAGGATTGTTTAATTTTCTACTGATTTCTGTGTGCTCTGGATCAAGCTCAGTGAATTGATCTCAAACTGAATTTTGGCATACTCACAACCACATTTCCTCACGCAGACAGGAAATTTGGGTCCAAATTTTGCAGCATTTCTGCCATACAAATCAAAGGAACTTGTTATTACTCTCAGTTATTTCATATCCTCAGTAATAAAGAGGGAAAGCGCCTCACTTCACATTTTGCTTCATGTACTGTTCTGTTATCTTTGAGGCAGAATTTTTATCATTTTGCTGTTGCACTGAACCTTGCCAAAAGAATCAGCAAAGGAAAGGTAAATTGAAATCAGTCCTTGCACTCAGCAGTGCCTGTTCTGCAACAGCACTGGATCCAGCTGAGGGAACATGAAGAATTTACGCAGACACACCCTTCTCAGTGTGTTTTTCCAAGTTCCCAAATCTCCTTTCAAGACAAGCAGCACTGTTTGGTACAGAAGTGGGATCAACAGCATTGGCGGTATCGAGGAGAGAAGTGCTATTTTTTGAAGTGACAACCAGCATAAGTAAGTTGAGTATGAGCCTGATGAGCAAATGGAGGGACAAGACAGTGATTTTCATGAAGGCCAGTGGGGTCTGTTTGTTTGAGTCAGGATTTTTAATGGGCGGCTTGCTGCAGCTATGGTTATTGTCAGCACCTGTATCAGCTGCTGCTTATTGGGATTTTAGTTCAAACTGCTGCAGGAAATGGGATTTGGCTTTAGATTCAGGGTTTAAAATTTTTCTTACGTGTTGCGACGTTGTACCATGTTTTCGGATCCTCAGCACTAACAAGGTGACACTAACAGGAATTAGAGTTCCTACTGACAGAGGACTTTCATGAGCTCAAACATGCTTGTGGCTCCCAGACACAGCAAATGATAGAACAGTTGCCAGACTAGCAGGCTCTGTTATGTATTTTCGCAAATTAAAATGCAAAAACAAAACCAAAATTCATTTAAAGGAAAAGCCTCTGCTAGAGAGCAGCAAATCAGCTGCTGGGATCTAAATGTGTGAACCAGGTGAATACTTACCTCCTTCTATAAACAGGAGTGTGAACGTGAATAAAAGCAGGTTTTTTCCCGTTGTCGTGATCTTGAAGGAGGGATTCAGAGAGCAGCACATGTGCAAGCAAGAAAAAGAGTTTACAAAAGAGTCTCCAGATCAGGAGTGCCCTGCCTTCAGTAATCCTTTTCCTGATGCTTCGTTCCCTCAAAAACTCTCTCTCTTCTGATTCCAACAATGAACTTTTCCTCTCTTCCAAAATCAACTCTGACTCACTTGCACTCTGCTTTTGATTTTGAGCAGGTATTCTGAGCATATGAGTTATCTAAGGATGGGTGTTCTCTGAGAAGGGATTTCATGAAGTAAGCTTTTTAAGAAAGTTGGAGTTATCAGAGATGGGAGGAACTACGCATGAGAATATATGTCATTGAAGTCCTCAGGATCTGTCTTTTATTACAGTTCCTGGAAGAACTGCTGTATAATTGCTGGCGCTCTGTAAATTGTTAGTATAAAATTGGAAAGGGGCCTCTTGTTAGCCCACAAATTTTTAGGGAGGATTTAAAAAAATTTCTCTGATTTTCCTGGCTAAAAATACAAGTAGAGTGACATTAAGTTGATCCAGGTTCTGAGAAAATGGTTCTGAGTCAGTTTTATGTCTAATCACCTTTCACAGCTTCACTTTGAGCAAGACGAATTTTCTTTCTTGGCTGTTGGAAATTAAAACAAATGGCTGACATTTGATCTGTTGGAGTACCAGACCACATTTTACTATTCCTGTAAAACAGACTGTCATAATCATGAATGTAACTGCTAACTTCACACCCATCTATAGTATGGAAGCTTACTTAGTGTCTTGCAAATGATGATTAATCCTGCTCCTTCCAGTAAAGGCCTCTACCACACCCCATCCTCTGGAAGAGGGCCTGTCCTTGCTGAGTTGTTTATTTATGGACCAAAATGTCTCCCCCTGATTTTTTATTTCACAGGAAGACTACTTTATCCAACCAATTATACTATTGAAAATTATGTGCCAACCAGAGCTGTTTTTAACAGAAAGGGAATCAACCTATTTGCCTTCTTAGAGAACTGCAGCTAAATTACAAATAAATATCTCTTCTCCACACATTCACAAATGTGCATGCTTTTATCTTTCTCTGCTAAAGGAAAGATAAATGAAGATGTCACTCTCAAGTCTTGGACATTTGAGCTCTTGATACATAATGAGAAAGTCCAAGGTCAACAACCTTATTTCTGAAGTACTTCTTTTCTTGTTCTCTTTTCCTTAAATGCAATAAGAATACATATTTTAACAAAGATAACCCAATTCTGTCCTAATGCTGAATAGAGAAAGAGGTCTTTACCCAAGACTCTGATCTTTAACCCAAGAGTTTATCTAGGAAGGTAGGTTGTCATTTCACCAGCCATTTATTTCTTTTTCCTTATGACCATACTATGTCAGTTTAATGTACCAGATGGATATATTTTTAAAACATCACACTCAATGCCTATTTTTCAGAGATTTCTGAAAGACCAAAAGAGGCCCACAAGTACAAGTAGGTATGAGTGAACTTGGATGAAATGTTGAGATTAATCCTAATTCAGTTTTATCTCTAATACTATATCATCAGTCCTTTAATTCTAAGGACTTGGATGTCCCGAAGTCTTTCATTTATATGGAATAATGTATATTGGAACGTATCAGTTCCAGCTCGTTGTGTTAGGTAAGGTCGGTTTTCTTATTTCAACTGAATTAATGCAATAAGCTTATTGTCTCCCAAGATGTCTTTTCTTTCTCGTCAGATCTGGCAAAGCAATCTGTATCTTTTGTCTGAAACCATATCATTGTAAAATGAGATAAAGCAGAACAAAGAAGAACCCTCTGATCTGTGGTGGTCTTCAGATATTGAGCAAAACCAACTATTTTCTCCAATTGGATAAAAAGCTTTTTTCCTATTTTTCTCCATTTGGCAGTTTAGGCACTTGGATTTACAAAGATTTATATTCAATAGAAGTGTCACTAAGAAGCTGTCAGAATTGGGGGATATTGACATTTTTCAGTGAAGGTATGGATGAAAACAGAAAAGATAAAACTGACACCATAAAACAAGGTGTAGAATCCTGTTCACATTGCAGTCAATAGCAGATTTCCTAAGATTTCACCCAAGGGATTTTTAAAAGCGTTGGGTGACCTGGGAGCCCTTATAGTGGGGTTTTATGGTGGAAAGACATACAAACACATTTTGAAGTTTCCGACTTTGACCCAAATTGAAGTATTAACTGGTACAGTACATTGTGATTTCCTCTTCTTGATGTCTACACTCTAACTAGGAAACAATTCAAACAGCCCTCAACACCGGTGATGGAAGTCTCTAAGATTATTCAAACAAGGGAGGCAGGATAGCCAACTGTAAAAAAGTTTTGTGCTTCCTTATTAACACTTCTCACTTGTGAGATGCTCTTTTAAAACTTTGGGAAATTCAGACTCTTCACTGAATTCCTGCAAATCCAACTCTAATAGGAGTTGTGTTTTGGGTCCTCCCTTATGATCCAGGCTTCCCAGCTGTGGGGAGCAATACACCACACGCAAACTGCAGAGAAACTTGGACTTAGATGCAGTGTGTTTGTAGATGTGCAATGTGTTCTACTCAATGTGTAGAAAATTTTCTTCCTTTGTATTACTGTTATTAAGAACCTAAGTCTTGACGGGAAAACTAAATGATAAATGGTCATTGTTTTTTTACTATATCCAATATTTTATACAGAATGCACAAGAAAAGAAAGAAAACTCTCTCTATATATTCATAGACTTCTATCAGTGAAGTTTTTCCTTCTCTCTGAAATTTCTGCTTTTTATGTGTATGGCAAAAATTCATCTATACTGCAGTCAGCAAGGTTGCATTAGTGATTCTTCCTGTTCCCTTTGCATAGCTGCTGTTCTTTACTATTTTATATTGTCTGACCAAAGCACGGAGAGATTTAGTCAGCTAATTAACTTGAAGAAATGAAATAACAAATAGCATATATAACATTCATGAAAAATAAAGATACCAGGAATGTGCAATATACACGTCTTACAGATTTAAGCATATGTTTTGATTATTATTTTTTTGAGTAGTTCCTCAGTAATAATAATAATAATGCTCACTTTATTTAGGATGAAAGACTGTGGGAAGGGTTTTCTTTGAGCATAATGAGGACATTTCCAATGACATCTTTTTTCATTTATGAGAGAAGAAATTTTGTTTCTGTCTTATATGTTTGGGTATTCTTAAAGTCCAGACCATTCATCCTATGGGTTCAGTCTCTGGCTTCCAGAGGTGAGAATAATTTTATGTGCTCTGAATATTACTTATGGCTTTCTGTTGCACTGTATTGAAAATAATATTTGTGTTGGGGCAAATTCTTGTTAAGGGCAGCTCTTTCTCTCTTTTCCCTGTCTGTTTTGCAAACTAATACTTTTATTGAAGTGTCAGTAATTTGCATGTGTACTGTCAGCTTGCTACAGGTTCCACAATGGTGTAAACGTTTCCTTGATTTGCCCCACGCATGTAGGTTGTGCAGGAACCAATCAGAAAATCACTAAAAATAAAGGTGAAATTTATCTTCAGGGTAATTGTACAGCACCAAATGCAAGCAAACACAAATGAAGTGAGCAGACATTTCTATTTTTTTCCAAATTGCAAGTATTATTTTCTTACAAGGGAAAGGAATATTTTAATAGGATGTCTACAGTGGTTCCAAATCTAAACCAATGGCAGGACACAAACAGCCATAGGGCTGCCAGTGGTAAGTGTGGAAGATTGCTTACCTACCTGACATCCTTTGGACGATTCATAACTGAAAAAGTGGGATATGTACATAGTATAAACTATATCTAGAGTAATACCTGCTGTAGAGGAGCAAAATCTATTCCCACATTGTCACGCATTGTAGTCTTCTTGCTATTGGCACTTGGTGTGCTTTCATGAAAAAAAAGTGGTTCGTAACTGTACCCTTCTAGAAAGAGATAAGTAGAATTATTCAGGTTGGATGAGACCTCAAGTGGTCACCTTGCCCAACCTCCTGCTCAAAACTTTTGATTTGCCTGCTGCTACTCACACATGGTGATTTAGCCTCTCCTCAGTTACCACCCATTTAAATGACGAGTGTTTGGGAAGAAGAATTAAGTGATTTCTTCCTGTGTTTGGGCTCCCCAACTCCTACAAAGTGGTTTTGGTTAGGAGGCCCTCCTTTCTCTGTTCACATCTCTGTCATCCATCGCACTCCCGTGTAAGTGGCAGGCAGAATCTGGCACTTAGTGAGTTGAGTGAACTACTGGATTGGGAGCAGTAGCAAATCCCACCATCCCACTGCAGTTATGAGCTTTTAGTAAATAAATGGGAAACATTTCACATAATTAAATACCATCTTAGGAAACTGGAAAAAAATGCCCTAATTTAGAAAATCATTCAGAATGGCATATAAAACATGCTGCTTAAATGTATTTTGTAGTGATTTTGCAGCAGAAGCACACATCTGAATACATTCATGAAAGTTCACAATTAATCAGCCAATGATCTTTCAATCTGTTGGTTTTTTTTCTAGGGCATGTTGTTGCTAACATTGCTTTAATAGCTTTATCATATCCAAACTCCAACTGCTTGCCTCCCTGCCCCCTCAAAATTCCCATTTAACCAGGGTTCTCATTTTATCAATCACATTTTGTAATAGAAGTCCGTTTTGTGTGTCCCAAGTGGCTGAGCATTTCCATCCTTATATCAAGAATTAAGCATCTCCTGAGAAGGAAGGGAGGTCAAGTGCTGTAATAAAACAGATTCCATCAAGAATGTGAAAAAATGCTGCTCTGACCAAAGCTAAATGGAAGTATAGCTGGTTTGAGATGTGATGTGAAAGCGTAATGAGTAAGCGCAAGCTATTTCTAGAGTTTATGTCCACTGTGGTTGATTCCTCCTCATTCTTTCTGACACTGTTATTTACTCTGAATCGCACTGAAAACTCTTTATACATACATGATGTATTCAGAAGACCAGGCCCACAGCCAGTTTCAAGCACCATAATTTCACAACACATATCTGTGCTTTTTGACTACGTACTTTAGAACTATAATAAACCCTTGGGAATGAAATCTGAATGAGGAATAAGCATAAACTAAGTATAAGCAGGCAGATATTGAATAAGAAAATAGTTTCACTGGACTTCTGGTGAAGAAAGGGCCTCTGAGAAATATGTCAGCCTGTCCCTGTAGTTCAATAGGTGAAATGTTTGTCACATTAGTGGCATTGGGAAATCTCTTATTAATTTCAGCAGAAATGGTATTTTCCACTGAAATTTTCTACTTGATAGCATACCACAATATTTTTTCCATTTTATATATTGAATTACCAGAGGAATAAAATACAGGCTTTAGTATTTAGCAGAAACATGATGCTGTATTTATTAGCTTGCTGTAATATTTCTTTTTGGCAATAAATCTGGTAGTTTTCTTTTTAATGAAAAATTTAGAAACCTGTCCCTTTCCTGCTCCCCAAATATTCTGAGATGAAACAAACTTTTGATATTGATTCTGAACAGAACACATATTGTTTGAAGCAAAACTTAATTTTGTTTTGAGCCCAATGAAATATAGTGTATTCTTTTTAAAAAATATATTTTATCCCTTTATTCTCATTTCTGATGGAATAATGCTGACAATCACCATTAAAATCTGATCTTACAAAAATATTACTTCATATGCAAACCGCAACAACTGTGGCTGAGGAGAAAACAAGCTTATATCACTAATGCTCACATAATAGGTAGTTGGTAAAAGAAGTTGACATATAGAATTCTCTGTAAATTAATAAGTGTAAATTCATCCTTAAATTGTGAAGGGGGCACATCAGTTATAAAGACTGATGAGAAATTACTTGAATTTCTGAAAAATTACTTGAAAAACTTTAACTCCTACTGTTTATTAGTAAGACTATGTCTGAAAAATATTATTTGTCAATAAGTTTTTACTCCTAATCTACTTTTTTTGAAGATTGCTACTTCTATATAGGCTGAGAGAAAGTTTGCTTTTTTTTTACAGTTATATAAACTAATAATATAAAGGATATTATCTGTACCTACAAGCCTTGTCTTTGCTATATCATACAACTACAAAATAAAGACAATCCAGGGCATTACTATAATTGCCATCCACCTTAGATTTTCAAAAGTACTAGAGGTGATTGTTGGGATTGTTGGGTATTACTGTGCAACACTGTGTTGTCCTCTCAAAATAGTAGTGATCAATATACCAAGAACTTTTGAAAGTACCCACCAACTTTATGATCTGTGTAGTGCTCTACCTACCCACATTATTAAATAAAAATAAATATTTGGAAGTTCTCTTTTTAGAAGAAGACATATTTCCTTGCATAGGACTCAGCTAAACTACCTTATATATCTGTGCAAAAGGGAAAATGATCAGTAATATGGATAGTTCCCTGTGTTGTGTGTTGAGTTCCCTGAATCAGGCCAGGTGAAGCTTCAGTGTGTACTTTTTCTTGCTGATTATGGATATCAGTTTCTCCAAATGCTTCTTCATTGCTGAAATGAACATTTTCTAGTGAAAAATATTCTCATTTCTTTTCATATCTTCCAGCCAACCCAGTTTCATCACTATTACTTCTTGCTTTTTATGCAAAAAATATTGAATCTCAGATCTCAGTTTTTACTTTTTTGTTCCTGAGCATACTAGATGGAACTCCTCAGGAATAATACTTTCACCTTAAAGATGAATCAATTTACATTATTATTAGAAAGAATGCCAAGACAGAAGCAATTTGATTTTCATAATATTTCGATTGAAGTGGATAAGGACTTTTTTCAGCCTTTTGTTTTTTTGACAATTGAAAATAGCAAAAGTGTAGTTGTAGAGGGTATATTTTGAGATTTCTGGGCTGAACAAAATTTGAACAGTAAAATTTAGTATCATGAATTTTCAGTTGTTCTCCGCAGGCACACTTACACTTGCGTAACTCATGCACTAGTGTCTACTTAAGAGTATATATGTGGTGTTAATTCTAAGTGTGAATAACTATAATAAATCCCAATGAAATTATTTGAGAAAATTAACAACTTTGAATTTTTTTCTTAGGAAAATTAGAAAAAAACCCCTAAGTATCAAGTTGTATTATCTTGAATTGATTTTTTTCTGAAAAAAAAAGTTTTTATTTGCTTTGTGGTTTGTTTTTTTTTTGTTTCCCCCAAGTCAAGGCTGGTATATGTCAGAGAACTTACAGTCTTTCCCCCAGATCTGGGGACACCCTCACAAGTCATCCTGTCACTGGGCATAGGTGCAGAGTCAAGGCCAGTGCCTTCTCCACAGCCGGGCTTGCTCGTGGAAGCCCCACCAACATTATGGTGACATCTTTTTTTGGTTTGGTGCGCAGATTCTTTGAAATATTTCTGGTGTAAAAAGAAGGCTAAAGCTTTGTTTACACAATTTAAAAAGCAATTCACTAGGAAAGATGGAAATATTCTTCAGAAGACTCATGGTGTTCAGTTTTCTAGAAAGCTTCAGATACTGCATCCATAAAAGTTTTTTTGCCTGTTTGTCTTACTCTTAGGCAAAGCCCCTCTTGCCTTGCCTACAGCAGTTGCCATACTGCTGCTAAGACTGATGAGTCACCTCATGTGCATAATATTAACTCATAGATCTCAAATCACCTCACAAAAGAGATCAGTGTGATTCCAGAAGGGGACAGTGTGGCCAAGTGACTTGTTGAAGGTCAACAAACCAATGGTAGGTTCATGAGTTTAAATCCATATTTTTCATGTTGTGTAAAAACATATGACACAGGGATTGAATATGCGATAGAGACACATGAGACAAATATGGAGATCTCACTATGGATTTGCCTTCACAAAACTGCCATTAAACAGGAAAGTAATATACATGCTGGAGATGAGTTTACATTGTCTTACCTCCAAGTTGCTTATGTGGATTATGCTCTCTAAAAAATCTTGAAATTAAGGCTCTACAAAATATACTACTATGTGAAGGTTTAGGAGCCGTATGGGAGCCTCTCACCACAGCTGTGTGATGTGAACAAGGGCTTGGGGAGAAAGGCAGAGTATACAGATCACAAGTACTCCCAATTTGCACATACGTGAATACTCAGTGTCACAACCGCTCCTCTCCATTTACTGGTCATTCCACAGGGACTTGTGGTCCCAGCCATACACCTACCACGAAAAAGAGTCTTCTGCAGGGTTGACTCTCTTTTCGTACCTCTGGAGCTCAAGAAAAGGGAGGGAGAAGAAGCCACAGCAATTGCGAGGGCGTGCGGGGTGGGACCTGCAGGGGCACAGGCAGTAATTGTGTGCTTGCATCTGTGTTATGGGAGAAATAAGGACAGGGAAGAGGTGTGTGTGTGCGCGCACACTTTGGACACCAAAATATCTCCCCGTATAAATGGCTTGCTGCAACGTCATGATTTAGAAGTTTGTTCTTGGACTGATTCCTGATGTTATTCACTGGAAGTGCAAATGGCTTCTCAGAATTTTGTCTAGTCTTCCTTTAAATGTCCAAGTGATGTAATGAAGATGTAAAATAAGTCTTAAATGCAGTTTTCGTGGTACTTAGAAGAGAAATTTCTGCAATCTCTTTTTAGGGCTTTAAAACTAATCTCTCAATCGCAAACTCATGCAGGCATGATCTCACCTTTTGGCTTAAAAGTCATTTCATCTTGCCAGAGACTGTTGCTATTCCTCACCTTTTAAATGCAATTTGATCTTCTCATGCAGCTCTAACAATAAGATTTTTTGATGGGTTGAAGGCAATTGCAGAAAATAACAACTTGGCACAAGGGAATGCAGAATGACTGATAATTTTGCAGAAAAAAATACAAGTACTTGACTTCTGAGGCTGTAGGGTAGCAAATGTCCTTGCCTAAAGCATATAAGCAAAACTGAGACTTTCTAAAAGGTTTTTGTTTTCCCTCCCTATTGCTTAATCTTCCAAAGTGCACACTTGCTTTTTTTGTCTTTGCTAATAATTTTATCCCCATGAAAGGATATTGTCGTCATCAGAGATTTTCATACGGCAGGCTTGTTTCCAAATATTTGTTAAAGGGGTACAAAAGTCCCTTCCAGACCTCCCCCTTGTTTGACTAATGCTTCCCTGCATAGTTGAGAAGAACCCAGGAGCTACACCAAATGCTGGATCCATTACCATATCCCTAGCTAGTTTAAACCTGACTCAGTAGCGTTGTTACATGACACTGCAGCTTACAGTTCAGATACAAGTCCTTAGCCCTTGGCATGTCACTGTTAGTAAGATCATCTCTTTTAAGGTTAAAAAAAAAAAAGAAAACCAACAGTAAGGAGGCATTGTAAATTATTTAGGGCAGTATCTGTGTAACAAAGGAATCTGTGTCACTTAGCAACTGCTGCTGACATTGTATTTTATGATAGTGTTTTAGCACTGTGGCTGGTACTTGTCAATTCAGTTCTGCTCCAAAAGTAAGTACTATTGGGCAACTTGGTTTTAGATATGAAAGTCACATCATTGCAGTGACGAAAACTGCTTAGCTCACCATACCGTCACTGAATAGATGTAAGGCCATGATAAACTCTGAATAATTCATCTGAGTTTCAAAGGAAAGTGTGTTGTAATAGAGCTATACACACATTATTTACAGATATGTGATGAAATAATGTGGTCATTAGAACTCATGTTCCAATCAAAGGTAAAAATTCCAGTACAAAACCAGACAAATATCTTTCTGCTTTTTCCCAGGTACTTCTCACTTGTTTATCAACAGATATTTCTAAGTGAAGGGCATAAATTTGCCCTGGTTATATTGATCATATTGATTGTATTTAAACTAACTACTTTGGATATCTCAGTTTCATGAAATATAACTTTAAAGAGTATAAATAAATTCAAAATATGCCTCTCCAATCTGGAGCCCAGGATGGAATTTATAATGCTCCAACTTTCAGCCTGCATGAGTATTAGCATTAATTGCTTCCTGAGAATACTGCAAACATAGCATATTAAAATTTCTTTTCTCCTTAGTACAACTCTAACACCATCATTATGAAATTTGATATAAATTTTGTTGTTCTATAGGCAGAATTTTAAAACACTTGAATTTGAGCGAGCATATTATGGGCAATGTTCAGACTGCTAAACATCTTTGATATTCCATGCATGTACAAATAATTTTCCCCGTTCTTTTCCCAAGTACAATAATGCTTAAAACCAATCTGTAAGATAAAAGTTGTCATATAACCCTTCTACACAAAGGATGTTAACTATACAAAATTGTGAGAATGTGTTTAAATTTTCACCTAAAGTTGTTACATAAAACAGAATAAAAATATTATCACCCAAGTAAAATATATTTTGCATTGCACAGTATAGATACTGCTGAGGAGACAGGAAGAAAATTTCATTGTTTTGAGCAAAAAAGAAATGGTTGTTGTAATGCTGTGGCATTTTATATAGATCAATTTCTGTGATCAAATGTGAAATAAAAGATTCATGCAAGATCCCAAGCACTCTTCTGTATGATTTAAAAAACAACAAAACTAATGAAAAAGCAGCAATTGAAAATTGAAAAAGAGTCTGTCGCACAAGTGAGCCTATGCTCAAAAATCCATTTCTTAAGGTGGCACTTCCAAACCAAAATACTAATCAAGTCCTGAAAAAGAAATGCCACATCACTACCTAAAACTTCACCCTCCACTGATAATTCTGCTTCCAAACAAATGCGATTTCCATCAGGTTTTAAAAGTGAAGACATTTCAAAAGTAGGACTGGAGAGAATTCCATAGTCGATAGTCTTCCTGCAGAAAGACTTGCCAGTGTACAGTCTATATGTTAAGACAACCAGCTAGATATCCTCTGTGGCTGCACTTTCATGAGGAGATGGATGTGGTCTCACTGGCATGCAGCTTCCAAGCTATTCATATTTTTACAGTTTTCAGAAACAACACACTCCACCCACTATCAAACAGCTAGCCCATAGACACTGAAGTGCACTGTGCTCTTAATGTGTGCGTCACAGCTTTCTGTATTACTTTGTCTCTAAGTTGATATTAAATTCAGTTTTCTGATGTGTAGTAGTAACAAAGATCTTATCTATCATAGTAGCTGTAAAAAGCATAACACCTGAGAAAAATAGTTGTTCTTTGTTGGATGATCAAGCACAATTTACAAGCTTCTGAAACTTTCTTTCCCTGTCACTCCCTCCAAATTATTGTCTCATTTGGCAAACTGAATCACGTGATCTTTGAGATATGCCAGTTGTTCTCCCAGATCTACCAATATCCCTTTCATTTTCTCAGTGTCAGTACTTAGCTTACTCTACTCCCCATCCATTTCTTGATCCAAACGGAGATAGTGAAGCAAGAGGAAGGAAGGAGAATATTACCAGCACTGTGTGAACGCTCCTCTGCTGCTTTCTTTTCCCTTAAACATCTATGTATCCATCCATATGGGAGATTAAGCAGAACTTTGTGGCATAAGACTGATATTCCCTTTAGCAGAGAAATGACTTTTTCCTCTGGGCTCTCAGTAAGAAATGATTGAAAGCATAGACATTCCTGGCTATTCATATTTGAGTGCACTATGTAGGGTCTGAAGTTCAATGCTGATGATAAAAATGGTCATTAATAGTACTACTGCAATCATTATAATGTTAGATTTTTACAAATTCATTTGTGTCTTTAATAAATTTGAAGGAATAATTACAGGCACTTTTATATACATGGATTATTTAAGAATACAGTTTGTGAATATTTGATTCTTGTTTTATTAAATTAGAAGTCCAGGCTGATTAAAGAAACAGAAGAATTTCTGTTTCCCTTTAAGAAGTATTCAGGAAAAAGGACTGGGTTTTGTCTCCAAAATCTATACTTAGCGTTTCCATATCCAAACACATCCTCTGTAATTGTATAGCTGCTATATTGTTTTTCTATTCAGTATGCTATAATTCACATAATGTTTAGGAGAGAATGAAAATAGTAGTCACTATGATTGAGATGTCGTTTCACAAGTTTGGCAGGAGTTTTAATTGTGTATTGTTATATATCTACTCTAGATGGTACTCTTAAGGAAGTTAACAAATTAATGAATTCAATGTCTGGAAGCTAAAGGGGAGGTGTTGGAAGAACAACCCTGGGAAGAAGGAGCAATAGCAAATAATACTAAATGTAGCCACTTCCCCAAATCCATCCTTCGCCATTGTTGGCTTCTTGTAGAAGTTCAGTGATGGAAAAACAAACTTGCTTATTAGGTATTGAACATTGCAGAGAATCATCAAAACAAGAATACTTCAGCATTTCATTAGGAAGGGATGGGTCCATCAGCAGCCAGGCAGCTGTCTACTTTCTTATGATTTGCACTGTCAGGGTTTATGTTGCAAGTCTGGCCACTGTATTGGGTATATAATATTGCTGAATAATGAGGAGGCAGAGGCATCCAAGTGTTTCATGAAAACAGTCCCTAGCTATGTTTCAGAAATGCTTTCAAAATTTTATTAATATTCCTAAAATTAAAACAAATCCACTGGGGCTTGTCTCTGAAGGTGTTTTAATCCATCCCTGTAAATTTTGAGAACTGCGTTTTGTCATGTTAAATTTGTTTGATAGGTTAAGGGTACATATTTATTAGTCAGTCTATCTAGCTACCTATCCATTTATCCTAACAATATAAATTTTCTATTGACTGGACTGAAGGGGACTTTTGCAAGTGCTCTGTTTCAGTGAGGATGAACAATTCTAGTAGTCTGTAATATTTTGTTGCCAGCTGAAGCTCTACTTGCCATATATATCCCATGGAGTATGTTTGCATTTTCCAATAATTCTATAGTATCCAAATTTATTTTGTATTCTGAGATGTGTCCAATAACATTAATCAGTGTTAACAAGTTACCAACAAAATCTTCCGTTTATAGATGAAAACATGAACAGCATTTTTTGAGAAGTAAAGCATTTTTTTGTATTCTGTTGTGTTATCCTATACCACTGACTTCTGTGTCTAGTCAGAGGTGCAAGTTGGGATGCAATTCCAGTGGCAGTGATGTGGGAAGACAACCCTTTTGGAATTAGTGAGGCATGAATGTTCAGAAACAATGCAATTAGTAACCGTCTTTGAAGAGAATTATTTGAAAGTTAAATCCCAGCTATAAATTGGCTATCAAAGGTGAACATATAAGAAAAAAATTAGTAAATAAAGGGAATTGTCTTTCCTGTAGTAAAATATGGGAAAAAGAGGACCCTTTGCTATTATTTTTTTTAGAATTGCTAGGTTCCTATCTGTAAATAGACATGGATTCAGACAAACTGTTATCAATCCAATTTTGAAAAGGCTTTAGCTAATAATACTTTGATATTGTTTTGACATGGGAAGCTAGAATGGGTCCTTTCTAGGTTTGGAAGTGGTTGAAATAACAAGTTTCCCCTGAAGAGCAAAGTATGTCTCAAGCCACTTTGGATGTAAGCAATTCTGAATATAAAATAATCTTTATTAAAACAAAAGTCAGTGGCAAATCCATCTGGTCCTGGTGCTTTTCCAGCTTTAACTTCTGTGACTGTTATATTCAGTTTTTTGCCTTCCAAGGACTTCTTTCTGTAAAAAAATGAAATAATAAAATCCTAAACATCTGCACGGATTCAGCTGAGTGGGACATAAAACTTCTGAAGTCAGTCATTGATTGTCAATTGCAGTGTAATTCCTATCCAAAATAGCAATCATTTTTATTTAGTAGTTTTTTTGGATAAGCACCTAAACCAGCAACTTGCTAGACTCTACACCACACTCTCCCAAAAACTCTTTGGAGAAAACTATGGCAAATGTTGGTCTCTGCTTTTGTATCTTACTGATTTCAGACTTGAATTAATAAGAGTCCGTAGTGTCTACAAGGAAAGACTGATGTATATCATAAGCAAAAGCTTTCATTTCTATCCCTTTAGCATTTTACCACTCTCATGTAATAAAAAGATATATGCAAAAGGATGCCCACCAGTAAAAAAATGTGTTGCTTGCCTACAAAATACCAAAGGGTCTGTCAAAGCACTAGTTAATAAAACCTCTGGAATTCCAGGTGTTTGCTACACATGCAGAGATTGAGGGTACGTTATGTTACTGAGTGGGAACAAACAGGGTATGTCTAATGGGCCAAATCTCACTGTGGAACACGATCTTTGAAAGTAAATTGCTCTCATGAAACAGACATCCTTGCTTTTAGTCAATGCCTGATGTACTACAAAGTAATTTGGATCACAGTAGATAGATTGCATTGCAGGAAAGGAAGAGATCCTTAGCTGTAGGGCTACACATCTTCAAATAAGAGGTAGGCTCAGACCTGCCGTAGCTGACAGCCTCTTGTGTCCTGTGTGAGTTCAACATGGGAAGAGGAACTGGCTTTTCAGTTACATCACCTTCACAGGAGAAATGCCATGTGGCATCCAGATTTGCAAAAAAGCTGCAAGTAAATTGGGTCGGCCACAATTACTGGAAAACAAGAGCTTATCAGATCCAGCCCCAGTGAACTGGACTTACCATCCTGAGCTGACTTCCTATCTGGAAGCACTTACCCTATGGGTTCCGTAGGTTGTTGGGGTTTTTTTCCTCTTTTTTTGTTTAAACAAGAGTCCCAGTCCCCTTGTCTGGGCACAATAAATGCCTGTGCCTTAGCTTCACCCCAGGTCCTTTGCAACATCTGTCTCCCTCACACTCAACTCCTGAAGCGTGGCTACTTCAACCATCTAAACGTTGATCAATTTTTTTCTCCCACTTAATTGGATTCTTTCCATTCCAGAAGGCATACCAAATTGTTGGGATCATTGATCACTAACAAAAGCATGGACCCCACGCAGTTGCTTAGCACTGAGCTAAAAAGCCAACATAATTCAAGGCGGGTTTTTCAATGAACAAACCAAGCAGATGCCTGGAGCAGTAACATGGAAGGGACGGCATTTCCAGGGAGCTCTGACAGACAGCAGTGCTGTACCAGCTGGCTCAGCTACGCCAGCGTAAGGATGGGATCAGCAAATCATGCACTGCCTAAAGCAATTGCTGGTGTAACTTCTGCTTCTGCTCTGCTCCCTGGCCTTGCCTAACAGTGGGTTTTGACGATTTCACGTGTTTAAGAATTCTGATTCTTGCTCTTCCCAATTTCACAGCTACTGAGATGCTTCTCTCCTTGTAAAGTATCTGGAGTGGAGAAGAGGACTGGGAAAAACATTACTAAGATAAGAGTAGGAAAAGGAAAGTTGAACATTACTTACTCTAGGGAACAAGGGGTGATAACAAAACAAGTAGACAATTGACACCTGTAATCCTTAGACTGCTTCAGATGTACAAGCACTCACATTCAGCTTTCAGTCCCAGCATCCTGTAACATACTCAAAATTGAGCTTACACAGAAAAAGAAGGTAAAAATAACTCTTCACAAAAAGTTATATCCAAAATCACAAGATAAAATGTAAATACTAATCCCCAAGAAAGGGAACATAATCATGACCATTGTCCCTGCTCAGTCCGTTGATGCAGCGAGTCTGGTCAGAATTAGGCTGCTCCACTAGACATGGCCAAGTGAAGGAGCAATATATGATACAGTATATAATAAATCCATTAACAAAGAGGGCTTGGAGGAAGTATGTATTGGTTACAGGAAGTGAGAGAACTCCAAGTCCCCTTTCCACTCCAGAGATCCAGCTGGAGAACACGATCAAATGAAAACAGTTCCCAGTAAATGTGCTGCAAGCTTACCAACAGAATACCTTTTACACTTCTTGCTATGGGACAAGAGGCAGCATCTTCAAAAACTTGGAAATCTTTCAAACAGCACTGAAAAGAAACAAGCCACTGTGGCAAAATCAGAACTAGCCATTGTAGAGCTTAATCCAAACAATATTCATTCAGAACAGGAAAGAGCTAAGTCTATTAGGAGGCTGTTAGTGATTTATTTGCTTTTTTTACAGAGTCATGTAGTGGGTAAAGGCAGCTAATCTTGTTGGACTCCATTAAGGAAGTCTCTTCAGGCTTCAGACAGCCATGCATCCCCCACCTGGGCTTCACAAGCAACATGACTGGAAATTTCATGTAATGTTCAAGGCCTATTTGCATAGACATGGAAGCAGACTTACATTAATAAAACCTGTATTAAGAGCCTAAAAAATCCTCATCACGTCATTGGACATGCTCCCTGGACATTTTTTCTGCATCAGAAATATTTCCTGACCACCTCCTTTATTTCTGTCACATCCATGATGGTTTTAATAACAGTTTTATCATACAGCTGAAGTCAGAGTGAGAAGACTTATTTTTTAATTGATTCTTCTTTTTTTTTTTTTTCCTGAAAGAGGAGAAGGAAGAGTTTTAAATATATCTAATATTATCTGTCTTCCAGAGATACTACTCTTAAACCTTCAGGGTTTAAGATACAGAAAGGAAACTGGGAAGATCGTAGGCAGGATTTGCCATAGTAGAGATAGTGAAGTCTGGAATCATTCTGTTGTCTATTTAAGGAGGCGTAGAATGATAATCCTGTACTTCTTACATCCCAGAATTTAAATTGAAAGTGTTTTATATATCCAAAAAATCGCACCACCAAACTAGTAAGTTAGAGGAGAGGTGTGCCCAGTCCTATTGAGGTCCTTTCGGGTTTTAGGGAAAGGCACAGTTTGTGAGAGTTATGGGGTTTTCTGAGTTTGCTTTTCTTTCTCCAGCCCAGAGAAAGCTGTGTTTAAATTGTGAAAACATGCTGTGAGATTTCCAAGGGGAGGATGGCCGCATGCCAACAAGTACATTTCTACCTCTGAAAGATAAAAGCAGGGCTCTTTCGTCGGCTGAGTTGCTTTAACAGGCAAGCTCACTTAAAAGCGAGAGATGATTTCTGCCGCCTGCTCATGACACAATGTCAGATGCTGCCAGGGCCCCGGGTGTCCTCTTTGTCCCCCAGGCAAGAGGATGGCTCTGCTCCAGGGCAGTGGTGGGGCTTTGGCCAGGCTGGGGGCTGTCAGGCTGTGCCCTGCCCAGCAAGGCTGCCTCCGACACCGACCCTCAGCTCCCTGCCTGTCTCCCCCCTGCTCCAGAAAGATGTTTCTTTGGCTTGCTTTTTGAAATATTATTAACAACCTGAGACAGAAAGCAGAGATAGAGGTTCTGGACAGTTTTCGTTGCTGACGTTGATCCAGGTCTGAACATTTATGGGAATCCAACAACAGATACTCATAATTTATTGGAACACGGCTCTTCAACAGTGTAAAAAAAAACATTGACCTTTCCTAGTAACAAAAAAACTGATAAAAATGGTTATCAATTAGATGCTGGTAAAAAAATCAACATTTACAGAAAGTTACGGTGCAGTGGTTTGTCTTTTTTAAAATTACATCAATTTTCTACTTGTGTCTTTTAATCAGATCCCACTTAATCTCCTTTTCATTCCACCAGCTTTTCAGTGAAATCCAGACATCCTGACAGTATTTGGGATCGAGCAATGCATAAGCAACCTCACAGGAACTCAGTTCCCATTAAAGTCTGGATGAACAAAAAAAATGAGTTTGGCAGCATTCAAGCAACACATTCATGAAGTCCTTTGAAATGGGAATTCCAGTATAATTCAGCATGATTATAAATGCTTTAAAATGTGTAAGCCTAAATGGCAAAGGGAATTGTATACTGTAGTTAGTGATAAATGTTCCATGCAATATACTGGTTTTAGCTGCCCCACTTACCCAATGCTCAGTGGAATTAAGTAGTTAAATTTACGTGCATAGTACTGAAACTGTAATGCTGAGTGTCAACCTTGGACCTGTTTTTCTCCTAAAGCATAATAAAAATACCAGTGGAAAAACTGTCCCAAACCTCAGTCTGGTAAAAGGACTGCAAGTCAAGCAGAAAATGTAAAACATCTCTGGTTTTCCTGACCAACCTGTCACAGCCCAATCTGTTGTGACAGTGCGGGAAGCACAGCCTGAAAGCACGCTGGGGAGGGGGTCACGGCTTAGGCTCCTCTCTTTTTGACAGAGGTGAAAGTCTAGGTACAGCATGCCTGCCTGCTTGCCTGCCTGCGCTAACACGGTGGCTTTTTTGCAAGCCATCAAAGATGGAGGTGGGACACAGAGGGTTTTCTGTCTCCTGGGAGGTCCCAAGTTAGCCACTATCCTTCTTTCTGATCTGGAAATTCTCTTAATTTCCCATTAAAGCTCTGGATGTTCTTGTTCGTCCTTAGTGTGAAAGGACAGTACTAACCATAGAGTACAGCTCTCCTGCAGTTCTCAATTTACTGTTTCTGAGGCCACAGCATAGCTACTTATGACTACTGGTGGCAAGGAGAAAGTAAAGGAGGTTGTATAACTGCCCATTTCTATGCATATATCTGAGCACCTAGGTCCTTGCAGGACAGCAGTAGCTGACCTCCCCCCAGCCAAAGCACAGGAATTTACTGTGTGACCTGAGCAAGCATCAGAGGGAGCCAGTCTGTAGGTGACACATGGGTCCTTTCTGCAAAGGCCACCACAGCAAAGCATATCAGAGGGAACCCAAAATCCCCACTCTGAAACAGAAAGACTCACTAATTTCTGACATAAAGGAAGGAAAGAGCCACACCTGTGTGGGTAAGGGTGGAGGGGCCATCTCAGGTGTTAGCAATCTCTTGTGATGAGACAGGCTGAGGACACCTTTTATTTGCACAGTGCTGCTTTCTGCTCCCTTTCTTCAGAAAGGTGCTGTCTTAGAGAGGAGTTACACATAAAGCTGGGAACAGTCCTTTGTGGTGCTACATCCCCCTGGGAGAGACTCTAAGGGTGAGTCACTGTTTATGGAATTACTCTGCTTTTTCTTTGATGCATATTAAATCAAGACAGTATGTCATTCTTGAGTCAGGGACTTAAGGAGATGAAAGATGGGAGAGTGCAAAGATGAAGTGAGTTGCCCTGGCTATTTTGGGGTTTCTGGAACGTGAGAGGTTAAGGAGAAGATAAAGTTATTGGTTATATACAGTGGATGTCTATTCTACAGCAGTTCAAGATTGTCATTCTTGTAAAATTACTAATTTCTCTGTCTTTGCATAAATGAATTTTCTGACTGCACCTGAAAAAGATCTAGTTCTCTGTAAAACATAACCAAATAAATGCATGCATTGTGTATCTTAGAATATATCTTGAGTGCTAATAACTGCAGCTCTATGCAGGGCAAATAGTCCATTATTATTACAGACCTCTTTATCTGGCACTATCAATTCACCTGAATTTGCTCCCGTGGCTCAGAAATTTGCTTGAGCTTCAAGTTAATGCTTAACAAATCTAGTTCAATGCAAACAGACCTCAGTTTTCTTGGGAACGGCATTGTAAAAAAATGACGATTGTGTACCGATTACTGTAAGACTTCATATAAAAAGTGGGGAAAGGGGGATACTTGTGTTGCTTAACTGAAACTCACTGTAATAGAGCCTCATGAGTGCGTTTGTGTGGGTGGGCCCTTGGGATACCTCTAGCCTCTGGCAAGGAGCCTGAGAGATACCAACACATCAAAATGGAGAACATGTTTTCTTTTCCCTACTGACTCCCTTTCTTCAGTTTTCTCCAGAAACAGTGACTTCTTAGTTCTACTGTTTGATGTGTTCTGCTCTTTGCTATGACTTCTTCAGCTGGGTCATAAGGATCTCTTTTTTTGTTTTCTTTTTTGAAAAAAAAAAAGTCTCATAGTATTTTCAAATTACTAACAAATCTTCTTGTTCTTGCTTGACTACAGTAGTTCAAGGCTGTATTTATTTTGCATCCTTAGTTCATATATGTGATGCATAGTGTTTAACTTGGGTATTCCTTCTCGGCCTGAAACTGAAGTTTATGTTGAAGTGCTTTAAAAGAACAAAACACTATTTTTCTCTTTGATAAGCTAAATGAGGACTTGAATCAAAATGTGTACCAAGGAATTTTTGTGGAAGTACATTAAATTCTTTTTCTACTGTCTCAGGAGGTAAACAGGTTTGAGCACAATTTGAAATGTAAGAAGTCTTAGTATTTTAACAAGGTTTTTTTCCCCCAGATTTGGAGTAGAAATTGAAATATTCAATTCCCTTAAATGATTGCCTAAAACTTAAAATTGAGGATAACATATTTTGGATTTTGAATCCTTGACTGAAACAGAAATACTTTGTTTCAATTTTTAAGTTCTTTATTTCCAGCCTAAAAAAAAAGCCTATGTCTGTGTTAAGTCTTTCAACATGAAGTTTATTGCAACGGTTTGAATTCCTGAACTTAAATGTGGGATTTCTGGTGATTTGCAGCCAGATTGAGAACAGAGGGCATTCAGAATAAAATATTAAATGTTTTATGCTCTCAGAGGCAAAATACTTAAAATTTTAGATAGCACGACAACTTACGTGACAGCGTGTAGTGAATGTGCCATAATCAAACTAAACGTTTGATTAGTAAATAAAACTAAACTTTTTTTTTTTTAAAAAAAAAGGGGGCAGATATAACTGTAGCAATACTGGGGGGAAGAACAGAGGAAGCTGTCATGTATATGAGCAAAGTGATGGATTCTGAGAGGCATCAGGAGTGCAAAGCACCTCCTGAAAGGCAAGTTTTCGCTCATTCCTTCTCACTGCCTCTATTTTTTTTTTTCTTGCCAAGTTTCCACAGGGATGTTTCAGAGTAGCTGTGCATACTTGAAAAGATTAGAAAAAGTGAGGCAAATGCTGCACTGACACGCACCTTCACTGACATCAAAGGGATGGCATACCTTGTGTTTTTCCTGCTCCAAGATTTTTTTTTTAAAAAAGCACAAACTGAGAAAATATGTCCACTGCTTAAAGGGAAGTGTTACTATTGATGCCAGAGGGAGAAGGCAGACATTAGCCAAATAAAAAAAATAATGATTAATTTAAAAGACAGCTATGATCTCCTTTGCTCTAACCTCTCTGATGCTGGTTCTGACCTGTCAGACTAAGTCTTGACCTCAGTCTCCCAGCCGCATCCCCTGCTGAAGGCAAGTCTTATTTCGGGCCACATTTATACAGCGAAGCTTCTAGGTTCCTTTAGCAAATCATTTAGTCCCATTGCAGTCACTCACCTAGTTAAAGCTCAGCCTTTGGGGTTGTCCTAGTGCAGTGGGGTCACAGGAATTATGGATTTCCAACAGGAAGGGCAGCTGCTCCTTCAAACTGAAAATGTTTCAGTGAACAAACTTGTTTTCCATTTGGCATTTGACATTATTTCTGAATACTAGGAATGTGGGTGGTACTATAACAGCAACAGTCTCGGGAAAAGTAAATATATGTCAAATACCATAAGCCATCAGGTTTCTCTTCTCCCTCTCAGCCCTTCCCCTTGCCCCGCCCCCCAAGTAATAATTGTAAGGAGAAAAAGTGCTGAGGTTGGGTTCAGAGGAGACCTCATATTTTGGATATGGATACCTACCTAACTGCTCTAGCAACAATTCCGGTTTGACCATACCCACAATACTTTTCTGAAGCAAGATTATGGGCTTTTTTAGGTTTTACCTTAATAGAAATTCTTGGTGGCAAGTATACCTGCATACTATTTTAGGTAATGCCATTAGATGTAGCAGTGACAAGGTCGCAAGCATGTAATATCCTAAGGCAAATAGATTTGTGTGTTCTTTTTCAGACTGGATGATTATGTGGCACTCTCTAAAGACATTTTAGATCAGTAAGGATGTCTCCTCAGGGAATCATAGTGATAACTACTTTTGACAAGTAGTAATAACAGAAGTTTAGTCCAACCATGAAATGAAAGACGCTGAAGCCAGGATTACTGGCAGTGGACTGCAGGGGCACTGTAATAGCACATCACTTGCTTTCGTGATGGAATGACTGCCTTCACTCCATGTATACTTGCGAATTCAGAATTGCCTGTTTCATACTATCAAGCAAAAAGCATAATATCGATTTGAAGGGATCAATGGTAAGAAGCATTGTTTTAACTTACTAGTAGGTAAGATCAATTCCTTCCACAGAAAACCACTGTATTTTATGTTACAGTTCTAAATACAGGGAAAATTCCCCCAAACTGTGTGACTTTATTGATTTACATCATTCAGCTAATTAGAGACAACTTACTGATCCTTTCAGTAGCTAAGGTGGCAAGATCCCCCAGGTAGGCGTATCATGATACTTCTGAATGAATGTTTGCAATGATCATGACTCTTCTTTAGCTCTTCATTGTTGTTACTTTACTGAACCATCATAGGCTATCGTTATTACATATTGACACAGAGCTGCAGAATGGTTGATAAATCTATATTCAAGTTGCGTTTAAAATCAATATTATAGCAGTTACCATGCCAAATCAATATTTACCAAGTTGCTAGCTCCCAGTGCCTGATGCACTGTAATTATTCCTCTTCTCACATAGAACATGGGGACCTAATCCAACGCTTACTGAAGTCGAGAGACTCTCATTGATCTCAGGCTTTGGATCAACCCTTGCTTACTTTTATTTACTCATATTTGTCATAGGATTGTACAAAAAAATTGCATACAACAGAAGACCTGTTTATTTGGTCTCTACATCTTAGTGTTATGCGTGTACTATGAGCTTCTCCTATTATTAAAAACGGGAACCAAGATGCTAACTTGCAACTGTTGGATTTTTGGACTATTTTGGTATTGTTACACAGACAGTGCCTGCTTAATACAGATAAAAACCACTTGCTTTGAAAATAATCCATAGGTTTTGATGATACAGCAATTCAGAAACAATGCATTTGAGACAGATGAAGTAAGACTAATTGTCAAAATAGACTTGTGTAATCATCTACGCTTCCATGTTTTAATTGAGCAGTTGGGATATTTCTTTCAAAAAAGTGTGTTAATTGGGGTCTGCTCATGGGGTAGAGTAACTAATTGAACTGGCATGAGCCTGATAGCAGGTTTTTTCATTAAAATGTTAACTTTTAAAATCAGTGTTACACTGCAAATATTGCCTTTCTTTCAATTGGACTAGTCTATCTGGCACATGCCAGCTCAATTAGTAGCTTGCTTTCATGAGCAGACCCCAATTAACACACGCTTTTCTTAAAGAAGTATTCCACAATTTAAATTAGCACATTTACATTAGAAGTAATTATACTGGTTTTGGTTGTTAGTTGCTCCTAATTTTTGTGATGACTACATATGCTTTAATGGAAAATGACATTTGTTGATTAATTACTCAAGTTGTATTGGATGTTTGTAGAAATTCTTCAAATATGGAAGAGAGACCAACTAAGCTAGGACCAAAACTTATCAATCCATAGGTATGTAACGTGGAGTTTCTGTCATGGTCTATCCATAACTTCCACATGCATTATGCCACTATCTGGTTACCTCTACAATGAACTAAAATTTTTTTTTTATGAATTGTTTCTGTATATTTGGCCTGACTATGTATGACTTTTGAAGCAGAACCATATGAGTTAGCAACTAATTGGGGTACTTTACCTGTAAGAGAGGTGAGCCTGTTATCTTCTGTGAGCGAAAATATGTGAAAAGGCATCCTTGGCATAATACAGATATGATGATGAAGGGCTAATCCAGAATTTCAGAGAAAGAACAGGAAAGTGATGACCTGGAACTAATAAAAACATCTAAGCTCAGCCCTTCTGCTCATGAAGGAGACTACTCAGGTGACTGTTCAGGGGACTATAGAAAATGGCCTTCAAGCTTCCTAGGCATATATTTAAGAAATATATGAACAATCTTTAGTGTGGACTCTGTACTGTTATTGACTTCACATGTGACATGAAGTAAGCCATGCTTAAAATTTTGCTATATGTGAGCAATGTTACTACTGTATAACAAGATTTTTGCTTTAGAATAAAGGAAGAAAAAAAACAAAAACGTTTCAGGTGAAAACAGCTGCCACCATAATCCATATGAACTATATGAAAGATATTTTACAGTTTGCATTTAAATTTGGAAGGGATCATTAAATTTAATCAAGTACCTGTATGATGAGAGTCATTAAATCTTCTTACATCTCTGTAACTTGTCTTTAAGGCATAACTTGTGGTTAGCCAAAGCATTCTTTCCCAAAAAGCATCCAGTCTTCAAGAGATAGAATCTACCATTTTGCTTAAGAGTGTGTTGCAATGATTAATTGCTCTCATTGTTACAAAACTGTTTCATTATCCACCTGGACTTTGTATGACTTCAGTTTTTGGCTTCTGAGTCTTGCTAATCTTTTTTTAATACGCACATCCCTCCCCAACTATTAAAAACAAAAGCCCTCAAAACACAACCAACCAACCAAGCAAACAGAAAAACCCCAACCCAACCTACCCCACTCCCCTGAAAAAAAAAAAAAACCAACCCAAACAAGTCAACTTTGCTTTCCCTTACTGGTTATTTTTCCCTTTTGAAGAGGTGATACATTCTCAATGTTCTTTTGAAAATGTAGTCAGTGTCCTGGTGTCCCTCTGCTCAGCTAACTCACGTCTTCGGTGTACAGGAGATAAACATTGTCATTCTGAGACCCTCTTCTGTTATAGCTCTACATCTTCAACCGCTGAGGTGTTCTTATTTGGATTGTATATATGCAGTATAGTCATGGTCCTGTACAAGTTAATCCTCTTCTAAAAATATTGCTCTCCAGACTTCCTATATATCAGATATTTTGGGTCCTTTTTTTTTAAAAAAAACAAAACAAAACAACGAACTGCCTTGTTGTCATATTGTTACTACCTATGCTATTATAATTGGCTTACATAAACTATAAGATTTGCCATAAATCAATTGTAAGAAGATGGGAAATGTCTGGTGGGAGCAAATCCATCAGGTGGTGGTTAAAAGTGGTTTTGTTTTTCTTAAATCTCCTGTATGTAATGGATGTGAAAAACAAGCGAATGTTTTTTCCAAGTGAAGTGTCTATTAGGAACAGGCATCTGTGCCATGTAGTACAGCATCTGACGGGAAGTTTGGCTTCAGAAATAATGCGATCCTCTGTAGGCTTGTCCAGCGAAAGTATCATCCAAGGTCACTGTGATTCTACCTGTATGGCAATGCACGTAGACCAGGAGGTGCTTGGAGCTGAGCCTTCAGAGGAAAGCTGTAGGGTCACAGGAGGTCTATAGTGCTTGTTTAAAAAAAAAAACAAAACAAACAAACAAAAAAAAAACCCCAGGATAACATCTTGCTTTTAAAAAAAAGAACTAACAACCTGCTTCTGGAAATAAACAGGAATAGCTCTATGCTATACAGGGTAAATCATGAAACTATTCAAAGGGATATCGAATATGGTCTGCAGTTTTATGCGTCCATCTGTGTCCAGATGTGGTGTTAACTAATGGCATACAGATGATGGAGAACCAAATGGAGGGCTTCCAGAGCCTTAGGCACATATCTGAGTCAAATTATTATCCATTCGATGGTGGTAGTGATACCGTTAATACAGTACCAAAATTGTGTTAACTCCTTTATAGACAATGAATAAAACATGCTCGAAGATCCTATGGGGTTCAGTTCAGGTGGACTTTTAAAACTCTTTTTTTTGGTAAAGGGGAGAAGCAGAAATTCAGCATGGTAGGGAGGCCTATCTTGAAGAAGAATGTTTTTTCTTGAGAAAGTATCTAGGCGTTTCTTTAACTGTACGCTCACCTGCTGTTCAGGAGAGACTTGCTCCTGTGTTTACTCAGCTAGCAGCTGAGTGTGCTTGGTGGGGTATGGCGTTAGATATCTCATTTTTGTGCTGTTGTGGGTATGAAAGGAGTACACACAGAAAAAAGAGGGAAAAATGATACTTAAAGACAGTGATACTGAAGGAAGTGGTTGTGCATGTTGTAATGGAAGGCTACTGCTCTCAGCAAAGTGATAAGTATGTCGCTGCGGGGGGGAACAGTGCTGACCCGCAGAGCTCCATGCACCTGGGATACACCGGAGAAGTTTTGTGTAACGTTACCCGAGTTTCTTAAATTTACCACTTTCCTTTTCTACATGTGCTTTGTGCTGCCTGTTAACTGTAGAAATAATATTGCACTTTGAGAAATGACAAAAATAAAACTTGCACCCTGCCTTCTGTTTCTCTAGAAACAATTTATTTTTGCAAGTGTAAACATTATCCTGTGTTTTAAGATGGAGCTTATTATTCTACTGGAAAACAACTATGCTGTCAATGGAAGATCACCCTAAGCAAGAAAGATTAAATCCAGTAGGAAATATGAGAAGTTCACATATGATTATGTGTATTGGCAAGAAGCTGTATTGTTACATCACTGCAGGTGAATTTGTGGCTGAAAACAGCCCAGAAACAATCTACTGCTCTGTAGTAGGCTTTAACAAGGACACAGCTTAGATGACTGATGAGGTGTCTTCCTGTCTGTGTAACCTGTGATTCTATAAAAATAATTCTTTTGTTCAATTAGATAATAAATTAAGAAAAGAAATGGCTGCCAATACCATATTTTAAGGACCGTGAGCAGAGAAAGGGAAGAATAGTTGTGACATTAATGGAGATCTTAATAATGTTTTGCTCTGTTATTACATATTTTCATCTCTATCTCAGTTTAATTAGTTGGTTAAGATTCACTTCATATCAGAATCATTGAAAAGTTTTAGTGATGGTGGGAGGAAGTAAAACTAAAAAATGGAAGTTTGGAGCTTTTTAAAGGCTTTCTGTTGAGGACAAGGAATGCTGCAACATAGCTTTTTCTAACTGTGTATAAAGAAAGTCTACTGCTGTTAGGGCATACCCAAAACTACATGAAAGCCAAAGGTGGGGAGAAATCCTCACAAAAAGACAGAAGAAATTTTTTGTCACTGATTAATAGGTAGTGTTAGTATCTTTGGTAATCTTAAGGTACCCAGAGAGCAGCAAAAAGATGAAATATGTAACCAAAGTCCTCAGAGATGAGGCCTAATAACCCCCTGTGATCTTGTTCAAAAGGCATTTCCATATGTTTGCTTTCCAGTTTAAGTTGCATTTCCTCACAGAACATGACTGTAATCCCCCAAAGTCACAATGGTGTAAGAAATCTACCCTGAGCAGGCAGCAATGTTTTGTTCTAATAATGTCAACAGCTGTCTTCTAACATTTAACCATATAATAAAGGTGGGGGGAAGGAGCTGCACACATACAGACAAGAAATGCAGTGTGACCATCAGGCAATCCATTAGATAGCCGTAATGCTCACAGCTGGAAATTTTTTTGAGATGGCATTTGATACCATCATTGTTAGCCTTCATATAATGCAATATTTATTACAGTAAGGGAAGAAGGGAGTATTTTTAGCTGCATCTTGAGTAACTTATCTCCATGGCAACCCCTTACTTGCCTGCACTGTTGCTGCTATATAGAATGTTGTCACATTAATAATAAATGGAACACATCTAACACATTTGGCTGCCGATTGGCTTCCAGCCACATATTTCTCTTGTTCTAGTTGAAGGGTTTTCGAAGCTTAGGGTCCATAAGAAAATTTCATTCATTTTGTTTCTTAGAGAAAATTGCCTTGGATTATATTAAAGCACTCGGGAGGTTTCATCAATGTATGCATTGTGTTTGTTGGGTTGGATTTTTTTGTTTGCTTTTGTTTCTAGTTCCACTTTAAAATGCCAAGGAAATCCGTGAACAAATACAATTAGAAAAGCTAGAAACCCAGCAGCTGTGGAGTAATTTTATTTGACTTACATTTGTATGGATAAGAAAATGGCTTTTTTAAAAATTGCTTATGAGGAACCCCTCTGACATGTTTTTGAAGAACAATACTTTCATTAATGGAAACATAAAGGAAGCAGGTCTCCAAGTGACATCCTAGACTTGCTGATCATTTCCACATGCATATGAAAAAAGCAGCTGCAAGCACTCAGCCCTCATTTTGTGGTCTAAATATAAGGTTTTCAAATTTGGCAAGTGCTTATTCTAAAGGTGAAAAAAGATAAACAAAAGAATATTAGATTTCAGCTTCAATTGGTCATGTTTTTTCTATTGATTCTAACACTGGTGAACAATATAGTGCAACTGACTTTTAAGTTGGTGTATTAAGGCTTAAAATACTACATGCTTGGCATGAGAAACCAGTTGGTAGAGCCTGTTTAAATGGCACTACACAAGTGCTTACACAAATATTAAGTATCCATACCTGAATGACTTAGTCCCCATTTCTTTTGTTTATTTTCTCTCTTCACAACCTTTTACTTATTTCCAAATCTGCAACAAAGAGGAGAAAAAAAAGAAATAAAACTGTGTTTATATTTTATTGCATGACCATTTGATCTTTCTGCAGTCTACCATCAGTTTGTTTAACATCTCAAATGAAGCATGTGAGCCCATAGGCATCTTTATGAAACACCTATTACATTTTAGTTTATATAATAATGATATAACTAACTGGCCTAGGATCATATACTTATTGCTGTAACTTTCCTCTATCCTTCCTTTCAACTCCAAGACTTAAGGAAAAAAAACAAAACAGTTCTGTCACTTGCTTGTTCAGCTTTTTGAAACAAAAATTCTGCTGTAAGCTCATAAAATAAAATAGCATTAAAAAAATGTTTAAAAATTATTAGGTTCTTATATGGGAATTGCAATCATAAGTATGATGTCGCTACCCCCATAATTTATAAATGGGGAAGATAACAATTCATGTGAGCTCTCAAGCACTACCTGGGAACCCAGAGTTTCTAAAAGTCTGATCCAAAATATTTAGTAGCAATCCCTAGGGGCGTAGTTACTGACCTCTGAGCTTTGAGGAGAGCTTTGAACTCTACTTCATGTCAACAGTTTGTAAAAGTTTTTTTACCCTGGAAGGATTTTTTTTTTTTTTTAGCTGTAAAATGTTAAAAACTAGCAGCATTTCCCTCATTTAATTGTATCTAAACACACATACAAAGAGTAAACTCACGCAAGTAAAGTAACGGGTAGCATTTTCTTTAAAGGACATTAAACAGCCCTGAAACTCAAAGTTAGTAAATAATGTAGCATTACTACTGTTTTTATTTGGAGAGTCTTGCTTTTAAGAAGTAATACCTAATTTGGGATGAGTTGTATTGAGCTGGAGGCTTCTTGGCAGTGCTGCCTAACAAGGCGACAGAAACATGCTATGTGTATGCAGGACCCACTGCTTCTCAATCATATGTAGGACCTATTTGATACTGTCATGGTTTAACCCAGCCAGCAACTAGGACCATGCAGACTCTTGCTCTCCTCCCTCATCCCCTGCCCAGAAGGGTAGGGAGAAGAGGAGGGGAAAGGGGAAAAAAAAACCCACCTTGTGGGTTGAGATAAAGACAGTTTAAATAGAACAATAACAGGGAAGGAAAATAACAATAATAAAAGAATATACAAGATACAAGACACTCTCACTGCTCAGTGAATTGGTTGCCCAGTCTGACCTGAGCACAGATCATGGATTCCCCACCCCAGGCCAACTTCCATTTCTATACTGAGCATGATGTCTATGGTACAGAATATTCTGGTGGCCATTCCGTTGTTCTGTTCTGAAAAAAGTCCTTGACTAGTGTAAACATCACTTAGCAACAACTAAAACAATGTGCATTATTGACATTCCTTTCATACCAAATCTGAAAACACAGCAATAATTAGAAAGAAAATGAACTATCAGCTGAAACCAGGACAAATGTAAAGCCCCATTCCCAGGATTTCAGACATTCATCCCTATTTATATTGAACTGGAGTTCACTTGACATCTGTTGAAAGGCCAAGAGATGAATGAACATGGGGAAAGATGATTTTCTTCCTGTTGTAGCAGGTCACTTTACAGGATAAGTGTGCTTATGGACTTTAAATGAGAGACTTTGGGCTAGGCACTGTAGTGGATGAGAGAGACAGGCAAAAATCTTGTAGGATGTTCATCTCTCCCAAGCAGCTGGAATCCAGACGTCTGAGTTGCTACACTTAGCAGAGCAGAAAGGTGTGTTATTAATTAGGGAAATTTTGTAAAGTGCTATGAAACTTACATATATAATTGCTATTAAGGTGATTACACTTTAATTCAATGTTCCTCTCTGCTTGAGACAAATCTGCAGTCAAAAAAAAAGTTTCTATAATTAATCTGTCAGGGATAGATTTCAAAGTGAACCATGATTCTTTCATCTAGGACTTAGTCAATAAAATAAAAAAGGTGGCAACTGCTGTGTTTAAGGTTTGTGTTTGTGATACTTAATGGAAAGTACAGGAATTTTAAGGAAAACAGTTTGTTGCTGATTGCACCTGACTTCAGTGAAGTGGGAAGCTGGTCCTTGGAAAACCAGGTGGTCTGACCTCGGTGTGCAATTCTTGGTGCAGGCTGGTTTTCCATCTCACTTCTACTGCTCTCCCTCAGCTTGTATGGACACACATTCTTTATACTTGGTTTGAAACTGGTTAAGTGACTAGCTGCATTGTGGAGCTCACTGACTACACGAGGAGCAAAAAATACATGTATCTTATTTTGACTATCTTATGAAATATTTGATACTCAACTCTACCTTTTCTGAGAATTCTAGATGTTTAAAGAACTTGTAGTGTAGCTGTTCCTTTCATGTATGATGCTATATATTTCCCTGACTTTACTTGCTGCTGCTTTGCTTTTGTTTTTTTTCCTCTCCAAAGTATTACTTAACTAAAAATACTGACTGAAAGTCAGAACTCCAACACAAGCACAGGAGCTATAAAACAGATTGCAGCATCCTTTGTGCCAAGGAAGTCCTCTATTGTCTATGTAATACTGCAGGTTTGGAGAAATAATATCACAGATTATTGCTATGATGCATGCATTCCCATCCTTTCTTAGCTGTGGGAACATGGTACTATAGAGAAAGTTAAGCCCTGAAGACCACCACCCTGAGCCTTTCCAGGCTTTGATTCTCTCTTCCTTGTTCAGGTCTTATTTGAGAGCAAGATCTGAAGGACCAGCATATTTAGTGAAATAGTGTTAAAAAAAAGATGTTTTTCCACTGGCTCAAGGGCACAATTCTTACTCTTTAAATTTTATTTTTGGAATTACTTTTAATCAGGAATCTAATGAGCTACTTTAGATTCAGAAGGAAGAGACAGCTCTGCCTCAAAAATGGTCATTAATTAGAAAGCTTGGGGAGGGCTTCAAGCTTGCCTTTGCGTGATCTCCAGTTTTCCTGTGGTGTCTTCCAGCACAAACTTAATCCCTGTAAGAACAGACAGTAAAAGCTGAACTGGTACAAGAGACACATGCTTTCTTTGTGATGAGATAAGCATCCTTGAGCTTTTTACAATTGTATTTGTTTTTCACCTGCTCATTTACTGTACACCTGTCCCAGGCTGGCACTGTTCTTGGCTTCAGTATGGATGAGTCTCAAAGCCAGATTTGTTCTTGCAATTATTTCACTGGCACATAATAAAAACTGTTTTCTGTACTCAGCAAAATGAGGCTAAATAAGAGTCCAGGTGTGCTGTGTTTGTCGGCCTTTCTACAGTGTAATACTAATCTTTGCTCTAAATAAGTAGCTTTAACAGACTGTAATAAGAAACCCTTGGCTAGCGTGCCCCAGGTAAAAATCAGAAGATGCTCCAGTCCTCTGAACACAGATTTTTATGGTGGATCTAGATGAAGTTTGTAGCGCGGGTGTTGATGTAATTGGAATAATGATACATGAGGGGTACACACATGGTTCAGCCAGCCTTCAGACAAATGCTTCCACTGGAGTGGCATAGCAGCTTGTCATTAATAGGTGGGGGTCCAGTCAGACCCATGTGGGAGATCAGGTTCAGGTGTTTGAGGGGAAAAAAAAACACCAACAAAACTCAAACACAGAAGCCCAACAAAACAACAACAACAACAACAAAAAAAACCCACCCCAAAACCTAATCACAAAAACAAACCCCCTGCCCCACACACCCACAAAAAACATCATACCTTCCAGCTTTGTAGCTGCTAATACAACAAGCGTTAGGGCTTTTTCCTGTATTATATGTGTATATTTGCACTAAGCTGATCATTCCAATATTTTTATCTTGCTCTCTTTCTGTGTGCACATAAAGATATTTAAGTAGTGATTATGAGTTGATTCATGGTCAATTCATGTTTTAATGAAGAGTTACAAATCCGTATAAATACGGATTTTTAATATTTTATTAACTTCTAGTATGTACTGATAAATCTAGATTTTTTTAAAATTAGAATGGCTGATACATGCACAACAACTTTAAACACAAATATGTGACATACACAAGTGTGTACCCTTGGCAGACGAAAACAGGTGCCTCTGGAATGTCTTAACACTGAGAATGAGTTGTCTTATCCTAGTGAAAGTATAACTCTGCCCTGTCAAAGCCACTTGTTTAGGATATGAGCTACAAAAGCGATTAGCTACGTGATTAACTGCAAGGATGTGGTTAGAGCTTTTGTGGGACTATTCATATTACTAAAATGATATTTTTGCATTTTTTCTGTGACTATCATACTCTGTTTGATTGGGCTTTGAGATCTGATGTAAGTCAAGGATAGTTGCACAGACACTGAAGGAGTGAATTAGTGTTTTCCTGCAGCAGTTTAGCTAGACAGTGTGACAAAACTGTGGTGTAAGTCAGGCTTCAATCTTAATTCAAAATGTTCATTTCCTTAGTTGTAAGATCTCTTATTTTTATTGTTGTTTGACAGTAGAATATATAGAGACAGTAATGTCTTGAGGAGGAATATTTAACTGCTGTACAGAAAAAAAAGTTTAATGACTGTATACTCATCTGAGTGAATGCTGGTTCATTTGAACATGTGCTATATGTAACCAATGAACTTCTCTGTAATCATCCTTTTCTGTGTTGTGAACTGTGTGACTTAAGATGAAGACCAAGCACAAGCTCAGATTTGTACTGCTTGCTTTCCAAAAGACTTAGCTGACTGAAGCTGCTGCTTCACACTTTGATATGACTTAAAAAATCCAGATATTTCCTTGTGCTTGCTATTAGTCTGATTCACAAGAGCCTTTCAAACAGATTCTTTGTGTGTATGTATTTCCTCAACTTGAGCTTGAATTATGAACATTTAACTTAATCCATTTTATCTAGTATTTCCTGTGTGCTTGCTTCAAATTGTTCTAGCTCCTCTGACATACTTGCTGCAAAGAATGCATTGCAGGTGAGAATGTCCCCAGTGTCACCAACTTCTATAAGCAAGAAGTGGTGGAGAAGCACCTCAAAGGAACATAATCTCTTTTATCTTAGAAACATATTTCATGATGTAAGAGTCTTCCTGTGAGGCAGCGAGTGTGTGCACTTACTCTTGTCTTTGTTAACTCTGACCAGAATTTAGGTGCCTTGTTTTTAGTTCAGTGGTTTAATATTCAGACATCACCAAAAGCTTGGGGAAGTCAGTTCTCTCTGTAGGCGTATCTGCTGTTTCAAATTTAACTTACCTCTTCAGAGCCCCATATCAGTCAATATCTGGATTCCTGGAGTGCCTATGACATGCTGCTTGCTAAGATGGGTGCTCCTACCAGCTCGAGGTAGGGAGCCCCAGGGCTGCTAAGGCCCTAGTTACTATCACAGAGGCAGTCCTCAAGCACTCTGCTATGACCTGCCTCTGCTTTTGAGGTCTCTTTCTTTTAATCTTACTCTCTTTCCCCCTACCCCAGTAGGTAACCAATTCTTAATTTACCACAGTATGTCTTATGGAAAACTTTGTATTGGTCAAATTGACAAATTATTAGTTATTCAAGTTTCCTTATAAGTACTACAAATCCTCAATATGTGGATATGTTTGTCCAGTAGAGACACTGAGAAGTCATCATGTAACTGGCCTTTCCTAACCTTAGCTTGACCTGGTGACTATCAGTGAGGTCTGTATTAGCTCTCCCACCCTTCACAACAACACTGAATAAATCTGTTCCATGGTAGTCTTTATTGAACTTTTCACTGTGAATGGTTCTATATGGCATGACTCCCTTCAATATTGCAGTGCACAAATTGCATCACTGAGGACGCAGCAGTACAGAAGTAATTAAAAGAACAAACATGGAATAATTGGACAACTTATGTTCTTAAAAGGCTATAAAGGAAGCAACTATGACGCATAATCAGAGAACCTCTAAGGATAAACATTCGTAGCCTATTTCCATGGTTACAGCTTTATCACATAGATGCTAGAAAAGTAAATCCCTACCTAAACACAGCATACAGGAAGAGGCATTTATCTCCTGCTTTTTCTTAGATCTTGCATTGTGCAGCTTTGTTACGATTGCTGTTTTATTGAATTCCACCACACATACTTTCTATGAATAGGAGTTTTCTCTTTGTCTGAATCTAGTGGTCTCAACTGAAGATTAAGTTCTAACAGTCTCAGGTGTGATACACTTGGCTGCATACATGCTCTTAGCACCATTCTTGGTCCTTATGTCACATTCCATTTTCATGTTGCAACCCTCAGATTGTTGAGGATGGCTACCAATTTCTCCGACATACCTGACAGACAGTCAAAGGGAAATAAAGCTGTGGCTCATTGGTTAAGTACTCAAAGATAGACCTTTGGCTGTTTTTCAGATGACACTGTATAATTACAACCACATCAGTAAAAGGAGGTCAGATCTATCTTTCAGCCATGCTTTATTATAATGGAAAGACTTTAGAATATCATTCATGTGGATGCAATACCCAGTTATTGGTTATTGATCTGGCATTGTTCCATATCAAATCGCAACCTGTTTCTTTGCATCATGATCTCTGTCAACAGTGGCATTTGTATCTCTCAACATTTCTTTCATTCTTGGGAAGTTGAGCAGAAGGAAAAAAATATATTCTCATTTCTAAATGCATCCATCAAGCATGTTATCATTTTTTTTGCCACTTCCAAAGATACAGGAGGTGTGTGTGTGGTTACCAGTACTTGAAGTACAAAATAGCATGCCCTCTCTTGGGGTAGTCATGGTGGTAAACAATAGATACTACAAATTTCTTCCCCATTTCATTTGAGATCTATTGCAACTGACATCTTATGGCCAAAGTTTTCAAAAGTATTTGGTGTTTTTGGAGGATGTCGCTTGACAAAGCTTATGAACGGCTCATTTCAGCAAGTCAGATCAAGTTTCCTAAAAAGCTTGACTTTTTTGGCTGCATTTGGAACGTCACAAATACTTCAAAATGTTGGTATTCTCTATATTTTCAGGTGAATGTGTTGTTAGCATAGTTACAACACTCCACTCTTCTTGAAGTATAAATTTGCATAAACTTTCCAGAAAATTCAGTGCTGAGAACTCCAAATGGTTAGCAGTATTTGATTTCTTATGTGGGCTGTTTTATCATATTATTCTGGAAGTAGTTCCATGGGTGGTGTGGTAGGAGGATGTTTGGAAAGAAAAAGAGCTGAGAGTTTTCACTAATCTATTTATAGTATTCATTAATTGATTTTATTCTTGTGGTTACCCTCCCATTAAAATCCATTTGAAGCTAGAGTGCTCTTGTCTATTAAGCTACTCACCAAGGGTTTTAAATTACTTTGATAGTTTAAGAAAAAAATTACACTTATTTTTTTAGTGTATCTTATTGTTATGAAATTTAGCATTCACTTTTTCCTTAGTCTGTAATATTCTTTCTAGATTTTCAGAGATTCTGAACTAATTCTGAATAGGAAAAAAGAGGTCAAAATCAATCTCAAGCAGTTTTTGGCATGCTAAACAAACCACCCATGCTTAGTTTGAGTCCTGCCCAGTATGCAAGTTTATTATTGTTGTATAAAGATGACTGAAAAACATTTAGTTGGAGAAGAACAAGTAGTACAAATGGTACAAACCCAATGGATGCATAATATTAGGTATGCGTGTGCTCTCTGCATTTGAGCATATGGGAACACAGAGGGACAGACTATGGTACCTGGCCCTGTTCTCCTCAAGCTCCTGTGGCCCTGCTGCTGAATTGCAGCACCCTGCAGCTCTGCTTTCTGATGGATGGCCCAGCATAGAAGATGGGCTCTTGTCCTTCATGCTGGGGATTCCAGTTGACAGCAAGCTACCCTGATATTGCATGCAGTTTAGCTTCAGTTCTGCCTCTTGCATCTGCCTGCAACAAAATTCCTATTCTACTTTGCAATTGAATTTGAGTTGGAAAAGTATCTTTAATGTCCTTTAATGAAATATCTTTTTATGAAGATATCAAGGGAAAGAAGTAGTTATGAGTACTTTTCATGATGGTATAAATTCACACATTATTCATGCTTCATTGGACTTATTCTGCAAGATCAGCATAAAGCCATCTAGAAGAATATGTACCTTTAGCATACTGATAATATTCAACAACTAGGTAATAACATCGGTGACATTTGCAAAGCCTGAGAGACTTAGACCTCTCTGTGTTGACATTAATAGAAATGAGACGTCTCTGTTTCTTAGGTGGTAGTGGTTCAATGACCTTTTTCTTTTTGCTTAGGCTTCTGTTATTTTTGCATGCTCTTAGTGGCCATTTTAAGGAAACAGCAAAATGCTTGATTTTTCTACTTTTTTTTTTTCTGTTTGTCTTAAAATAGTCTTTCCCTTTTTAAATGACTCTCAAAAAGGGTTTCTCCATACACTTTTATCTTGGGTTGCTAAACATTTTGGGTATTTGAGAGATGGCCTCTGATTAGAGCTGACCAAAGAAGTGGCAGTGGCATCTGGAAGTGATGGGGTTGTGGTAGTTATTTATCCCTGACTTGCAAAACTGAATATATGACATTGCACTGCTAATGGAAGTCAGCAGAATTGGCCTTAGACTTCTCTGAAAACTTTCCCCTTAGTCTGGGAGTACTCCTATCCACTACAAAAGGCTATTTATATTTCATTTTTTCACTATAAAGAAAGGTAGAAGACTGACAGCAGTGCACTACCATTTTATAGTAATTGATCTTTTTCAAAGCACTTTGGCTTTCTCTGAAGATCTCTCATGTGATTCTTTACCTTGTTATTGCTATAGGTACCTTTTGCTGTTGTTTTCAGAGAAGTGGGGATCAAGATATCATGGTTTTAACCACATGATTACCTTTATTCTGATATTCTGTAATATTAATGGAAGTACCCTTTTAGCAGGGTGAGCCATGTTATCAGTAAATGTGTAACTGACTTCTGTTCCAAGTCTGAGGGAACAAAGGGAACTCAGAGGTCAAGATTCCTGTGCCTGTCTGCCAGAGCGGTGTGATCAGCCTCAGCCTGTGATCGTTGCTTACACAGCATAGTACTGTGTGTAGCTATCACTTGAAGGCTAGGAATAGTGATTGTAGTTTGGTCAGCATAAGTGGTGAATGCTGGTGCAGTTGTGTCTCATGCTGTTAATCAGCCTACCTGCATATCTACAAAAAATAAATAAATCAAGGAACGGTACTCTAGTATTAATATTGTAGATATGTGTAAGCAATGAGCCTTAAGGATAGGGAATGGGGAAAAAGAGGAATGTTGAAAGTTCAGTATGTTGCAATTGGTGTCAGATACTAGCACTGAGGAAGGACTGAAATTGAGACTAAAACACTAAGTTTTGTATTTAGTTACTTTTATTAAGGAGAAAATGTTTCCTAGTTTTCCTTGCTATAAGGAAAAAATGAATTTTTTTTAAACTGTATTTGTAAAGCAGTTTGTGTTGTATGTGTTGTATGAATACAGTGAATCCAAAAGGATGTTTCTGACACTTTTAAATAGGAAGGTCTCAATTGTTCACATATTTTAAAGATTTAAATTACTCAGGCTTCATAACATTAAATCCACATTGTGATCTCTCATATTACGAATCAAAAGACAGAAGGGAAAAATACAACTTTTACATAATACTATTCATCATGACAAATGATCTGCATCAAAGAACATAACATCCTGGCAAAGCTTCAAGATTACCCAGAGGAGAGGCAATGGACAGGCTGTCGAGCCAAAGTAATTTCAGAAACAATTCCACACCTTCTTTATCCCTAGTGTGGTGCAGAAAACCTATGAAACCCTCTAGCACGGTCGCTGTGTGCATTTGTTTAACCTTCTGACCTTAACTCTCACCGTCCCTGACAGTCTCATGCTTCTGTAGCACGGGAGGGGAAGGATTTCTATGCAACTCCTAACAATATGGGTTAGAGTTTCTCTATTAGAGATTATTTCTTTCACAGCTCTTGGGCAAAGATAGTGCCTACCAAGAGTGTTAGCAGGTGGGTGCCGTGACACCCTGTCCCTATCTCCAACAGCAAGAAGAGATATCTGCTGGAGCAATCAACAAGTCTACAGGAGGCTGTGTTAGAGCCCTAGGGCTTAGCTGGTGGTCACTAGCGTAACAAATCAATGTGATTGATGAGTGAGGCTTAGCTGGTTCAGAGCAGCTGACTGTCTTGTTGCAGAACAGGAATCATCTAGTTTCTTTTTTCATAACACCAGTGAAATGGTCAACTCCTTACAGCTGCAGGCTCCAACATGCCTGTCTCTGTATTTAGCCAAACATTCCAAATACCTTCACTGGATTGCTTTGTAGCATTGGATGAAAAAGATCTCTCTTCATATTAAGTGTACCTCTATACAAAACTGAGATTATACTGGGTCTAAACTTCTGTCTCAAAATTGAGGGAATGAAAACTATTTGTTTTCATGAACCCTAAATTTAATCTTCAGTAAGTGTTTTTCTTAATTTGATCAGAGAACTCATACTTTCATATATTAAATCCATTTATTCAGTATTATTAGCACTAAATGATGCAACTTATCTGCAGGAATACTGAAAACTAGAAATCTTGTTTATGGAAGTCAGTGTAGTACAGAAGGAATCATCTATGTAATTTATCCAAATTCCATATATTTCACTTGTTGGTAACAGAATTTGGCATTATATTGAGGGCCACAGAAAAGAAGTCCTCTTGTTTTTGAATTACTGCCTGTCCAGGCAACAGTCACAGTACCTAAATGAACTAGTCCTGCATTGTTTAACAGATGCCTAATTGTATTAAAATTAACTCTTTATTAAAGGGCATGCAGGTCCAAATCTGACCAGAAAGGAGGGATTTGGTTTTTAAACAAACAAACAAACAAAATAAACTGAACCTAACCCAAAACCTCTTCACCTCTGGTAACTCTGAATTTGGATGCCTGAGTTAGGAGCTGTATTTTGTGATGGAGATTTGTGGCTTACTCTGTGGGAGGACAACACATTTTAGGTTTTCTTGCAACACAAAGTCACTGCAGGTGTTGCATTAAAAGCAAGGCTGGAGTTAAATTGGGATGTACTCTAAAAGGTCACAGCAGGAAAGGGGAAGATTTGTGTTGACACCTTTTGTCACATACTGCGCATCAGTTTGGCTTGTTTTGTTTGAGTTTAACATCGTCTGTTCTAACAAAAGCCAGCTTTAGAAATTGAAAGTTTTGGTCACTTTTGGCATGCTTATTTCAAGAAAAGTTGCCTGAGACCCCGATCACAGCCCTGGGATGCTCCAAACTCGTTCCAGTGCTACAGTGGTGTTCTGAAATAGACTCTTCTTTTTCACTTGTTTTCCACTGTTCTCATGAAAGATCTCTAACACTTTAGAGATCCTTAGCTATCGAGTTTCCCTTGTGAGATTTAATTAGAAATTTGTCAAATCCATCAGATAATTGCTAAGTTGTCTTTTAACACTATCTACTGATGGAAGCCCAACCTTTCCAGAAAGTCTTCCAGGCAATCTCCTCAGACAGTGATTCACTCCTCTTGCACTTAATGTTTAACTTGACTAGGAATCCTTTACTGCAGCTGAATTGTTACTGGTCGTCTTTGTTGTGGAAATAGAGCATAGATCACTGTATTCAAACTACATTAAGGTTGCTGCAGAGAGAGTTGTCTTTCATTTTCATTTCTTCACGACATTAAACAATCAAATACTTCCGGATTTTTCTCAGACATGAAGAGTAGTGACAGCAATTGGAGAACTCCTCTCTGGATTGCATTCAATTGTTTGAAAATGTGCTCTCCAAAACTGGTTATAATAATTCAGATGAGGCCTCATCAATCTCTTAATGTGTCCTGTAGATTAGACATGGACTACTCGCCCTTTTCACAATGCTGACTTTGTTAGCTCATGTTCAGTTTGGGGTATCAGCTGGATCCTTTTCTACAGTACCTGGTCAGTTGTTTTCAAGTATGTGTTTTTGTAGGTGGTTATTCCTGTCTCCTTAGAGCAGCACATGTCACTTAACTGGAAGACAAGAAAAACTTCAAAACAAAGAAAAAAGATTCAACTCAAAGTTAACTTGGGAATCCCTCTGCTTGGTTTCACTTGTAATTAATTAAGCAAATATTCTAATAACTGTGTATGCATAAGTGTTTTCCATCTTTCCATCTCCTTTTTTTCTATCTAGAATATTAGATCTTTTGATATTTTTTAAAAAGTGCAAAACATGGAGAATTTTATTTACTTAATTGGAAACAAAGGTTGGCTGATGACATTCCTATAGATTGAGAATATTGTATGACAAAACCTAGTTTTCTGCAGAGGGTATGAGTCTGACCAGGCTCATTTCCGGTAGGGGAGTTACTCAGGATATTATTTTTCTAGATAAACTGTCTTTTGCTTGTAGCAAATCTGAGGTCATCCATAACTCTTGAAAATCCTATTCCCTGACACTCAGATCTCAATCAAGTAATTTTAGCATAACAATAAGCATAATGGCTTTCACAGAACTACTTTAAATTTTAGGTCATTCTTCATATTTAAAATTTGGGAGATGATAGGCTTTGTATTTGCATTTCAGATTGCATCCTGCCATGGGTATTTTTTTAAAGTTCACCTTATGACTAAAACTGTAACTTATTTTTCTTGTGAAATATAAAGCCTCTTGAGCTTATTTGTATTTCACTGCAAACTGCAAATCACTCAGTTCATGGAGCTCAAAAGGGACCCTGTGAGGCCTCATCTTGGTCCAGCTGGCACTGATTTAAAGCTGTGACGTGATGATAATGATAATGTCTCAATTAAGTATTGCTTTGAGATATTGGGCTTGCTTGAACATGAAGCTCTTAAGGTGCAAGCCCACGTGATTAAAATCCAGAAATGGTTCGCTTAACCATTCTTATAACTAAGTTTCTGAAATTATGCAATTTCTGTAAAAGTTAGGAAAAAAGAATAATACAAGTCTCTTATTGTAGTGGAGGAAACAGTGAAGCTATCCTTTCATAATATTTTAATGAAAGATGAGTCTACAAAGACCTTATTGTACTTAGAGCAAGTTCTAAGATAGCTGGGATTTTAGGTAGACTGGGGAGGTCCTAGTTCATGTCTGGGGCCTGCATTGTACTGCCTTCCTATTTTGCATGTTTGTCAGTATTGAGCCCTTGAAGTGTGCCATATAGAATAAGCAAGGAGGTACCAAAACCTTTAATGATTTTGCCCAGGCTGGTACAGGAAATGCATTTAAACCCAGATTATCCAAGATGCTCCTTGTGCCTTAAGAACAGAAATGCCCTTTCTCCCCTTCTCAGCTACTGATGTAATGGTGTACTATGGGAAAAGAATGGATTGTAATTGCAACACACAATCAGCATAGAGAAACTTGGTAAACAAAAGTACGTTGTTGGTGGCAGTGAAGAGAGGAGGCAAGAGGAAAGCCTCATTAGTCTGATTGTTACGGCACACAGTGATAATGGTCCTGTACATCAGATAATGATTTACTTTGTCTCCAGTACACATTAGATAGATTATGTAAGTACATTATTTCTTATTGAAAGAACAGCTATCATTAACGGCCACTGAAATAGTTGAGTAAATCTCCATGCTGTAGAGAGGGGAAAAAAAGGTAACAACATTAAAATAATGCAGTTTTATCCCAAAGTGAATCATAATTACTAATGTTGAACGTATAACCTTGACAATACAAAACTTTGAGAACTGTATTTTATCTTTATGTGGATTTGCAACTACCAATAATGTAAAATGTAAAACATTTAGTGACTTGAGTTTAATTCATGCTCAGAAGACTGAAATAATTTCTTTTTAAAAAATTGTGGATTTTGAGTTGGAAAGTAAAGAAGCAGGAGCAATTCAGTTAGTCACCCTCCAGTTGTATACCTGAGTTCATTTAGTGAGGAAAGAAGTATGCAGGCTGCTGAGTCTAGTTCCCTGTGCTTGATCTTCTCTTCGCTCTGCTCTTGTTAAAGTCCTGTGAATGTGATTTGGTGCCTGTATTGGCTGTGATAGCTGTGCTTAGTGTCTGCCTGAGGAGGATGGAGCTGGCGTGACCTCTTTGTGTCCTCCTTACAGGGTGGAGTGGTAGTCGGGCATCTTGCTCTGCCTGCGTTTTCTGCCTGCAGGCACACTTCAGCTAAAAGAATGAACTAACGCATGCTCAGAAAGGGTATCAGATCTGGGTGGTCTGAGAGATGAGCTGATGTGGTGGTCAGAAAGACCTCCTGTCCCTGCCCAGGGGAGGTCAGGTTTGATCTGCCTTTTACCTGTAGCGGACAGGGGACTGCATCCTCCCCAGCCTGATGCACTGGCTGGAGGGCAAGAGGAAGGGAAGATCACTGGCTTCAGCAACTTGGTCCCACATCCGTTTATTTCCCTCTCTAAATCCTCTTTCCAGAGCCCAAATGTGCACGCTGTCACATTTGTCGCTCTTCTCAACCTACTAAAGGCAATCCCCCCAGTCAGCAGCAAATTAAAGCTCTTTCTGAAGCCTGCAGACAAGCTAATATATATTTTATATGTTCTGTATACATACATGCACTCGCATAACCTTCGAAGTTGAAAGGAGCCCATTTGAATTAAAGAGAAATGAAAATCTATGCAGATCAAAAGAAAAAAAATTAAACTTTTGTTTTTGGTTTTAAGTAGGAATTTTTAAAGAAATATCAAATGTTTTAAGGTCTTTAAAGTATTTTCAGCATTGCTGGCAGCTTATCTGTGAAGTCCAGCTCTAAGAACTGGATATAAAATTCACTTACTGCTCATATTATCACTTCATCTGTTTGAAGATGCTGCCATTGCAATGAAACAATTGTTACAAGTAACTCATCTACAATGTGTTGTCAACATGTTTTCCCTTTTCAGATTCCTTGTGCGTCGCGCAATCATTAAAATCTGTAAATGCCGGTGAACATATTTCTCAAACTACCATAAATTGCATTGCATGGCTATGGTTATGAGTATTCATTTATCAGCCATACCTCCACTAACCACATTATGTGGTGATACAAATTGTGCCACAGTGGAGCCACCTCATCTTGATAAGGGCATGCATGCTGAAAATGATGTGCACTAGACTAAGTTCTCGGTGCGAAGATGCTAGCCAGGTATTTTCAAGCAAATTCCCATTATTAGTAGCCAACTGTCCTTGTTGGTTGAACAGGCTTTAATTGATGCTTTCACTGAGCAGATGTTTCTTCTGCTTAGTTGCTTGGTAAAATTTACTATTTTTATTGAGTTTTTTAATAATAGCAGTGGCTGCAAGCAACTCAGAAAACACTGTTTCAGTATCTCCACGCAAAGGACTGCTGAGATTAACATTACCAGCTTAAAAAAAAATTCCCTAAACCTTGGGAGGAGAAAATGCATACAACTAAGGAAGTACTGAAAAAAGAACTCCATTAAAGGGTGAAAATAAAATTAGCACCAGTCTCAGAATCACTCTTTTTACATCTCCAATTTAAAAGCTGCATTTGTGAGCAAAGCACTCTCAGGAAGTTTTGCTTAATTTGCTGCCATTTAGCACACTTCTGATGGCTGAGTCAGGTACTGAGGAGCAAACACTTCAGCGAAGACCTGTCCTCCCCCTTCCCCAGGCTTGTTGCTGGTGGCAGATTGCTGCCCACCACACTTGGCTTCCAGCCTCTCCTTCCTCCCTAGATGGAGAGTTTCATGCTGTGTAGCTGTGCTGTGTGTGGCCTGGGTGTGCTGATGCTTGAGTTCAGGTTGCCTTCTCTTGTGCCTTGGACTTGTTCCTATGTGGTGTGTATAGCTGTGAGGATGCAGGGCATGCTCCTGTGGGCCAGGTCGGTGCATCACATCGCTGCATTAAACTGCTCTGTTTCTGTGTGTTTCTGCTCTGTTTCTGTGTGTGTGTAGTCCTGGCAGAAAAAGTCTCCTGGTTCCTAGGCAGAATCACAGCAATAATACCAGCAAACTCCAAAGCCACATGCATTGATCCCAAATACTAATACATTTGCCCAACTACCTGTGCATGCTAGCCAAAGGCAATAACTGACAGAAAAAGTGTTTTTTAATTTTCACTCGTGTCACAGTTGCCAAACGGCTGTGCCCTGTACTGTCATATTCTTCCAGTTAAGCAGTGAGCTTTGATCCTTGCCTTGCCTCCTGGCTTCAGTAGCTTCTTGGGAGAGGGGGAAAGACAACATTACGCTTTTGAAATTATTTCTCTGAACCCACACTCTTTGGGCAATGAAATAGAAACTCTTCTGTAAGATAGTCACTGCTGAGGAGAAATGAGTGCCTGCTTTTGCTATAGCTCTTTCTATAGATAAAGGGGTTCAGCTACGTATATATTATGTATGAAAAAATATATAGATCAGAGAAGGTGTTCATGCTTTTGATCTCAAACTGATGTCAAACAATTTGAGGATTGTTAACAAACCTCCAGCTTCAAATTTTTAACCAAACCTGAAATTCCATTTATTTTCAAGTTTTTTTTGTTGGGTGTTTTGTGTTTTGTGAAACGCTGCTCAGTCTTCTTGTCATAGCAAATTCCTAATTTTAATTCAGATTGCAGTCTTTAGCAATCTCTTGTTATGGTAGGAATCAGTCCTGTGTGTATGGCAAGGATGGGAAGCTTTTTTTTTTCTGCTTTAGGGTGCTTCAGAAATTTAATTTTGTTGTGATTCAGCAGACAGACATTCATAGTTTCAGTTCACTGTGTAGTCAAAGGAAAGAAATGGTTGTCTTTTGGAGGAGGAAGGGGTGAAACAGCCTGTTGTGATTCAGATACTTCAGTATGGACCCATCCGGTCATACACAAAAGTTCCTGTAATTCTGCTGTAGAGCACGGTGGCCAAATTGCTCAGGGCTGCCAGGTAGCCCAATGTGGTCCTCTAGGCAGAGCCTACAGCTCACTGTGGTTGATCCACATTCTGCTTTGGCAGTTTACATTGGACTTGAGACAAACATTGTCATGTATTCTTTCAAAGGAGTAAATACTGTTTGAAATATGAGCTTTCTCATTAATTTTTTGTGACATTTAGGTTTCAAGTATTTTGAGAAACAAATTGGACATGTTGGAAATAGTGAAAAATAGAAAGGGAATGTAAGCATTTCCTAACTGCTAGTGGCAGAGTCTGGGCCTGACACTAAAACTCAGTCTTTGCTGCTGGACTGTTACCTACTGAATATGCAAGGAGATACAGAAGATCTTCCCATGCTAAAAAAAACAGCCCAGGAAAAAGGTTTTTTCCTCCTATTATAAAAAGCGGAAAAGAAACATGGCTGTAAAGGGAAAATCCATCACAGGGCAGTAAAATAAAACATACTGCAAAGGGATAGTATAAACTTCTGAGGATGCAGAAGGAAAAAAGGATTTACATCCATTTCAGACTGAGGGCATGAAAGAAGAGACTAGATTCTTTGCAGTCAACCTGGCATAAAGCTAAGAAACTTAGCAAACTGGATGTTATGGAACAAATTTTAAGTTTTTTTTTTTCAGGATAATAGAAGAACCATCTTAACATTCCTGTGGTTGGAAATGTGCTTCCACTTCTAAGGGATTTCCCTGCTCCTACTTAAAACAGAAACAAAGAAACAAGCCATAAAACTTGTATCTTCTCTAAACTTGAGTACTTTTTTCTTTTTAATCATGTGGCATGATAATAGTATCTGAAATTTTAATTAAAGCTTGCAGTTAACATAAAGATCAATACTTCACTGTAGAAAATGTGTCCTTTTCATTCTTGTTCAGTATGGCATCATGTCCTATGGAGGAGTTTGATCTATATCTAGGTGTTCTCAATTTTCTTTTTTTTATATCTTATGCTAAAAGATGCTAATCAGTAGGATTTTTCATGTGCTTGGATCAAAAAATGTTCATCAACCTTTCTAAACTCAGTTTTTATGCTATATGCTGTATTTCTAGGTTCAATGGAAAGGATTTCAATGCCATTTAGATGCAAACAAAACTTCATTATCCAATGTAAATTGGTAGTTGAGCTACTGCGAGCACAGAATCAATGCCACTAGTACAGATGCTGAGGATCCTCTTGGCAGCAGCTGGGGAGCTCTGTGCTGGTTGGAGTCTGGCAGGGGGAAGCATTGAGCTGACTTGTTTTGACATGGCTGAGGTGAAATTGGTGCTAATAAGCAAAGACTTGTATTGGCTTCTGCAGAACAGGAGCTAATTACTCATGTGTTTGCACTGCAGACATTGCTGTGGTGTCTCAGATGCCTCTGCACCACCCTTACCAGTGGTGGTGTTAATAGGAGGCTTATTTGTGTGTGCCAGGGTTGTCCTAGTCCAGCACACTTATGCTATTATGACTAGGGTGGTAAATCTTTTCAAACTCCAGAATAATGTGGAGTGGAGTGCAGAAATGGGGAGTGAGCGCAGGTGCAGCAGGGCTCATGGACTCGGAACACCCAGTAGAGAACAAACATCATGAGAAATACAGCACAACTTCCAGGCGTTGGATCAATTTGTTTAACACCAACACCTCTCCGAACTCAAGGTCTCTCAGCAGAGTGCATGAGAGTTGCAGAAGGGAAAGTTAAATACAAAGCACTGTTGTTGCCCAAATGATGGAGGTACCCATCTTTACTTACCTCTCCCACAACAGCGGGTTGAACTAGACATACAAGTACTGAGAATTCTTTAGAGTAGTATTTCATGCTTATAAAAAAAAGTAAAGAAGGCCACAGTTTAACTCAAAATTGACTATAATTTGGTGCAAGATTCATGTCCATGGAATTAAGTTCTCCCCTACCAAAACCATATGGATATATATGTGTGTGTGTGCGCTCTCACTTTGATTTTTTGTTAGACTGTGTACTGAGTAAGAAACATTGTTAAAATAATGACAGTGTTGTTGAAAGTTTCTTTCAGATGTCACAAGACAATTTTCTTCAATAGAGATTGAGATAAAATTGTACACAGTCCTGTACCTCCAAAGTAAAGGTGTTCTGCAATACCACACTGCTGTTCTCAGTTCTTTTTGCTCCTATACAGTAACGTAAACATATTTAAAATATATTGAGAATGCAGCACCCATGCTACCCAGTCTTCAGAATCTTACAACTCAGCAGTGTGCTCAGAGTGCTGTTAAGTACACACAGTATCAGCAGATGGCTTAATTAAAAAATAAATGTACTTCTTGGATAATGCTAACTCAGAATGGAGAACACACATGGCCGATAGAAGTAATAAAAATGAAACAAAGTAACAAAAATTCATTCAGGTGGGAGTCACAGACAGTGGTACTTGTCTCCATGTCAAAGTGATCTATGCATCCTCTGTTCCTCCAGCTGACTGAAATTATGATGAAGCCTTGATTTGATAGAAAGAGTTGACGAGTTTGAGAAATGGTCTGAGAAGAAACAAGGAGATTGGGAGCCCTCTAAACTTGGGGGGGGATGTGATAGGGGTGGGTGGGGAAGAGGGGCTGAGTGAAGTTGAAGTCCTCAATATTATCACAGCTGGCTAATAACAGCAAAAGGTCAGAGCAATATAGTAATTATTCAAACTTAGAATCGTTTTTTTTTTCTTTTGGAAAATAACACCAGCTCTAAATAAGTCATGAATATAACATAGTGGCCCAAATCTACTACCTTAAGCATCTCCAGAAAGGTTTTGAAGAACTAGGGACATAATGTATATTTACTTGCTTGATGAAAACCTACTCATCACTGATAAATCCTCATGGCCTAATTAAGATGCCTGATATCTTTTGATGCTTGATATATTTCCTCTTGCATACACTCACATGGGTCAAATCTTGAATTCAGTTACACAGATATAAATGCACAATGAAACGGACGGTTTCAACTGCTTATTCTAGTTTATGGCAATGTAGGAAACCAAACAATACAGTCAAACTTTATTTTTCTTAAGTAAAAAAACTATAAGGAAACATCTGTAGGAAACTTTCAGAAAAAGTTTTTAATTATTAGTTCTCTTCTATCAATAGTTTTAAAAATCAAACTACCTTTCCACTATAAGAGTAAAGTGAATTTGATTTTCCTATTAATTACATAGTTATCTGTTTAGATTTTTGATTACTAAAATTTCTACCTAATGTCTGTTCAGCAGTTTTAGCAAATTAACATAATCTGAGTTTGACTTGCAGCAGTTATAAAATCTGCTTGCTACACATTCATTCTTAATTTTGTGAATGAAGTGTAATTACTTGCCCTGCATTCAAATACTCTGTGTGTGTGTGCATGGACTATATATAAAATGAAGATAGCACTAGGTTGAGTTACTGCAAATATTAGAATCAAGAGTATGATTTGGTTGTACATTGCATGTGAATTAATGTGATAGATCTGATCCTAATCTGTATCTAGTAAACAGTTTCAAGTGGCTGCTTTCTGTTGAGTCATCGTTTTTTAAGTATTAATGATGGTTCATCCTGCCACTGTGTATCTTTCTGAAAAATGGGAAAGTTTAATACTTGTTGGTGATGTCAAAGATGCTAAACTGTCATTAGACCTGGCTTTAAAAATTGTTTTTATGTTCTCATTAATCTGCATTTACTCTATTTCCTTTTAAGATTATTCTAAGGATTTCTTTTGATGCTGCTAGTGTTATCTTGTGACAAAGAACCTCTTGACTAATGCGTGAGGTGACAGCGACTAAACCGCCTTCCAGCCCTACCCAGCCAGTATGACCATGCTGTGAAGTCTCACTGCATAGCATCTATACAGCAGCAGTGACAGTCGAGGGTCATAGATGTCCCCAAAATGCCTGCCTGAAATATTCATGCCATGTATACAGGAACTGCAATGTTCCCAACAAGTACAAGTATCTATATGTGGAGAAAGATAATTATATATATACCTTATTGGTGTAGCTTCTTATCTATAATGTAGTACATTCAAATTAGTGCACTTTGTTCATTATAATTCACCCATAATAATATTAAAATAACACATTAACCGGAAGTTGCAAATATGTTGTATAGAACTTTAAGACAAAGTGTTAATCTTGATGGGATTAAGAAAAAGCATTAAAATTAATGAAATGATTGCATATCAATCTGCATATGCAAATTAGGATAAATGGTATGCTCAACAATAGTATAAGCAAAAGATTATGATAATAAATTGCGTTATCTGAATTAATGACTGGCTAACCCCACTTGATAAGGTCATAGTAAGTCCCAGTGCACTTATTACTAAAATTTATCATTCAAGCATGTGTATGCATTTAATTATTACAGCCTATTTAAACAAGTAGATAAACTGAGAGAGCAATGGGAAGTTTTCGTGTCCATCACAAGTCTGTAAAAGAAAACTTTTCTGTCTTTAGAACACTTCAGATCTCAAGAATGGAAATTATGTAGAAAGGTAAATATATTGCTGTTCTTATTATTTGATTTAAGGATTAATAAATAATTTGGTTAACCCTAGCTTCTTACTACTTCATAGGGTTAAAGATTTATGGTTCCCAGGGAACACATGAGAGAGTCAGAGCTAGAATAAACATGATGAAAGAAGTCCTTAAGTTTGCTTTTTCCTTATATCTGTATTTGTTGATTTTCCCAGCAGCCCAGTCTAGAGACAGGTTTTCTCAAGGTGAAGATGGTTTCTAGCTATGTACTTCTAGTACAGTAAATAATAAATCTCAACATGGGCCTTTGAGAAGTACTGTATTATAACTAATATTTATATTTAGTAGTTTTTATCTAGAGATCTCTGAAGGTATAAGACATTATTATTCAGAGGCTGCTTTCTGGAAAGGGTATCATAATATTGTTTGAGGTGGACAGTAAAAGATTTCAGTTTTCTTTCCCTCGGTGAAATGTAATTTCATGTTCTCTCATTTGTGTGAATCGCAAGTACCCAGTGTCTGTAGATATTCATGCAGCTGCTAAGCAGCCAATTTCTCATATGCGGTCTTTAGCAGTATTTACTGATGACAATTCTGCTAGGAGTACAAATATGTATATGATGCCGTGTTCCTAAAAGCCTGTAGATGGGTTCACTAGCAGGTGAGGGAGACTGTCGGAGCAGGAGATCAGTTGCTATCCAACTGGAACCAAATGAGCACAAAAATGTCTGTGGGAAAAAATGTTGGTGGAATACCTCAACTGGAAATTTTGTCTGGGATTGTGAAGCAGTCTTCTTCCTTTTAGTAGCTACTGACTAGAGGGAGGCTTGTGCCATTTCTCTAAGCCTTTTGTGTAGAAGCAAATACAGAGGAAAGCTCATTCACTGCTTTGAGAGATTTAAAAGGGAGCTGGAAAAACTTGGCACACCATTTTAGATATGCCAGGTATTCCTGTCGATTCAGAAGGACTGTTATGAATCAACAGCCGCTGCCCTTACTCAGAGCTCTGGGGAGCAATGCCTGTGCTGGCCACAGGCTGAATTAACAAGGTCCCTGTTACATCCAGAGGAACAGATAATCTGAGGCAACTTTAGCAAGGCAGAAAGGTTGGGAGGCTTTAGTACATCATTTCTGCAGAAGCACAATAGCCACCCAGTGACTGATGCTTTGATTCGGAACTATCAAATTAACTTCAGTAAATACACACTCTAATGAATTAATCATAGGAATACACTTCTTACTCCCGGAACAAAATGTGGATGATCCAATTAACCAATTTCTACTAAGGTCTATGATTACTTTATTAGGGCTTTAAAAAATGGCTTCTGCAAAGGAGTATTTATTCACAGTTTTCTACAGTTATCAGACAGTGCTGTCTAAGACCTGCTGTTGAGGCCTCTGCTGTCCCTTAACTCATTAAGTGTGACATAAACACCTTTGATGAAATGAAATGGTGAAGTGCAGCAAATGAAGTAAACTCTTTTTCTACACAGCACTGCCCTGCTACATGCTTGCAATCTGATTTGCTGGCCTTTATTGACAGATGATAACATGTTTTGTACGTGTGCCAGCCAAAGATAGCCATTTAGAGCTTCTAAATAATTAAGTATTGATTAATCAACCTAGAAGGATATAGAACTCTTCCCCCCACCCCGCTCCAACCTTTTGTCCATTCTTAAAGGTCTTATTATTTCTGCCAGAGGAAGCAGGAGAAGCATAGACCTTCTGTAACTGTCAGGGGCTTAAAAAATTACAGGTCTATGCTGCTGTCCTCAGAGAAAACAGCACAGCTGACAGACTGCCATTGAACAAGCATATGTGCCTCTTTGCTTTGCTGTGCTTGTTGTCCGCAGTGTCAGCTGTCAGTGAAGAAAAGTGCCTAAATTTCAAAAGTTACAAAGCAGTTAGTAAGGGCCTGAAACTCTGAATGTTTTAAGGACTGGCCAACTTGACTCTATGAACAGAAACTTGTGGTGGTTTATCTGACCTGTGTCTGTCTTGACACAACTGGATTGAAAAAGTCTTCACAGGTTTGGGGCAGAGTTGTTCAGGAAACAAGTCATCCTGCCTTTTTGATTTTTTTATTTATTTATTTCTAATTTCTAAAATGTGTGGCATGTGTGAAAAAAACTATAGGATATAGTAGAGACTCCAGTGAAGATAATGATGATCATTAAGTTGCTATTGACATGTAATCTCAATGAGCTACTTGATTCTCCCCATCTGGGAGGATTTCAATAATATTGAGCTAGTTCACTTCTCTTACCCTGAAAACAGCAATTGCCCTATGGATGGTAAATAATTTAAATGTATTGGTTGGTGAGATTCCTCATGTATCACCAATTACTGAAACTACACTTACAGCAGGTGGGTGAATATTAGAAAGGAATTCTTTTAGTGTGAAAAATGCATCTTTCTTGATATTTCCATACAGTTTGAAAAACTGAGTGTTCATTTGTCTGGAAACAGTTGTCATGTAGTGGTTGGAAAGTTCATGGACCTGGAAATGAATAAAAGCGTTATATATCGAGAGCAGGCAGGAAGCAGAAGTGCTGGGGGTGCCAGATGTAGCTCTATTAAAAAAACAAAAGATGGGTGGTGGGTAATTTCTGTTAAGAGGAAGGTTTGGTAGGATTTTTTTTTTCCTTCCCTGTTTCTCGATTAAGAGAAGTTAAGGTTAATAAGTTTCCAGGAATAAGAACCATTTAGAAAACTCTTGTCATATTGAATATTACAGATTCTTAATTTCCTAGTTCACTGGACTTTTCTGTCATGTAATTGTTGAGTTGCTATCAGTGAATGCAGGTAAGACTTTCCATAAGGTATCTGCAGGAGTTTAGAAGCACTGATATAGCTCAGATAAAATGATAATAAAAGCATTGAAAGACGCCTCCTTATTTACATGCATAGTGAATCTGCCTGTTAGTCATACTGGAGGTACTTGGAGCTTGTGTCCCGACTACAGCATAGTCCATGTGTTTGCTGCCTTAAGGAATACCCAAAGCATGCTTCTATTTGGGCAGTTACTGGTATCCATTCACTGGTGTTAAAGGCTACTTCTTGCACCTATGGCATTGTGACATGCTCTCAAGGACTCTGAGTCACTAAGTTGCTGACTTTCTTACGTTTGAAAGATGCCTGTGTCATTTCAGCTAGATGGGGGGGAAAAACCCCACCACCTACATTTGTGTTTATGTTAAAATGCGGTTTAACTTGCAAGCTAGTAAACTAAAGGTAAATGGCTTGTGTGTGGCAGCAGTTCCAAGTGCCATGTGGTGTGGCAGCCCTCCTTCACCCCGCCGGCAAAACCAGGCAAGATTACAATTCTGCTGCTATGTGGCAAACCCCTCAGCAAAGTGAAACACGAGTGTGTCTGTGCTGCTAGCAATAACCAGGCAATTTTTGTTGACAGGGTTTGTAGCTAACACTTCGATAAGGGAAAAAGCAGGACAATTTTTTGTGATACTGTGCACAGAGACAGCCTTTTGTTAGCCACAAATGCAAACTGAAAGTGTCTTTCTCTTAAAACTATAGGGCTTGTCTGGACTTTAGGAGAATAATGGAAAATATGCCAGGGTATAACACAGCTCTGAGAGCGAAATGGTGCAGTGTGCCTACCCAGCTGTCTGTCGCTTATGGGCGAGCAATTGCTGCAGTATAAGGCCAGATCATGATTTTGAATTTTCCTAACACTGTTGTTAGTCAAGAAGAAGGAAAGGAAGATTCTGTGTAATTGACGTCAAACATAAGCTTCTCTGTTACCCTATTTATTGTCTGTTCTAGTTCAGTCTATTTGATACCAACATTGGCTAAAACTTGTTGCCGTTTTCGAAATACAAGACAGGTAGTGAGTTCAGAATATCAGAATAAGTCTTGATAATCAGGCTTCCAGTCTGCTTCCTATGAAATTTAATGAAAAAACTTGCAACTGTCTGACAGTCTAAATTCAGCCCTGTCGCATGCTGACTGCTTAGTCAAAACTCACAAATAATTGCCAAATCTGTTTTTTAAAAATTATCATTAATTCCAGTAATAAGCCGCGTGAAGTATTGTTGCAAAGAGTGAAGAAGCAATTGAATGGCAAAGTTCTTAAATAAGCTAAGAGGTTAATAACCAGAAACATCTGACAAGGAAATTGGCAGTGTGTTAGAAATAAGTTGAGATTTGCTCTTCAGTGGGTAAAATAGCAAGTGCAGCAAAGGCTGGGTTGTTTTCTGGGAGTTTTGTCATTCTCGAAGGACAGTATCTGCTCGTTTTGCTTTGAGAGGGTCATGTGTGTTAGAAATATGATTCATTATGTAGGAAGTTAGGAAGGCTTGTGTACAAACATTTTGGTTTTTGCTTTAATCTGTTATAAGACTTTTATCTTTACAAATCCTCCTCTCTTAGACCTTTACAGTAACAAGAAAAAAACCCCACATACTCTATGCCTTTAAAAATCATACTTTTTATAGGATGAATGACGGAATGGCCTGGAACCTGAAACTAAAGACCATGTCTGTCTTTTATCCAGTCGGTTTGTTCTCCATGGTGCCTGTAAACCTTATCCAGTTATGATTGTAAATCAAGTTCTCTGCATAAATCTGAACTCTTTCATAGTATCTGTAGCACAAATGTTTTACTACTCTGAACTGAGTGTTTTCTTCATTGTTTTAGGTTCTGTTTTTGTTTTGTCTCCAGTGCTGACAGCCCTAGTTCTCATTGATATTGACTCAGTTTCTGATTTTTTTTTTTTTTTTCCCTCTCTTACTTCCTTTTTATTTATGTTCCTAATCACTCTGGCTTGGTTCCCTGTCAACAATTGAAGTTGTTTGGTGATGCTCAAGCTGAAGTTTGTTTGAAAAATAAGGTATTAGAGCAATTATAGGGTTATAACACTTTGCATGAAGAATTTGCTACTTAAACAAAGCTGTGTTTAAGCAAGCCTGTCTCCTGTTCCGTCATATGATAAATATCACAGTGTTTTCTGTGGACATTGTGCCTTCTGGACCTTTTACTCATCGTTTGAGGGTAGTTGAGAAAAAAGATGCCCAGAGTAAACTTGCTATCATAGAACTCTGTTTCTTGGTACCATAAAAGGGGGTTTTTGGGACCTATGTGATCTAACAATTTCTGTCTACACATCTTAAAACTAGGCAATAGTGCTTAATAAACAGCAAGAATTTAAAATCCACATTCCTTTATAATGTGAGTGCAAAGTAATTATGAGAAAGTAATCCTACTGAAGATCTCAAACTGATTTGAATATAGACCTGTGCAAGGACAGCAGAATTGTCTTCTTTGTGCTGAGGTACATTTTTGTTTTTAGTATCTTACATTTGACTTGTATTTTTATTATTCCTTGATGCTAAGGAACTTTATTGGAGAGGATAACTGAGGAAGACTACCAGTGAGCAAGAATGAGGAAGGAAAAGAAGCATCAAGCTTCATATAAAGACTGTAGAATGGGTATAGATTAAAAGCCTCTTCTTTCCCCATCCTAAGTTTTGGGGTTTGTCCCCATCCTAAGTTTGGGGAAAAAAGTCTTTTAGTCTTCAGGGACTATTCATTAGAGGTTACATTCTTTATTTGCAGTGACTGAAATTTGGGGTGGAACAGTCTATTTTCTGTGCCAGGTGTGAAACCCTTCAAAAACAAGAAAATCAACAATAGAAATACTTTAAGAAAACTCAATATATCCATGAGCCATTCGCTAAATACTAGGAATCTGCATTGTGGACCAGTAGTGACAAGCAGAGACCAGTTCCTGAGGAGTACTTGCTGGTTAACTTTCTCCTTCTTTATTCTACCATGAAGAAAAAAAATACTGGCTTTGTGTGATGAAAAGAAGAGCTATATGAATCCGCATAACCTCTCTTTCCAACCCTATTTTAAAGTGATTGACTGGAAAGTTGTTGTCATGAGTACATGTCTAAGCTTGTATTTTCAAGAGCCGTCTCTGCTACTGATCTTGTGCTCAGTGAAAGGGTTTCCTTAAGAATGCAGACATGGTGAGCATGGCCACTGTAGGATAAATGCTGAGGTACTAATATTTTCCTTAGTGATCACAAATACTTGATAGAATAGGAAATGTACCACTTTAAATAGACAAAAAAAAAGAGTGAAATACTCATCTCCTCTGACAGCTCTTTATACCATTCTTTACCATGGCATGATCTATTTGTGCTAAACTAAGGAATATGCAATTCTATTTGGTTGTAAAAATGAAATATGCAGCTTTGATCTGTTACCTGGATATAGATTTCCCTATAACATATTAAAATACTTCATACTCTTTCTTTTTTAAAGTATTTCAGATACGAAACCCAATAATGGCATTATAACCATTGCATGAAGAAAATTAATTCAAGATTAATAGAGAAATCCAAAGGAAAACTGAATAACATAGATGTATAAAAAACTAATTGTGTATTGATTTTTTTAACCTCTGATTTAAATACACCATCTTGCCACCATAAAGCTTCAGCAGAACTATGTGTGTGTATTGTTTGGTTATTTATAAGAAATAAATAATCTTACAATAAATGTTGAGGCTGTGGATAGGATTAGGAGAATAAACTTAAAAAAAATAAAAATCAGCTCAGGATTTTATCCTAAGACTGAAATTTTTATAAGCTTAACATTTTTGGGATGGCAGGGGAGGGACACCTAACAAAGAGCTATTAACCTACTGCTGTCTTTTAAAGTTTTGGAGAAAAGCAAAAACATCTTCAGAGTGTTCTTAGTGGCACTTCCAAGTTATTCAGAATGAGGTTGTGTTGAAATTCTTGCTGTGCCACTAGATAACGGCTATTTGAGAGCTACCTACCTTCTCATGTGTCCTCCACAATGGTTGCAGTAGTTAAATCTTGGTAAGCAAAGCTGTTAGAGATGATACACGCAGAATCTGAAGAGACTTATTCTCATCTCAGCATTGGTTCAGTCAGGCTAAAAGGATGAAAAATGTTGCAAGTTGGCAGTTGTGCATGTAATAAAGATGACTTCCAAATAAGAAATTGCAACTTCAAAAAAAAAAAAAAGTACCTAGGGAGTTAGGTATGTCTCTCAAAATCAGACACAGTCTTCATCTTTCCTCCCCTGATTTTTTTCACGTAGAAGCAGACTATACAGTAGCAAAGAAAATGTATTTCTGTGACAGTCTTAAAAGATTATAGTGTACTTGTAAAGAGATTATACATTTAGAAGTTTTTGCTGTTACAAACAGGCTCGAGTCATAGAGATGACTTGAATCAATACTGAGGACTGAGTCTCTCCTCTCTAATGCTAATTTTGTGTAAGTGTGAGAATATTGATTTCTGAAGAAGTTGGAAGGCTGTATCATTGCAGCAGCAGAGAACTAGGTGTGTAATCTTTTAACTTTGGTTCTGTATTTTATTTTTTCAAATCTAGAGTGTAAAAGTTAGTCTTGAATGGATACTCTTGTGCCCCCTCCAAGTCTGATGCTTACTGTACATATGTAACAGTGAAAAAGAGATGTCATCTCTAAAAGACCAGTGGATCTGCTCCCCAAAGGGGCCAGGCAATGTATTGTCCTTTTGAGTGACCGTAGATCAATCACATAGCCCTTTCTTATTGAAAAGCAGGGGTTTTTTTGGTGTTCCTCTTCACTCCCCTGTGTGATGATGCTATGGCTGTGTCTCTTTTAGGCAGAAGTCCAGTTGAATTTCCGTAAGCTTATTGAGTAGGTCTACAGAGATGATCCATTATGTTTTTTAAATGTAAATGTTGCTTATATTTTAACAACCCCCATAGTGGGTTGGTGATCTATTTCTTGTATTACGTTTTTTTAACATCTCTTATAATTTTAAAATTCCTGTAAAATTCCCATGTGACTTCAGTGTTAAAAAAAATTTTCATCATGCAACCCGGGACCTAGCATTTTATTTGATAGTTTGAAAATGTTTATACAGAACCAATGTGGTTGCCCTTGCTAGTCAACTGAGGCAAAGTTATAGCTAAAGAATGCTTATACAGTTCTTCTCTGCGTGTGGGTGGAGGGGAAATTCTGGTAACACCTCTAACCAGTTACACAGAATCAGCTTAATTTGCTTCAGCTTCTTTTTCCTTCTGCTTAGTCTTCACTTCTCCAATTTCCCAGCAGGTATTTCATATTTACAGTCCAGCCAAACAATTGGGTTTATTCAAATTTTTCTATGTAGCAGACATAAAACGAAATTATTTTCATCCTTCAGCAGTTCCAGTTTTTCAATAGTGTCATAGCAATAGAAATGGGGCACTTGCACTTTACTATTCAGTAAAGGCTAACTAAGTGTGTTTGAAGTACTCTAAGGTTGAGTGACCTTCAATGACTTGTGCATATAGATTATCAAACATCATAGCTGAACTAACAGACCATGAACAGTGTCCGATTCCTTTCAGGCTAAATAGTGCAGATAATCATAATTATTCTGGGTGCCAGGGTCAAAAGAACTGCTTATCACTTTTCTGGCTTACTGAAGAATCTTTTAAAGTACTAAATGATACATCATCCCTGTCAGTGTGTTATAAAGGAATTAAGTGAAGCAAGTTCTAGGAGAGATTTTTGACAGCACATATCTGATGTGTCTCTGTCCTTTCATTCATATCTCCTCCATTTTTTAAAATGCAGATTACAAGTCTGTTACTCAGATGTTTTATTTTGTAGTGAGCTAGTTTTCATCTCCAGTGGAATTTTCTCCATTAGTCTTAATGGATGGTTTAAGAAGTGGTTAATTAATGCAGGAGGCCTGTTTGCTGTAGGTGAAAAACACTGCCTTATTTTCCAATTTATGGGAAAGAATGAGTACAACAGGTTATTTTTTTTTTACATCAGATTCTAGTTTCTAAAAGTTACTAGGCATCTTGTGTAGCCTGCTTTGTGTGCAATTTATAGTAGCTTATAGTAGCAAGGAGGAATTGATATAATTTGTGATAACACATTGGGCAGATGTTTTCTGGTGGATCAGAATTACTTGGAGTACACCAGGAAAATAATACCTTCTAAGCTTTTATGTATTGTTTCTAAAGTCTCATAAGTATGTTACCAAGATGCTTCAAAAGAATGTATATGTAGTTTTAGATACATATGTATATATAGCTAATATAGCTAATACACATAATAAGACTGCCAGACCCCATGCAAGTAGATGAAGGAATCAACATTTTGAAGACCTTCCTAAGGTTAATATAGAAAGTTTAGAATGGAGTCCTTAATTAAATGTACTACAGCAACGGTTTGGAAGAAGAGGGATGGTTATAAAACAGAAGTCTAGAGGAGTAGTAAAATGTTACCTGCCAAATGAAAATTTGAAAGCATGGGTGAAATCACAAACTGAGCGGCCAGTTCTTTTCACGTGTATTCTCTGCCTCCTGAGCTGTCGCATGAGTACTACAGAATCAAGGTAACTGCGTAAAATCGCTCAGGCAGACCTAAAAGACACACTTAAATCAACCTTTAGGTGAATGTGCATTACTTAAATTTGTAGAAGTAAGAGCATTAAAGTTGTAGGAACTAAAAATATAAAAATAATCATGAGTCTAAGGGCTAAAAGTGGAGCAGAGGATAAAAGCTATTTGTACAGAAAGAATCATGAGGCATTTTGCTTGCACATCTGGATAACACATTCTACAATCCTTGATAAACTGACCGCGGATTATTGTTGTTCTGAATGAATAAAATGTATCATGTTATGTTTACACTCTACTTTTAAGAAAATAACATGCCACTAATTTGTTCAGTGCAGTGCTCAAATGCTCTGATGGCATGAAGTGTATCCTGTATAAACTGTGAACTCTATTTGAAAATAAAGTTTATAATTAAAACTGGCATTTGTGGGCCTCCAGCTGGTGAATGCTGTTTTGCTGATGTCTGACATCACTCCTGACACCCACAGTATGGTAGCTCATTGTCAGACTTTGTGCCAGGTCTTTGCAATGCCAATGCCTCAGATGTTGTAATCTCCACAAAATGGTGCCCGACAGCAGGAGGCTTGCAAAGGCTTTATTTCCAGTGTTTATGCAGAAAAGGCTCTTCCTCTCTCTGAGAATAATCTTTGTATGTTATTAATGAATCATCTTGACTTTCAGTTACGTGCAGAAGTTAACCAGTCTCCTGTAGCAATAGTGGTAGTCACCATAGTGATTAGGCACTGTAGCGTAATGATGCTGTATTAGAGCTGTCCATAGACAACACAGTATTAGTGACAATGGGTCAGGTTCTCTTGTGTGATCTGGCTTGCTGATGGCTCTGCTTTGTTGTAAAGGGACCAGATTGTTTCGGCCTAATGATTGTTGGGTGCCTGCAAGGAAACACGGTAAGCAAGAGAGAATTCTGGTTCTGCATGTGTTTTCAGCCCTACTGGACACATGAAAAGCTTATTGCAGAAATCAGAGTCTAAAAATGAGACAAAGTTTCCAAGCAATATGTGATTCCATTTTTGCTCAGTCTTGAATGGAAGAAAAACATTTTTTAAATGCTGCATGTTTTTCTGTAGTTTCAGGTGACTCAATATTATGTTATAACCTCAGCTTTACTTAAGTTTTCAGAAAAAAATTAAGGGTTCTATTTCAAACACTATTAATAATACAGCGTTAAGCTGATTTGTTCAGTGGGTGACAGTGGTACAGCTCCTCCCTATTTCCTATTAAATTCACATGAAGTAAGACATTGTTCTTACAGTGTAAGTTGTTATTGATCAGCTCTGAACACAAAGGGTCGTCTTGCTCTTCACCAAATAGCTTTACACTAATCTTTTCTAGCTTATATCGACTAATATTAAGTAAAAATATGAAATAGCAAGCTTTGGATAATTATAATGTTGCTGTTTAAATAGTATGTCTGCACCCTTAGTGAACTCTTCTGGATATGGAGTTTTTCACCTTCATAAAGCTATTCTTGAAGCAGGTAATAACAAAATTACCCACACACACACACACACTGTAGTATTAAGTGACAATATAAGTCTCACCAGAAGGGGAAAAAAAGTCACAGAAAAGACCACCTATTATTGCAAGTTCTACTAACCTCTTAATGCCTTCACTGTTGCCCTGATACAAAGGTGAAGAATGAGATAATTACACTAGCTTGAAGGCTCACAGTGTAAATAAATCTGTGTAATGATTAGCAAGGTTCTTAGCGTTAGAAAGAACAATGACAAGAACTATTTTATAGGCTAATATTTTTTAAGTGGCTTATTTATGCAAAGCAAGCACACAGCAGAAATCAATTCTGGCACATTAACTGTTTCAAAAATATTATGTTATGAAGGGGAAGAGGAAGGAAAATTTAGTGAACTTTCATTTGGGGGGGTCAAAATTTCTAGCTGGATAACTATGAATCATCTATACTCACTGGAGCTAGCACATGTACCTGAAGATAATCAGATCACTGGGTACCCAGACTACTTAGATGCAGTTTGCCTTTTCCCTTGGCTTGCCACTCAACTCTGACAGCCTGAAAATGCACCAGGAGCTTAGCAATACATAATGCTATCATTGCTGAAGCAACTAGAAGAGATAAGATGCGGAAATGAAAAGCAATGCTATGCAAGCTTTTTTAATTGAGTTGGGCTAGAAATTCTTAGGCAGATATAAGAGGGAAGGTGCAGAATTTGAGTCTATAGGCAAGTGTTCTAAACACATCCTGTTCAAGTGCAGGGCCAAGGAAAAATAAATTTTAAATATCACAAACTCCTGAGATTTTCCCCTACCTATACAAATGACTACTTTGGTCCATGCTCTATGCTGCAGAGTTAAATTGTGGGACTAAAGTGGAGGATATCTAGTAGAAATGAATAAAACAACACCAGTGAAAAAGGGAGGTGCAAAGGCCTAATGGAGAGGATAAGCTTGTCTTTTGGAACACTTCGTGTGTTCATTACTTATTGCTGCCAGTCATAGCTCCTGATGCTTTAAGGATGCTGAGGAGATTAGTCAGGTTCTCGGGACGGTTCTGCAGCCTGGTACTGACTAGGAAAGGTTTCCTCCTTCAGCAAGCGTTAGGAGGAATTGAGATTCACTGATTCAATATACAGTTTAATGCTTACATTTAGGCAAATTAAACCAGATCAGTGTGATGGCCACCTACAACAACTTCACAGCATTGATAGATGAAGGGAGAGCAACTGATGTCATCTGTCTGGGCTTGTGCAAAGCATTGGACACCGTCTCACATGACATCCTTGTCTCTAAATTGGAGACACATGGATTTGATGGATGGACCAGTCAGTGGATAAGGAATTGGCTGGATGGCCATAGTCAAAGAGTTGTGGTCAATGGCTTGATGTCCGAGTGGTGTTCCTCAGGGGTCGATACTGGGACCGGTGCTGTTTAACATCTTTGTCGCGTGGACAGTGGGATTGAGTGCACCCTTAACAAGTCTGCTGATGACACCAAGCTGTGTGGTGCAGTCAACATGCTGGAGGGAAGGGATGCCGTCCAGAGGGACTTGGACAGGCTTGAGAGGTGGACCTGTGCAAACTTCCTGAAGTTCAGCAAGGCCAAGCACAAGGTCCTGCACCTGGTTCAGGGCAACCCTAAGCACAAATAAAGGCTGGGTGGAGAACGGATGGAAAGCAGCCCCATCCCTGGAAGTTCTCAAGGCCAGGTTGGATGGGGCTTTGAGCAACCTGGTCTAGTGGAAGGTGTACCTGGCCATAGCAGGGGGTCAGGATTAGATGATCTTCAAGGTCCCTTCCAACTCTAACCATTCTATGGTATCTTCCTTGCTCTTTCCTTCTGGTAGGCAGTAGCTTCTTTATCAAAATAAGTAGTGTTTTCTGAAGAAAATAACTTGCTTTAAAGATAAATTCTATTGCAATTTGAAACTTTGGGGAAAAGAGCTTTTCTGGAGAAAAAGAGCATTTCTTTAAAACAAACAGTTAAATTTTCCCCCTTTCCTCAGCCAGAGAAATAGTCTGAAATTAATAATTTCTCTCCCCTCCCTCCTTCAGATCAAGCTGTGTTACAGTCAAAATACATTTGAAAAGGTGAGGCATTTACCAGAACAAAGTAAAGCAAAACAGCATGCATTTCTCTTCATTAAAAAAAAAAAAAGTTAAAACAAAAAATTTCTTGTTCTGCTACTACTTATCTGGGATGCTTAATCTTAATGATATTGACATAAGCCTTCTATATTTGAAATGAAAATTGGTGACCCCATTAGGAAAAAAACTGCTATATTCATTGTTGCAAGTGTCAAAAATGAAGCTTTCTCTCCGGACTATGGTTTTGTTTCCCATAACTATAAACAAAGAATGGCATAAGGCCGTCTGTCTTTCGTTGATTTTTGGAAAACCTACCCTGGTGACTATAATCATTAATTAGACTCCAATAAAAGGAGTTTTAATTAAAGTCAACAAAGTGCAATTTCTTTTTTAAGCTTACATAAGCTTGTACACATGGGGACTTTCAAGAGGAAAGTGAATGTGCTAACCTGGCAATTTTTCCTCAAATTCACATACCACTAATCAAAATTACATTGATTTGCTTAGATTAGCAGCTGACACCTGAAACTTCCGTACTTGAGCTACTTGGGAGTGTGAAGTTTTCTTGAAGTAAAATGAGCAATTGGCTTTTCCTAGCCAAGGATCTGCATCACAAGAAGTATAAACTCCTTTCCAAACCAGCCAATCCTGCAACTACTACTCTGGCCAGCAGCAGTAATGTTCATTTTCCAGAACCTGATGCAGTAATGTCTGCTGGACTGTTGGACATTAGAAGTCAGTCCTGTGTTTTTAAGCTGTGCTGCACTTTTTTTATTTCAGCTTCTTCCTCTATATTCTAAGCACTGTTACATGCTTGACTAAAATACAGCTGCAATATAACTGGATTTCATCCAAATACAGAGAAGGGAACAGAAATCTAGAAATGTAAACCTTCTGATTGCAGAAAAGAAAATTCTGTGAAAGAGATTCCAGCCAAAAGACGCTATACCTCATCCCTTTCATGTCATAGTAATGGCTGATTTTTAAATTATATGTAAAAATCTTCTGCTACTAAAATAGCCACTTGTAGTCATGTGCAGCAGAGAGTGGTCAGTTACAGAGACTGAGCTACAATAAATGGAAATGTAAAACAGGTCTAAACTAGCCTTTTTGTTCTCTTGCTAGCCAGATCAGAAAATATCCTGTAATTACATCTCTGAAGTATCTATTCTATACCAAAGATGCAGAAATATTCCCTTTGGTTACTGCACTGTAAACTGAGAGCGCTGGAAAATGTGGGAAGAAGTCTTAGCAAGGTACAAAGCTAATGTCCTGAGTAACATGCTCTGACATGCTCTGGGCAATCCTGCTTTGGCAGGGGAGTTGGACTAGATGATCTTTATGGTCCCTTCCAACTCTAAAAAATTCAGTGAAATTCAGTGAAATTTGCTGGCATTGCTTGGTTTGCATCAAGAGAAATGGGTTGGTAGCAGTACAAAGTATAAATAATGCAGGTAAGAAACTGGCATAACTTGACCTCGATGAGAATTCAGAGCTGGTAAAGTATTCTTGAAAATTATGAGCTTTCTTTAAGCCCATAACCTTTCAAAACACTTGAACCTTTTGAATAACCTTTCAAAAAAACCCATGCTCTTGCACAAAAACCTAAAGGTGCTACAAGCTGATTCTTGTTTCAGCTAAAAGGGCTTTAATCTTGTTCAGTTGCTGGCATGGCACAGCGTTAGAAGCAATCTTCTCTTGGCATCTAATCAGCATATAATTTCAATTGTCTGTCTGCTCTTCTTCCGCTTGGCTTTGTGTGACAGTGTTTTATGCTAGGAAGTTTAGGTTATCAAAGTAGAGCAGGGAGCTTCTGCAGGACAAATCTATGGCGATTGCAGGGGTTTATATTGGGTAACTTCAAAATCTGCCATGTGCCTTGTTTAATTAAATCAGAAACTTGCAGGAAACACATGGCTGGTGCCCCCAGAGATACCTTTTCAATTTCCCAATCAAAGCTGATGAAATTAGAATTGGCTATCAAATCCTTCTAGCAAACTTGCATCATTCTTTGCTAATTTCCTTCTAGTGGGCCCCTTGAGAGATGCAGATAGTCTCAATGCTGCATATTAAACTTTAATTACTGATTTCTGTTATGAGGGTGAGGTAGCACTCGGACAGAGATAGCTGCATCATAACTTGCAAGCTCCTCACACTGAAAAACACCCATAAAGTAAATGAAAAATGAGTCAGCAAACTGTCACCAGTCTCTGTCAGTGCATGCTGCACCTTCAGCTCCACAGTAGGGTACCAGCTGGTCTTCTATTAACAGCAAGTTGTAGATTTTTGTTTATTTATAAGTGCTGTTAACCTGATGCAATTTGCTTTCCAAAAAAAAGAGCATACAGAGCTTAGCATCATCCATGCAGACACAATGGGTAGTTTCTGAAAAATATCACAATGTATAATCCACAACAGCAGTGGTGTTACATGAGGTTTGAAGCATTTTATTTATTGTATTACATAAAGGAGGAATTCCAAAATCAACATTGCTTGACTTATTTATTTATTTCTCTTAAGGAAAAGTCCTATGATTTTAGGTAAACTGCTTATACCACTACATGCCTGACTTGGAACCACTTTCGCTTCTGTGCAAAATTAGCACACAGGTTTTTAGGACTGTGATAACCTTGTGAAATTAAGTGGGACTACGTGATTTTATTTGAAATAACCATGTATCTGCCAGACTGGAGCAGGTATAGGTGGATTTATAGAAATCAGGCAGCATGTCCTAACCAGCAGATGAATATAGGGAGGAAATGGCAATGTTTATGCCAGTGTTTTAGAAGCTTGTACTAGAATTCTACAAGTATTCTAACAGGGCGCAGACAAGACATTTGCACTATTATAGAATTAGGATGGTCCAATATCTTCTTTTTATAATACCTTCTTTTTGCTGTTCCTGTTATCCATCTCTGAATTTGTTTACTGCCTACTCTGTTGTTCTCCTGTCTTTCTATTAGACCTGCCTGGACTGTCAGTGTGTTGTTTGAATACTCTACAGTATATTTTGGCACTTGAACAAGTGCTCTGACATAATAAAGTCTTACAGTTCTTATTAAGCATGGAGATTTTCCCATATACCCATTTAGCATCATTTTTCTTCTTTGTGCTACTTTGTCACTTTTTCTGCTCATCTAAATAAATGGTATTTCAGATGAAAATCCCAATCTTAAAGGGAAATTCTGACAACCTGGCACTTACTTTGTATTGCAGGGAAATGGAAAGGAAATAACTTCAGATTGCTGGGCTGCTTTGGGTGGGTATAGATTCTATTGGTCTGTAGAAACCATCAGGTATGTTGAAGATAGGTATTGTGCAGCGTGTTTGCCTGCCATGGAAAAACAGAAAGGAGCTACAGGACCAGTGCTGTGCCAATATTCTGTTTCAAGACCCTAGTTCATTTTGTTAGTCATTAGGGCATGTGTTTGCAGCAGTGTTAGAGTGAATGTATCATTCTAGGAGTCAAGGTGGGAAGTCATCTGTTTGCTTTGACATTTTCAAAGTCAATGTGTGAGACTGGCACCGCATTTCACTAGATTCCAGTGCAGTGTATGTGATAAGTAGTAGCAAGAAATACAAATGTCATGTCTCTTATAACCAGATGCAAATACCTGAAAGTGTGATCATCTTTGCAGTTATTATAGCTAAAAAATACTAGCCACTTCATTTTCATGGCCCAGTCCACAACAAACCAGCATCCTGCTGACCATCTACTTTGAAGTTCCTTTGTTGTAACTTTCTATGTTGCCTTCTGTTTAATGGGATGCTAGATTGGGGGTGGGGGAGAGGTGGTGGTGTTTTTTCTGGATATCTGGGTAAGGCTTGAGTTTATTTCTAAGTTGTTGTTTATTTAGGCTATTTCATACATTGTTTCATGTTTTTAACATCTACATTTTTGGTGCTGTGGGTACTGGTTAAACTTAGAAAAAAGCAGATTTAGAACTTTAATTAAAAGTAGATGTGGGTGCATAGTTTTAAAAATGACAAAATACTGCTAAAACAAATGTGTATTTTATGCATCAAACTAGTAGGTTTTCAACTTGCTAAATACGCTATATGTTTGCTTTGAATTGTATAATCCCAGATATCACACTTGTCTTCACTAAAGTATATCAGTTAATTCACTCAAAGAAATTCTTCTAAGTATCCCTAGTAAATATTCACTGTTGTGGACTATGAAACTAATTATTTCCTTAAAGCTAATGCTTTCATCATTTGTTATATACTAAGCAGGTAAAGTGAATTTTAATATATTTCTTTGTCTACCTCTCTATTATTATTTTTTCTTACTTTTAAACCAATTCAAGTTTACCCAATTAAAGCATACCAGAGAAGTCACCAAAATGTATGGAGTGTTGTACAATGGGCTGGTTTTATTTATGTAGTGGGATGGAGCGATGGAGCAATTCCAACCAGCAAGATACTTGTTAAGTTGAACAGCAGACTGTTCATAACTGAATCATAATGCACTGTGGGTGTGGGAGCTTGGATTGTCCCCCTTCTTACGGGATGCTGTGAATCCAAACATCGATCCAAACTGCAGGCAGTGAGTGCAAGTCTGTTTCAGATAGTGCTGCTGCCCAGCAGTTGCCTGTCTCTTGTCTTGTTCTTCCTGTTACTGTGTGAAGACTCACAAAATTAAAGAACCTGACTAAGGTTTTAAGTTCAGGAATTGATTGAATTGCATGCTCAGTCTGATATTTGTGCGTCGTACTGCAAGGCACGTTGCAGTTTAATGCAAAAAGTGTGCTAATGTACTATTTCTTCCTGTTCTGATGAATTTACTCTTTTTCACTACAGTTGATAGCCATCTGGTCAGATTGTTTTCCTATTTTGTTCCAAGTTTAAACCAGTTTCAAATCTACTTTAGAGTTTTGCTCATTCTACACAACAGTGAAGAATGCAGCCAGGCTACTTGAAGAACATCACCAATGGTACACATAGCTTTTAAAGCAAAAAAAAAATTTTCAAGCATATTTAATAGGTTTGTAATACCTAGAGGTCATGTTATGCTTAAGCTAAGTGAAAAGGATAAAGACCCAATAGTATTACATTAAGTATATTCATAAATATATTATTATATTCATTCCATGCATTCTGAAACTTCTGGTTTTTTAATTAAATTACTTCCATTTGCAAATTCTGGAGGCTTGGGCCATTTTTTATTTGTGCATTCTCATCGTGGTCAAGTGTAAATTCACTGTTTCTCAGAAGGTCTAAGTAGAGATCTGTTTTGGGGGGTTATTTTGCATGAGTTAGAATCAATGAAACTCCTAACTTGTCATTTTGTCATTTCTAGATATTCTAATAAGATGGATGGGCATAATTTACAGTAGTTTGGGAAATAATATGGAATTTTATTAAACTGTATTGGTATTTAAATTTGTCACATTTTCCTAAAATAGGCATCTTAAGCAGAACTTTGGGTGTTACAGTTAACCATAATTGTATTTCACTTTGGAGGAAAGCTTGCTGTGACTTAGAAACCATCTAACCAGGCACTTCTCACTGATCTCTTTTAGTAGTAGTATTTGCCTCTTGCAACCTAACTTTATCAAAAGTATGGCTTGGTGCTTACTTTATCTGTGCCTCATTTACAGTCACGGACAAAAGGAGAAAATCCACTGTAACTCTAGTTTTCCGTTATGGATTCAGGAATAGATTAAAAAGAAGAACAAATACAGGGCACTAGTGAGAGCTTATAGTACCATTAGTAGTATTCAGCAATAATGGATCTAACATTCTCCTCAGTCATCTGTTTTGTGCTGACATCTTCAGTGGACAAACCAGTTTGGGGCGTGTGTAGAAATACTTCATGGTCAAAACAGTTCCACTGTTTTTTCCACTTAAAATTTTTGAAGTAATCACTGGCCAACGTAATGTAACCATGATATTATAGATATTATGATACCATGCATTGTTACAAAAACAACAACAACAATCTATTGGATGGGTTTAAAGAGATTGAATTAAAGTAAAACCAGCTATTGCCTGCAGTCAGTGTTGTGTTAGGCATTCATTGAGTGTTCATGTTTAATAGACAATCTGGCCACATTTATATACCACGAGATACTACATGTAATGCTTGCAGTTATTGCATTTGTACATTCAAGGAACACCCAAGAAGTAGAGAACAGCTTTCCTTCTGTGGGATCTTTTATGTGAAAGAGAAGACTTCATCATGAGGCAGGACAAGCCCAACCAACATTTGCTCAATGAGTCTTGCACTATGCCCTGAAGTTGATGAGACTATTAACATTAATTATTCATGTGCTGACAAAGGCCGCTGCAGGAGACACAGGATGAAGACTAATAGGCTGAAATAGAGAAAACTGGATGCACAGGAGAGCCCAGAGAATGTAATATCTTTCAATATTTTTCCTCATTAGTTTGGCTTATTTCCCACAGGGGCAGCAGCACAAATCTTTGACACCAGAACTTTTCCTTAACTGTGTCTGCAAATTCAGAGCTACATTCCCTTCGTGAGAAGTACTTTGCTCCTGAGCGTTGACCCTTTTGTCAGCTCAAATATGCTTGCTGATTGCGGATGTCTTTGAGCCTGACAGATGGACCTCATCTGCCTAGGGCATGGTATAGGACAGGGGAGAACTCAATTTTGAGTTTTGTGCTTTAAAAAAAAAAAAAGTCAGTGTAAACACCAGTTGAAGTCAGTGACTTCCCACTGTGCTTCTGAGTCCAGACTTCTCACAAAGACTCTATGACAAGTGGGAGCTTAATAAGAGGCCCCCTCTGTATTTTGTTTGAAGCTCAGTGAATGTTGGGGCAGATAGAGCAACAGATGGGATGCTCAGAGGCAATGCTTATGAGCTTTCTCCCCCCAGGGACCATATAAAATGCTGATATTTATATTTTTAGGTTATTAGAGCTGTGAAACTGAAATACACCTTTAGCTATGAATGTGGCTCATGTTTTATGGCTATCAGCTAATGAAATGAATATCTCCTTTTCATGAGGTATCTTTAATTTTTATTGGATTTTTTTATTTTTAGGCAGAAAATTTAATTCACATCTGATCAACATAGTGCTAGTAAGAGCCTGAACTCTTGCATTGCTCCATCTTATGTTACACTTCTCTTCCCAAAGAAAAGACACACAAAGCATCAGGAGTTGTGTTGTGTGTCGTTTTTTTTTTTTTAAAGTTTCAAGTTTTGGGCAATTTTTGTCTTACATAGTGCTGGACATGTTCAGAAACCAGGATCCCTTATTCAGCAAGCTGGTTGGTATTCTACATTTATAAAGATTGCAGGAGGTGAACTAAAATGCCATTAGTGGTGTCAGAAAACTGTTACTCGGTTCTCCAGTATGAAAAAAGCCCACAGTCTTGATAATCCTTGTATTTGTACTGGTAGTCACCTGATTTGAACAGTCGTCTAAGAGGAAAAGGCCCTTTGTATCATTAAAAGTAAAAGTTGCTGTCTTTAGTCATCCAAGGTTTTCCCATGAATACATGTACATTAGTTTTTGAAGCGTGTACTTATATGTTGGAATGGTTATTTTTAAAACATTCTTTGCTGAGTAAATATGCATTAAAATGTTGCTTGAAGTTATTCAGGTGCAAGTTACAAGTACAGTTTTTCTTCTTAGCAAGCTTGCTCTGTAAAATTTTGCTTTTTAAAAAAAATTATTTTTGTTTTGTACTATCTGAGGAGAATAAACTTCTGCACAAAATGTAGGGCTGTAGTTGGGATAGTAGGAAAAAGTAAATTTTACAAAAGGATTGCTTAAATCAGCTTATTGTAGATGCTGTTCTCCCTCCACACATACATTTCTGCCACCAATTTCAATCATATCCTGTATTATTATTTTCTTAAAAGCTATGGTGTGGTTTATAGATACTCTGAGCTAAAAATAGGGAAGGGGAAAATGGAGGCGGGGGGAGGGAGGGAACCAAAACATCCCTACCTAAAGAAATTACTTCACAGAAACATTTTTAATTAACATAAATTGCTATTGCTCTGCCTAGGTCCTATAGTAGGAGATACTACTCTGGGAAATAAATAAGCTTAAATTGGAGATTGTTTTGCTGGGTACTGGTACTACATTTCTTGAAGCTTGCTGTGGCAGTTCGAAAATGTTAATGGCATGAAACAAGAATAAAGCCTTACTAACAAGTGAAGGATAATAATGTCTTCAGAACAGTTGTACGGTGAAGTGCCTTTTTTTTCCCCATCTATAGGCCACATTATTCTGATCTCTGTTTATAACACCCGGATGTCTTTCCCCAAGAGCACACTGAAGTGCCAAGGAAGTTTGATACTGCCGATGTAGAGCTCTGGTGCAGCTTAGATGTGCGTCATGTCCCGAGAGCTTAAAAGTACCCTAGGCTCTAGCTGTGTAGACATAATGTTGGACTACAAGAAGACATACCTTAGCTCTTGGCCCATGTCCAATTTCTTGGGCAAGTTGCTCAATTTCTGCTGGTGCTTTTCTTTCTCTACATGGAAACAATGCCATTTGATGTTTTTAAAACTTGTTTTAATCAGCTAATTTTTTCCACTGCTCTCACTGCACTGTGAGCCATAGGTCCAAAGTATTAATAATTTACAGCTCTCCAACGTTCAGTGGGAAGTGCATTTAGTTTTTTGGGGGGTTATTTGTGGGGTTTGTGTTGGTTTTGTTTTTAGTTTTTGGTTTGTTTTTTTTTTTTAAGGAATAATTGGCAAAATGAATATTTCTTTCTAATTAACGGAAGAGTAAATTGTGTATCTTTTTTTTTTTTTCCCTCCTTTTGCATCTGTTGCGGGTGCTGATGTCACCGCTGCGGAAATCTCCTTTCAGCACCACGAACAGCGCCAGGAGAGGCGGCCTGTCGCCCCTCGGCCTTGGGTGCCCTTTGGCCCTCTGGCGAGTTAGCCCTTCTTGGCTGTGACCTCATCCATGACATCCATGGATGTCTACGGATGTCCACTTTCTACACTTTCTGTGCACTGATAGTGTGGATAAGCAAAGGATCTTGCATTCTTAAGTGGGGGGGTTATACACATGCAACAGTAACACAAGGAGAGAAACAGATTTTTGCTGCTTCAGCCAAAAACTTGATGAAATAATTACTTCATAGGAGTAAGACTGTTTCTATATTAGGCATATCAGAATCTTGTATTTATTTTTTTTTTAAATAAAATGAGAAACTTAGGGGACCTATATTCCCAAACCATGTTAGTTAATAATTAAAATGTGTGTTGCAACATGAACTATTGAGCTGGTTCTGGAGAAACATGATTTTCTTATGCTGTACAGCTAAGCAATATTGTTGAAACCAGACATTCAAAATGCTGAGACTTTCTTAAAAATGCTGATTTTAAAGAAATCACATACGACACATTTTTTTATAATTGTCCTTTGAGATTTTTAAAGCTAATTTTTCAAACTTTTCTGTGCAACTAAATTTCTAATTTTAAAAAGAAACCTAAGACTTATAAAATCATAGGAACCCTAGGAAAAAAGCTTTGAGATACCATGGCATTCAGAATTTTAATGCTTGGCAGCAAAGTTATTAGAAGAAAGTCACATGTTGACAAGGTCTTATGTGCAGAAGTCTAAGTACCAGATTATTTACAATGATGCTAGTTAGTGGGGGGGAGAAGTTAGTAAATACTGCTGGTTGCCACAGATGAGAACAGGGTAAATCTTACTTGTCTGTATTTAGTAAGTAATGCTTGTCTGTATTTAGTAAAAATACAGTAAAACTGTTATTACTGTCCTACTCTCTACTTAATTTAGTTTGGCTGAAAGCTGCCTGAACAGAAGAGAGCAATTTCATTGTTTCAGTTCTCCTTGCAAATGAGAACTCCTTTTCCTTACCCTGTCACAGTGGAATAGTGCCTGGGAGAAAAGACAAGACATCCAAAGAGCTGTTCTGTTGGAAGGGAGGGAGGGGAGGTGTGGTCTGGTAAGACTAGTGAACTGAGCTCCAAGTTACTTCAAAGTGGCAAACATTGGCTATTGCGTGATAAATATTATCTCAAATAAGGACCTTCAAATGAGAGGTATTGCTATAATTTTTGGTTGACTGGCTATTATATGTTTCAGGCCAAATCTTTAAGCATTAACCTTTAAAGCATTAGCCTTTTAAAAATAATTTCCTTTTATCTGAGCAAAGATTCCAGTCTCTTCCACAGAAGTGTTTTGTCAGGCAGGAATTTGAAGTAAGTAGACATAAGTTTGAATTTTAGCTTGTCAGTTTTCTACCTCTCATTATTGTGGATATCCTAACCTTCCAGCGCTCCAACTGGAGATAGACAGGAGCAGCTAAACCTAGGTTAGAGGTTCTTCTGCTAAAAAGGTGATGTGCCAAGCATGAAGTTCTGTGAGAACCTTTGTAAATAAGTACTTAGATGTTCAAAGAGAGAAATTACTGCAAATACAGAGGATCTTACAATAAAGTAGAAAGCTGCCTACTTTGTCTGTGACAGAGGACTGTTACTGTGTTGAAAGACTGTCTATTGCCACAAAGAGCATGAGGTTTAACTACAACTTCGCAGCATAATAAACGAATACTTCCCTCTCTGCAGGGCCATGTATTCATGGGAAGTACTAGTAAGTACTCATACTAAGTAATATGACATACTGGTACTTGGAGGTTACTTTGAATTTATTTGCAGGTTTGGTTTTTTTAAGAGTTAATCTAAAATCCTGTCAGATTTAACATTTACCTCTTTTCATTGTGTAAAAATGCTTTTATGGCTTTCTTCTAGCTAGTTTGAGACATAAAAGTGGATTTATTAGACCTGAAAGATTTCAATTAACTAAAGTGAACGCCAGAGCTCAGAGATAAAGTTTCCTGATTTGCTTCTCACCAGTCAGCGTAGGTAGGTCCTAACAAAGATTTTTTGGAAAAGAAAACAGATAAAAGATTAGAGGAGAGAGATGAGGATGGAATTATGAACACAAAATGAGTGTACAGATCAACATTTTCACAGGAGAAGAACACAAAGAGAAGGAAGAAGAAGAAAATATTTTTGGCTTTTTTATTGTTTGGGTTTTTTCTCCTCATTCTTTAGTGTTCAGAATCTAGTGAATTTGTTCTGCCTTTAACCAGGCAGTGCCATGTCACAGTAGAATTTATAAGCAAAACTCTAGTGCCTGTGTGGATGTATGTATATTTTACTGTAGAGACCTAATTTTTAGTTTCTTCTGTTTTGCAAAGAAAACCATGATTTAGAGATTAAAATATAGGTAGTTTTAATCTCAAGCTTTTAAACTAAACACATTTGTTCCAACAAAAGGAGTTGCTGTGCTTATTAATATCCTGTGATGGAAACCAAAACAAATTGTGTCATAGGTTCACAGAATGTTTGAGGTGGTCAGTGACTTCTGGAGATGGTTTAGTTCAACCCCCTGCTCAAGCATGGTCACCTAGAGCAGTTTGCTCAGGACTGTGTCCAGCTGGGTTTTGAACATCCCCAAGGATAGAGACTCCACAACCTCTGGGTAATCTACACCATTGTTTGACCTCCCTCACAGTAAAAAATTTTTTTCATATTGTTTGAATGGAATGTCTTGTATTTCTATGTCTGCCCTGCTGTCTGCTTTTTCTGTCATTGGATACCACTGAGAAGAGTCCAGCTCTGTCATCTTTACTCTCTCAGCTATTTATGCACGTTATTGAGATCTCCACTGAGCCTTCTCTCCTCCAGGCTGATCAGTCCCAGCTCTCTCAGCCATCCCTCTTATGTCAGATGCTCTGATCCCTTCATCTTTGTGGCCCTTTGCGGGCTCACTGCAGCATGTATCCATGTCTCTTTCATACTGGGAAGCCCAGAACTGGACACAGCACTCCAGATGTATCTCATTAAGGCAGAGTAGAGGGGAAGTATCACCTCCCTTGACCTGCTGGCAATGCTTTTCCTAATGCAGCCCAGGATGCTCTTGACCTTCTTTGCCACAAGGATGCATCACTGGGTCATGGTAAGCTTGCTGACCACCACAACCTCCAGGTCTTTTTCTGCAAAGCTGCTTTCAAAACAGCCTCCAACCTGAACTGCTGCATGGGGTTATTCCTTCCCATGTGCAGAGCTTTGCATTTCCTTTTGAACTTCATGGCGTTCCTGCCTGCCCATTTCTCCAGCCTGTTGAGGTCCTTCTGAATAGCACCTTAATTATCCAATATATGGATCATTCCTCCACGTTATGTTTCTGCAAATTTGCTGAGGGTACATGCTGTCCCGTTGTCCATGTCATTAGTGGAGATGTTAAACTGGCTTCAGTATCATCATCTGGGGCACACCACCAGTAACTGGCCTCCAGCTGGAGTTCATGCTGCCAGTCACTACACATTGAACCCGGTAGTTCAGGTGGTTTTCAATCCATGTCACTGCCCTCACTCTCAGTAGTTGAATCAATAGTAAATCTGAGTAAAACAATGTTGGTACTGAGAAACAGAAAGCTTCTGAGTATCAGTGACACTTTTAGCCCACTCCCTCTGGGGATACTTGAGGGAAGAGGCTTAACTGCGTTGAATATAATTGTGTAGATCCTTGAAATGCTTAGATGAGCTTCTTCACTTTGCAAAATTTAAGCAATATCTACTATCTCTGAATAGGAAAAACCCCAAAGTAGAAGGTGTAGTACTGTGGACTATTTCATAATGTGAAAATTGTATGCAGCTTCATAAGTGCAGGAAGGTTCAGCTGAGCTTTTGGAGATGTTTAATCTCCAAAATGCAAATGACCTCAGAATCATGAAAGATTTGCTCACAAGTTATGGTCATAAATTATTGCTTCCTTTGAATGTTTTCATTTGGGAAGGTAGTATCTTTTATCTCTGTGAAAGTGTTCCTGCTATGACATATCAGAAAAGAACAACTGGAGAAAATCAGTAGCCAGAGAGAAAAACAATGATGCCATGAACAACGGATGTTAATAAATGAGATTGTGCTCGTTCAGGGCTACAACTAAATCCACTAAAGCCAATGGGAGCTGTTGCTTTTGATCAGGTGGCTTTATAGCAAATCTTATGAGCTTCCACCTGCAATGCAATTTGGAAAACACTATTCTGCACTGCTGCCTTTGGTAAAGAATTTCAAAAAGCTGTACATGTTAATCAAACCTCCCAGTATGCTGAGGGATATTATCCAGAAGTAAGGATGCAGAAACTGAGACAAAAAGTGGTTTTGCTTTACACTGAGAAGCGACAACTCTGGTTGTCAGAGCAGTTACATTATAGCAGCCATTGAGCAGCAAGCCACCAATCCCACTTACTCTTGGTAAGACTTGGTCAGAGTCAGAAAGAGCAAAATTATTAAGAAGCAAGAAGAAAATGTAGAGGAGGCTACCTTATTCTAATCTGGATTACTCTATTCACTTCGGACAGTGCTATTGTAAATGGGTGAAAACAGTTGGAATCCTTTTGTGGTGCTGTGCTTTAACGTGCTAGAAAAATCAGAGTTTAAAACAAATACTGGTGATTTTAAAGCCATTAGATGAAAAAGATAAAGTTGCAGGAAATATTTTTAATTGATGTTTTTAATAATGCACTTTTACATAAGCTGTACTCTTGCAGTGCTTACTTCTGGAAGATTGTGCATCTGCGTCGATCTTAACTGCAAGGTTCAGTTATGCATGCATAGGGCTGCAAGGGTGTCAGCAAATACGTCAAAAATCCTCATTTCTCACTTAAACATCAGCCTTCTTTATCTAAAATCTTATTCAATTAAAAGGAAAAGGAAATAAATAATCACAATTTGACTCTTCAGATCTATAAAATATGAAGAATACCTGCAGGCTTCACAGGATATCAAGATACGAAGTTCATGAGCATCCGCATAACAGTGCGAGTCATAGAAGGAAGGAGACACTGGAGTAGTATTTACGTTGCCTTTTTCAATTAGTAGTCTACTTAAAACTTGCATTGGAAAAAATGTGTAGGGTTGTTCTATTATATTCACTCTGTAGAAAACAGCTAATTTTGAAAATAAATTTTTGATTTAATAGACTGCAGTTTGGAAGAGAGCAGAAGAAGTATTGTAATTTTAAGTGAACTTTCCCTGTGCATGTTTTACTACTCTTGATTCCGCTAAGACTTAAAAACGAAATAAGAGATGCTATATGCTATAGTCTTTTGAATCTGGTACAAGGACTCTTCCTTCTTGGCTCTTTCAGTGCCAGTAATTAGGCCATCTGGTTTGTGAGGGAAGTTAATTCAAGACCATATTAATTCCCACTTTTAAATTTCTTTGTGGATGACACTTCAGGAGAAAATGATGGCTGCTGGATAATCAGATCTAAAATTAAGAGAATGTGTTGTTGATCATCCTATAGTACTGGTTACAAAATTAATCATAGATTCTTAGAAACTATTGTGATAAATCAGATGTCAACATTTAGATAGGAAAAAAAAGAGTAGAAAGAGCATTAAATTCTCACAGATTTGTTTAGGTTGGTGCGTAGAACGAGAACAAGTGTCCAATTTGTTGAAAAATTCAGGCTGAGCCTTTCAAAAGACATGGATAAAGTGTAATAGTTCGGCTCTGTACAGCTTTCAATTGTATGTCTGTGCTCTTCACTGTAGAATGCAAGACTATTATGGTGAAAGTCAGGAACATGAATTTAAGTGTTACCCAAACTACTTTTACAGTTGTTGTCATTTCCAAATAACATTGGAGGTTGGGGGTTTTTTTTTGTGTTGTTGCCGAGAGAAATCTCCAAGTAGTCACTCAAAATTCCTGCTCTCCACTAAATGAGGCTGTGGCTGAGTAAGTTAATGTTTCTGCTGACTTTGTGCTGTTAGAGATGCTAAAATGGCCTCTACTGGTTATGGAGGACTCAGAGTTGTTGAGTCAACTCCAGAGTTCAAAGAGTATGGAGAGTTTGAATCTGTCTGCATGTTTGGAAGTTCCGATAAGCACTGCTTTGAGACTCTGGACCCATAACACCTTGTTTAGCTTTATCTGTTCCAGTATATGGGAATTTCTTTCGCAGGAAGTGCAGCCAACCTGTTACAGAAATTTTGGGGAAAGATGTTACAAAACAAAATATGAGAGAAACTGGTTTGGGTGTAGCATTTTGTTTGAGACATATGTCATGAAATAGTTCAGTAATAGCAATACAGTGAGAGCAAGAATGATAAACAAAAATGTCCAAAATACACTATTAATGGCTGACAGATTTTTGTGTTGTCATGTGGCTTTTTTCCCTGCTACTTTTTTTTAGTACAAAATAAGAGTTTGAGCTTGAATTAATCTTGCAATCTTGTAATATAAAATAATCTTGTATTTAAGAAGTTGTTCTAACAGTCTCTAAGCATACACGGAAGCTTTCAGAGGCAGGAAGTAAGCAGAAAAGTAAATCTAGTACATGGAAGGTGAAGAAAATAGTTGTGTGGTCTAGTATTATACAGCTATTTTGAGCTCTAGTAGTGCATGTTAGGGAGACATCTTAATGGGAAATTATCATCATTTTCATACACTTCCAACAAAGATCTGTATTTTGAAAGTTCAAGAGGCCTCTTCTGTCTTATTACAAGTGTCTTACTTTAGAGTAAAAATACAAGACTCAAAAATGCATCTCCCTGTACTGCTGACCTGTATTGCTCTCCTTGTTCTTTAAGCTTGTACCTTAACTACCTTCAGTGAACTTTTTTCATATCCCTTAAAAATCAATTCATTTGCTGATAACCGCTATTATGACAGCTTTCTTTGTAAATAAAACAATTTTTGATGGCAAATTATGCTATCAAATACAAATTTTTTTGTAGTGGTGTGGAAATGATCTTCCAAATGTCACTTAATCCCAGCTTTGCAGGGAAATTAAACAGAACAAAAGCAGTGGCTATTCTCACAACTGTCGTGGGTTGCTAAATATAAATGTGAGATCTGTGCGGATAGCAATATTTTTTTTCTGTTCACCTTTGACAGTGTTTTGCTAATTCAATGGAGGTATCTGTTTTTGAAGGAGCCAATGCACGTGCCAGCATAGCCAGCCTCTCACAGCCAATGCTTTGCCGGCTCAGTTATTTGAGGTGTGTGTCTATCCTTCCCTGATTCAACTGGTAGGGAGGCTCTTCTTCAAGCTGCTATGTGTTTGCTAATCTTCTAATGTCAGTGATTTTGCTATGCAGTTTACATGTCACAACTTAACTGTCAGTACAACAGGTGTTAACAAGCAAAGTGGCTGTTTAATGAAACACTGATGTCTGGGCAGTAAGTAATGTGTTTAGGACCCTGGACTGTATTTTAGAAGACAAAGTAGGGCTATTAGGCTCAGTTTGTGCCTTGCCCACCCGGGTGAGCAGGTAATGATGCATGCCAGATAGTGGCGCTTCCATTTGTTTTCCTAATGCACCAGAAATTTGAAAATCTTCACATTCAGTTTTCTCAGAGGAGGAAAACATTTGACCAAAGATCAAGATATTATTCAGGTATTCCGGTTGTCTGGCATTGTGAGTTACTGTTTGGTGTTTCACTTGTGGGCGAAAAGTCCGACTCCACAGTCCCCTGCATCACAGAGTCACATAGTTCAAGTTCTGCCAGGTCAGTGTAAAAATTAGCAAAGCGCACAATTTTGCTTTCCACGTTGAATGGGGCTTGGATCAGATTTTAATAGTCATACCTGTACAAAAGTGTTCTTGCACAAAACTGAGTATCGAATGCTGTATTATTGTGCATAGCTGATCCTTTTCTGATCATCTCATCCCCATTAAACTGCGTTCAAAAGGATTAACCCTTGAGTCACAGAACTGCTGTAATCCTCACTGTGGAGGCAGCAATGACTTCTGTTCAGCGGTGTCCTAGAGATACTTACGTTCATGTTTAAAAAGACACTGAGTGGGCACTACTGAGTGCAAAAAAATCCTATTTTTGTAATGATTAGGCCTTCAGGATGGGATCAGAGAGTCTATTTTGGCTAATTACATTAGAGGTAGCCTTTTGCTACATGCCTGGGACTCAGGATGCAGAAAAACTAGTTGCTGTGAAGCCATGGCTGCTTCAGGGTTGTAGTGTGCCGTTCTTTTAGAGAGAAGACATTTAACTGTGTAGAAAAGTTAGTAAAAACATAAATTCTATGGATTCCTGTAGATGTCATGAGTATGAGAGGAAACCAGTCAACTTTCCTGGCTTAGCACGCACAGAGCATGAGGAATCAGCAATAGTTTTTAAACCACAGACGAAAACTGCAAACTCAACTAAAATACTTTGCAAGTAAATTGTTGATATTCTGGAGCCAGTAGTGCGTTACTACACTCAGGGGGTGTCAAGATAAGTACCAAGTGTGCAGCACAATGCATGGCCTCCTACACCCACAGCACTCCCTCATCCCACTCAACCAATTAACAGTAATTAGATAATTACAGTCTATAAAAGTCTTTGAAAGATGAAGATCTTGCTGCTTGGGACTCATTAGCCCTTTTTAACATATTTATTACACTTTTTATTTCTGACCACAAAGGGGAAAAACTTAAAATATTCTCTGTTATTTGCCATATTGTGTTCCTGAAGCAAAGCCTGCAAAAGCAGCCTTTCTCCCAGGTGTCCAATATTGCTCTGCTTTGACTGAAAATGACAGGTAATGATAGGGAAAGGAAGCTTCCATAAAACAACTTGCATTTGATCACGAAATTTTTACTAGCGTTCCAAAGAAAATAGCATGTTATTTTTATATTGCTGGTAAAAATCTAGCCACTTGTTCTCTGTAGTAAAAAATAGTAGGCTAATTATTTATGCAGCACATAACATATGAGACCAAATGGTTAGAGTAGATTTTTTTCATGCAAGGCAACCAGAGCTCAAATGTTTTGTGAAACTGACCTTTTTTGTTGTAGTTTGGGTTCTGTTTGGGGTTTTTTGGGTTTGTTTGTTTTTTGGTTCTGGGTTTGTTAGGTTTTTTTAATTCTCTTTTTGCCTAAGAACTTTCCTTCAACTGTGTTGCTGGAGGATGCTCAGGTTTTCTTCTTATCCCTTTTTACTGAGTGACACATAGGAGTTTCCACATTACCAAGTATTAGGCAACTAAACAAGGAAGTTAATGTCTGTACAGTCCTGCTAATAATGAGAGAAGATCCTCCAGAAGGTAAACCAGAGCCACAGAGTTTTCCTTTTGGGGAAGAAGAAGAAAATATGTAGAATTGCCTATATTTCTTGTGGATGAGAGCTTTAGTTAAAGGGTAGTGCAGCTGTCAGCACACTTTAAAAATTAAAGTTCACAATGATTATCGTCTGTCTCTTGCCCTTCTTTTTGCACTTACATCCCTTATGAGCAATTCTGTGGCCACTGTTTTCCCAGTGTAATAAAGAACTAGTTTATATGGAAGGAAATACTTGTTGACTGAACAGCCTTCTTATGCTAGCCCTTGAATTTTTCCGAGGTACACTGAGGCCAACTGAGACCTAGGATTTGAGCCTTGCTTTTGGTATTTGTACTAAAACTGCTTTCCTGTGTCTACACCTTTATCGCAGCCAGGGTGGTAGAACTAAACCACATGGGGATTAAGTGATTTTCTGTTGCATAGTCCTGCACTGCAGGCTGAATCAGTTGTCTGCTTTTTTCATACAACGTGATTTACAAACCACTCTCTAGCAGTTTTCTGTAGAGTTAAGACATAAGAAATGAACATAAATAAAACAAAGGTATATTAAGTGATAGAAAACCCCCAAAGTTAATCTGTATCTCCTTGTTTAATACAGAGCTTCTATTTACTAATTTTGCAAGAGTATTAGATGGACACTTACATTATGGTTACACAGTGCTTAAGACGTGAGCAGCAGTTGTCACATTTTTTGATGGGTGTATTTTGGTAATGGATGGCATTGTTTAATGAGAACATTGTCAATACAGCTACAGCCTCAGCTGTCATTGCTGCTGGGCAGGACTTGGGGGGGATAAGGATCTAATGACAGGTTGGTGCTAAGGGGGAGATTAGATTAACAAAAATCAATGGAACAGTTCTGTTTTGCTATTTTGTTTGTTAAGATCTCCACTGCCTGGACTGAAAGGTTGATTTTGATTGATTCATTAGACCACTGCATGATCAAACATAGGTCACTTTACAGTATGTGTCAACAGACTAAATATTAGATTACTTTTGGGGGGGATTGAGTCACATGGTTTTGCCTCCATGAGATACTGCAACCTAACAAGTGAATCCTGTGATATTGTTTTTCTTTCCCCCTCTCCCCCCCCCTAACCAACAGCAGCTGTAAATCCTATAATTCCTTGCGTTGTTTATGTTTCAGGTTTGATAACTGGTGCTGAGAAAAATCAGACTTGGTTGGGAGGATGGGGAAGCCAAAGAATTGTGCTGGTTTTGCAGAGGTGTACTTAGAAAGTGACATTGTGCTACAGAAACAGCAAGACTAACGACAGAAAATAAAAATAGTGCCGAAGGCAGGAACTTCCCAAGGTGGATTGTTATGTTGCTTCAGTGCACGTTTATTTACCTGACTGTATGTTGGAGTTAGAATATTGGAGACAGAGGCAGACCCACATTCATTCTGATAAACACACAGCAAAAAGATCCCAGTGTTTTAGGGTCCTGCTAGGCACATGCTGTAGATTCCCTCCTCCCTTACTCAAGCTCACCTGGGACAAGGAGAATGTTACCAAGAATTTACACATCTTTGTACATCAAAGCCTAAGTAGCAATGACTGCTACTCCATCTCTTTCTTAACCCTCCCCTTTGAGTCTGCTTTAATCCAAGCCCTTAATAAATCAAGATTCATAAGTATGACTACACTAAGTTTTCTTTCCCCAACCCTCTCAAAACTAATGAGGGGAGGCTTTAAGACCTCTGTCTCTGTTGGCTGGGATGGTACCACTGCATTGTGAGATGCTACCAGTATGATGGTGTATCAAAGTTTTGCTGGGAGCCATGCATCAGTTGTTTAAAAATATCTGTCTTGTAACCCAAGGCCTTTGAAGTGGGAGCAAGAGAGTTCACTGCTTGTGAATATTTAGGCATATTGTCACCCCCCATTTGCCAGTGGGGCAAACGGGAACAGCTAGCACAGCTATGATTGTGGTTATAGTGCCTCCACGGTTTAAAGCGTTAGTGGAACCAAATTGGGAATTGTCTCCGAATGTCTCAGCTCGTTTCAGGAAAGCTCTGTAGACCACAACATGGTCAGACTGGGCTTTTTTTTTTTTTTTTTTTTTTTTTTTTTTTCAAATATGCCTATTTCAAGCAGACATAGTAAATGTAGTTGTTGTTGCTGAAAAGTTAGGACAGCTCAGGTTATTTCTACTCTTGTAATGACTGGTTTTATAAGGCGGTGATGTTCTCCCTCCCTTGAAAACAAGTACAGAGGTGCACATTAAACCAGAATCATCTTCATGATGTTTCATGCAGATAATGTCTTGCAGATAAGATCTGCCTGGCTGTTTTTAATGAGAACTAGAGCAAATACATTTACATTTCATTCCAAGTTCGTCTGTTTCAAAGTGCAGAGCAACAAAAATTGCGTGCAGGGCTTTGACAAGAGACTTAGCTCAATTTTGCAATTCCACAGGTTAAGAAATCCCCATATTTCTGTGATAGTAACTTGCTCCATTTTGATATCTGTCCAGTAGTCACTTCTTAATCTATTTACAATATGTTCTACTGATACGACACAGTGCTAATCTTTTAATCAGAATGTCATAGTATGTTCAGTCAAGTGACTTAGAAAAGTCTATATTACATCTAGATAGTGAAATTCATCAAATGAAGATAATCTCAAAAAAGAATAAATCATGGTTATGTTCAAACACTCTGATAGTTCGTGTTTAAATAAAGATGCTTACACTGTAGGTGAACTTAAAAACTCTTAATTCCATTTTTTTGATGGATCAGGTTTTGTTAGTGTAGCTTTCAGGAAAAACACAAAAGAAAATGTGGCTTTTTCTTTCAAATTGTGTCTGGAAAATTGCTGGAATGTTTCCTTTTCACTTTTATAAAAAAGCTAGCCTCCACAAAATATTTCTGCCTTATCAAGATGGAGGATTTGAATAAGATCAATATTTTTGGAAGAGATAATATCATAAAAATTCACATTTCTCTGCCTCATTTGGCTTCAAGACTAAATAACTGAAATGGAACTATATTCTAAATTATAACCGTGAAGCTGTCTAGCTCTTTTCTGTACTAAAGACTATTTATATGACCCTTGTGCTCTGAAAGATAAAACAGTCTCCTTTACATGTGAGATGATAATTAAAAGGAAGGAAGCCAATACCTAGACCTCTTAGCTCTGTATTCAGCAGCCAGCTCAGCATTCCCAGCAGAGGTGTACAAAGCATTACCTTTGACAAACCAAGCAAAAGCAGCTCTTGAAGATTATCTACCTGATGGTAAAAACACATTCACATGCTCTGTAGCACAGCATAAGGCTGGCAGGTACAAGAGAAAACACAGTCAACTCATTAAGAGGTTGTTGCAAATCATAAATGCATAGTAATAGGACATCTTTTTTCCAGCTCTGTTTATTTTCCATGTAGAATATAGTCATAATCTACTGGAAATAGGAAGCTTATGACAGATTTAATTTTTCCTCTAGATTTTATAGCTCAGCACCACAAGTAGTAGCATATGTTGACTGAATAGCATCATCTTTTGGCCACCATTTGACGTGAGTTAACAAACTGTATTGTGGAGGACATTTTCTTTCTCACTGCTGTACTATAGGAACTGTTATATTTTTCATGCCATGTTCAGTTGGCTTCGTGGCTAGTTGTCTTCTAGCTTTTCCTATGACAGCTCAACAACAACCATACCATCAGCCAAGGTGAGCTAACAGCTGTTGTGCCCTGTCAGTTGATCTAAAATATGTAGCAGGTTCACATCACAGTATATTCTGAAATCCTGATTCCCAGGCCTCTGCCTTGAGGACTGTGACTGTTATCTGGCCCTGTTGCTGTTGCCTGCCACGGAAGCAAGGGTTGTCAGGATGGTTTGAGCACTCAGGTTTGTAGTTAACACATGCAGTTAACATTAATCTGAATATTAGTGAATATACTTTTGGGGTAGGAATGCTTAACATGTTTAACAGCAGTTTGGTTAACTGAGTGAGGGAAAAGTGAAACCACACAACCAGGATATCTGCTTGGTTTGGCACTGGGGCTCCTACACATGAAAACATCTCAGTATCTGTTACGGTTCCAAGAAGGAGAAAGCTGAAGCTTAGTCATGCAATAAGTGTAGTTTAAAGGGGAGGGCAAAGCAATTTGAAGGCTGATGGTGGAATTCGCCCCCTTGGCATTCGTTGATTGGGGCATGTGGCTGAGCTTCTGCCCTAGGATTTGCCTAGGGGTTAAAGTCAAGATTAAGGTTAGAGCTCTGAGAATGAGAAGTCCAAGACACCTGATGGGAACAGGGCTCAGGAAGCTTGCCAAAGCAGAGGATAGCCAACTGTGAGAATTATGCCCTGTTCAGTCCTTAACCGTGGATATCAGGGTGTGCCAAGGCATAAGTTGCAGCCTGGAGTTAGGGTTGGATGAGGCTGGGTCTGGTGTTGGTGACAGTGGGGACTGTCCCTACCAGAACTTTATACCTCTCAGCAGACTCAGTAATGTTTCCCTGTCATGCTACATATGCAGCAGGCAGACCTGCCAGCACCAAGCCTGGCTCTGCACAACAGGGGCAGGAAGAATGAACAAGAATGAGATGTAAATAAGCACTGTAAGTACACTGTGACTACACTGATGTCTTCAATGCTGGGGGAAGTTTCCTGCCAGTTAAAAAACATTAAGGCTGCCATTGATCCAAACTTGTCCCCCCAATGCCTACTGATTTCAGACCTCTCAGTGCAGACTAAGGACATAAAGGAAACAGAAAAAGGTGTTTGTGGAGAAGAGGGATATAATTTAAAATGCAAATGGTTTTTGTTAAGAATTACATAAGTATGAGTTTGTGATAACAAGAAGTGTATCAAAGTCAGAAGCATTAGGAGTTGTACAGTTTTCCCAAAGCAAAAAATAAATATAGTAGCAGTGTACTATCACAGCAGAATTTTGGTTTCTGGCTATCAATCTGTAGTCTTAAAAAGTAGTAACTCCTGCTTAGCATAATTCCCAGTGTCTGTAATTAGCACCAGATAGCTTGTGAAAATGGTAAACTAGATTTAATGTTAGCAATAAAAATGTATGCATTGCAAGTTTATTGAAATATTTCCCAGCATTGATCATAGTAATATAGCGCCGTGTACCTATAAAGAAATTACATGTAAATTACAACATTGTGTTGTAATTATGTCTAAGACAGCTGTGAATGCCTTTTCAGTAGTTCTGCTGATGTGAAGGTGATGTATTCTAGGGAGAGAAGATACAGACACTCAAGCCTCGCTGTCGACACATGTACACCCTCTACTGCTGTCAGTCCAGTCTAGATCAGTACAAAGGTTGTCAGCACAGAAAACTTTATAGGAACAGAAGCTGTAAGTGACAATGTTTGGGAAGAAGCTAAAATCTGGACTCACTACAACCAAGGTTGAGGGGTTCTATGAAGTTCAGTAGAGATGTTAAAACTCATGATTTTTGAATATTACATAGTATTGTGCTAGGTAAGAAGTCATGTGATGTATCACTATCTTTCTGTAACCGCCTTTGTACTTTACCTCTCTTAAAACAAATGGTAAAGCACTTATTTCCATAATGATTATGCAGGGTACTACATAAAGCCCTAGAGTTACAGTGAAATAGAAAGACTTACATGATAGAAGAAAAATAGGAGACTATTAATAGAAGACAATGGACTGTGTTCTGTTTCCTCTTCTGTAAAGTTTCAAAGCTGCTTTGAAACAAATGTAAAGCCTAATTGTACAGGATCAATTTTATTTTTGAGCATCATATAAAAAATGCTCCTTTGGGATTATGTTGTGATGTCATCTGAGGAAGTGTTTCCTCAAAGAAGCTCTAGAAATGGAGAACAGTGAGTGGTGAGAAGAATTCATTTGAATTATTCACAGTCAAGAACAGCAATATATGCAGGTACATAACTTCTAACCTCTAGTTTCTGTTTGATTTCTCTTTCTCAAGTAAAGAAAAAGGATCACTTTATACTAATCACTTAGACATGAGTGTTTCCTGTTCATGGAAGTCTCACATAAAATGAAAGCACTCTATGCTGCGTTTCTTTGCACAGCCTTCATCATCTTTACTGAATACCTAATAAAACATTTTACAGAAAAGTTTTACATTTCAAATATGTTATAAAATAAATATTTAAAACCTATGATTGGGACTTTGGAAAAAGAGAGAGATGGTCATTAAGACATTTAGAGCTTCTAAAGATTTATATTTATCCTGAATGGAGCTGCATCTGCTTACAAAATTATGTGCCTGCTCATGAGAACATATAGCCTCTGTTGAAAATACGGACCTTGTTGTAAAAACAATCTTGGGACTGTATTACAAAGACTATTGCTCTCTGTTGCAAAATTATTTTAAGGGTTTTTTAAATTGTTTATATCTAAAAATGTTTCCTTTTCTTCCTGTGGGTTATGAAACCAAAAAAAGGGGAATAGGAAAGGAGTTGAGCGTAAACATGAACATGACCAGACGTCACTGCATTGTTCTTCCATTCAAGTCCAGTCAAGTATCTACCGGTTTACAAACTCACTGATAGCAAGATTGCCTGCATATTTTTTGACTAAATACAATTTCATAGAATTCAATTTGCATAGTGATCCAATTGCTAGTGAAGTGGTCCCGATGTAAGAAGTCCTTCCCTCTTGCAGAAGGTCTCGGCAGGAGACTGGGTGCTATGGACACTTGTGATTCATATCTAGACCCTTCACTAGCACCCTCTGCCAATGCTCGTGAAAGGATGGCTTGTGCTGACATTAATGACTTGGTGTCCGTGTGATTAGCCTGTAACAGAGCACACTTGCTGTTAGGGGAGGCAGGCATGAAGAGATGAAGAGAAACTGTTTGCTGTCAGCGGATCCATACTTTTCCTAGTGATTGACGCCCCCTCCCAGCCTAGCCGAGCTTCCCTGGCAGTCGGTTCTTGCTCCACCGCAGCTGTGCGGGTCTGGTAGCTGCCCTGGCAGGCAGATCTGTGTAGGTAAGTCCTTCTGCCCTCTACTGCTGGAGAAAAGAAATTACACAAACGGCGTAAGGATGAGAAACTCGACTCAATTTGCAGGGATTTCTTTCCAAAAAGAAGCTGAGAAGCTTGTCTAAGTGGGAGAGCAAATGTATCACTTCTGTGATGCGCAGTGAGATTTACCCATGAGCCTCACTATTAAAATAAGCAAAATTAAACTACTGTTCCTATTCGTAGTCCTGTAGAATGAATACACATTCATTGAAACCGCGTGCAGGGGGGAAAGCTAAATAACCTCATATAAAGTTAAGTGAAACCATATCTGAAAATTCAGTTGCATGGCAGAGAGAATTGATTCATAGCTGTAATTTAATCAGATGAGAAGAGTATGGTAAGCACATAACCTAAAAATGACATCCAAAGTTAAGCCAGTTAAGAAGGCATCAGAATAATCAATATAGCCAAATCAGTAAGGAATAAATCAATTCACAGCCATGTGAATTAATCTCAACAGCTTTGCAAATGCTGATGTGTTTAGAATTGTTGATTCAAAGGTTTCTTTGGAGGATAACAAACTCCCTGCAATTACATAGATTCACGTGTATTTTTACTATGCAAGTGCTGAGTAATTGCCATTCTTAGGCTTCCAATATACCTAAACGAAAGAGACCAAAGGGAGGAGTATGATCCTGTGAGTTACTGACCCTTCTTATCCTCGTCTAACAAAGGATCAAGAATGTGTTTTATTTCAGGCAACTAAAGGATTCTGCTAAAATTGTTGATACTTTAACTTATCAGAACCTGTGTAGTAAGAAATTCAGTTACATCTCTGTTATTCAGAGCATCCTAGTATTCCTGTCTGTAAGAGCATGCACAATTTCAGTGGAATTACTTCTGGGTATGAAGTTGCTTAGACTAAATACTTAGTAAGTTAATGAATTTTATTTAGTATTTTCTAACTACAAGCTTGTAATGAACACTCTCAAATTGGAATACTATGCTCTTATAGCCTGTTAGCTAACTCATTGCTTTCTGGAGTCTATACTTATGCAAAAAATCTGTGACAAAAAAAAAGCATTAATAATTAACTTAATTCTGGTACCTGTATCATACTGACCAAGTTCCCAGCCTACTGCAAGAGAATCCGCAAACTCCAGAACTATCAAGAGCTAAATATGTTCCATGTTGACTGATGAGTGAAGACACCTTAACTCCTTGCTAGGTATAAAAACCTTGTAATTCATCAGTGAAAGATAGCTTAAAAGCCTATGTCTATTGAGAGATAGAAGTTCATGTAGTCTATGTAAATGCAAACAGAATTTTGCTAGAAATCATTGGGAGACAGAAATTACAGCCTGGGAAAATCAAGCTTTAAGGCTGCCCTGGTTGGCTATATAGATAGTGTGTCTTATAGCCATGTCCAAATAACAATGGATGTGAAACTAAAGAGGAAGCACAAAAAGCAAATAAGTGGCACTGGAATTCAGTATCCAAATTGTGCATGAATCCTTGTTACACTTGAGCTAAGGGGAAACTCTCAAATTGGACTTTTTAACAAATGGATGCTGTCTGTACTGCTACCTGTCATTCTGAGCAAGTATTTGAAAGGAGAGTTTGGTCCGTGGCTTTCAGTGCTCTTAGGCTAATTTCCTGCATAAAACAAAAATTATTTCTAGAAGTGATTCTCTTCAGATACCTGGAGACATTTTTACAATACTTGGAAGTTAGACAGGAAACAGCCAATAACATAAAAAGGTTGCAATGCTGTGGTTTTCCAATGCTTTGTATATCTCCCTGCCAAAGCCAGTCTGTTTGCCATTATTTTAACTGATTAAATCATCTGAGCTCATTTCTATTTTGGATACACTTGGATGTCCTAAAGAAGACATTTCTGAAGAGTGAAGGGGGTTGTTTAATAACCCCGCTAGAATATAGGTGTATTATGTGGTAGATGAGTGCAGACTATCCAAGAAGTGATAGTCAAGCGTTGCAAGGTGTTGCCACTGTGTAACCGTTGTACTGTGTAGTAAATTGTCCAAACATCTCAATAGTTTGATTCTTTAAAAGTTAATCCATTTTAAATGTGTAAAAGCACCTCATAAACTATAGCTACAGCAAAGTAAAAACTGCTATGTTAATGAAGATGTGAGAGGGTAACTGAACTAACAATTACATAAGATGCTTCTTACTGTAGCCGTCGATTATAAATAACATTGTAATTGAATTCTCTGTATCTCTGCTTCTGTGCTGGGCACTCACTCCTTTTTCTCCTTCATGCAGAATACTTAATTTTCTAGCATTTTTCCAGCTTTATAAGATTGAGCCGCAGCCATTCAAGCTTTCAAATACCAGAAGTCAGAGCTTGTTTTTCAGCATACTGATGAACTTATTTCAAGCAATGAGTTTATTGGATGTAGGCAAATAAATGTCAGAAAAATCAATTGCCTTTTGTTGGTCAACTATTAGCCATCGTTTAGAAGTGCTTGGTCAACGCAGCAGGGGAAACACTTCTAATGTTAATTGAGACAGATCAGAGCAATTCTTTGTGCTTTTCACCAGTATTAATGAAACTAGAAAAGAGATACATTATGGTCTGGAGCACTCCCACTTCAGACAAATTAATAAAGCTCACTATTATGTTTTTAATCAGGTAATGTAATGTAAAAATAGTTAAATTGGTTGCTTTTACAACTTCAAATTCAGTATTGCTTTAAGGATAAACACACTGTATAACGAACCGTTATAGATAGCCTGCTGTTTTCCATAGGCTCATGATCCCTCTTGTGCAAGCAATGCTATGGACACAGCCAGCCAGGTTATTTTTGTGTTGGCTCACTGATCAGTCTGGGTCTGGCAGGTGCAACGCAATACAAATACGGTTAAGTGGTTTTCAGATCCAACTGAGGCCCAGAAGCAGGCTGCGTGTTTTCCCAACCAAGCCTGGCATCGCGCAGAGCCTGCTCAGGTGGGTCTGGGCTGCATTCCCAGAACCAGGAGTGGGGAGAGCGTGGTGGGGAGACAGAGAGTCAGCTTCTCCACAGAGCTTGCCCAGGTTCAACAGGGCTCGTTGGCCTCAATTTGGTGCCAGCCTTCCTGGATGTGCATCAAGTCATGCTTTCGTGCCTCTGCAAATAAGCCATCCTGGAGCAGTAAGCATAGCATAGAGGCTTCAGAGTTGGCTGAAGCGCAACTCAGTAGTATGTGAGTTACCTGCCATTACTCAGTGTCCCAGTCTCGTATTCCCTTTGATAGTACAGCTGACTATACTTTCAAGTAAATGGAAGATCTATACAGGACAGTAACACTGGCAATCCTTCTGTAGGGATATGAAAAGTTATGGCTAGATTTATCTCCTGTACGTTATTAAGAGAGACAGTGTTAGAAATTCCTGGTATCAAAGAGTTTTGTGATGTCAGTGAAGTTTTGCAGTGCACCATCTATGGGTGCTTTGAAGCCTTCATAAGAAGACTAGGTTACAACAGAATCATTACTTAATTTTTCTTTATTGAGGTAGAATCATAGAATCGCCTAGGTTGGAAGGGACCTTTCAGATCATCTAGTCCAATCATCAGCCTAATGCTACTACTAGAAGAGTGTACATTGGCAATACTGGAATGGTATGCTGGTTGGTAACAGTATTATAAATAAGGCCTTGAGCAATCTCCTCTAACTAGATATGCTTTGACCAAGAGATTAAACTAGATGACTTCTTGAGGGTCCCTTTATCCTACATGATTTTATAGCCAAAACACAAAGACTGTTAGCAATGTCTCTGTTCATATATGACATGTATTCTACATATTTTATATCCAACATATTCTACTGATTACTTGCATCAACTGTTGTTCTTGTGTTTCACTGTGCTACTAGTTAGCAAAGTGGATGTTACCAGCGCTCTGTTTTTATCAAATTCTGTCTTTTACTCAGGTGCATCAATATTGTTGGGGTTCAGTTCACATGAAGTTTATATAATCAGCTTACAAAACTTTTCTGATTTTCACCATTGGCAAACCATATTCTGTAACGCTGATTCAGGCTCCTAGATGGCAGGTAACTGTAATGTGGTGACTTAGTTTGGCAAAAGACAAAGTTTCTCTTTTGGGAAGTGATTTAAGGATGTTTTAAGTGGTTCTGAGTAGAAAAAGCAAAATACTGATTGGTTACAAGTTCTCTATGACAGCTGACAGGCAAAAGTAGCGTGCCAGGGTAGAAGTGATGTATTTTGAACAGTGATGACATGTTGAGTTAGAACATAAGGCAAACAGAATAACAACAGATTGATTGAGAGGGTGAGTGGAAATGTGAAATTTGTGAGAGAGGATGACTGTTGTAAAGTGGCCTTGGTCGCATGCCTGATATGTTTGATTGCTATCTCTGTAGGCCTGGTGCCACTATCTTCAGGTAGAAAAAAAAATATGCATAAAAGATATTCAGCTTTCACTTTTAGCAGTCATGTAGTACTGCAGTAGCATCACCAATAAAGAATGAAAATGTTTGAAAAAGTGAAACTTCTTGAAAGGAGTCTAATGTGGTGGGGGAGGGAAGGATTCCTTAATTGGAGATTGAAAAAAAAAAAAAAATTAATACAAAGTCAAAAAGACTTGCTATTTGCTTGTAAGCAAGCCCATCTGGGTCAAAGCAATGCAATACATCAGTGTTTTATATTGCTATGAAATATAGCTTCCCACTGGAACAGATTTTTCCCTCTACATCTAACAGTTTTCATGACATCAGTTGTTTGAGCCAGGCTGCAGTTCAAGTGAATAATCGTAGAATCATCTAGGTTGGAAGGGACCTTTAAGATCATTGAGTCCAACCATTAACCTAACACTGTCGAAACCACCAGTAAACCATGTCACTAAGCACCATGTCTACCCACCTTTTACATACCTCCAGGAATACCAACTCAACCACTTCCTTCGGTAGCCTATTCTAATTCTTGACAAACCTTTCTGTGAAAAAATTTTTCCTAATATCCATCCTAAACCTCCCCTGGGGCAATTTGAGGCCATTTCCTCTTGTCCTATCGTTACATGGGAGAAGAGACCAACCCCCACCTCTCTACAACCTCCTTTCAGGTAGTGATCATCATGATATAATGATGGGGAAGAAGGCTTGTGACCTGCCAGGATTAGGATGACTTTGATAACTTAGTGTCAATATTATCAGAACTCGTCAGGCATTTCCTGAGCACGTATCTGCTATTAGGTAATGGACTCACTGATCTATACATTTCCAGTTTTGACTTACTCTTCAAAGGTTTATTCTTCTTTATGTTCAAGATAAGTCAAAACTTTGATGGGCCATGAAAGGTTGGCATTGATGACACCTTTGATTTAAATGAAAGGTTATAAGTATAATCCCTTTGGATTGAAAGTCTTGCTGACTGCATAGTATGTGTGCAATGTCAATAGCTATATACAGTATGCATATGGGTCAAAATTAAGCAGTGGTAGTTTAACAGATAAATTTGGGAACTTACTATGCTCTTAAATGAGAGGTTTATATAGAAATATCCCCTGCTGTTTTTTGTTCCTGCCTTTCTTGCTTGGGGCTCTAAACAAAACAATAGTGCTCCTTTAGTATAGTCTTCCACTGATTATTAGTAGGCTGTTTCCTTGATGGCTTTCAGTTTCTTGGCCATTTCCTTTTGATAGACCCTGTCTAATAGACCTTGACCCACACAAAATAAGTGTGAGTATCCAAAATGCAATTTTCCATGGGAAATTGAGGTACTGTGCAGAGCAGTGGGACAAAGGTACCTGCTATGCTGCCACCACAAATACTGTTTCCAGTGTGCTTGATGCAAATACGTGTTATGCTGGATGCTATGTGCTTCAGAGTAATTTGTTATTTATCATATTTTGCATAGTAGCTTTAATTATGTCGTACTGAAAACTATACTTACTGAAAATTTGCTATAAACTGAAGTAGATGTCTTATTACTATTTTGCTGTTTTCATAACTCCAGGGTATAAATACAGTGAAATATTTGTTAGGAGATTTTGAATATTGTAAGCATGTCTTGGTTCTGTGTTTGAAAACTGTCAATTAACAAGTGTTCTAATTAAGAAAAAGGGAAAAGAAAAAATGCAGTTAAAATTGAGGCTCTCCATAAACTGTTCTCTTTTGCTTTTCAAATAATGTATACAGTTCTGTAACATAGCAGAACAATATAAATGAAGCTCTACAAATATAGCATGCCAAAACCAGATTCTAAAACCTATCTACAAAATTATACTCATGTAATTAAAGTAAGAAATTGAGAACATAACTATTTGTGGACTTAGTCATAAAATAACTATACATAATTTAGTCAAAAAAAATCAGTAGTATTCTCCCTGTTTCATGGAATTTCATTTTTTACTAATTTAGTTAGCTAACCAAGCTTAGTGATGTCCACTATCACCTGGTATCACATTCAACAAAGAGAGATAGGATAGAGCTTGGCCAAACTAAGAAATGAATTTGGTACGTTTTGTAAGAAAGACCACCTTTTCACAGAGAATATTTTTAAGTTTTTATGGGATCTTTGAGCAGTACAAACTGACCTAGATCAAATTAATGGTGCTGGAATTTCACCAGTCGAGAATCTGAGGAGGAAGTATTCTCAATTTATTTATTTATTTTTAAAATTGGAAGATACAGAAGACCAAAAGTGTTCCTTTGAGCTCTTCATCAGTCCCAAGATTTCTAGGAAGAGATATACTTGAAGAAGGCATCTCCACAACAGGAGACTCAGTTTATACGCTTTTTGAATTAGATAAGAAGCCTGGAACTCAGTGCACCTCCTTAATGGGCTAATCATCACTTCTTGTTTATTTTAGGATCCATTTCCCTCAGGTCCTTTCCTTTTTGATGCCCCATTTTCAATAAACAGCATTATGTTAGAAGGCCTTATGGGTTGAACTCCCTCAGTTAATAAGGTGCCCTATGTAACAACTGCCTGTATCTTAGGCTTGTTGTCATTCAGATATTAACAGGACAGCAAAAATTAACTTCTACTGCAAAGAGGTGATTTCCCCTGAGTACATAAAATGAGTAATTACACTGGTGAAGAGCTTTCTAACTGTCTCTTCATTAAAGAGTAAAACCAACTCTTCCATACCAAAGAAAAAAGCCTTTGAAAAAGTTCGGAGGTGTCCCAATATGGGTCAGAATTGATTCTTTTCTTTATAAACTGAAATTTTTATAACTCAAGAGAGCTGTTTCTGACCAGGTCCAGTCTGAATCGGTATTTTTTTCCAGCTGTCATTCTTTATGCTCCCTTCTTATGTTGAGCTCCAGCAGTCTCTTCCTTCATGGTTAATAATGTGCCCCTTTTTTTCAGTTCATTGATACCTATGTCTGTGGCTGTCTCCATCTTGGTTTTAATTCTTCTATTGTATATATACATACATATGTATGTATGTATATGTAAATTTTGCACCATTTACTAAGCAGTTATTGGGCTTGGTAGGAGGGCCATAAATAAGGTGATCCCTAAAGTTGTTTTGGGAGCAGGAATGTTGCCTCTGCATCTTCAGAAGGCATTTTAAAGTCTACACCTACATGAAAATAAAGCAATTCTGTAGTCACATAAGAAGGAAATTAGAGGGGTGCAATGAGATTATATAGATTTTTTTAAAAAAAGAAAGGGAGGGGGGGTGGCAAGAGAGTATCATTGGTTTATAACAAGAATAGATACGAAGACCCAGATCAGCTAAATGTGTGGAAGAGGAGAGTGGTTGGTCAGAGTTTAAGAGAGCTGGGAACAAGCGAGCAGATTAAGGAGTCAAGCAGGCAGGAAAATGAGCCACCTCTGAACTGGAGGTGGAATCGGAGGAGGAAAAGAAAAAAAGGGAAAGTGTAAAAGCTGCAGTTAAAGAAGGCAATAAAACTGAATGAGGATGGAAAGCAGTTGTGCAAGGGAATTTGAGAGAGAATGATATATTGCAGGAGTGAGACAGAAAGGATTTTAATGAAGAAGCAAGAGAAGGGCGTGAAACAAGACTAAGAGAACAATGTATTGAATGATTCTCCTTGCTCTTGCTTTCATAGGACATCATGCTCACCCAGCTCCAGTGCTGCCACTGCTTCATGAACAGGTGAGACAAGATGAAGGTGGTGACTTAACTAATAACACTGTTTATTCTTCTTTTGAGCATCAGATGTAATTTGACTGTTAGTGTATTTCTGGCTGGGTGTTTCAGGAAATACATGGTTACAGATTAAAGGTAAATCCATACCAGAAAAAGAGAGGCTCCTCAATTCACCCTATCAAAATACTGCAACTAGCATTTGGGCAAATTCTGTTGGTTTATGGCTTGTGAGATTCCAGTCTTTTAGTGCTGCAGAGGATGTAAACTGGCAGGTTTTTCACTTGTGTGGATTATTATGTACCCTGTGAAAATCTCATTGCTTCCATAGTGAGGAAGGCAAAGTAGAAGAGATGGAGCAAAGGGTTATGGATGTTAATGAACTTGGGATGGGCTTCAGGAAAATGACTGGAGGTACAGTAAGATCTAGAAATGTCAGAACTGAAAAGTAAAAGAAAGAGGAAAGATCAAGAAGCAGAGTAATATTTCAGAAACATAATGGTTACTGGTAAAAAGATGGCACAGCACAGACTTGAAAGCACGTGTAGTTGTTTTAGGGGAGGGAAACGAAAGCACAACAAGATGGTAATAAGCAATTACTGGGAATTTAATTCCATTCTGTGTTTCTTCTACACTTTAAAATGATAAAACACACAAGGCAAATCAGTGGAGGAGAAAGTCAATTACAGTAGCAAATCAATTAGGGTAAAGAGTCTAACCAATCAAAACTGCAAGGTAACTAATGAAGGACAATTAACAACAAGAAGTGGATCCAGTGCTGCTCGGATTCAAAAATGAAAGGAAGACACAGAAGTGACATCAAGCTTTAGAGGCTACAGGGAATGCTCTATTCAGAGGGAAAATATGCTGTGGGACTGAACTCTGTATCCAGTGGGCTTTAATAGCCAACCTCAGGGTGTACCAGGGTGAGGGAAAATGACTTTATAAGCTTCTGTTTTTCTACTAATATTTACTGTTAGTGTAGTAGTGATAGTCTAGTGCCCCATTCTATTTGTCTGTTACCAATCTGACAGCTGATTCAAAACCATCTCAGCATGCCCTGTTGACAGCTGTAGGCTTTAGTTATACCCCTAACCTCTTTGAACCAGCTGTATTTAAACTATTTGAGACTAGGTCTCCACACTACAAGTTACTATACTTCTGAAGATGGACAATATACCAGATACGTAACATCATAACAAGGCAGCAGTGTGCCTAAAATTACCCATTGCAAACAGTCTCCAGGAAGGAAAGTGTCCATGTGCCATTGCCAGTCTTAAAAGTCATCTAATTGTTCCTTGACTAGTATGTGAATGTAAGGAAAGAACAGCTTAGTGTAAATCTGCCTATGTTGATTCTTATATAAACATTTTACATTACAGATCCTTCTTAACATCTGTGAAGGACCAATGACCTTTTTGGTAGAGGCCAAAAAGAAAATGTTTGCTGTGGAAGAGCAGAGATTAGTAATCCAAACTGTGCTACTAATGGTGTTGACATCTTTTATAGATTTCCATTCAGTCTTGGCTCATACTTGACATTCTTCCTTATATCAAAGCACACTTTATTCTAAATTGTCCCCACAGAGAACAGCCCTGCTTGATATATTCAGAATTAGATTGGCTAGATGATCTTAATTCCAGAAAGTACTGAATTTGTCTGTGGTTCATCTATAATGCACTAAAAGGAAAATTCCCCAGCTAGACAAGTAAATTATTAACTCATAAGTCTATGTGTTGTAATTTGTGTATAGTAATAGCTTATCTTTAAGTAGGATTGAAAATGTGGATGGAGAACATGAATCGAGTCAGAAATAATAGGTCGTTTTCAAACAGAAGGACAAATTGTGAAGCTGGATTTAGCAGGAGAGCTCAGACTTTTGCCTACCTGAAGGGCACTCTGCCAGTCATGGACACACTGAGGCTGTTACTACTGGTGCTGCAGCAGCTAGGAAGCAAAGTTTGAGGTTAATACTTAAGATAAATCCAGATGTCTCGCTCCCAGCAGATACAGTCAAAAATAGAGTCAAGGTGATGGACACTATAAAGGAAACATTTTAAATTTATTTATGTTTAATTGAGTTGCCAGTGATACCAACAACTGTATTCTTGCTTTACAAAATTCTGGATTCTGACACAAAGCTGTTTCGTTAGTTGGTCTGCCCATATGTCTGGTGTGGAAATACTCAGCAGCTTTTAAGTAGGAGCTAGTTATTTTTACCTCTAATCCAATTTACTTCTCAGGAACCCTAAATTTTTTTGATTGAAGAATACCAATTTTATCCCTAAGCCCCAAAACAAATCAGTTAAAGCCGTAATCAATAATTATTCTCTATCTTTAGGGTTATAAATCTATACATAATACACATTGCAAGCACGTTGAAGTAGTCACTGTGCTGTAATAAGCTTGATAGCTCTGGTCTTTGCACTTCTTTGTCATTTGTATTGTTTTGGTCTCTCAAAAATGCTTTGCTCTTGTGAAGTGGATGCTATTTATTTGGAGCGTTTTACCTGTGTAAAGCAGCCAGCAAATCCCTTTTTTTTTTTTTTTTTTTAATACAGCAGTCATGATGTGTTGATGCTGAGGTTCTTTTCCCTCATGGCCCTGCTGAACAGAGTCTGCTGTGGCGGATCAGGACTGTTCTTGATTTTCCTGTCTGCTTACTTAGCTAATTAAAATAACAAATCTTCACAGCTGTCTGCTTTGGATTCATCCTTATCACCATAAACTAATTAAAATAATGCAACTGATTGCAACTCATTAAATATCAACTATACTTTTCATATAATTATAAAACTTAAAAAAACCCCACACAATAAAAAAAAAACTTGGTGGTTCTTTGCTCTTTCTGCCTTAGCTAATTGTAACTGTTTTCTTAAGATGCCTACATGTCAATTTACGATTTCATCTCTGTTTTTTTTTCTCTGATATGTTCTTGCAATTGTATTTTTGTAGCTTCCCATTCCATCTTTTCTCCTGTCACCCTTAAGTTTTCTGAAGGGTGAACATCAAAATACTCACAGTTTTTATTCAGTTTAGTTGGGCACCCTACAGAATGCGTGCTTATCCAAAGTTTTTCAGTCAACTTAGTGGACTGAGGAAATTGCAATAAGAACTATAATTCAAGAAAACATTTGAGTGCTGGCTTAATTTTATTTCCCACTGGTACTTTTATTCATGTGCTTTAATATGATACTGATTCAAGACTGTGGTTGTACGTAAAATTACTTCTGAAATGAAAGAGATGGAGTTTTCTTACTGGAGAGACAGTTTTTGTATCCAAACTAATATATGTGTCACCTAAAAGCCATGGGGATCCTAATGTAACTGATTAGGCAAGCATATCTGTGCTTTGATGCTCTCTTTATAAAAACAGTAGGAATTCAGTGCTACTCTCTATTAAAAAAATAGCTCTCGCCAATTTTACTGGGGATTTTTCCTATACTGTAACTTAGTATTCTTCTCAGGGAATAATATTTCTACACACTTTTGAAGCAAGTTTAATCATTTATTTACTGCAAGACCTTCACTTTTAATTAGGTCTTTCCTGTCTTTCTTTTCTTTCTTTTTCCCCAAGAGAAAATTTCCATACACTCTTCTGTGCTGAACTCTACTTCTGTTTTGGCAGACCTAGTTTTAAAGGGCTTCCTTATCTCTTCAACAGCTGACAGACACTTTTCCAGTACAAACAATTAATACCTTTCTGTTTTCTTTGTTCTATTTTTGCCCATTCACTGTTTTCCAGTTCTAAAACAGTGTGTGGCCAAAAATGGACAACAAACATAAAAGAAGATCCAGGTTCCAATTTGTTCATCCCCAGTGTCTGTCTTCAAATCTGAAATTGCTTTAAAAGCCCGAGAAAGACTTATCACACCTCTGCACACCAAAAGCAGTAAGAGGGGATCATTTTGCTTACCTCTGCAACATCCCTTGCTGCAGCTGCCAGGAGAAAATGATTGTATACAGGGTTATTCCATAACGTTTTAAAATGCTTCCTCAAGGAAGATACCTTAACATGTGCCCCAGTTGTCCTTCCAAACAAGGATGGCTGTCGGAATTGTGTTTTGTGGCTTGCAGTTGTAGTTCTTTGCTCTGTGCTCAGGCTAGGCAGGTGCTTCTTAAATGGCGTGCAGACCGGTGGGATGGGAACTGCACTTGCAAATGGCTGGTCATACAGCTACCTGCCTGTTCTTTAGCATAAATACCTGCTTTGTGACCTTAATTAAGGCGATTTTGCAGGGAAGTTTGGCATGTGGTTTCCTCTTTACAGGTATAATTGCATGTTCATGATTATGTAAACATCTTGCTATTTTGACAGCCCTTGTGTATGTACATTGTTAGAATCCATCACTTTTAGCCATCTACAGTTGAAAATATAAGATTAAAATTAGGTATTCTGCCTTTTTCCCTTCTAGTATGAAATGTGCGAAAGAACTGAAGTGAGTCATAAAGGACAAGGAATATGTTCTAAAGGAGCAGTTCCCAAAGTTTCTTGCTTTGTTCTGAGTTCTTAAAACTAGTCTCTCCTTTCCTTCCGCTTTTATCTTTAGCAGACTTGTTTTTCCATGCTCCTCTACCAAAGTAAATGCCAGCGAAAGCCTAAAGTGTTCAATTTATAACATCTTTTTAAAATATTGCAGGTACAAAGACAACATATCAAAGGGAAACACAATGAAGCAGGCATTATTATTAATGTTTTCCGTGTTGTTTAAATAATAAGAAACAATCAAAATACTATGTGACTTGCTCTCTTTCATTATGCTGCTAAGCTACAACAATGGTTTACCTTTTTAAGTTATTTAATTTGAGCTCCCTGCCCATTTTTCAGTATAATAACAGTGAATGGACATCAAAGTTTACTTTGCTCACTCTTGACAAAATTCAAATGAAGAGCAAAACAATGATTTAAAGGAGCACCTGGGGAAATCGAAGTCTGGTACTAGCAGGAAGCGTGTGCTTACTCCACAGTTGCTTTTTGTCAGTTGAGATGTTGGTAAGCTTCAGTTAAAAGTCTGGTTTACTTATTTTCAGTGGTGAGTAGGGCAGAGAAAGCCAGTCGTGAAGAGAAATGCGGAGCTTAAAGGTTCAGTCAGACATCAGGCTTAACTCATTCCTTCACCACAAAGCTATGTTTTGTTGGATTTGAACTTGAGTTCATCATCACCTGACAGTTCAATCAAAAGCGCTCTTCCTTTTGTTGTGAAGCCAGGTGGCAAAATATCTTCTGTGAAAATTGGACCCCTGATCCAACTCTGAGTTTTCACTGATTGTAGAGTATTCATTAAATTCTGTGCCTGAATTCAGGTAGTGCTTTTATTTGTTGGTACACATATGTGTATATCTGATACATCACTATCAATAGGTGGCATGAACTTTTATTTTATTTTTAGAGAGGGATTTAGTATTTGGCATATTTTCCCCCATTTCCTTTGTGTTTTATAAATTATACTGTCTTTAACGCTGTCCTTGTTTTGTCATAGATATTAAGAGGTATAGCTTTCAGTTCGGTTTTCTGGCATAGTCAGTTCATTGAGATGTGCAAGCAAGTTAATAGGCTAGTCTTCATGGCCACAAGTCATTCTCAAAACAATCTGCACGTTCAAAACTGAAATCACCATGAAAAGCTTTACCTTGGAAAAAGATAAAGCAGACCTGTCAGAGACAAGTCAACACCTTTCCACATGAGAGCTATCTTTACTCATGCTTGGAGAAGACTGTGATCGCTTCCCGTTTCACTGAACAAAACTGAAAATAAAAGTGAGCGTGTCACTTGTGGTTTAATTACATTTTCCACCTTTTCACCCTGATCTAGAATGACTTTCAGATTGATGGGTAATTCGGTGCAACCTGCGGTTTCTGAAGGATGCTACAGAGGAGGAGTGAACTTAGCACTGGCACTGCCAGGTGCATTTTTTTCAGAAATTCGCTATGTTGCCCAAGCGTTGCTCATGCTCTATCACAGGGGGCACCTATCCATCTATGCCATTCACCAGCTACTGCAGTAAGGGAATGAATTTTGCTCTTCCCTCCTCTGTCATTGTACATTTTGATCCACCTTCAAAAATCAGAGTCTACAACTACATACGCAAGAGGCAGAAAATTAGTGATACCAGTATTTGTACATCATTATGAGGAGTAGTTACTCTGTTTCATATGACCCGTGTGACTTCATTTGAGAAGCTACATTTTAATATGGCCATCATTAATTCTTTCAGGAATAATGTAACAAATAGTTTAAGGAATAGCAACTGTGTCTCAGGAGCTGACAACATGGTGTCCTTTTGTGCAACCCTTCAAATTTGTTAGCTTTGGCAATTTCAACAATATCAAGCTTACATTATAAGTTGCTTCAAAGAGCCTTTTAATAATGCGAGCAAGAGCAGTTTTTTGCTTCAATTTGCTTTTCAAAGGCATTCCTCTCAATTTGTTTTTTATTTATTCTTTTAAAGACCTTTAGTCTTCTGTATTAAGGTGCTCCTGAAGCAGGAAATACTTCTTTAGATAACAGTTCATGACAAATGATGCCCCAAGGCACCGATTTGCTTTCTTCACCACTGCAAGAAAATCCAGATGATAGACAGTTGGGAACATACATTCTTACACTCTTCTGCTGTCTCTTGTAGGAAGAAGCTACAGGCATCACCAGATCTCTTCACCTTTCTCATGAAGGCTGTGATTCATGCAATCACCTTTTTCATCAACAACCCTTTGTGTTTTCTTTGTACTTTTCTATTGAAGGTACTGCTACCAGCTGAAAATTACAATTACATATACAAATATGTAATAACTTTCATCCAGACCATATATAAATCGATGCAGTCATTTGGATATAAGAGTTGAGGATGAAAAAGACATTTTAAATACGTGTAAGATTCCCTACCTTGAGCTGAGATTTCAGAATCCAGACTGAGCTTAAGGAGCTAAGTACTTTCTTCACTTTTTCTTTTAATGTGAATGATAAACATTTCAATGAATAACGGCCCTGGAGAAGACACGTAATGCTCAAGTTTACTGGAATATTTTTCATGTTCTGTGGCTTCTGAAGTAAAGGTTTAAGATACTAGATAGTAATTCTAATCTTATAATCAATTTTGGACATAAGTCACATTAAAATCAATTGGGTCTTTGTTTGATCCAGTACTGTAGTATCACTCTTAATTTTTTTATTTTGCTGCAAGCACTTCTGACATCATTTACCCTCTCAAAGATTTATGATGGGGGGAAAATGTGCAGGGTTAAGAAAATGATAGCATCAGTGAGGCAATTCTTTGTAATAGTTATGTTTAATGCAACAAAAAATTACTAGTTTGCACGAGTTTGTATTTGTGTACTGTCATAATTTGCCACTTCAAATGCAAGATTATATTTAGAGATAGATGACTTTGTCATTAAACGCTTTATTTTGCTACACAATGCAGGGAACAGATCTCTTTGGGAAGCTGAGGGACATTCAGGCACAGAGAGCTATAGGGGACCCTGAGTTCAAAGGTTCTCAGTCTGACGGTCCTAGAGCTCTTCTTGGGACCATCCCTTGGATGTCCCATCTGTTATGACAACTCTTATGACTGGCAGTGATTCAGATCAACACATCATTTCCCAAACACCACGTTTGCTTAAGACTTGATAGGAGTAGGACTACCCAAAGCATTGTCTTTTGTCACCCAGGATTTCTGCATGGTGGCATTTCAAATGCTTTTGACTAATTTTAGGAGAAAGATTGATGTTATATTACATTTTTTTAATGTAATAAAAAGCATCGAGTTTATCTCTAAGAACTAATCTACTCAAAAGTTACTGCTGCTGGAAACTACATTAGAGACGCATGAATGGTAATGCAATTCTGTGTCCTGTAGGTATGTGGTAGGAAAAATTTGGACCTTCTGTAAGCTTTTTTTTTTTTTTTTCAGAACTTTTCTTCCAGCTTTTTTTGGAAATAAGATTTGTCTGCATAGGAGATGAGGCATGTATCCCTGTACAAAGTCTCATTGTCAGGATGTTGTCCTTGTAGGGTTGTGCTGCAGCAGAAGAAACAGAAGGGAAGAGATGACATGGGTTTGAGGAAGTGGTGTTAAAAAATCATTTTTACATACGAAGTCAAGGTGCCTAAGGTAGAAGATTATTACTTAGGTTCATATACTGTATGTGGAAAGGGAGATGCACAACTTAAGGGACAGTTCCACAGTAACTGAGTCAGTTGTATGGTACATTTTCTCTGGGCTGTGTTACTGTGTGAACACCTTATTGACACAAGGGAGATGACATAAAGGGCACGGTGAGGGTTCTGTTGTGTCACGTGTTCTTTGGTTTCTCTGAAAAAGTTCAGGCACCATCTTCTGAAAGCTCATTCTGAGAGATGCCAGGCCTAAAGTCATCTCTGTGTGTCCCCAAAGGGTGAATCAATAGGCTGCTGAGACATAATTACTTACCTACTGTTCCTAAATTGTTAACAAATCATGCAATTGTTCATTTCTACCAGATGCGAAAAGGGGAATGGAAACCTTGTTGGCTGATACTAGTAACTCATATTCTAGTGCCCAATTATGATTCACGATTGCAGAAAATTTCATAGCAAAATATTTTCTTCACAGCTCCAAAGCCCCAGCACACAATGCTTTGTGTACAAACATTCAATATTCCTGCTTGCTAAGGTTATTTCCATTTTCCTGCTCAATTTATATAAATATTTTATATCTACTATTGCAAATGTACTCTTGGTTTTCTTTCACAATTCCAGTAATGTATTTGACATGTAGGAGCATTTTCAATGTGAAAAACTTACAGCTCTAATCCTGCTCTCCTAATGCACAGAATTTCACATGACATTTTTGCCAGTGCACATGCAGGTCAATAGGATGATTTGAGCCAGTCAGATTCTACCCTTGAAGATTTTCTTTTAATTGTGGGTTGATCACAAGACTAATCAGCAACAGATCTGTGAGAAATATTAAGTCCTTATACTCATGGAAGAGCAGGGAGAGGGGCCAGAAAAAGCAAATGCTTTGTGGCTGTGGAACAGAAACTTCAGGTTGTCAGAGCCCTGAGGTAAAATTATTCCACCTTCCTTTTACTGAAGGGAGCAAACCAAAAGACATCAGATGCCTCCAATTAATAAAACTGAGTTTTGGTAGACTTAAAAAAAAAAAAAAATTGAACAATATAACTAAAAGAAGGTAATTAAATAGAGAAAATCTATATACTTTGTAGATTAAACAAGTCTTAAAAATGAATGTGTTCTCTCCTTATTGTGCCATAGCTAGTCAGGTCCTTTCCTCTAGCCCTGTTTTCTAGCCAAGCAACTTTCTAAGGTGTTGAATCACTTTAGGCAACTTTTACTATGAACAGAGGTAGGCAATGTACTAGTTAAAATAGAAAAGAAACATTTCTTGGTTATTATACCTAACGAGTAGCTAGTAGGTGGGCATTAATTTGCTCACCACCTTTGATGTCTTTGTTGCTTTGTGGTTGTCAGGCAAGAAGTGGTCAACCTCCATGCCTCCCTGCAAGGGGTTGATCTTCAGCATCAATGAATTGCCATCCTTCAGCTGTTTTTTCTACAGGACTTCATAATTTTTCATATTAGTGTTTTTCTCTTGAACTGCAATCTATCCCCATCTCAACCATCTAATCTCTGTCTGAGGTTTTATCTTTTACCTGATTATTCGTGGCTCATATCTACACACTTTCTAACAGCTGGTTCCTCAGAAGTTTGAGAAAGGTTGTTCAAGTTGCATGTTGTATCACACGCAGCTGAACCCCTGCAGGGAAGGTTACAGTTTCCTGAATGCTAAGAAAGTGTTTTCCCATTGTTTCTTGGGAATGTTTTGGCATGTTTCTGTCTTTCCTCAGAGCAAACCCGATCTGCAGTGACAGTGCAGATCACTTGGCTCATCCCCGCCTGGCTTTTCCCACAGTGTTCCTGTGATGCTCTCAGGAGAGCCAAAGTCTCTCTTTCCTCTGGAAATCACTGCCTGACCCAGATTGTCTGAGGTAAACAGGCAACCTTGCTCTCTACTGCCTAGCTGTACCTTTCGCTTTATTAAAGCGGTACATGCAGTATTTGCCATTAACTCTGAACAAATGAATCAAACAGTTCTGCGATCTGCCAGAGGTAATAAGATTTTTGACTGAGCTGTCTGCAAATGGATCTTAAAGCTAGATATACGCTTTGGCTCCTTGATGTTGCGCTGCCAGGCACGCCGGCAGCCAGCCAGTAGGAGGTTGTATTACAGTTACATACAAAATGACTTCATCATCAGGGGTTTTTTTTATGGCTGTCGAGATCTTTGAGCAAACCAGTAGGGAGCAGAGACCCTGTTGGCAATTCCGATTCACAGGTAGGAAGAGGAATGCTGAAATCCTCACTGACAAAAAAAAAGATGTGTAGTAAGTTAAAAGAAGATACCTCAGTGACCCTGCATAGAAAAGAATACATTTGACTTGGGCGTGTCAAGAACAGGTGTACTTGAAAATAAGGTTTTCCTTCCGAGTGGAAAATCGTAGGCAGGGACATTCTGGAAACAAAAACCTTGAGCCTTTGCTGGCAGAAATGGATGCTAAAAGTGTTGTTTTTTGTTAACTGTAATAAGATACAAAGTTGTTGGAGCCAAGGGAGCATTTGTTAACAAGCAGGTTTGGGGCTGACCAGGAGTGTCCTGCTGGGAATGGCCACAAATCTGATGATTTTCCAAAGGCTCATTTGAGGAATAGTGCTGAGGTGATCAAAGCTCAGCAAAGGAATTTCTGGGCTTGTCGCTTTAGGTTTGGCAAAGTGTATTAAGGGACAAAAGATACCACATTTACCACATTTAGGTAGATGAGTTCATAGGAGTTTAAAAGGAATAAAGAAAACATAAATCTAGAGGCTTGTCTTTTTGGTGAGTTTTCTGAGAGTTGATATCAAGGAATAAGGCTTTTGTAGCTTGCTACTTCACATATTCAGCAGAAACCAGTAATAACAGATAAGTGTTCCACATTTGGTCAGGTAAATATTAGTGATTTGTTTAATAATTAAGCCGGTTCATTTCATACTAACTTCTTTTATTTTTCTGGAGCAAGGAAATAACTTTCAACTCCTTTTGCTTTCTAATAATGTAGGTCCTGTGGCATTGTGTGTGTTGAAATTTCCTGCAGAGAAGTCTAAGCGTTCAAAAATGTGCTATCCCTGCCTCCAGGTTTTTCTGGTTGTTTAGCTTTTTCTTTAGTTGTAAAGGCTTTTGATAATAGAGCTGGCTGAATACTTTCAGAAAAAAATAAAAGAAAAAAAAAAAACAAAACAAAAACACAAAAAAAAAACCAGAAAAAAAAAGAATTTTCATATAAAAATGCTATTTTGTTGAGCCCCAGATGTTTCATTCATAACGTCTCTGGTTCAAGTGCTTGCCAAGCCCAGAGCAGGGTGCCAGGTGAAGAGTGTCTGGATTCCTGACGGATTGTCCTAGGGGGCATGGATGCAGGGAGCTGCCAGAGCTTCAGACTTTGGTCAGTCTTCTGCCGCCTGAGCCCGAGAGCCAGCGTTTCCTGTTGCTCCTCAGTGAAATTGTCATCTTTGCTCTGGTCATGAAAGCTGACAGGAACATCAATATCACTAAGTGGTTGCAGGGCCTGGGGAATTTAGCACATGTTAGTTTTTGGTCTGATTTGGACTGTAACTTAGAGTAAAACAAAATCAGCCATGAATGGAAAGCCTGCTTTCTAGCCAGCTCTTCTGTAGCCCTCACCTAGTGCTAATGAGGAAAAGAAAATTGCAGTCTCTTGTGCTGGAGTCAGTTTACACTCGCTTCTATTTGATTTTCTATAAGGCCAGTTCGAGTTTCATCACCATTAATGCATTTAAGACTTAATGCAAATAGTCATTAACGTTTGTGGCTGGTATCCACTAAGAAAACCCCACAGAAAAATGATGACGAGAAGATTGTAGGCTGAGAGATCAATGTGGTAAAAATTGTGTTTCCTCTACTTAGCTGAGTGGAGACCTTCAGGCTTTTCACACTTCCAGGCTTTCACTGTCTAAACTCTACCATCCAGCTCAGCAGCCAGTGGTACAAACTAGCATGGGTATCACCGTGTTATTGGTCTCTTGCAGTTGATAAGGTGAGCATTAGAAATGCTGTCTTATCCAAGCAGAGTAAGATGGGATTCCTTCCCGTAGGACAGGAAAAAAAAACGTATTCCTGTTTCAGTGCTGAACGGCTCATGTTCCTTCTGTCCCAAACAGGCATGAGTTTTTTGTCTTGCATTTATATTCTTAATTTGCCCATAATTGCTTTCAGGCATCGCATCTGAGGCCAGCCTTCATTAATATGTTAATTGTGCAGTCCCTCCCAGTGGATTTTTCAAAAGCTAAGAGTAAACAGAAGGGTTTATTCCCCCACCCTTCCCCCAAGCCCTCTAAACAGAAAAATATTATTTAGATGAGATACTTGACTAGGCTTGGGTCTCCATCATGAAGGAGCACATTTATTTCACGTTTTTGGATCTGCCCAAAGTAGCCGATCAGAATCTCTCTGTCAGAACAGATCAGGGACTCGTGAGGTCAGAACAAAACTTCAGGTTTTTTTAGGTACAGTTTAGAACCATGATCCGCATTTCCCCCATTGTATACTGCATGGATATGCTAAATGGATAAAAAAAAAAAAATCTGACATTATCAAGGTACTACAGGGAATTACCCACACACTTGCTGTTAATTAATGTGAGATGTGCAGAGGATTTGCCCACACTGCTTTGAAAATCTCAGCTAAAACATTTTAATGGTGAGTATTTTCAGGGAGTGAAAAATAAAAGGTGCCCTGTAAAACAGGCTCCTTAACTGTTTATTGCCTCTCTCAGCTCTTGAGTAGGATTTATAGAAAGGTCATTTACCGAAAAATCTTACAGAGTTCATTTTAGAGTTGTCCTGAAGACAGCCCTCAAAGCTTTCCAGTTAGGAAGGATGAAAGACAACAGGAATTAAACATTTTTTTAATTATTTAAATGATTTGTTGGAATTAGGATTCTTCCAGCAACCTCTCTTTCTCTGTTAGGACTGCTGATAAACTGTGCAAGGAGAGGCCAGCAGCAACAAGGTGCAAAATCAATTCACTGCCGCTTCCTTTATTTCTCTCTTCCTTTTATTCTGCCACAGGTGGGGGCAGCTTGTGAAATTACTGTGGGTTGGCTGACTGAGTAGGGATGTTAACTGTCAGCTATAATTGCTGTGCTAAAGGCTTCCTGAAAAAGTTTGTGCTTCTGTATCCATTGATAACCTTCTTATCTTTCCCTGTAAAGTTTAACCCTTTTGGTTCCCCCTGCTGCTGACTGTCATCTTTCCCAGTTTTCTCAGTCCGGCCCATAGACTGTAACTGCCCTCTTCACCTGCCCAGTGCATCCTGCTTTGGCCAAAGGCTCAGCGAGCCTCTGACACACCATGCATTATTCATTTCACAGGTACAGAAAACAGAAACTAAATCATGCCAAGAGGGATTCTGGCTGCGTTAGGACCCATTCCAGTAAAGCATGGGGGGCACATGTGAGCAGATAAAAATGTGTGCAGATACTTGCAACAGATACAGAGGACTCATACCTGGCTCCTTTTCCTTCTATTTAAATACAACTTCAAATGTATCCCCATCCCCAGTGCTTAGATATTGATGCTTATATTGCTCATCCTTGCAGGTTACATGGATGCAGGATGGTCACAACAGGCATATGAGAAAATCATTTTGGCAGCCAGAAAACAAAACAGATGCCTACCTCTGCTCATTCCCTACGCTCTCGCAAACTCACTCAGTCCATCAGATTCTTTATTATAAGTCAGATTCATTCAACAGCTGATATTGTTACTCAGGTACCTCATCTTTTCTTCTCTGAAACTTGCTGACTTGTGCTCTCTGTCAGTCTAGCTTTTTGGATCCATATAGTTTTTCACCCTGTACGTAATGAGTATCTGTTCCTTATACGTAATGGCATGTGCATTCAGTGTGACTGCACTGCCTGCCTCTGTATGTCAGGCACTGACAATGAGATGCTGTGCCTTTATTTTTCATCTAAATATTTCTCCTGCTTCTGGTTACCTGGATCTTTCATGGATCTGTATTATCTCCTTTCTGGTCCATGTGCCCGTTTGCAGAGTATTGATAAAAATTGATTTTTGTCCTGTGAGTAAATTGTAATCAGATGAAAGGAATTGCTCCTACAGGATGTATGAAGGATTTCTGCAGAAAGCACCAGAGGACCGTTGAGAGTATTTTTCATAGCTCTGAAGACTTTCATATAGGTTTGCTGAAGATAAGTGAGACGAGAAGGTGCTGTGGACTTCATAAATAGGGACTCAGGGACTTTACATCAGTGTGGTACTTCTTATCTAAGCTGGTATGGCACCAACAGAGGTGTGCTTAGTCTGCAACTAAATCCTTGTTTGAGGTAGTATTTAATTCTTAGTCTTCTCCTCATCCCTAGCCATTCTCCATAAATTACCTTCAGGGACCCCGAGTGATTCTTTCATCAAAGCTTTATGGAACAGACGTATTTTTATATCAATCCACCCTTTGTATAAAGTAATGACTTCGCTTTTAGTAGTAGAGCAATGAGTGTAACTTCATATTTTTATGAATGCATACAATGCTGAGTCCATTCTTGGTAATTTTCCTAGTAAAGTTAATTTTACTTTGCTTTTCCTGTTTTGATTTTCAAGCATAGTGAGTCACGTACTAGTACTTATTGTAGTAAATAAGGGTCAGGTTGCACAGAGGATCTCAATCACGGTGTCTGTGAGGTCTGTCAGGTAAGGTAATCTTTTCCAGCAGGATTCATTTGATTCCCAGCTTTCCCATACATAAGGATATATGCCCTGTAACTGGCCCAATTTAACAGTTTGTGTTCCTGGAATCAGTGAAAGTATCTCTTTGTGTGGTTTCCAGCATTGCCCGTCTATGTCACATTTATGAGCTGATCTGCAAAATAGCTATTAAAATAGAAAAATTATAAGTATGTGTCAGATTTGAGAATGAGGAAGTCCTGTAGCTAGTGCTGCATTTGCCCTACTTTGTGACTAAAGCCCATGGTCGAGGCGCACGTGCCCCTTGCTTCACAGTGCACTGGTCAGCGCTCAAAGAAAGGATTGTCACGCTCTGACACATGGCAATAATAGCTTCAAAGAAATCTTAATTTCTTAATTTCTATTCAGTGTGTTAATCTTTTTCAGTTTTAAAGAAAACAATTTAAAACAATCTGGAAGGCATGTAAAAAGTATTTTAAATCAGTGATATTTATAGCTGCTTCATTTTTTTAAAAGTCCCTATTCTTAACAACCAATAACAGCAATTCAGTACCAATACAGTTCCTGCCAGTAACCTTCTCCTAGGAAAAAGGATTTCGGTAAGCTTTATCACTCAGCGTAGCCAACAGAAATATTTGATATTAAGAGCGGTGGAACCAGAAATCTACTTCAGATGTCCTTCAAACAGCGAGATGAGGAATTCAAGGGGATATGGAATAGGAAACTCAGAAAATGGAGCTTGACTTTGATACTTACTTGGTGTGATAGAGTAATTTACTCTCCATATAGATCTTACTGTATAAGAAAAAGGAGGAAAAAGGAAGCAGTAATGTGTCACCTTATCTAAATAAGGTACCTGTCATTCCTGAAATTCTGTTTAAACTATGATGGATGTTCTTATTCAACAAGAGAGATTTTTTTCCCCCCACAATGAAAGCTGATCCTTTCAAACAGAAAAAGACTATGATGAGACCGAATTTCCTGCTTATGGATGAGACTGAAACAATGCAGAAATAGCTGCAGAGCTATTCCCCAGGGGTTCCCTTCTGACCATTTGCAATGTGTATAGCTGCAGAAAAGGACAGTGATTTGAATAGAAAAACAGCTGTGCTAATTGTCTTGCCAGAAACATCTGCATTCTTTGAAGTGGTAACATACTCTCATGATGTGATGTGTTTATTTCCTGAGAAAATTTTGTTTTCTTTTCAGTTAATTTTGATCGACTGGTCTGTCATTCCAGAACTTAATCTTTCTGCTAATTATCCATGGTTCTGATGTTAATGCTTTGCTAATTTAACTAAAGACATTAGCTGGAAATAGATCTGTAGTATTTACTCTTTATTTATTTTTTTCCCCCCAAAGCAAATGCTTTTTGTATAGCTGCTTCTTGGACACTGTTTTTAAAACAATTAATCTGGCTAGTGCATTGACCTATTCCTCAGTAATCTGGAAGACAGTTCTCCAAAATGTGTGGTGAACCTCTTCAGCATTAAAATCGTGTGCTACACTCTGCATATCATACAGTAAATTCAGTGCTTTCTACTTTAGACTAATATAAGTAGGTATAGTAACAAAAAAAATGCTTGTGCTATAGTAGTGTCAATTAAAACCTACTTCAGCATGGTAAAACAATGTAAATTAGGCCACTTCATGGAAATAGGGCTATCTGAGAAGGCTTAATGTTACAGTGATATGCATGAGTGTTTTGGGAAGAGGGGGGGAAATAGGAATGGACACTGACTGCCTGTATCACAAATTGCTAGCATTTTCTGTGTTTTTTTGTAACTTCAGCTGGGAAGCCAGGGACAAACCCAGCCACCGTAAAGCTCCAAAATAACTTAAAATCCATAACTCATTAGATACGTTAAGTCACTGAAGTCAGGAGGGGTGCTCCCATGCACACTACTAGCTGATCAACCTGTCGTCATTCTTGAAAATATAATCTTTCCAATAGATGTGGGCGTTCCTTCTTTGATGCTTGGAAAATTCAGTGAAATTCAGTATGCTCTGGGCAATCCTGCTTCGGCAGGGGAGTTGAACTAGATGATCTTTATGGTCCCTTCCAACTCTAAAAATTCAGTGAAACATTTGCACTACAAGTATCCTTCAAAGTGGTGATTTTTAGGAATGGTGATTTAGAAGATGACTATATATCCATGCACAAAAGGATATTTGATGACCTTTGTGTATTCTTTTGTCCAAAGTTGTTGAGTACTGTACCTACAGTGAGATGGTGTTACTTATAGGAAATAAAAATGAGCAAGGGTTTAGGCAGCTCATTCTTACAGCCCACCCACTGGAACTACAGGCTTCGTGTAAAAATGAACAAGTTGCATTTATAGAAAACTTATTGAAAGACCTTCCTAAACTGCTTTACTGTGCCTAATATACACTGTGGCTCTCAGGAGCCAATTATGGTTCTAGGGATACAGCAGGGTTTTGCAGGCCTGCCTAGATGTCCTAAACCCTGCTCTGACTGAAAATACTGCAGAAACAAGTTCATTTACACCTCTTCGATGTGCTGTTTCATTGTTTACATGGTATTATCATCAAAGAGTATGCTGCTCATTAAACATGGGAGAACCTGAGAGACAGGACCTGGAACACTTGCTGTCAAATTTAGCCCAAGTCTATCTGACATCTCAGCAGGGGAAGTGGAGATCTGTGATTCTGAAATAAGCAGTTTGCAGTCTCTAATCTCGAGGATAGAGCACTGGAGAGAGCTGTTCCTGCATAATGCAATTCATGCCATCAGGTACTGTACATTTTAATTCACAGATCTGTACTTCTTGAACCCCTTTTTCTGAAGTCATTTTCTTCACTCGCTGACATTTTAAGTGTTCTGTGTACGGTGCCACTAGATTATGACATTTTGATGTTCAGTTAGAAACCCAAAATAGCAATTAGGGAATTACAAATTGCAGATATCTTGCCGTTTAACTATTAATTACATTCCTTATTGTCTCAACTAGTAAATGATTATATAAAAATGTCTCTTAAATATAACGTGCAAAACTTTGCTATAATTAGTGTATTCCTGAGATGTCAATCCTTGCTTGATGGAACTGACTTGATCTCCAGAGCTTGCTGAAGATGACAGTGTTTCCATGTGAAGAACAGTGCTCAAGAGGAATAGAAGTATGTGTGTGTGATTATAACCTGGAGTCTTAGATACTGACTTGAGCTCTGGGACATGTTGAAATTCTTGCCTGATCCAGGGCATAATGTGTCATTCTGGATTGCTGCAAGTCAAGCAAGTGTTATTCATATTACCTTTTGTGAAGAGATTTATGAAAGTGAAAATATTTTGGCTTGATGGAATAGGATATTTCAGCAAAAGCTTTCCAAACGTGTCATGGAATGGTATCTTGGGAGTACTGCTTGCTTTGTAGCCACAGCGCTTCAGCACTGCAGCAGAAATTGTACTTTAGAATGTCTATAGGCAAATGAAATCTCTCCTTATAGTCCTGTTTTTGACACTGAAATTGTTTTAACATTACTCTGCACCTAACCTACTCTGATGCTAATGTTATGTTTCACAACACTGCAAAAGTGCAAAGATGCAAGTAAAACTCCCACATAACACTGGATGCAAAGGTGAAGTCCCTGGGGAAGCAGCTGTGTGCTGATGTGCTCTCAGAAGGTTAACTCATGTCTTCAAAAGGGAAAACAATGGCATAGTAAAGAAGGTTTATGAATCATAGAATGGTTAGAGTTGGAAGGGACCTTAAAGATCGAGTACCCACCCCCCTGCCATGGGCAGGGACACCTCCACTAGAGCAGGTTGCCCAAAGCCCCATCCAGCCTGGCCTTAAACGCCTCCAGGGATGGGGCATCCACAGCTTCCCTGGGCAACCTGTTCCAGTGCTTCACTACCCTTACAGTAAAGAATTTCCTCCTAATATCTAATCTAAATCTACTCTCTTCCAATTTAAAACTATTACCCCTTGTCCTGTCACTACATTTCCTGACAAAGAGTCCCTCTCCGGCTCTCCTGTAGGCTCCCTTCAGATATTGAATGAAATGAATGAAATATATGTGAAATTACGAAGAAACTCAACCTGCTTTGGATTTCCAACAAAATGGGGTGCTTGTGCCAGGCTCCATAGATACTACTAGTTTAGATTAGGTTGCCTATTCCAGAATAAAAATCGCTGACATGCACATTACACAGATAGTGAGTCCTCATCATCAGTTTCATTTGACAGGTCCTCTGTTGTTCTACAGTACTTGTTAACAAGTTGTTAGAAGTGTAGCCTGGTCTCTTGTACTGAATGCCCACCAGTGGCTGGAGCACATCTTCTGGTTTGGTGTCCTCCCATAGGAATCCTGATCATGTGGTCCACAGTGAAACTCTTTTTTAATTGCAGCCACTGTATCTGTATGCTATACTGCAATGTGCACCTACTATAAAAAAAATTAGTAAAAATACAAATAACTGTATAGACAATTCTGCCTGTTACATGACCAGATCTCATGTTTATAAGTGCAGCTCTGAATTTCATCAAGAGATCTCCTAACCACCTTTTCAGAAAAAAATAGCTGGGAAATAGAAAAAGCAATAGCTCGATAGTACATTTTCAGTCATCTTGAAATGCCCTTTTACCCTTGTAATTTACTTCCAGACAGTACACACATTTAAAATGAATACTTTGCTAAGAAGTGAAAAATGTTAAAAAGTGAAATGAATACATTGTGTTCTGAAGAAGAATTGGAGATAGAGGTCATTCAGATTATTTCGAAAAGGTCTGTATCTCTTAGTGATTATGACAATAATGGCAATGAAATAATGGAAGCTAGGAAACAGTTGGGAAGCTCTGGAATAAAGCTCTTAGAGGGCACCTGGAAAACCAGGGGTCAGTTATCAAGGATACTGGGAATATTTTCTGAGTTGTGTTGGGATATAGAACAAGTAGTTACGTTTGTAATAAACTTCTGGAAGTAGAATATTGTGAAGCACTGGCTGACTCCATGTGTGACCAGGTTTTACTAGAGACCTGTGCTGGATGCAGCACTGGGTGATTTGAGCTGCTAGTGTTCCCTTTGTTAATGTACACTGCGATGTCACATTTTAGAATGTTTTTTAAGCTTAAAGAGAGAGAGAAAATATTTGTGTATTTGTATTTCGAGGTTCTCTGGTAAAGAATAATATTGTTGATTACTACCTTTTTCAGAATGTGTAGGTTGCAAAGGTAACGTGAATATATGGTAGAAATTACTCTTGAATTAGTTTTAGACAGTACTCTTATGTATGGTTTAGGAGTCATTTAATTGAAGCAAGAACCTCTGGTGATAATTTCAGATGTATGATTTGACTAACATTCTTGGAACACTTGAATTACTTGCTTAGGGAAAATGAAATTATCTTAAACGTTTCAAAAGGTTGCATTATGAGTCTTACAGAAAAGTAAGACTGAGTGAATAGAGCTAAGTACTGGAGTAAACCATTCAGAAGACCTGGATTTACTCCTAAAGGCTCTCCTCTGTCCTGTAATGTTTTTGATTAAATGAGTAGACTTCGGATGAATTCAAGTCAAGTGATTGGGGTGCTTTTCTCTCTTTTTAAGTCCTATTTGAATGTTATCCTTATTGTCAATATTTTATAAAAAAATAAATATGAGGAGGAAAGGGGAGAGAGAGAGCAGAAAAACCAAAGTTCAAAACAAGAAAGAGCTATTAGAAAGACAGAAGAAAAGGCCCTAGCAAAGAAGGGAAAGGAAATGTTAACCTTCTAAAAATTAGGAAGCAATTAAAAAATCAAAGTCTTAATATACTGTGTAGCCAAACCATGCTCTCCTACTGGGGAAGATTTAATAGAAACATTAAACTAATTTTCAAAATTTTTGAAAACCCAGTGCTAAAAGTCCCCAAATTATAGCTCAGAAGAGCTATACAAAGAAGAGCACAAGAAACAAGCTTTATCAGTGTACACACTGCGTAGATAATCCCAAAATCCGAGGAATGAGGAAGAAAAATTTTCAGCATGCTTATTGCCCTTTACTTTAGAATGAACACTTGTTCATAGTTATTTTTTTAGAAGGTTATGACCATAAGAACTGCCATTTAACAGTGGATAGCTCCAGTTAAATCACAGAAGGATGCATATCCCATACCTACCTCATCTTATCTCTTTTCGCTACAGTTCAGTGAAAATTCTGGTACAGGAGCTTTATCTCTCTTCCAGAGTGTTAATTATCGTTAGCTATGGCAACATGCAAAAATCTATTTAAACATAAATCCAAGTACATAAATTATACCTACAAATTGAGCAAGGCTGTCAATTTGAAGTAAATTTTTCATTTGTGGTAAAGAACAGAGGTCAATCAGGGACTCAAAAAGTTAGCTACTAAAACAGGAGCAGTTATCAAGGATCCTTGAGCATTCAGAAGTTTTTTTTTAATATAAAAAAAATAAATATTTCTATTTCTTCCTTGTATTCTAAGGAAGACATTGTCTCCTTCCACTTTGCCTTCAGGAAAATCTGGTTTTATTAGTGTTGAACTGCAGAAAAGTATTTTTATTTTTCTGGCTGTGCTGTGTAGTGCTTTCTCTATTCTTCAAACTGTGATGTAAATGTGAGGCCATTAGTGAGAGATCAGAGTGTACAGCTCATAGTCTTTCATATAACAAATAGGATAACAAACCCTTAAAGAAAAGCGTATGAGAAAGGGGAGTTCTGTCTCCCTTTATGATAATACCAATCTGTAGCAACTGGTTTGAACTAGACTGTGCAAGGGATGTTGCAGACTTCTTAAGAGGCCTGTAATTCTCTCCTCCTCTTGGGAGAAAAAAAAAATCAAACCCCTGAGAATACACATATGTATCAAAAGCTGTCAGACTTTTCAAGTTAGTCCTGCATTGCTCCATTCCCTTGGTATTTTCTAATGTACCTGCTTTTCAGACGTCTGTTTTGTTTTGGATCTTGGAAGTTCAGAATCTTTCTCAGGTTTTTATTTCAAAAAAAGTGGAAAGAAAGTGGTGTCTCCTTACTTTTTACAGGCATGTCTTTGATTAATAATTGTCTCAATGAAATGGCTGTGATAACAGCTGTTTCACCCCTTTTTCTGTAGTTGCTTGTATATAAATTGTCACTGCAAGGTTGGTGTATCAAGATGTATGTGTGTTTTGATTTTGGTAAGAATGTATAGAAATTTCAAGACTGCTGTGTCTGCCTGTTGACTCTATAGTTGAGCAAAACACCCAACTCTTGAGTACAAAATTTTAAACTTGCTATTAAAAAAGGTTTCACATCTGAAAGCTCTGGTTCTGAGGGTGATGCTCTCATTTACAATCATGTCACATAAAGATTCACCATTGATTATGCATTTTTTTTAAAAGTGTTTTTCAATGATTTTTAACCATTATTTTCCATAAGCCAAAGTCCTGTGGATACCCTGGACTTAAGATAATCTTTAAAATCATGCTCTCTTGCTAATATTTTACATTCTTAACAGTGAAATTATGTTGTCTGCCTTTATTTCCACTGGTATGTCCTATCTTTCAAATAAAGATTTTATATCTGAAATTAAATGTTCAGCATTCAGTAATAATAGACATTGGAACTGGTAATTTGGAACCAAAATTCAACTAGTTTTCTAGTATATAAAAAAAACCCCTGCATTATTTTGGGGGTCTTCAAGCTGAAATTTCTTGAACTGTACTGTAAAACAGAGTATCGGACACTAGTCATAATTCTTTTTCTCAGTTCTGTTTTTGAACACATATATCAGAAGTCAATAATACCACTATTTTTACAACATATATTAACTCATTGGGAATTTTGTTCTTCCCATTCTCTTATTTTCGTGCATAGTGCACACGTCCTATTTGTTCACTATCTGCTGTGTGTTACAGTCTGTTATATTTCTTAAAATACGTGACCGCACAGCAAAGAAGGAAGCCAACTGTTTGCCTAGTTCTGGCTGTTGCACTGGGTCATTCAGACCTTCTGGAGGGAGTGCTCAGTTGCTTTCAGCAAAGGGAAAGCTCAGCCAGGGGAGGCTTTTCCAGACTAGGTTGGAGGAGGAGAGAAAGGAGCGCACCTGCAGTGTAACCAAAGGTTTGGAAACTGTTAAGAACAGGGAGCAGAAATTTCACAGCGGGCTTCAGAGCTGATGGAAAAAACTCCTTTACGCTGTGCAGAGCAGGCATATATCCCTTTCTTTTTTAAAAGTTTTTCTTCTTTTGTAGGCTTTTGTAAAACTGATTTGCTGCTTACAGCTACAGCAAGTGTCCAAAGGCAGGACATTGCTTAGGTCTTCATTTGCTTCTACTGGTCTTGCCTCAAATTCAGTCAGGTTTCATTACGCAGATTTCTCCGTAGTATTTTTACTACTTTTTTTTTTTTTTCTTCTGTGTTGCCCTATGTTTCTGTTTTTTGCTAACCCAAACTCATGTTACATTCTGTTGTTTAGTTTTCAAAATTTACAATCTGGTCCAGTTTCATTCTGTGTTGTTGTTTTTTTTTTTTCCCCCCACATATTAATAGCTTTCTATAAGTTTAAACTGTCTAGTGATCTTTTTCAGTTATGAGTCTTTGATCGCCTTTACCATCTGGCCTTGGATGAGCAATTCCACAAACAGTTTAAAACAAAATGTTTGCCTCAGCATAATCAAATCTATTAAATCTCTTTGTTCTTGGTTTTTCATATAAAGCAGATAACTTCCAGAAGATGTATTATTTTTAGGAGTGTAACATTCTATAAATTTCTGTAACTGATAACTCAATCTTTAACTGATAATTCAATCTTCATCTGATAACTGAATTGATGTTTCTTGCTTATTTTTTTTAATATAGATTGCTCAAAGTAAAGTCAGTGCCCCTAACTTGCAAGATTAAAATAAACTGGCTTTTTTTTTTTTTCTCATCTTTCATTTCAGGAGCTCAGTTTTCCTTTATATAAAATTCTTGCTCGAACTTCTTTCAGTGACTTGCTGTGTTTCTGGAAAGTTTATATTTTTGGGGAGTTTTCCATTCCCCTTTACTTCTAACTTGCTATTTCTCTCCCAGTTCTTATATCAGCTATAGTTCAAGTTCTCAGTTAATGAGAAGCATGAGTTTGCATCACTAAAATTTTGATGAATCTTTATTGTAACTGATAGATTAACCAACCAAGAAAAGTTCTTACAAAGAGAAAAAGTTCACGCCTCATCTGGTTTGCTAAGACCGATCTCTCATGAACAGGTGGTTTGAACCAAGACTCACATTGCCTTTCCAAAAATATTTGCCCTGCTCCCTTTAAAGTCAATGGCAAAGCTTCTATTGATGTCACTGTTGAATTAGATGAGGTAATCCACTTCTGCTCAGCAATTCTATTTCTTCTCCAACAATGTACCAATAATGTGCTTGTGGCCATGTTTTCATTTAAACGCCAAACCAATTTCCCCTCCCAAAACTATTCACTTAGACAGAATATCAGTCTTTGCAATGATGTACCTCCAGTTTTTTAAAAAGTACTGGATGGCATAATCCCAGCAACGTTACAGCCCTTTGTGTTGGGCTAGGTTATCTCAAACTATTCTTGAATGTTATTGTTTGAGATACCTGGCTTTTAGGATTAACTCTAAGAATATTTTGTTACAAGGAGGCTGCAAACATGTAGAACCAAAATCTTTCATGACCTGAGCTGAGGGCAGACCATACAAAAGGAAAATTTAAAAAAAAGTAAATAAAAAAATAAGGACAATGGCTCAAAAAGCTTTCAGACTACTTGAGAACTATACTGCAAAAAAGAGTGAGTATAATACTGGCAGTTTAACTTGTCTTTGAAAATCCAACAGAGTACACATTGCATTTCTCTGCATGTGACTGCTCTTTTTCTGTGAGATCTCAACTATCTGCTTGGTAAGCAAATGACTGGTATGTGATTTAAAAAGTTACTGACTTGTTGCCTCATAAATTTCAGTCTGCCCCCGTGAATTATGACAGCACATCCAGCTCAATGATGTTATATGTTGTAGTGTTACAGTGGACATTTAGCCTTCCTGATGAAAATGCAAAGATTTCATCAGAAATCAGACACCATTCATATACACAAATATTTAGGTGGAAAGCAAAATGATTTTATTCTACAGATAGAAAAAATGCCGAAACATTTTCTGCCTATCCTTATACAAGCGTAAGGCCAAGCTCTTGGGAGAGGGAACTGTATTCTGTTTTTTCTCTTTAAACTTGAACCATTTACCAAATAAGTTACAGCTCTGAGTCAAGTGTGCAGTTGGAAGTTATGTTTCTCGGTCTCCAACTATCATTTATGTGATCACAGAGGAGAACAGGAGGTAACAAAATCTGTTGCCCTACTGAGTCCATCTGGGAAGTAAAATGTCTTTAGATTTCTAGGCTATGACAGGCATAGGTTAGATACAGAATAGGTACTGGAAGTAAGGAGAATTAAATGTGAGGAAGAGCATGTACGTATCGGAATACAGCCATGATCTTCAATGCAAGGACTATTCATGGAAAAATTTATTCTGTGTGCTGAAGATTTCCTGATAAACATAGTGGATAAATGTAAATGAAAGAACAATGAACATCTATTTCCTAATATATCAGAGGAAATAATTCTTGGCCAAGTTTTTTTTTTTTTTTTTTGTAGTCAGACACAAAGAGTTCATTTAAACAACATTCAATTTAATTTAAAAAATCAGTGCTTTTTTTTAAACTATGAAAATAATAACAATAAAGGTATTATTTCTTAAAATAATCAGCAAATTGAGCAAATCTCAGATTTTAGTGCATGGTTTCCATGAGCAGCCCTCAAATTTTTGTCTCACTCTAATTGGCAATCTTTTATCAGGCTTGGAGATTTCAGAGCAAGACCATACGCACACAAAGCCTTTGAATGTGCAATGATTTATCTCTAGTACAGAGTTGTGGCCTGAACCACACCAGTTGTCCGGTTGGGCGTTAATATGGTGATACTCTTGGTGCCATCATCTGATGAATCCCTGCCGGCCACACAGTCTTCAACACAGTGGGGTAGGGCAGTGGAACTGTGGCCTCTTGGAAGGGGCTAATCCTTCTCCTGCAGCTTTTCTCTTTTCTCTGCTTCTTCTCTTAGGGTTTTAGGATCTTGTAATATCAGTGCTTATTTCCTGAAATTCTTTATGATTTCTTTTCTTCATTTTGAACTTCTCGTAACTAGTATCAACCCAGTAGCATCACCTACATGTTCTTGCTTTGTTTCTGCTTTCCTAGCTTTCATGGCTTACTGGCCACGTGTGTGTTGTTTCTTAGAAAATAAGCAGAGGATCAAAAACTGCAGCTTATCATTCATTTCTTTCAGTAAAGCTTGGCCCTGGAGTCACACGTGAGCGAGCAGAAATTATTGTAGCTCTAGGACTGGCAGCCACAGAGATGTCCTTTCTCCTCCAATACTGGAAGCACAGGGTATGCTCCATATGGTGCTGCCAAGCATCTGAGATGACTCTTTCAAATTCTGCCTATTGATTGCTGTAGAAACAGCATTGCATTCAACAAAATACTGTGGAAATAACCTATGGTACTTAGAAAAATGAGTTTATAAATTTGAATTATAAGCATATATGTACTTTAAAAGTTTATTTTCAAGTGGTTCTGGAGTCAGCTAAAACTGAAAGAGAGAAGAGAAGATTAAATAGGTGGCAACAGTTTGACCAAAAAGTACAAGGTTTCACAAAGCAAACTGTATAGCCCCCCTGCTTCTTCCCAGCACAGTTTGTTCTCACCCCCTGCCCTCTCTTCTCTTGTCTTTCTGGATGATCAGTAGAGCTCTTCGTTGTTTCCTCCTGCCTGCCATCCCCCATTTTATTGTCTTAATAATGTCTTCTCAATCCTTAATCCTTTGGGGGTCTTTTTTGTTTTCTTTTTTCTTTTTTCCTCATTTCTTACACAAACTTACTGTACATCTTTCACACCTGTATTTCACTACTTTCTTGACTTTCTGCATCTCACTGAACCCTCTGCACACCACTTTTTTTCTTTATCTCTGATCTCTCAGCAGTGTGCAACAGCCTGAGATTTTGTTTTTCTCTTTCATTCTCCTGATCTGTTCCCTGTGGAGTTTAGGTTTTCCTCATCTCCACCCCTTTCTGTTCTACCCTATTTTTTTTCATCAGACTCCTCTTATTTTTCTATGTGTCCCATGAGCCTGTGTCCCTGCATTGGAAGACTTCAATAGGCTCGGTATTATTTCCTTTGACCCATGTTAGATGGTGGCCTCTATGCTGCAGGTTTCTTTTTCCTTTTTCTCCCTTTTAAGCATCCCTAGATACCCCCAGTAATATTGCTGATTGTTACAGATGAAGCTATTTCTCCTGTGTAACCTCGTGTCCTTTCCTCCTTCTCTCTTACTGACGTGGTCTACAGGAGATGCACAGAACAATGGGGTGTTGTGCCCTACTTGTGGATCCTGCTTGGATAGTGCACACTTGAACAAGCAATCAAACAAGGTTATAACACTTTTAGAAGTTCAAAGTGTGTAAGTGATGTCTGACTGTGATGGCTTAAAGTGAGCACTAGAAGTTATCCAATGATTAGTATTCCATGGGCCATATCCACTTATGGCAGAAAGATCAAGGAGATTAACACTGTACATTTCCAGTTGCATATACTTTTCTCTACCAGAGGTTATCTTTATTTTGTGGCTCAAGATAAAATAATGAACTTTGACTGTCTTGATTTGGTGCTTGTTCCTGGCACATCTGGGAACATCAATACTCACTGCATAGTCATAAAAAATGTCTTGAAGTTTTGTTGATCTCAGCGTCTTTCTAAACTATCAGTGGAAGTTAGTGCACCACAGCTATTTTTCAATGCGGACTGTTCCCTGATCTTCAGGAAACACAAAGATTGTTTCTCCAAAAACACTCATCCACTGTATCAAATAATTTAATCCCTACTTTTAGAAGATGCAGGAATTAGTATGTTCATATTTTAATGTCTAATGCATCTATGTTGTCCTGGCTTTAGTTTCTCTACATATTTCAATGTTTTAGTAGCAGATTCCCCCAAAGAATCAAACTGTTGAAAGCAGAACTTCAAATTTATTCATTTGTGATCAAGGTCAAAGCTAAAGTTCGGTGACACTAGCTTCATGTCTTCCCTTTGTAGCCCCAGCTGTCTGCTGTGAGACGTTAGGAGTATGCAAATACCGCTGTGAACATTCCTAATTGCTTACTAGTATCCGAAAAATGTACTATTGCAAAATGAGTGTTTGCTAACTGCTGCTCTCTTCTCCTCAGCTAATTACTACATAAACAGGGAGCTAACATAGGTGGAAGGACTATTGACTGTGCAAGTAATTAGCTGCTGTAAAAGTAGTAGAGAAGGCAGCTAGCAGGTTTTTAGACAGCTTTTCTTAGTAAAATGTTCTTTCTTATTGTCTTTTGTGTGAAGGACAGGCATCTTACTGATTCAGCTTAAAACTCTTCAGAGACTGCTGGGCAGTGGTGTGTGTATGTAATTATTTGACAGCTGGTGAAGTTCCAGATATATGCAGGTAAAAGTTAAAAATCAAAGGGTTGTTTGAAGGCTTGCCTTTTCTTTTTTTTAAACATGGGTCATTTCACACCTTGCGTTTGCAGTGAAGGTCACAAATAGATTATTACAAATTATTTCAGTTTTTCTATAAAGACAAAAATGAGCACCTTGGCGTGGCAGAAGACAAGAGCTTTTTAAACCTCTTTCTCATATTCAGCTGGCAAAGCAAAGCTGTGTCCTAACTGCAAGAAGAGATGAGAACAGCAGTGCATTTTGACCTCCCAGGGCTAGGAGAGCCTGGATATGGCTTTCAACCATGTAAATGCCATCCCACTGGCATTTTCTTAACTGTAATTTTAAAAGCCAGGTAGTGTGACTGAAATACTTTTGGTCCTAATTTATGATCCTTGTCAGTCCTTTTTACGTGGGAGCAGTAGTAAGTGGTTGTTTGAGAGCAGTCCTGACATGGGACTGTTCGTGGTTGCTCTCCTTTCTGTGCTATGAAGCCCTTCTGCAAAAATGAAGCTAACCTCATCTCATTTTAATATATCAGAATTCACACGTATTCGGAGACACAAATCTTGAGTGTTAGCTATGAAGGTCTTTCAAATTAGTGCTGATGCAGCAGACTATAGCATTTTTCCACATTCTATATTATAGATAATTTTAGCCATACACCAGTCTATATAAAATATAACTCATTTAGCTTATCTATTTTAAAGGCTTTTAAACTACAGTCAGACACCATAGTTGGTTAAATAGGTGCTTGTCACACCAGTTTAATGAATTAAATGTGAAAGCCATTTCTTCTTACTTTTGGCTGTAACAGGGCTGGCACAGGTTCTGTTCCGCTGAAGTAATGGAATGGTAGGATCCATGTCATATAATTTTATAAGTGTAATACTTATCAGTGTATCAGCTAATATGAAAAGCCCAAAAAAGAGTTAGAAATAAGACCGCAAGCCAAATATCTAATCGTTCTAATTCCTCCTGGAAAGATACCACTTTAATTGAAAGACATGACAATAAAAATGAAAAATATAAAATAATTTTACAGAAAAATGGTGTAATTCATGTGTTCTATCCTTCATACTCTGTTCTTTACTTGAACAGAGTAACACAGATTGATTACTGACCTGTCTAATTTTATAGGTAATTTTGTTATTTAACATCTACTGTAAGCTCTTAGAGATGTTGTATCCTTGCTAAGGTAAGAAGGAAGCATTGTCTTGGCTTTTAGGGAAAAAACCTGCAAAGTTATAGGAGACGCTGAAATAAAGGATAACAACCTTTTCCCTCCCTTTTCTCTATTCCTGACTCCAAAGCAGTTTTATCCTCAGCCCAGCAAAAAGCACACAATCCCCTCTGCAGCAGATCCTTTAGCACCTCGTAGACTCATTCTGGGAAAAGGGAAAAGGAAGGGGCATTCAGGAGCAAGCTGTAAAAACAGGGCACCTTGTTTCCCCTAGGAGAGAGTTCAGGAGAGAACTGGCTTCTGTAGCAGCAGCACTAAGAGCTCCCACCTGCCTAATGCTCTGCTCAGCCCCTCCTGTGGCAGCAGAGGCTGCAAGCAGCCCTGAGGATCAGCTGCTCAGCCCCCAACATGTCATCCACATCTCTCTTGTAGTCTGCTACGTTAGGTGGTACTCTAGTTTGCTGTCTCACTTGCCTTCTAGGCACATTTAATCCCTTTGAAGTACAAAGAATTTTAGATACAGTTGGACTTGTAGTGTTCATATTTGGGAGAGAATATACTCTTGACTAATGAGTTGTCTCTGTCAGATTCTGTATGCATTAGAAACCCTGTTTTGTATTGCCATTGATAATTACACTGTGCCGTGGAAGAGGCATATGTATAAAAGCACTTTTCAGTGTACCTCTAAATTCATAGAGATACTCCCAGTTACCTAATTAACTAAACATGACTTTGTGTAGTCATTGTAGTACTCTTATTTCTAAAATTCACATTTGCTTTTACATGATCTCATATACAATTTTATTTCCCATACCAAAAAGAAAAATAACAAATGCCAGGATATTCCATAGAGTTCCTAGTGTTAATAGTTAAAAGAAAATTGCAGTGAGATAAAAAAAAATATTTTCTAACAGCAAAATTTTTCTAACAACATCTCCTTACAAAGAAAAGTGAATCAGAAAATATTTTAAAGTATATGATATATAATAAAAATAATTAATGGCCAAGCATGAGAGTGCTACCTTCAATCTCACAAGAGTGTATAAGTACAAAAAAAATCTTGGTAACCTTTGGAAATCTTAATTCATGAAGTTTATTCAGCAAAAGCTTACATTCTAAATTACTTGTATAAAGTGATTATGTTAAAGATGATTCCATCAGTTATTCAGGGACCAAAAATTGGTAACTACTCTTTAAAAATACTTTCATGTTTTATCACTCCAAATGTACACTGGCTGTTTTATGCAATGAAGGTTGTGCATCTGAATTCTAGAATCAGATCTTTGTTGTTGGATCTCTCCTTTTGGATATTCTCCAGGATCAGCTGAAGAATATATCTGGTCTAATAGTTTCTAACGAGATTTCCCCTATTCCTCCAAATCCATTGCTCTACTACTGTGAAGTAGGATTTTTGCCATTAAATTGGTTCTTGTTATTTTTATCCGGTGAATAGAGACCCTGGGATCAAGAGAGCCATACCATATCATTGAATTCTTTATTTAGTATTATTTCTTTTGTTGCCTAGAGAATTGAACACTGCAAGCTTACATGTGTGTCTGAAAATTATTTGGGACCATTTATTCCTGATATGATATCCATTTTTTTGCAACTTTTTGCTACCTGGAGTTACATAGGAACTCTAAACGTGAAGGAATGGCTACCACCAATTCGATGGACACAAGACTGGGATCCCCACCTGGCTGGGGACCAGCTCTGTGGAAAGGGATCTGGGCATCCTGGTGGACAAGCAGCTCAATATGAGTGAACAGTGTGCTGCAGTGACAAAGAAAGCCAACAAGAGGCTGGATTGCATCAACAAGGGCATCACCAGCAGAGATAAAGAAGTTATTATCCCACTCTGCTCAGTGCCGATCAGGCCACACCTGGAATTCTGTGTTCAGTTTTAGTCCTTGCTACACAAAAAAGATGTGGACAGGCTGGAGAGGGTCCAGAGAAGGGCCACAAAGATGATCTGGGAAGGCCTGGGAAGCCTGCCATATGAGGAAAGGCTGAGAGAACCAGGTTTGCTCAGCCTTGAGAAAAGAAGGCTTAGGGGAGAGCTTATCACCACATTCCAGTATTTGAAGGATGGCTACAAAGAAGATGGAGACTCCCTTTTTACAAGGAGTCGCATGGATATGGATAGTCGCATGGATAGTCGCATGGGATAATGGGGAGACTAATTGGACACAAGAGAAAAATGTTTCACAATGAGAACAATCAGCCATTGGCATAATTTCCACAGTGCAGTGGTGGATTCACCATCATTGGACACTTTTAAGACTGGGTGTCAGCTGGACAGGGTGCTGGGCCATCTTGTCCAGACCGTGCTTTTGCCACAAAAGATTGGACCAGATGATCCTTGAGGTCCCTTCCAACCTGGTATTCTACGATTCTATGAAGGGTAAGCACGTGGCTTTACTCATAAGCAAAGTGATTAAAGGAAAGATTGCCAAGTACCTGTTGTCCTCTGTCAGATTTTCAATGCATAGAAATATTTGACAATAGTCTCCCAAATACCAGGTGCCAGACTTTTATAGGAAAGCCACAACTTCTAGGTGTTTGGTATCTAGGTACCTAAGAGGCTAATGAAAAATTAAATAGCTTAAGTTATGGGTAGTGAAGCACTCGTGCAGCTTACACAAGGCAAGATAGTTCAATGAAAATAGCATAGTTTCAAAATGAAAAACCCAACTTACTCTGTCAGAAGTTAGTTTTAATTGAAATTTCTCTCAGAAAAATAGAAATGCATGTGTAAGAAGTGAATCTGGTCAGACCAGAGTTCACCTCTGCTTTTATGTGAAAATCTAAGACTAGATGTGATGGGAGTTCCTCAGGACCGAGGCCATATCTGTGTTACCTACTTTCTTTCCAGACCCTGTCCCGCAGGATGCATTGAAGTTGTGATACGCTAACTGATACGCAGTGTGAAAACAGAGGGAGTAAGACCTGCAATGGAAGTGTATTGCAAATACCTTTAAACTATTGTAAATCAGAGTAACTGATCATGTGGCTGAAGAGAATAATGACCTGAAATCAACAGTCTAGACAAAACCTGACAATTCTGAATAAGTATTTTATTGAAAACTTTTGTTCTTGGTAGTCCAAATATGTGAATCCTTCTTTTCAGGTGGGACTATCAAAGTATTCCCACTGTAGTAAGCTTAGAATTTAGATCCACTGTCTTCACTACACACACTGGTAAAATGTTCCTGGTGTGTAGTGATTGTGATTGTGACATTAATTAGGATTGCTTTATTCTTCTTCTGGTTCCAACACTGACTTAATCGCTTCATGCAGACCATTCACTCTTCACCTCAGTCTAGGGATTATAAAGTAAGTCAAAAAGCACCAGTTAAGTAGCATACCCTTGTATTAGTGGAAAGATGTATGTTGTTCAGTTATACTTTTTTGAGTTTCTGTGTGTAGCTGATGCATGCAGTACTTTGGAGTAAATGTCTGTTTTGCTCTTTTGCCAAGAAGAAATGAAATAAGGTCAGCCAATAATCCTTAGTGTGTCCCTTCTTATCTTTCTGGCTTTAGCCCACTGAGCCCACTCGTCTGCAAAACGTGAGTCTTATGTTGATGCCATCAAAAAAATGACCCAGTACAGGTGCACAAGTATGTAAGAGTACAGATCATAATCAGTCAAGAGGCAGACAGACCTGACATTTGCTGAGAGCATCCCTATATTTTATTGAGTTGTCATGCCTTGTTGCATACTTAATGAGGATGAGCCCCTTTATGTGCAGATTTCACACTACAAATGTTGTTTTGCTGAGACTGTCAGCTGCAAATAGCTCGTGGCAATACATCTTCCATGCAGGAAATAAACATATACAACATTATAGCACACCCATGTTATTGCCACAACTGTAAACAACTAATAAAAGGAATGTATTTACTGTGCCTTAGAGTCATTCACACCAGTAATATTTTTTCCATTTTCAAGCCTATTGACTTTATGGAACATTTGACATTATTTCATTTTATCGTCATTGCTTATTATGTCATCATTTAAATAAAAAGCACGCTATATACCTGCATATGTAGTAGGCCACACATAACAGGATATTTCTGTGATCAGCAGATGTATTGTATATAATCTCAAAGACTAGAGAAGTATTTTGTGTGCTAGGAATAGTCATCAACCTCAAGACAACTGATGTCATCAAGCTGCTTCTGGTAGCATCTGGGCATGGGGGGAATCAGTGTTTACTTTGCAAAAACAAACAATATAGTTGCATCTGCATGGAAATCTGTCTCCCTATTGACAGTGTTGGTGGGACCAAGAGCTTGATTACAATCAAAGCTGGTTTTGGTGTTGCTTTTAGTGGTATTTTCCTAGTTTTGAGGATAGAAAAACATGTAATTATTGAAATGCGTTATCTTGTGGACGTTACTGGACTGTTAGCACTTGAGAAGATCAAGTCATACTTTTAAGGAATTTCTCAGGAATTCAGCTAAGCTATATTGCTCCGTTCAAAGATGAGTTATAAGAACTAGATCCAGAAAAGACCTCCTGTATCAGTGAACCCCAGCCACTGCAACTTTGCTGACATATTCTCTTTAAAAACTATATTTGGTGATGGTCCTTTATCAGTAACTTCTAACTTAAGATTCTTTGTGGTCTCTTTTAACAATTTCTTTTCCAACTGCCATTATCTTTCTAGGTTCAATAACTCCTCTTGCTCCCTTGGTTTCACCCCCTTGATTTATTCAGAGAGAACAACTGTAGCCGCCTCATCTTTCTGCTTGGCTAAACAAGGCAAGCTCTTTTGGTCCGTTCCCATAAAATAGCTCTTCGTTCTCCTTTTGTCCTGGAAACCATTCTATATTTTTCCCAGTTTGAATTGATCTATTCTAGGGTGACAAGAACTGCACGCAGTATTCCAGAAGAAACTTGTATCCAGTGCAGTAGCATGAATACTCCTCTATGACCATCACAAAAATCTTGACAGACTAATTTCAAGAGTGCATTTGCCAGTTTTGCAGGCTGTCACATTTCTGTATAATTTACTGAATAGAAATCCATATCTTTGTACTGCAAATTCTAATTGATGAGCCTGCACCTTATAAAAGAAATCTGCTTTCTGAGTTTTTAAATGTGGAGCTTCATTTCCCCTTGTTCTACAGTACTGCAAACTTGTTCACCCACCAGAAGATCTCTTCCTCTGCCTTATCCTTTTTTTGCCACAGTTTTTCAAATTATGTCTTTGAACCTGTCTGATTTTCATTCTCATGAATTTTATTTGATGCTGCAAAGGTAAATAGCTTCAGTAATATATTCAGAGGGTAATGAACAGCTTCTGAATATCCACGTTGTTGCCTCAACTGTTGTCTTAGTAGCCATCCTCACCTTCTCCCTCTTGATTACTGTCAAAGGGAAAGGACCAATGTACCGTAAATCCATCTCCTTGCTGTGTCCCACTCCACCCCTTGGGACAGGTTAAATGTATTCACAGTAAACTGTCCTTGCTTTTGCAGTTTGGTGTCTGAGTTGTGGGTAAATTGCATCCCTCTTTCTGCTGCTTTTCATGAGTGATACAAACTGCAAATTGAGTGAAACCTGATGAAGCTAAGTTTGCATCATGTTTTTTCTTCACACATCACTTACAACAGTATTTTATAATGCAGGAGTATTACCTGCTGTTGAGGAATTTTAACTGCATCTCCTAACTAAGCTAGTGGCAAATTGAAAACTAATAAGATATATTTTGCATATCAAATACTGCTCTGGGGACAGGCTAACCTAGGCACCTAGTAGATTGCAACTTACTGCTCAGTAAAAAAGAAGTAATAAAGAAAATCATGACAGCTCATTACATGAAAGAAGAAAATGATCACCCAAAGCAAAAGGAATCCTATTTTATTATACAGTAATTGTGAAGGGATCTTAACATTTTTGTTCATGAAATTATTAAATGTTTTCCAGTGTTATCTGTAATAAGTGTTATTCTGAAGGCAGAAAAATGGTGTAATGTGTTTTAGTATTCAACAATACCTACAAAAGTGAAGCTATCAGTGTAGTCAGTTGAGCCATCTAACTGTGCAGAGCAAAAACCAGGCAGTTTCTTTTACTGTCAAACAAAAAAATAATGTTCACAGACTTCTGTGGGTCTGTCTTCACAGTGCCTCTTTGAGATGAAATCTCTTTACCCTCTGTTTTTGTATTAAAACCAATATTGGCAATATTATTGAATATGGTGATGGCCGGTGTCTGTCCTTCAGGACAGCTATGCTTCAGAGCATATAGGAACCAGAGCATCTTCCCATTTCCATGTTACAGAAATGTTGGGTTTAATCTCCATTAATCACAAAATATTGAGCTTCAACCCTGTCACTGATGAAGAAAAGAATATGGCCAACTTGTACTCCCAGGAAAGGAGAGTAAATAGGGAGAGTTACAGGGATAAAGTTCAGTATTTGATAAAATTATTAAGTTATATTTTACGTATAATTATCTTGAAAACTAACCCATTTCATTATAATTTAAGTAGCATTTATATAAATTAGGCACATGTGACATTTCTAATTAAGTATACTTTAATGGTTAAATCATGAGTTTTTAAAATGATAATTGGGCTAGTTGTAAAATTTCAAGGTCTGTGATTTTAGAATTGAATTGCTCTTTGACTTATGTAAAAGAATAGATTGTTAAGCGAGTGCCTCACAGGAGAGAAGCGGTCTAGGATATTATGATTTGAATTAGTTTTTCAAAGGAATTTAGAGTAGGCAATCTGTCCTCTGATCTTTCTTTGCACACTAAAAGTATGAGTCAGTTATGCTAAGATAGCTTAAATTGAGAATACAGTGATTTAGTTAGCCACTGGAATTGTAGAATTCCACATGTGAGGAAACTGATGCATTAATAGTGTCCTGTACAGATAATCTAATGAATCCAGGGTATTCTCCAATGGAAGCTATTTTTTAAATAGATAGCTACTTGTTGCAGGATAGCCTTTATGAGTTCAGAACAAGAAATTGGGAACTTAAGGAAAATTACATCATCAGCTGGAATATTTATAGTCAACATATAGGTTTGTTCCAAAGGCCTCATATATTGGCTCCTGTCACTGGGAAGGGCAGTAGGTAAAGGCATGGCACGTGTACCTTCTAGCAGCACTTTTACGTTAAAGCCCTTGGGTCCTCCATGCTGGCCCCAACGGTGGATCAGAGTGCAGTTCCAATGCCTGAGTCTCTGGTGGGATTGTGGACAGAGGAAAGAGTGAGAGCTGGATGTTACATTGCCAATTTAGCCCTCCTCCATTGTTGGAGCACACACCCTTGTGAGATCTGTTAACATGATGATGTTGGTGCTGCATTGACTGAACATCTTTGTACAGAAACATTCAGCGTCGTGGAATACAGAAATTCAGTCTGCAATGTAATAGCAGATATGTTTGTCACAGCTTGGTAATACAGCAAAGAAGGACAGTTTGCAAATCATTTCTGCCTCTGCAAAAGATTTATTAGTGGCTTTGAGAATTACATGGTGACTCTCTTCGTGGTTTCAGTAGGGTAAAATGTTCCAGGTATTAGGACTGTGTGCTTTGAATCACGTAAAAGAATAGGTTGTTGAGTACCTCACAGGAGACAAGCAGCTTAGGATATAATGATTCAAACTAGTTTTTCTGAGGAATTTAGAATAGCAAACTGTCCTCTGATTTTTCTTTGCACATCAAAAGTATGAGTCAGTTATACTGGGGAATTGTGGTCGTCTTCTAAAGAATGACTGATTAGGCAAGTTTTTTTCAGTTTGGGAAAGAAACAACGGGGGAAGCAAGAGAAGTGTATAGCATGATAAGCCATTTGGAGAAGCAGGATAGAGCATTCCTGCTTCTGATATAGAAATGGAGCCAGCTAGTGGACCATGGAGGAGTCATGCTCAGAACAATTGAGGACGATTCTTCCTATAAAAAGCAGCTGAGTTTAGGAAGCCACTACTGAAGTAGTGCTGGAAGTATGCATAGTTTCAAGACGGTTCAGGGAAGATAAACCCATTGAGGATCACTCAGTACTTAGAAACTGTATCCAGCCGAGGAAGCCCCTGAACCAAAAATCATAGAATCGTAGAATGGTTAGAGTTGGAAGGGACCTTAAAGATCATCGAGTTCCAACCCCCCTGCCATGGGCAGGGACACCTCCACTAGAGCAAGTTGCTCAAAGCCCCATCCAGCCTGGCCTTGAACACCTCCAGGGATGGGGCATCCACAACTTCCCTGGGCAACCTGTTCCAGTGTCTCACCACCCTCACAGTAAAGAATTTCTAGTATCTAATCTAAATTTCCCCTCTTCCAATTTAAAACCATTACCCCTTGTCCCTATCACTACATTTCCTGACAAAGAGTCCCTCTCCGGCTCTCCTGTAGGCTGCCTTCAAATATTGGAAGGCTGCTATGAGGTCTCCCCAGAGCCTTCTCTTCTCCAGGCTGAACAACCCCAGCTCTCTCAGCCTGTCTTCATAGGAGAGGTGCTCCAACCCTCTGATCATCTTCGTGGCCCTCCTCTGGATTGGTTCCAACAGGTCCCTGTCCTTCCTTTGTTGAGGACTCCAAAGCTGGATGCAGTACTCCTGGTGGGGTCTCGCGAGAGCAGAGTAGAGGGGTAGAATCCCCTCCCTTGACCTGCTGACCACACTTCTTTAGATGCAGCCACACTGGCTGTCACTAATCACCTTCTTATTTTCCATGTGCCTTAGCAGAGATTCTAGGAGGATCTGCTCCATGATCTTGCCAGGCACAGAGGTGAGACTGACTGGCCTGTAGTTCCCTGGGTCTTCCTTTTTTCCCTTTTTGAATATGGGGGTTATGTTTCCCCTTTTCCAGTTTTCCTGGGAACTTCACCAGGCTGAAGTGTTTGGAGTGTTTGGATGCTGGAGGAAAGGTGGTATTGTGTGCTTTTTTGTTTTCCCCTTGGTATCCAATTTTGGATACTGTCAAAGACAGACTGTGCTAGTTGGACCTTTGATCTTGAACCATTTTAGCTGTTCTTGGGGTTTTCCATGTTTTAGAGTAGGCTTTGCTCACAGTTTCCAGCTTTGGCTACTTCTCTGATGGTCAGTCAAATCAATTAAATGATACCACTGTTTTCACTGTGGAAGCAAAATGTGAACCCTTATTATGTGAAACAAATACCCATTTCTTTCTTCTTTCCCTATAGTTTCATTATCATTCAAACTTTGAGTTCTGTTTTAATTAATTTTATTTTAATTGCCAAAGCAGGAAAAATTTCTCACAGCTTCAATTAGAAATCTGCTGGACCTCCCAGCATAGGTTCAGCAAAAAGTTTAGCTCAGGAAATCTAGCTTAGTAAATCTCTCCCCAGGTCATGATAGAATCTCTGAACCTTGATTCTACTTCCTTGATCATCTCAGGTTGTTGTGTCATGGTCTCCTGGACTACTTTTCATAAATCTGCCAACTTTGATATTTATGGTACTCCTTTGAAAAAAATAAAATAGGCATTCCCATTCAAATTGTGTGTTGCTTTTGACTATGCTGGATGGACCTCCCAGATTAATTTAATCTATGTTTACTGTCTTTTCTTTCAGAGTTGTTTCTGACAGTGTAAATATGTTGATTTCTTTGTATGCTGCTGATCTCTCTCAGGATTCACCAAATAATTAATACCAGTATCTGTTTAGTATGCAAATACTAAAACTGTGCTGTCCTCAGTTTCCCATTTTGGTAAGGGAAAAATTATGCTGCTGTTTACCTCCAATCAGATATTCCATTCAAGGTTGTTTTGATGTGGGTTTTCTGTTTGATACTGAAAAGGGAGATGGCAGCTGCCTTGGTGCAATCAAGCACTGTCTCCTAGCCTTAAAAGCTGGTGTGTGTCCTATAGCTTCATTTTTAGGGAAGGAAAAGTTATTTTATATTATAATAGAATAGTTTATGTTGTTTTCCCCCATATAATTTACAATGAGAACAGAGTGTCTCTTCATATTGCAGCCATCAGACACTCACAGAGATGAATACTTTACATACAACACCATCATATATATAAGCGTGAGTGTCTGTGGTCTGCATAATAAATACCTGTTCAAAGTATACTGCAGAAATTGTTGAAAATTTACAATTACAGTTATAGTCCAGAATTGCCAGAGGTTACACTACAGCAGTCACACAGGGGAGAAGAGTGGCACCAGCATTTTATAAATAGGAGATAACTCCAGTGCTGTGGCAAACCTTGGCTTTTTAATATCTACCACTGTGACACTTGCATGATTTACGTGCATGTTCTGTTGGTACCACTTTATTCCTAAGTATAGGAAGCACTACGGCAAAGGTAAATAACAGAATGAGTATCTCGATAGTGAGATGTTGCACATTGTGAAAAACACTGTGTTATCACTTGAGAAAATTTGTTGTCATACAACTACAGTATCATAACATTTTACATTTGCAGAATCTTTGCCAAAGGATCCCAAAGTTCTCATATACTCATGAAATCTAACTTATGCTTTCTTTACCAATGGATGAAAAAGATACTATAAACCTTTGCTTGTTTCCAAGTCGTGTGAAAGACACTGATGAAACAGTCTGCAACATTTGCTAAAACTGTAAGTGCAAGATTCTGCAGCACTCAATCGTTTCTTACGTTTTGTTTCGGGATCTTAGAATGAGAAACTACAGTGTGTCAAAGGGACTGTCAAAATGCTGTCAGGTTGTCTTCAAAACAAATATTAACTCCAAAATCAGTGTGGCTTCTATTGCAAGAATCACATAGCTTTGTTTGAGAACACAGTCCGCTTTTGCTTGAATAGTTTGAGCCATGAGAGTTTCTAATAACCTTACTGCAATCTAAGACTTGTAACATCAAAAGAAAAACAAAACAAAACAAAAAAACAAGCAAAAAACCAACCCCACTTGACTTGTATAGCCAGGATTTTTTGTTAGAGCTGGTTAGTAATGCTTGGATAGGGTGGTTTCCACTGGAAAATTTAGATTCTTTGTAATAGTAATGGAGACACATCAATAGTAATGCAAGTCCAAAGGAGTCTGGAAAATTACCTTATTTTTTGCACAGTGGGTGCATGGTTCCTCTAAAACATAAAGAAAAAGCTCTGAAGAAAGCTTACATGCCATTTTTAAATGTAGTCATAAAACCCAGTTATAGTTAAAACTGCAAAGCTGTTCAGGAATCTCTGGGAACAATTTGCATCTAAGCGCTGGAGTATGAATTTAGGAAAAAACCAGTCCCCCTAAAGGCCTTTTTTTTTTAAGTTTATATGAGAAACTAATAACAGACTCAAATATAATGAAACAGGATTGAGATTAAAAAGAACTAGAATTTGTTGCATCAGTAATAAGACCATATCATCGAATTGTTACAGATCAAAGCCCAAACTAGGACGTTGCCTGTGCTAGCTGCAGTCGTTAACTGCTCAAGCCAAGCTGTTCATTTAAGGATAGCAGTACAGTTAGAAGGAATTTGGGGAAGTCTGCTGTCAGTAGTTGATAGAGATTGGTTAATGCTACTTGTGTCTGCAGAAAAACATACATGGAAAACTGAAGGCTCATTTTGAGCTAATATTTGTAGGAAGAATATTTGACGAGGGTGAGAATCTTGAGAACTGGATTTTCAGTCCGTGTGTTTCTCTGTACCAGGAAAGAGCATCATCTTACATGGTACTAATATATGAGGTTAAATATGAGTTTGGTTTTAGTATACATTGGGAAAGTAACATTAAATATGTATTAATGGATTGTAGTTAACAGTGTTATCATTATATGGTTAGTCCCAACTCTAAAATAAATTTAACAGCATTTGTTTAATGCATTTTATTATATTTGTCTGTCCAGCTACTGAGCTAACTGGAATAAGATGACTGAGTTTTTGCTTATAATTCTAAGGTTACCTTTATCATTATTTTTGCTAAGAATAAGGATAATATTTATCATTATATTTCTACAGTACTAAGAACTATATGTCATCTTCTAAGATGATTCAGGTAAAGGTACTTTCCTACTTTATATCCTCAGTGGGAAGCAATATATAGAACAGTCTACAATTTCAAAAAAGTGTGTTTCTGAGGGAAACAGTTACTGTAAACCAAGACTTGGTGGCACGTATTTCTTTGAATAAGGCAGTCAGGTGGAAAGAGATCAGGCAAATGATAAGACATAGGACAGCATTTTTGCTCTAAGTGGGTGGCCTCCATGGAAGGAACTACTCATCAGTGTTTATCAGATAAAACCTTCCTACTGTGTTACTAAAGCAGATCTCTTCAATATCTGCTGGACTGCTACTTCCATGTTCTTATTACTTGCTTCCTTCCAGATATGTTTTGGTGTATTTGCTGATTCCTATTTTCTTAAATTGATTCTTGAATATCTTAATATTTTTTCTACTTAACTACTTGAAAAGAATGTCAAAGCAGCTGAAAACACACTGTACTTGTGATGAGAAGAAACAGGTTAAGAAGACAGCTTATGTATCTCTTTCTCCTAAAATGTAGGAAAGCTTCACCATTTCTGGAGAAGATGGAGTCAGAGTCATCTTACACACTGTGATTGAAGTGTTGTTCTATCCCAAGGACTTGGCATTTACTACAGAAAGTACGGGAAGTTAGGGATAAAGAGAGAGAAATACACACTTCTATTGCAGATGTTTTAACACATAAGGCTGTTTTCTGTTTCCTAGTATTTGAAAGCGACTGCTGCATATATCAGCATTTGATTAAGATATTGCCCTAAGTAGATCACTCATATACCAAATGATCTAGACATAGAAAATAAAACTTTCCTAATAACCTTTTGGTATTTTAGCATCAGCTAATTTTCTGCTGAGGAGAGCAGAATGTGATTAAGGCAATGGAAAACATTTTATGGAGTGACAGGTGGTCATGAAATTATATTAGCATTTAAATGACTAAAATGGAACCTTTCCTTTCCTGGTCTGAGAATGTCAGAAAGCGAAGAGTCAGGATTTGTCCTCTCCTCCCATTCCCCATGGGTTATATTTTACTTTAAAAACAGCTGTTAATTCTATGTCACAAATTATGAAGGATTTAAAAGAGAGCATCATGATTCGCTGTAGATACTACTAGAAAACATTTTCCATCTGTGTGACATATTTTAAAAAAGCCCTCAGTCACTCAGAGAGCCAGCTTTGTGGACTTAATCAGATATTTTTCTTCTCTTGTTAACTAAGAATCTACTCTAGGGAGTGTTAAGATCACCATGGTATTTATTTTAAGTGAGTGATTGAACAATTCCTGAGCTGCTCTTCTGGAAAATGAAGCAAACCCCTGCTTTATAGGTCACCTCTAATTAGAGATCAAAAAATAACTGCAGATAACTTCATCAAAAATATAAATAACTAATCAGTACCAGTCCGGTGGCTTTGTTTTATAATTAGTCCTGTACAAAGGCTCCTTGAAGTCAGGTGACAGTTTGGTTTCCTGCCTCAAACTTCACAAATGAACCAATAGTTTCAAGCTGATGCTCCCTTTGAACTGCTCTCCCAGGATAAATTACTGATGGCCTAAATGTTACATTTACATTTATTATTCTCCATTACCAAGAACATGTGAAGCTGCAAAAGATTAAAGTGGCAATTACTGAAGTTAGAACATTGGAAATGAAGTTCAAACACCAGAAATTAGTGTTTAGGAAAACAGAAAAGACAATTACTTCAGGCCAGTTTTAACTAAATAAAAGTAGTGACTTCTACATCAGAGAGGACATTTAGAGATGATCTTTTCTGCATTCATGAATCTTTGAATGAATCACTGGCAGCTTGTGCAGTTGGGTTCAAATAGTCTGGATATAGTGGTCAGAAGATTGACCATGAGCCCTGGACCTTGACAATCTCAGACTTCAAGGCAGGAAACAGCACAGGAGTGAATGAACTTGTCCTAGCAGTTGCTCTTTAGAAAAGATTTCATGGGTGTTACTGAAGTTGTTGATTATTGGTTTTTTTTTAATCTTGGTTATCTTCCTGTTTCGCTTTTTGTTTTCTCCGCTTCATAAAGTGCTGTTTTGTTCAGTTCTTTGGTTTGTCGCCCTTGGTAGAGGAAAAGCAGTTCACTGAGTCCTATTCAGTTTAATTGAGTTTTCTCAAATTTAGAAGGAGATGATGAAAATGGGAGTTGTTCAGAGAAAGAGCGAGGAATTGTTTTGAGTAAGTTTTGGTGTCTTTGCAATGTGGTCCATCCCTGTGTTATCTTGTCTGCAACTACACCGAGAAGAAATTAATCCAGACTCTGTGTCTCAAGGGTCCAGGCAGGAATGGGTGTAAATCTCTGCTCAAAATCTTCCCCAAGCATTCTGTGGCTCCAACAGAAAAGGCAGTTCTGCCTTGGCAGAGAGCTGCTGCTTGGGGTGTGGGAGGAACAGAGCAGTTCCCATGCCTCAGGCCCATGAACAGAGGAAAATGGGCTCGTGGGGTGCCTGTGCATGGCTGGTTGTCTGTGACATCTGCACACTGATGTGGGCTCACACAGTGGGCACTAATGAGATTGTTTTTCAAACACTTCTCTTTACCTTTAAAATGATGAAATTAAGCTCCTGTAGTTATTAAGAGCTAAAAATAATGATTTGATTGTACTCCATATTGTAGTAGCAGGCGCAGCAGTGTATTGATCTGCACTCCGTGTCATATTATATTTACAATATGACCTGATCAATATGCTATTTCTGAACCCGTGGTTCTTGCATGTATTAAATTGGGATATTTTACTGTAAGACAAATGCACATGACCAAGTCACAACAGCATAATCCAGAGTACTGTACACAAGGTAGATGAAGCAATGAAAAGGTCAGCTTTGTACCTCTTCATTTTTTTTTTAGACAGTATTTTTTTAATACGCAGTAGAAGCAGAAACACCAATGCGATAGGTACTGTATAAATGCATGGTAAGAGACATCCCATATCGCACAGATCTTACAGTAAGTGCTGGCAGACAGAAAAAAGCAGGAGGGGGGAAAGAGATGACAGCAATGAAGTGACCTTGCTCAGGTCACCAAAAAGGTCAGCTACAGCTTTGAGGACAAAACACCTTCCTAATCCAGAGTATCAGTCTATCTTATTATTTAACCATCCAATGATATAAGTGGAAGGTCTTTGGTTTTGCTGATACACATCAAGAGAATAATTTGAGAATATCAGTGGAGTTAAAGTGATGTTATGCTGAAGCAGTGAAAAGAAATTCAGCATGTCATATACAGGAGTTGCGCAGTTTGTCTTAGAATTTTTATTGGGTATTTTCTCTTTAAGGGAATAAGGTGCTATCACTCCACCTCCTGAGCCAACAATAACAGCTGCTTTACGAAGTCGTCTCCAAAGGACTGCCAATGAAGGCCAGAAATAAGAATTTAACAAAGGGAATATATTGCTATGGAGGGTCATGGTTGCAACTACCATGGTGTGTAGATCTGAATGCTCCCCAAAAGATATAACACAGTGATTGAACAGGGTATTTCATCTGGTCTCCATTCCAGTTCTAGTAGGTAGGAAAAGAGATTGAGGCTAACAGTGATGCACTGAAGAAAAGTCTTTTGGGGACTCTTTTAAAAATTGATTTTGAAAGTAGATCCCCATGTGTGTATAAATATGTCTGTTTCTGGCTCGTCTGTTTTCTGTTAGTTTCACTTGTATGGGTTTCAGTCAGTCTGTTTTATTGTTATGTTGAACAAATAATAATAGTATTAAGGTGTCAATTTGAGTTTATAATTTCACCGTAACTTTTGAGACACATCTTAATTTTCTGAATAGCTGAAGCCATATTTTGTGACTCTCTATAGCTGTAAGCATATTTTGTTATTTAAAATCTCCACCTACTCCTAATGTACTCACTTAAAATTGCAATTCCAGGAGGTAATCAAGACATTAACATGATAAAATATAATGTGCTTAAAACACTTTTCATCAGCTTCAGCAGTCAATTCAGGCCCTCCCACTTTATAATAGAGTAATCATTTTCCATCGTTCAGTACATAAAATGTATGAGTTGTGCTTTGCACATGGAATAAATGTGGAAAACAGCATTAAAAAAGTCTAGCTATGATTGTGAAGAAACTATCCTGAGACTGGTTGTATAACTCCTAAAAGTTATTGTGCAGAAGTTATTTTTTCTGGTTTAAGTGCTGCAGAGCATTGTGCTGCTTTTTAATTCCCTGCATGCTTTCATTGCAACAATATATATTTTTAAAAAATCAAGTTCCTGCGGAAGTTAAAGTTTGCTCTTTTCATTGACAGAGGTTTGCATCAGGTCGTAGAGGAAGGGTACTGGAAACTCAGACCATGGAAGCAGTGCCAAGTCTTCTTGTTGAACATAGGTTTCTGAATTTCAGAGGAGCAACAGTTTTTGTGATCTTTCATGAATTCAAACTGCATGTGACAAACCTGATCCAAATCAGTTTCTCTTCTGGGGTTTTCTGGTTTAGAAGATAATTGGCAAATGTATGAAGAATTCCAGATGTTTGGGTGGGAAGAGTGGGGTTGGGGAGATATTTGAGTTTTGCTTGGTGGAACTGCGGTGTGAAAACTGCATCTAGTGCTGTGTTCCTGTGTTCAGGGCAAGTGTGCAGGTTCTGTTCCATGCTGCTTGTAGCTGGCAACTAAATTCTGGTTTCTTATGAACTATGCCAAAGTTTTAAGAAAAGTAAGAAGCATTTGCTATGTGTTTCTATTTTGGTTCATGGATGCAATTCAAGGTTAACATCCTAAGAATAAAAATGCGTAACACAATTCAAATTTGAAAGGAGCTGAGACACAAGAGTGGTGTGTATTTAAAGGATGATTTAAGCTGTCACCCTGTAACTGTGGATGCTGTTGGGAAACAGTCTGAGTGGTAAGTTTTTATCTCAGTGTGGCTAATGAGCCTTTTTCTGAAATAAGAATGTAAAGCTTCAGAAGTAAGGTAGCTGTAGGAGCTCAATGCTGCTAAAGAAACGCGTATAAGAAAAATAAGCATGGAAAAGGAGGTCTGAATCATTACAAAAGAAAACATTTAGGAATGAAAAGAAGTTGTGGAAGTCTCTTTCCTGAATCACTCCAATTACTCTCTTAGGCATTAAGTTTGTATAAACAGAAGTGCTATCATATAAACTATAGATAATATAAACTATAAACTACCTGGCTCCAAAGTTATTTAAATTTATTTAAATACAAATTTCTGTTCCTGTAGATCAGTGTTTATTTTGTTATTTGATGTATTTGCAGAAAGATATCATACATAAGTCATACACAAAGAAGACAGGCTAAACCCTGCTCATTATAAGGAATTGATTCAATTTAAATTAGCAGGACTGCTTAAGCAAATAAACATAGTGTTTCACACTAAAAGTTTTTACAAACAATTCTAAATGGTATGGGATAGAACCTCAGCTGGTATAAATCAGTATTTCCATTAGCACCATCTTCAATAGAGTTTTGCTGATTTATGCTGACAGGATCTGACTCTTTGCATCTATAGTTAGTGCAGTAAAATGAGTTATTTTCTTCCAGTATTTCATTTTTTTTTAATAAATGTATCAGAATTTAGACAAATCTGTGGATACAAGTATGAGTAGATTAGGAACTTCAGTACCTAGGCCATAGATATATGAATTTATATGTGTATATATGTGTTAAAATTTACCATTTTCACCGCTGTAAAGAGGTCAGATGCCTGCTTCTACAGGTCTAGCCAAAGGTTTTAGTTAGACTAACTATATTTATAACTACCTTCTATCATTAATCAAATGTAGACTCAAATCACCCTGTATAAATGATGTAGTATTCTGAATTATTGAAACTACAGAATATGTAATATTTGGAGTACGGAGGATATCGTAGCATTAAGTTACAACATTATGTGTGTGTGTATGTTTTTTCCTACCTTACCGTGACTCCGTCTCAGGAGAATTTGAGTTGTGGTGAGTGCTTTGAACTGCTTGGCATCAAACATAATGCAATTTAGATGAAGCATGGGAACTTTTTCCATAACATGCATTGAATTTTCTAGAGCATTGTCATTGTATAGAGATTGGCATGAGGACAGTGCCAAGTAGGAGGGAGAACTTTTTGTAAAAGTCTTGCCGGTACTCTGATGTGTACAGCTTCTTGTAGTCCTTTGGAGGAAAAAAATCTGTTACACTATACAGAAACCCTCAGTGAAGCTTAGTCTTAAAGAAAGTCTGCCAAATCTAACATTGTAATTCTGGTTTGGGTTTTTTTCATGGCATTGTACTCTGTATCTTATGCCTATTCCTTTCTCTGAAGATCCAAAGAGTTGATTGCCAAGTGTTCAGAGGGTGCATGCATTAACTTTTCCACTTGTACATGAGATACTGGACTGGCCTCTGAGTTCAGGTGCTTTGTTGCAAGAAAGGTCAAAAGCCAAGTAAAACCAATTTAGATTTGACAGCTTTCAAGCGTTGTCTTCTAAAATAGAAAGTAATTTATATTTTTTCCACTTTGATTAAATCTTTCCCTGATAGCATGTATTTTGCTGTATCTTTTTAAGTGAAAATATTGTCCGCAGCAGAAGAGGAGCTCTTAGTTTTACTTTTGTTAAACATACCTCTCTCTTCTCGGTGATTTCTAACTCTGGAAAAGGGCAGATCTGAAAAGATGGGTTCTGCGGAAGAAGAGGTACTCACCTGTAATGGCTGGTAACAGATTAGGCTCTATAGCATACTATTTCATTCCCCTCGCCGAAGGATGACTGTGTAGGGAGAAATGTTTTAAGATACTTGAGCTGTTCCGGAGAGTGAAGACAAGTAAGGTTTCTGATGAAAACAGAAGAGTTGGTGAATCATTCTTGCACAATGTTAAAAGGAAATTAAGAGTGGTTGAGCTAGCAGATATAACTCGGTGTCCTGGGTTTGAGCATTTGTGGGTTTTGGAGGGTTGGGCGGAGGGACTTTTGACAAAGGCAACTCTTTCATTGGGTTGCCTTGTGATGAGATGAGGTGGGAGAGCCCTACAGCACTGGTGAAAATGTGCTCTACAAAATGGCAGATGTGAAAAAAGCTGACCTGGAAGACAGAACAGCTGACCTGAGGAGCCCCCATTGGAAATCCCTCAGAAATTCCTCTGGTTTCATATTTTTAACATCAAGTTTACAACCCTTAAGGCTACAGGTGAAATATGCTTGAAATCTGAAAAGCCTTACTAATCCTGCAGACAAAAACCCCATGCTGTGTAATTAGTGCTATAGTATTTACTGGCTAAACAGACCAGTTAAGGGCAGGGGGGTGGTAGAAATCATTTACAAGTCCTAGTCTACTTCCTGGCACGCATATAGAACTATCTGTTTAGAAGGCAAACTCTCAAGAAATCTCATTAGGTTAATGCTGATGCTTCTCAGCAAACCTGTGGTCCCACTACTGGCATTTTTGTTCCCAAACCCATTTTTTTCAGAGTGACAGATGAGACCTTGTGGGCAGCGTGGGATACTGAGCAAAGGAGAGGAGTAACCCATCTGTGATTGCAATCTTAATAGTGATCAGGAAGCTCTAAAGAGAGAAAAAGTATCAAAGTTTATTTTCCTTTTAGAAGATTCACTTCATACTAAATACAGTACAGCATCCTTCTCACTAACAGATCTTGGGAGACCCCTATGCTGCAAAGCTCTCTCCCTTCTCACCAGCTGCAGCTTCTTGTTAGGTGGTGTGAAGTTGGACCTCCTGTGTGGTGGTGTTTCAGTCAGCATCAAGCTCTTTTCTTCTCTCTGCAAGATTAACAGCAGCTTTTGTTCCTCCCAAGGTGGCCCAGGGGAAAGATTCAGGGCAGATAAGAGAACACCACTGGCACAATCTTGCGCTTCGTTGCAGGTGGATCTAATCAAATCCCTCTCTGGGAAAGCTTCAGCTCTGCTTAAATGCTTTGTTGAATTGTACTATTTTTTGAGAAGTGCGTCCATAAAGGCAAATGGTATCTGAGTAGCCTCCCTGTATGTGTCAGTATCTACATTTACTGATAAATGTGTCATGAGTGGTATTAACATCCATCCACTTTTCTTTCATTCTCAGTGTGTTTGCTGTGTTCCTCTAACACAACTAGCAATTACATTCTCATATCAAGTGATTTTGTTCTAGATAGGTTTAATTGCTATATTCAATGTGACTTTGTATGATCTTTCTATCAAGCAAATGTGACATTCTACTGTTGTAATACTAAAAATCAAATGTGATGTGACTGGTTATGGAAAGAACAGTGTGTTTTGACTGTCCTGTTGATAGTTTTGTCTTGGACTTGACGTTAAAATGCTGCAGAATGCTAGTTCAGGCCCAGGCAACTCATACGAACTGAGAGATTATAAACCACACACAGGCTGTGTGTAGACTTTAAAGAAAAACTCAACAAGAATGTGGATTTTTGTGTATTATATGACTGCAGAGAATATTTTCTTTCAGCCAGAAAGGGCTAGACTTGACAGCCTCTGTAACAGAAAGGCATCAAATAACCTCTCTCTAATTGCTGTAATTACTTCCCCGATACTTTGTGGTATGATGGTCTGATAAAAAATAGATTGAATGTGAGTAATTATACCATACCCTGCATGGAAAATATAACACTAGTGTTTTCAGGTTACAGCTGAAGATGTAATCAGAAATAACTATTTGAGCTGTGATAGGCAAAGCAAGGTCTGTAGGTAGAGGAAATACCTTTTATTATTAATTTAACTAGTGAATTTATTAGTATACACTGGTTATAACCTATAGGTAAGACATATTAGTTCTGAGTTGCAGTCTTATCTCTGAGATGTTTTTATAAATTCAGTTTTCACTAGCAAAACTGAAATGTGGCTGTGCAGTTAACTTAGTGGTTGCACCCTGCCATTGCCTCAAAAAAAGAGAACAGGATGGGAAATGGTTTATCTAAACAAACCATGGGAAGTTTTTGACAACTTAGTATGCCTTTTCAGCTTTAGTTAAAGCTAATATCACTCAGAAGCTGATCCGCTTAGGGTAGCCTTGTGGCACTTAGTAAGTTAGTGGAGGAGCAGGTTCAAGTCTCTGGTCTGTTCCAGAAAAAAAGAGGAATTTAAACGTATGACTTGTTACTTGGGTGGACTGTTGAGCAGGGCTATTTTTGCTTTGGGAGAAAGTCTTTCTATCCACTAGTGCACCAAAACAGATGAAAATTCTGCTTATTCAGATTCTATTATTTGTTCCCAGAATGACATAATTGGACATAATGACCTAATTGCTCTACTGCAAATACATATATATCTATAGACAAAAGCGTAAGAATAGTGCCAATAGTGCCATTTTGGGCATAAAGCCACCTGCATGTATATACATTATTAATGTTAATTTAGTGGTCTAGAAGGAAGTAAAATACCAGAACAGTAGATAATAAATCATGATCCAAATTTTTGTGCATTTTAGAGTGGAATATAACTACAAATCGGAAATCTACTTCTAGACAAAACATCTCTCTCTCGTGACCTCTTCCCTCAACTCCTCCACAGTTTATACAGTGATTTATGTCCACAAAACTTATGAGGGAGAAAACTGTATGCTTTGAGAACAATGATCTTGTTGACCTCTGTGTGGGACCATTAAAAGCAAACTGGCCCAGGACAGACACTTGGGCAAGCAGTCTTGTCTTCTGAGGAACCACAACGTTAAAACATTGTGGTGTTCAACTTGTAGCATGTTTTTGTGCTGGCTAGGCTGGGGGAGAGACAGAGAAACAGTATTTTGGCAGTATTTTTTTTGGTTTTGTTATTTGTTTTAAATCTCTCCTTAATGCCAGAGCAAACAGAGGCATGGATAGAAATATGATTTTAAGAAATGGGACATTTGCAAGTATGAAGTTACAGACACGAAACATTACATATGTTTGGTCTTCACTAAGACTTGAATGTCAGATGGCAGTGGATGTATCTAGTCGTACTGCAGCAGCTTGATATCTAGGTAATTCTGGCCCATTGGTAATCGGGGACATAGCTGGTGCTGGAAGCTTTTCTGCTAATACCATGCTGAGATGTTTTCTGACTACTTATTGATTAGATCACTTTATTTCACTGGCCTGTCTCCAGAGCATTGTGTGTTTCCCAGAATCTGAAGAGGATCTTTAGAATATCTCAAATTTGTCAAAACATCAATAATATGATTATGTATTTTTTAACTAATAAATCTTTAAAGCACTTTTTCCCTAGCCTGAGATCCCACCTAATAAAATAATTCAGTTCCACATAACAAAAAACCTGATAAAAATTTGCAGCAACTGGTTTTAGTGCTCATGTTTTTGCAACAGCTGAAAACCAGTTTTAGTGGGCCAAGGAAGAAGTCTTATTTCAGAGTCATGAAAATATTTTTTTCTTTTGAAGCTAGACCTCTGATTTCAGTGGGAAGTTACGCCTGCTGCTCCCAAACACAGAATTGTGGATAGGACTTCTGACGGTGTCTTACTGCACGCCGATTATTGAGATCAAACTCCAGGAAACACATTCATCTCTTGAAATGCAAGTTCTATGTGTTCTTTCTCGAATGTACAGTGCAACAATGGGCCTGCTTATGTTTAGTCCTGAGGGTCAGTCTAATGTGGGGCCCCACCCAAAGAATGTAGTGTTGATATCTTCATCAGTGAAATTAATGCTCAAAGAAGAAAGAGTCAATTATTGAAACCTCAAACTGATTACAAAGAGTTTGATATTCTTGGTAGGCTTGCATGATAGCTTGCTGGTTTACAGTGTTGCTGATGTATTTCTGAATTGAGGCACATATTATGGCCTTCTTTTGCCATACTGAATTTCTAGATAGAATACTCCAGCTAGATAGAAGTCAGCTGAAGTAAAAGTGCTGCAGGACAGGTATGCTAGCATTGCCTAGGCTGAAAGTGATCGAGGAAGAACAATAGGAGGATTTCTTTGAGCACTAACCTTATTTTTCATCCTGCTGGCTATGCCAGCTTCTACAGCTAATTAAGCACAGGAAAAGACAATATTCACCAGATGCCTGGAGAGCCAGTCAGCAGATGGGATACTTTTTCCTTAGCCCACGTGTGTATTAAAGGAATTAAAGGAAAAAATGGTCAAAAACTGTCAATTATGCATGACTTGAACATGAACAGATATGTTCCTGCAGCAGTGGAAATTGGTTGTGGCACAAGTACTCTTCTAAATATGCATATGCCTTTTATTTAAAGTAGAAAGTTTAAAATAAGAGGAAAGATTGGAGGTTACTTCTATGTTGCCAGTCTGTAGTTCCTTTCAGAAACCAAAAGCAGCCAGTGCTTATCCACAAACTAATGAAAGGCTCATGAGTCTAGAACTTCCCTGCCCTGAAATGTGTTCCTTTGGAAGTAATTTCTTCAAATGTTTGTCTTCATAATAGAGAAGGACCTCCCAATTGCGTACATTTTTTCTCCCTCTGTAAGTGGCAAAAATGCTCTGAGGTGCTGTAAAATGTTCTCCCCCTTGTTCCCATGTAACAAAGAGATTTTGGGAGTGTTTTATACAATCTAACAAATTCCAAAGTTTGAGTTAGGTTCATTCTCATCCAAACCCTAACTGGTCCTTAAGGTGTAACCCCGGTCCCAATTATTATTCTTTTACATCAACTTGCATTGGACTCATGGCAAGTGGAAGGTCTTATTCTGTACCTATGTAAGCAGGACTAAGCTTACAGTCACACCTTACAAAAAAAAGACATAGAGTATATAGAAGTGTATTTCTTTGCTGAGAACGAATAAATTCTATTTGTATTTATTGTGCACAGTTGCATAATAGAAAGATTTTTTTAACTGGATATTTGTAATCTAACTGCTTAGCTTCATCATGAATTTATAACAATGCTGTTTTGTTTAGGAAAGAATTAGAAATTTCTTTATTTGCTTTTGATAAAGAAATCTGATTCAAGTCTACTTGCTAGATTGAGTTAGGACTAGCATTAGAAGTTCATTGGTACGCAATTTTAGCTGTGATTATTATGGTGTCAATGGTGATGAATCTTCCTGGATAAAGTAAGTGTTGTATGACATAATACAAAGACAGGTGGATAACAGATTACTACATCCACTCCCCTTCCCCTGGAGCCACAGAAGGGGATTCCAGGCTATTAATCAGAAAGGCCTTTGGCAGGGAGTATTTTTCGAAGGTGGGGAGAGATGTATGGTAACTTGAAGCATTTCAAAATTGAATACAGATGTTTATTTCATATTTTGTTGCTGCATTTAATTCTTTTACTAAACACTTCTTCAGCATTGTCAGGCAAATTACTTAAGGTTTTTGAGATCCAGGACTGGTAGGTACAGTTCCAGAAGCTTGCCTTTGGCTCTGATTTTGATATAAAAAGTTGAATTCAGCAGCGGCACAATCTGAGAGATACAAAAGCAACACTGCACATTCAGATGATACAAAAAAGCCACGTTTGGTCTTGATGTATGTTAGATGTGATGTGCGTAGATTGGGGAGGAATGGTTTAGAGATTTTTTAATTTCTTTTTTTTAAATCAAGGCTTAAAATTTATTAAATGATGTGAGAGCAAATTGTTGCTGGAGGAGAGCAGAGGTACATGTGTTAGTAATTAGAGGACTGGGATTCAGGAGGACTCTGCTTGCTGTATGTTCCTCTTCCTCTGACTTGAGTAAGTCATATGGGGCTGCACATGGGACTTCTCAAAAGCACCTAGGAAAGTTAAACTCCACCTTGGATTTTATTCTGTCTTCATTCTTCCCTTATTGTGCGATGTTACCTTTTTTACATCGAAGATGTTAATCCTTCTCTGCCTCAAAACATAATGCAGGTCTTTACGGTCCTGTATTTCTGTGATTAATCAGTGCACAGAGGGCTTTGAGATTTTTTGTTAAGAATAAGAATATCTTTATAAAACAGTTGACCAAGATCTTAACAAGCACCTAGGGTTGCAGCATTCAGTCATCTCTCTTTAATTTCATTGCACTTCTTCAAAAAAGGTCCTCCGTTTGGTAGTATCTGGTAGTACTCCAAATTTTTATTGACTCTGTCTTTTTCAGGGAAATTGTCATTGCCTTTCAGTATTTTAAGTACCATGAATGTTTATGTGACATAGAATATACCGTATTATTTGTACATTGTATATATTATTATGTTATTCAGGGCATGTTTGCAGGCTTATGGGTAGGTTTATCCTACTTTGATTATCCAGGATGTTGGGGAGAAAAAAGTTCAAGGTACCTCGAGGACTCAAATTTGGTGTGTTGGGCACTCAAGTTTGGCATCTTCAGGTTAGCCTGCTGCTAATTAAAGAAAGTAGACAGTTGTGGAGAGTGAATAATTGTTCCTCCATTTTAACTTAACAAGCAATCCGCTGTGCAAGGCAGTGACTTCAGATGATTAGGGATTCATCTGCGGTAGCAGACAGCTCACAACTACCTGCCTATGCCTCTTGCTTTTTAAGCAGCCCTCCCATAGATCCACTTTCTAGCCGGTCTTAGCAAACCACCACACCATCTACTGCTGCTCTGCTCTTATTCAGGACTTTGTTATTATTGTCATACCCATATTGTGTTTATGACTGCAGTGTCATTCGAGCCGATCACAACAACGAAAATCTGGACCCTGGGTGAAAGACACAACGCAGCAATTGAATACAGCTGCTCCACAAATGAAACACTTTGCTGTTGTTGTTATGGGGAGCTCTGTGGGGAGCAACAAGGAATTGGCAGCACAATTCTCAGTCCCTCTTTTCTTCCACGTACTTCTGTGAGCTTGAGGCTTTCACTGAGTTTCTTTTGGCAATCAAGAGAGCCTATAAACATGCTACTGCTAATTGGGCCTGTCTGGGAGCAATGCAGACCTCTTTTGTCTGAAAAAGAAGCATTAGAAAGTGGTCTCCGGAAAATTCCAGAAATTTCTGTCCCTAATGAAAGCAGAAATGCAGGCAATGTCTCCTGCTATCTTGTAGTCTTTGTTTCCGTTCCCCATCAGGACTGGAATACAGAAACAAGAAATAATTAAAAATTTGCAGATCAAAAGTGATTTCAGCTATTAGTCATTAAAAAAAATTGTTAGCTTAGTTTTGGGGAAATGTCAGCATCATCTTTCACTTAATTTGTCTCCTTGATTTCCTACTTACAGCTGAGCAAAGTACTGTCATCTGCAAACTGGAGGAATAGTATGGCGCTATGTCTCCTGTAGCATTGCCACAGCAGTCAAACATTATCAGGCAATTATTCTGGAATATTTGCTTTGACATAAGTTCAGTACACTAAACTAGCACAAGGTTAAAGACATCACAGGTGTAATGGACTTGTCAAACTCCATAAGGAATTTGTATAATACTGTACCTCAGCTATCTCATGAGGCTGTAACAAACCTGCCAGTTCCACAGCAGGGAGTCAGTGGGCTGGAGTCTAGCTGGTAATTAATGTTAAATTCTTATTGTGCTTCTCTCTGTTTCTTCTATTTTGAGTATTTTCAACCAGTTGATGAAGGCTAACTTTAAATTATGTTATGTATATTGGCTTGGACACCAAATTCTGATTCCATTAATATTCTGAGTTTTAAGAAACTGTGTCCATTCAGAATTGGGATGAAATGCCACAACCTTCCAGTTTTAACAGAACAGAAATCTCACGGTGTTTTGTTATAGTAACGGTTTGGAGCAATCTTCTCCGGATCCTCGGGCTGCAGCAGACCTGGGGGGAATCTGCTAACTCACGTGACTGAGATCCTTGCCACTGCTGCCTGCGCTTGAGTTGCAGCTGTGTCCCAAGCTGAAGTCCTGTCAAGTTGAAAAGTCAGTGCCGTCCCTTTCTTCACAGAATTTAGATATCTAGAAGAAGAGTATAAGTCAAATTTGAGAGTACTGGAGGTGGTTGAAATTGCCTCGCAAAGTCATTTGCAGGGAGTGGGTTCAGTAGTATGTCTTCTTTAGTTATGATTTAAAAGAAGTTAGGAAACTGGCTACAAAGGCAGATGTCCTATCTTCCTTTCTATTTTCTTCACTTCCTTGAAGTGAAGCAGATACAGAGCAGCTGTAGGCATTTTCAGTGACTTAACTTGCAAAAAAGCGGAATTAAACATCAATTGCTATGGCAAGAAACATAGTGATGATCCACTGTTGTTGGGAAAATTTAACTGCGTCTTTCTGCGTGACGTGAAGGCTAGAGGGGAGTTTGAAGGTAGAAGTGTGAAGTTCTCCACCCCTACTATCAGTGCTTCCTAGCTGTATCTATATCTGAATGCCTTTGTTCTTGTAGCTGTCATTTGAGGAAGAAAGATGCTCTTTCTGTTACAGGTTACATTTTCTAAAATAAAACCATTAACATGCCCCAGATGGTAACTTACAGTTTCACATGGCTGACATCCAGAGATGCTTAAAAGACTTACAGAGTCTTCAAAGATGAAGATGCCCCTGATGTAGACATAAAGTCTACGTTTCTCCATTTTGCTGTGTAAAACAGCCCATTTAAATGAGAACGGATATTCCTTAATGCAGTGGTGCTATAGATGCTGGCAGCTAAAACAAAGAAGCTGCTCAAGGAATAAGGCTGAGATCTATTTTACTGCCATGGTATAATCCCTTCAGGCAGATGAAGACTGGAATGAGGCAACTGCAGTGGTAGTGCCAGATCATGGCCACACTAGGTGAAAGAAGTCCGAGTCTTGGTGTCAGTCAAGTCCCTTTGTCAGTTGCTTCATTTTTGGGACTGGAAATGGAGATAAAAGAGCAAATAATCTCCTGTGTTGCTGAGATGTAAATAATGGCAACAGCTGCTGCCCAAGCAAGCTGAGAAGGAGATGTTTCCAAAAAATGGCGTATTTTTTCCTGTTTTGAAAGTTATTTGACGATCTCTACAGAGTAATTCTTTTCTCCACCTGAAGTTTCTTGAGATAGCAGCCACGCTTAGAGCTGTTTCTTGAAATGCTTGAGAAAAAAAAAGTAAATCAAGTTCAAACCTAAATGTAACTATTTGTAATTTGATGTAAAATTCGATTTGTGATTTATTTGCAGCAGACCCATTGCTAACCATTGCTAAAGGGCATTCTTTCATTTGGCCACCTGCTTCCATTCAGAGCTATGAATTCTGGAATTAGAGTTCAGTCATCTTTGTTAATGCTTTCTGAACCATGTTGGAAGATGTTCTCATGCTCAGAATATCACCAAGCTGTATCCTGCCATGTTCCAGCTGTTGCTGGAAACACCACTCTGTTAAATCTGCCTATGATGTGATTGCCTGACACAGCTAAGTCAACATAAGTTGGGTTAGTAAAAACTTCTGGTTTGAATATTTATGTCAACCAGATTATTGTGACAGTACGGAAAGGGAAGGGGAGCAGTAACAAGCCTGGTAGGCTGTAAATTGCTGAGGTGATGATGAGTAGCTAGAGGCAGTCATGTCTTGATGTTATTCAGCTGAAAGCAAGCCATGGGACCATAGTCTGAGGCACCCTGTGATACATTTTCATGTGTATCAGCCTTTAAGTTTTCCCCTGAAGGTTAGGCCTCATACCAGTTTCTTCTGCAGCTAAGAGGAATTTTTACCTTTATAATAAGAATTGCCTTGGATGCTTTGTGCATCAATGAGTAGTTGCATGTGCACATCCAGAAGACTCTTGCAATTGCACTGTAAATGCAAATGCCTCCTAGATATATCCTGTACATTTTCAAAACTGGAGAAAACAAAAATATGGCCCAGAGAATTCTGTTCTCTTCCTTCTTTATGGATGTAGATTTTTCTTTGGCTGTGTTAAAGAAAGTCTTTAACCCTTGCAGCTGGCTTTGGCTCATTGCTTTCATTTCTGCCTGTCTTACTCTGAATGTTCTTCTGCTCACTTCTTCCTGGCAAATGCTTTCTCTTAGGCTGTTTTAATTCTTAATCGTATGTCTGCTATTGTAATTATAATAGAGGAGATCACGTCTCTGGATCAGCACACAGAAGGAACCTTCCACACATCAGTGATCTCTTCTTCTGTGCATGCCTCAACTGTCTCCACTGCACTGCCCCTCCGCCACTTGCACTCGCCACTGCCAAGATCTCTGCTTCACACCGATGCATGGCAGTGCCTGTGTTGGGAAGGCAGTGGCAGAACTGGCAGGTAGAGAGCAAGGGAAGACAGCAAGCTGGCAAAGAAAACAGAGTGAAACCTTTCTGTTTCCTTCTCTGATAGAGTCCTCATTTTGCCAAAATAAGAAGAGGTTGTATTTAATTACTGTATATGGTTGTGCGTTTGTATATATTTAAATATATAAATGCACATATGACCCGCCTTGATGCAGTCCTGCGTAATGTGCTCTAGGCAATCCTGCTTCAGCAGGGGAGTTGGACTAGATGATCTCTAGAGGTCCCTTCCAACTCTGACAATTCCATGATTCCGTGATACGTGTGCATATGTACATTTCTGCGTATATATGAGAGCCCTCCCATAGACTTTACATTTTGTTACTTCCTGTCCATAGTTGTCTAAACCCTCTCATCTTCCCACAGAAGGACTGCAGATAATAGCTAAGAAGAGCTGTAGTTAGAAGTAGCTTCTTTGGAGAATAGCTGCATTATACAAGGTGGTATAATACAAAGACCTGCAAAACAATGACCTGTGAGCTTTGTGCTGAAAGCTGATTGAGAAAAGCTCACGTTGACATCTAGAAATCTTGAATCAACCCATTTTTTTGAGGTAAAAGACGAATCTGCTCACTTTCCTTCTGGGCTGTGTGCTTGTTTCATTTTTTTCTTCTGCTTATGATTATGTTTTTGAAGCAAATCTGCCTGTCAGTGCTTTAAATCAATACCATTAAAGCTCTATTTGAAGGTAAACTATTTCAAGAGGCTAGCCTGCTCTACCCTACAATTATATCATGTGCTAAGTGAGTGAAACTTTCAAAGGTATTGAAGGCTTCTGGGTTTGTTTTTTTCTTTTCCATTTCGCTAGATGACATCCAATGATAATGGTCTTAACATGATGGGGAATTAATTGAGAGAGCATTTCTACACTGCCATAATTTTATCATCCATCCTATTGCTGCTATTAGCAGGAATCCATAACCCCATGGGTGTTTTGTGAGAATCTCTTTTCGCAGAACTTACGGAGTAGAGGTTACATGGTTAGCTCCTTCCATCAGCTGGGTGTCAAATCACTGTCGAAAAGAAATCACTGGTGTATTTATTTTTTTAGCTTCTAGCCTTATGCTGTGGTGCAGGAGATGATTTGTAGTGAGCCATTGGGGAGAGAAGAGTGCTAGTGGCCATTGAAGGCTTCTCTCACAAAGGTACTTAAGAGAATCATTGCACGTTAACACGGATGCACACAGCAGCATTTTTGATCTAATGTCCATTATAAAGTGGTATGAGGAAATTATGCCTTCTGACTCATCATGTTGTAGCAGGATAGTAAAATAATCATGTTCCAGTGGATTTGTTTATTAAGTTGTATTTGCTGAATTTCCCTGTGCTGACTACTACAAAGCAGGTTTTCTTAAATCCCTAGTAACAAACTAGCCTTCCTAAGTTCATAACACTGACAACACAAAATAATTCAATTTTCTTCAAAGCCTGTTGTTTCTTCTTTCACATTCTTGAATGATTTTAATAAATCTTAAGCTGTTTTATAAAGCATATTGTAACTTAGAAGAATGTTTTCGGAAATGGTTGATGTGGACTGTACAACTTCTCTGCTTATCTTGCAACTTTCACACACATTCTGCTCATTTTCCTGCTCTCCTTCTCCATGGTAGTCCAGTAAATTGGGATAAAATAGAGTTTGGCTCTTTTTTTCTTGTGTCACCTGTAGCAAAGCAGTAACAACTCTGTGAAACAAATTATAGCCATGATTGAGGCACACTCCTCATGGAGCTACACATGCCAGAACTTAAATTTTTGCTCGCTGAAATGTTATAGTTAAAATAATGTGAATTTAGATGAAAGATGAACTTTTGTGAAATTTCTTCCCTTTTAACTTGAAGCTTACCTTTTAAACACATACTAAAGAACACTTTGCATTCTTTCCTTTTTCCATTATTTTCTTCCCCCCTTTTACTTTGTCGTTAATTGGGAAAAGGAAGAGAGGTTAGAAAACTGAAAAAAATCAACAAATATTTTAACTTTCTAAAACCATTCATGACTTTCATCTTTGATTAACATTTCTGATGCATCAGGTGGGATTATGGCTGATCTCTGGCTGCACAGATCTCATGATAATTAAGCAATAATCATGCTTAATTTTTCCTCTGCAGCCAGTTGATGTGACTGAGTGCATGCAGGATGCAAATTACTTGTATGAAAGTGAGATTTTGCCAGGATTCATCTTCAAAGTGGAATCACAGCTTAAATACAACCCTGAAGATGCTACTTCTTCCTCTCCCTTTCCTTCCCTGTGACATTTTCTCTCTAGAAAATACTTTGCTTAGATTCCCCTGTGGGATTCCTTTTGATTGCAATTGTAGCAGCAGGAGTTAATGTGATGAGGAATTCAGAAACCCTGAACGAGCAGAGCTTGCTTTCGCTGCTCCGCTGCATAGAAAGAGAGTTCAGGGTGCTGCGTTTTCATGCGAGGAGCTTCCTTCGCCTCTGCCACCATTTGCAGCTCTCCCAAGGTTTTCCCTTCCGCGTTTAGCTGCAGAGCAAAGCTGTGAGCAGACCCTGACCTGGGCAACGTGACCGTACAAATCAGCAGTCGATCATTAATAGGAGTAGCATTTTTCTCTTCTTCTGTATTTTTGCACACCCAGGCTAAAATAATGTTCTTCAAAATCCCTCCCGAAGTAACCCCACCAAGAGGACGTGCTGTGACTGACTATGCATATACTGGAGGAGTCCCGTGGCCGGAGTCCCTTACTGAGGCTGGCCAGAATTCAGAGAGCAATTGTAGGGGTAGCATAAATGTAAGTGAAAGAGAAGAACCAGTGGCCTAGAGCTAGCTAAAAATATAATTCTCTGGACCACGTTTTGCAGTAATACTTTTATCAAAGGGAAAATACTCTTGCAAGATGTTGGAGTGTATCTTTTAGAAGCAAAAAAAGCATCAAAAAATTAGGCATGAATCATCCCTACTGTTATTTTCCCCGTAAGGTTAACAGATCTTCTGGGATTCTGATGATTTTTAAAAGGGAAACTTTAGAATATGTCACCTCTGCCATAGGCTAAATATGGTACACAAGAAGAGCAACATCTTCTTGACTAAAACACAAAAAAAACCCCACCTTGCCTTTTGTAATCATTGGAAATGAATGCTTGCAAGAGCAGAGGGAACATCTGTCTGTTCAGATCTGCATACTTTCCTATGGCTTCATTTAGAAGAATGTAGTGTAACCACTATATAGGTTTGGTTAAGAGAGCTCCTGGCCTATCATAGCTACCAAAGAAGCTACAATTACTCAGCACCTTGCAAACTGCTGCAACTGTGCGAGGACATCAGAGCTCTTGCTGGGCTCAGGCCCACAAACATTTCACCACCTGAGTAGATTTACATGATAAAACATTAGTAGGACTAACAGCGAACTGAAACCTCGCAGGACATGAACCTTGGCAAGGTATCAGTGTGGTGGTGTTCTCATCAGTATTCCACTAAGGTATCTTTAAAAGGAAAGCAAACTTGCATTTTGTTTTGGGCATTAAAAAAAATGGCTAAATTCCCATGTTCTTTATTTGCATCATATTTATTAGATTTTTAATTTTTTACTTTCAAAATTGTGTGTTGCTCTGTCAGCTGTTTGTTACAAGATTTCCCTTAGGGGAAAATGGAGTTTCATATCCATGCTGACATATCACAGTATGAATAAGACTTGCCACACTCCAGTTGGCAGGTAGGGAATATTAGTCAATAATGCTGGAATATAATTGGTTTTAGCTTCTTGTGTTGTGTCACTAGATACAGCTTCATTCTTAGGGAGCCTAACCTGAAAAAACAAGGACACATTTCAAGTTCCAACAGGATTAAGTCACTGCATTAAGGGGCTTTGATAGAGTTCAATTGCTGTTATTAAAGTAAATCAGGTTTTGCTGTTGCTTTTTTTTTCCAAAATAATCAATGGTTTCAATGGTAATGGTTATTTTTGTTGCTGTTTGTCTTAAGACATTTAAATGCTGACAATTTTGATGGGGACAGCTGGCTTACAAATAATATCTGTTAAGTTTTATGCCAAACTCCATCTGAACTGCAAGGGATAGTTACTCTGCAGCTCTTAAAACAAAAACATAAACAAAAAAAAAAAAAGAAATGCCCTTCCAGTCCTTCTTTTATAGCAGGAGCTATTATTGCCTTTATTGTTGCTGCATTAAGCATATGTTTGAATATGATCTTCTAACTTTCATCACTGTTGGGTTAAGAACACAAAGAGCATGCCCCCGTCCTGATTAGCCAGTCTTGTACAGTAGTACAAAAAAAGCAGCAATGGTAATTTCTCAGCTCATTAGGTGCATATTCATCTTAATGGGGCATCAAAGTTAAAAACGATAATGCCTTCCTCTCATTTAATACTCCAGAGAACATTCACAGTAACCACATGAAAGCAAAAAGGATTTCAACATCGGAGCTGCAAAAGTAGGTGTCTTCATTCCCTCCAGGCAGATAGAGAAGAGAGAGAGAACTACTTTTTATGCCTACCCCTGTCTAACTTGCCTTGCTGTGCTAGCCACAGGTCACTATACTGTATGAATAAAAATGTTGACCTCTGCTAGTTTTTCTGGTAGGTCAAATTTTAAATCCATAGTCTGCAAATGTTTGGCATCAGCTGAAGAGCACAGTATACTGAAATAACCTCCAGAGGTTATTTTATTGTTTACAGGTGTGTGGACCCTGATACAGAGACCCTTCATTACAGTGGAAAACTTGTGGTGTCTTGAAACATTTAGGTAAACAACCCCCATCCTTAAAAATACAATCTTTGTGTAAGGTAGTTGTGCCAGCTTAAGCTCCAAGCTTTGAAAATTCATAGTTCCTGTGGTTTATGTAATAACAGTGCCCAATTCGTACTATTTACTGAAACAACAGTATTTCCAGAACCCGCTTCTAAAAGTATTTCAGAGCTAGCGCCCAGCATGAGTTTTTGGGGCATGTTTACAGATGTAAAACTAAGCCGTATGTGAATGCCATGCTTTCTCACTTGACTCTGCATGTGTGGTGGGGGCTGCTCTATTGGCTTCCTGCCCAGTGTGCACCAGCATATGCAACTAAATTTACTCAGGGTTGTAAAAGTGTTCTGCAACATGCTGATTTGAGATGTTGGCTTTCTATCTGTGACAGAGCCATAGAAGAAAGTATAATCTATGTTATATGGTCAGTTATGTAGGATGCAGCATATTGAAACATTATAGTATGCAGCCACTATCTTCCAAAACCAAAATTCTCAGTAGATTTTGTTAGCCTCTCCTAGCTGTAAAATGATGGCCTAAGTAAAAATAACTGCTGGTAGCATGTGTGTTCATTCAGGATGGCAAGCAAGTTTTTCTTCCAGATTGGTGAAGTTCTCATTTTCTTTCAATTCTGCTGCCCACATTAAGAATGGAGAAAGGCTGCTTTTTTCTCCCATGTCTCTTCTTTTCTTAGTTTCTAAAACTATATTCTTAAGTGTATTTTGTTTAAAAGGTAACTTTTATGGATATAATTCCTACAAAGCATTTATATAATATGAACTTGCTGAAAAAAGAATTAGAAAAATTGATCACATAATTCAGAATATTTTTGGTGGGGTATTAGTATAACAGAGCATTGAACGAAATGAAGAGACTTAGGAGAGGAGGTTTTGAGGTAGATGAAAAACTACCAGTGAAGCAGAAATACTGGGAAGCACCTTCAGAAATAGGATGAGAGAAGACAGGGTGGATCCATCCATTCAAAAAGCAGGAATCGACAGAAGCATAAGTTCCTGTTCTGATTAAACTGATTAAGTCCTCCAATTTCAGTAAAGTTGTATGGATTTATGCCAGCTTAGAGGATTTGTTCTTAAAACAAGGCAGGGGTTAGAGATGAGTGATAATCTTAAAGAGGATGCAGCAAGACAATGTGAATGAGAAGGTAAAGCAAGCTCTGAAATGCCTGTTCATAGGATACGCCGGTTTGGGGAGGGTGGGAGGGAGAAGAAGGGCTGATGGAAGAGGAGGGAAATTTCTTTGAGAGCAGCTATAAGGCAACCTCCTGCTTCTATACACAGAGGTTGCACCTCAGTGGATTAAGTTCTATTTTGCAGTCTTGCCGACTTAATTTTCTCTGTAGTATTGGGTTATGGAGGTCTTTGAATAAAAATATTTTGAGAAAGCAAGCTCTTAGCTCTAAATTACCAAAGGGCAAGGGAGGATTGCTGTGTTCAGGTAGTGGCACTCCATTGCTGTGAACGGCAGCAGCATACACACAGCCAATTATATTGCACGTCCTGTATTTCTCTTTTCTTTTGGCAGCTCATTTTATTGGCTAGTTTAAAATTTTTCTGTATTGCTTGTGCGTGAAATATTTTATTAGGAAAAGTGCAAAATAACCTATTGATATGTTGCATCAATATGTGTTAGAGAGATCCAATGATGCAGTGGCTATATTCTGACTTTCATCATCATGCATGCTCATTATATTAGCAAATTCTGCCACATATCAAGGTTCCATACTGGCTTTCAGAAAAAAAAAATTGGTCTGTGTGAAAGCAGTTGACATTTGAGCAGGATTTGGATCGATCACTAGGATCAGGATGCTTTAGTTTTCGTTAAGTAACTTTTTAAGCTGCACTGAAACAAAGTCTGCCAGATTCCTTTCATTCCTGGTGGAGGGAATCCTGGAGGAACTTCAGCTAGCTGTGTTATGGAAGAGGTAAGACTAGACCAACATACTGGTTCCTTCTGGCCTAAAAATGATAAAAATTTAAACTAGTGGCAATACAGGCTGTTCTGCTCAAGTCATTAGTGCTGTACTGATTTTAACACTAATAAGGAATTATTCTGTGTACTTGAGGTTGTAGATGAATTTTGAGATCCAATTAAAAGACTTCAACTAAGGTATGTATGCCCACTGATTTTAATAACTTGGCTTCTGGCAACAGATATGTGTGGATGTGAGACAGAGAAGGCCAGTAGCACAGTGGTGATATCAGACATACCAGACCTGTAGTCTTGGGAGTCACAGGCCTTTCTTTTAAGACTTCTTTTGAGGAATACAGAAACTTGAAAGAATCATTTCCTATCTAAAACCCCACCACAGGTTCCTCTATGAAATCTAATAGAGAAGGTAAGAGGTTCCAGTCCTCTTTTACAGTACATAGAGGGTATTCCATAATTCATATTGCAAAATACGTTTTCCCCTGAAAACAGGAGTCTATAAACAAGCAGACACCCGCCCCATATGACCTTATAGAGGCTCAGTTCTTTCCCACCTGCTACCCTGTCTGGGTAGTTGTTGCAGACCTTTCCTTTCCCCTCAGCATTTTCTTAACATTGAGCTGTGATCAAGCAAGAATGTTGCGTCACCCCACACAGCTACTTTAACTTTCTTCCTTTTGCAGTATCAGCTCAGGTTTTAGGATACTGGAGCATGCGTCGTTCTTGATACCATCATGGACATGTATGGCAGAGGCTTGCATCTCATTAATGGGCCATGCATAAGCTAATGTCCATCTCATTTATATTTATCAGCTGGAACATAATAAGCAAAGCTTTTTTGGTGGAAGGTGAGCACTACTGCTGTGTCACACTGAAGACTGCAGACTTTGATGGCTTAGCAAAGCTGAGTGTTTCTGGTAGAACCAGTAGTTGCTTTGGCCATATGCAGGTCAGCACAATGATGTCCCTGAGCCGTATCTTACTGCTTTGTACCAGTAAACTCTACACAGCGTGTGTGAGTTTCCACTAAGGCTTCTTCCTATGGCTGACCAAGAAGTTAAATGGAGAAGGGCCCATCAGAAGACATGAAAATCTATCTTTGGACATGTTTTAATGAATCTGATGGTGAATGTCCCGTTCTTTTTTAACACCAGAAGACCACAGTTTGGGTGAGCTGGTAGGTAGGTTGATGACTGATGTTTGGCAAGCAGAAGGCTTCTGCTCGCTTGAACAGATGAACCAATTAATCAGAACTCTCTTTCTAAACCTGCTGGCTGTATTCACTGCATCTCTACCAGCATAAATGTATTCCCATCCTTCTAAGTAGCATGCTTATTACTTTCACAAATTAGCACATTTTTGTGTTTCATTAATGTTTCTCAAGTATTCTGAGAACAATGTGATGACATATCACTGACAAAAATCAGAACTGCACAAATTAAAACAGGGTGACTTGTAATGGAGAGAAAGAAAAGCAGACAACCATTTGTACACTTCAGCTGGGAAAACAAATACTGACTGCAAAAATGCCTGTGCTGGTAGTGCAGGCGAACCTGTGAGCTGAGCTCCTAGCACCAGGAGCTTGGCAGGCCAGGATGCTTCTGCTAAGTACATGTCATTCCTGGCAGAAGGTGGTATTTGTGTGGCTGGTCTTTGTTTTAGTGTTTGAGGTTATTTCTGGTCAGTGTTTGTGTTCAATGTCAGAAATCACCCATGCAAGAATGTTGCAGCCGCCAGTGACTGCTTGTTTTCAGGGCAGCCCTATTCTCATGAAGTTTTTACATTTTAGTGGAAACGGAGCTAAAGGGCACGAATAATCCTGCCAGTATGGCAACAGAAAATCAAATCACAGGACTGAGCCCTCAGAAGAATGCCTATTAGTCATCAATAGGCATTCATGGTAAAATATTAAAGTCAGCAAACCCATAGGTATAGAGCCTCCATTCATGCAAGAAGGACCAAAGGCACTTCTAGCTCTAGCTTCTAGCTTTTTGGCAGTTGTTTTTTTCCCCTAAGGAAATCAAAGCATGTAAGAAAATGTGACTCCATATTTTTAGTTGCTGGGCGTAGCGTTTAAAGGTGACTTGTGCTTCCATTTGATTGTCTGACTAAGCAGTTCTGAAGCCCTAAGGGTAAATGGTCCTTGCTCCAAGGACCCTTCTCTAAAACAACTTACATCAATTATTTCTGAGCTAATGTATATTTCTGAAAATAACTCTAGACATTATCAGATGCCCAAATGAGTAAAGGCTTTAATTCAGGTTTGTATTTGATTCACGTAGAACTGTAAAGCTTCCATAAATATTTGCAGAATTTTTTTCTGCTTTTACGTTGCTACCGTACAAATCATGAGGGTCTTCAGTTTGCCTTTGTGTCACGAGATGAAAAATGCAAGTGTTTTTTGAGACTGTATTTAATCTGAGTCAGCACTAATTATGTGTTGTCTGAATCAATACAGTCTGGAGAGAGTATTGTGAGAAAGGAAAGGACACACAGTTTAATATAACACGAGCTGGTCCCCTGGCTTTGTAAATCTGAGTAAACTGCCATGACAGAGAGGCAAATATTTAGGCTTAGGGTCTGAATACCTACAAGTTGGCACCTGCTAAAGATGGTGTGCTTAGCTTCTCTTTGGAGAGATTTATTTCTCTGATTTCCTTATCCCCTCCACAAAGCATACAAAGTTTATCAGACAGAGAGGAGCATAGAACTTGGAAAGGGTGAGTCAGTGGACTGCACACCCTCCATATGGTAAGCCCAAGAAGATGTCCTCCCTGCCTTCCTTTTCTTCTTGGGTCTGGCTTGTTAAAGCATTTGTGGATTAAGACATTAGAGAACCTGGGTTTGTGGCTAATGAAAGTATTAAAACTGAGGAAGAGGAGGTCTGTTGGCCAGCTGGAGAGTACCTGTGGTCTACAATTTTTGTGGCAGGGGAAGAGATGACACAGAGTAGAGGAATTGCATCTCAGCAAGGAGTTTTCCTTCTTTCTTGCCAGAAATGTTCCTGCTCCCTGTGTTTTTTTCTTTTGTCTGTCTCTCTCCTTTTTTTTCTTTTTTTTTTTCTTCTTCCCAAAAGGCAGAGGAAGGTTTATATGCCTGGCTCCAACCCTGCCTTGTCCTGTTCTGGACAGATCAAGGCATTAGTGTTAGCAGAAATGCTAGTGGGGGAAGAGGCTAAAATTTGCTCTATATGAATTGTGCTTTGCAGGCAATGCATATGCGCATTCATAAATAAGAATGCCTGCCTGGCTGCCACCTTCCTTATCAGCCTCCGCTGCTTGTCAGGTGCTGTGACCACTCATAATGACTTACCTTTCTTCCAGTTTCTCTTGCTGAAGCACTTTGCCAAAATGTCTCGCCACGTCTAACTCTGTTCCAACCTGTTGAACTTCCTCCTGTGCCACCCCATCCCACTTGTCGTATCTCCCATTGAAAACACTCGCCCCTACTTCCAGCCATCTTTATCCAAGCATGGATATAGGAAGGACAGCTGGACGGGGAATGGAGACAGACCACTGTGAGCCATGGAGACATGGCTCATGGAGACAGCCACATGTGAGATGATACACGAGGCTTTTGGCAGGAGCTGCCCATGCTAAAGCTGAAGCGTGGATCATTCCTATGTATGCACATAGACAACCATAGATGCCTTCCACGGAATAAACTAAAACTTGAAGAATATATCCCAGTTGATTCCTAAAGCACTTCTCCAACTGAACATTTTTCTGTAATTATTTTTCTTATATAATAACTGTGGGCTCCTTAATTCAATTTACCATTTAAAAAAGTGGAAACACTTTTTTTTTTTTTAAAGAACACTCTTCAGCTGTTTTTGTTAAGGCATTGCTCTTCCTTTAGCTGTAATTTCATCATACTTCTTTTCTAATTAAAATCCAGCTTATTTTCCCCAAGTTGTTAAAGACAAAAGATCACTTTTCTCATTCTCTAGACTAAATTGGATTTTAAAAACAGAACACCCTGACTTTTTTGTCTAATAGGATTTATTATACTATTTTATATAATCATTGTAATTAGGAATTGTGTACCACTGTTTTAACAAAGCTTCCAGTCAGAACCACTGAAAATCTTATGGTTCTTATTCATTATGAATGGATCCTACTCTGAGCCACTATCTTTACTTAGGCATAGCAAATCTTTCATGCTGCCTTTTTTTTTCAGTTACAATGCAAGCAATTTATTGGGCAACACCTACTAAATAAGATCTTATCACTTTTTATTAAGCTTTAAACGAGATTTAAACCAAAGCTCTCAATCCCTTTATCCCTCAGCCTGTATTGATATTGCAGATTGCCCCCCAATGCAGAACCCAGATGCAGAACCTTGCACTTGGGCTTGTTGAACTTCAAGTGGTTTGCATAAGCCCACTCCTCAAGCCTGTCCAGGTCCCTCTGGATGGCATCCCTTCCCTCTATAGAATCAGCTGCACCACTTGGCTTGACTGGGAGGATAAAGGAGACCGCCACCTGTGCTCCCGATCCTTTTAACATTGCTCCGAGGAACACATAGTCTCTTTGGGTGGTTCTACATTGTCACAATATCACTAGACCCTATGTGGAATAGTGGGAGCAGACGACACTTTGTAGGGTTCACCAGACTTGGCAACCTCTCAGTCATGTCACGAATGTGAGCTCCTGGTAGGCAGCAAACTTGTCCAGAGAAATTTTCTGGGTGGTAAATGGGTGCTTCAGTGCCTCTCAATAGGCAGCCTCCAATTACTGATACTTTATGTGCTTTTCTGATGGCACTAGTTCTCATGTGGGTGGGTGGCTGAATCAACTTTGCATGGTGGGCTTCTCCTGGATCCTGTCTGTTACTCACGCACTCTTCATTCCCCAACCCTAGGGCACCCCGTCTGTTACACTGGGGCACTTTAAGGGAAGGGTCCTCCTTCTGCCCTGAGCAGAGACAAGGGTCCTGTCTCCTTCATCTCCGAGTTACTTGTGTCAGCCAGCTCCAGGCTGAACACAGGCTTACATTCCCTGTGTGCAACCTTCAGGCAGGGCTGGGACAGCACACAATACCACATTATCGATCTCCCGCTCACACTCCCGGATACTGCACTACCTGTTGAGCTCCTCCTTACAGCACGGCTACTTGTTAGAAGAGTTGTTCTAGCTGGGCACACTTGCTGCTACGATATCCACCACAACCTTCAGGTGCCAGGGGGATTTCCAGATGCTGGAGGTCCAGGCAGTCCAGCCTGGACAGGCCTGGACAGCTATCTCAGCCCTTGGAAGGCCTCTTTGGGTGGGGGAGTCAGCACAGGTAAACTGCAGTGCTTCTCTTTGGGTTTCTGCCTCAGCCTTGCAGCTGCAATGGGTTGACACCAGTTTCTGCTAGGAGGACATGTCTCCTCAGAAAAAAAAAATCACCCTGGAGTCCTCAAGATGCTGAGTAGGCTTTCACAGCCACCAGCTGTGACCTTCAGGGCTGCAGCCCTCACAACAGAGCCCTTCCCCTCTCCCATTCCTTTCCCCTTCTCCTTCCCCTTCCCTCTACACAAACCTGGACTTCTTGCTCTTTTGCCTTGCTCACGTAACCTGTAATTGCCTCAAGTTTCCAGCATGAGCAGGTGACATGCTTTGGGTCTGATCACCACAGCTGACGGGGAAATTCCCCCTGATGCTTCAGGGAACCAGAAGCATGATTGGAAACGTTGAGTTCTTCCCTAAAAATACTACGTATGAAGCCTTTTATTGGGTAGGGAGTTAAATGCTTTAGAGTGAGTATACCAGCTTATTGTCTGGTATATGATGATAAACTGCCTCTATCTATGCAGAAATATAGCATTTTTTACACATCTGCAAGTATAGCAGATACATGCTTTGGCTTTTTTTATAGAAAATACAGAGTTTTGTTATTTCTTTTTTTGTCCGTTAAACTTTGAATGCAGCCTGCATACATTTTATAGATTTACGAACTTGCTGTACTCCAGAACTTCCATAGCTGAAATGAGAGTCTAGACACCCTATTACTATCTAAAAAGACACTTATTCATGCAGGCCAAATTGATTTGAAGTGTCCACTTCTCGTTTCAAAGGCATTATTTCTGAAGTGATAATTGGGGTTATTTTTGTATGCTGTGTTACATTTGTGTTTGATTGACTCTTGCACAGATAACTTTGGGTTTGTTGCTGCCGACCTTCTGCTCAGCACCAGGAGCAGCAGTTGGGAAGTCAATGCAGAATCCTCATCTCCTTTTCTCAGCAAGGATTAATGCTTTTGTTTAATACCCAGCTTCCGCTGACAGAAGCCTGTACATAATGAGATGGTGAAACCTTTTCGAAAACCTTGTTCCTGAGTGATTGCAACTGGGGTTTTGTCATAGGACCTCAGCAGGCATAGTTAGTAATTAGTATCTTTATATATAATCCTTAACAATTTCCATATACTGTTTGTAGAAGCTATGTGTTGAAGGCTAGTGAATAATCTATGTTATTGAAGATAAATGTGTACTATAATTACATGGTTCTTTCTAATGCTGCAATCAGAAAAACGTAGCAGGTAATGATGTATGTGGAGCCTGGTTCCAGGCTGAAAAGGAACGACACACCATGAGTCTGTTATGTGTGCTGCTTGAGACAGGTTTTCCAAACTGTTACGTGTGCTAGTGGCTTCCTTTTCCTAAGAATCTAATGCTGTATCTTTGTAAAATATGTGTTTTGAGTTCTGGACATTTTTGAGGTTCTCATTCTGGCCGAGAAAAATGCTTGGGAAAGCTTGTCTGGATGCTGGAAGTCAGAATTTCAGAACTTTTAAATGCCCAAGAAAAAGTCTTGTAGAAATCCTTGTTCAGCTCTCCGTATCTCGACAAAACCATAAGGAGAAAAAAGATTCTCATTCATTTAATTTGTATAGTTTTAGAGGATGAAATGCGTCAATAAGTGATGTTTCAAAGTCATGCTGTTTCTCTTACTGGACTGATTTTTGGCTAAAAGCAAGAAGCTATCTAATTGAATTTGAAGGTTCTGTCATTTCATTAAGCAATAATATAATATGAAATCATCCTCTTTCTAAAATTTTAATTTTTCAGGAGTTTAGCATTGCATATCAATACATAGAGTAAGTCAAGAACTTTTAAATAATTATAAGGTAGTGAGTCATAAGACTGAAGGTCCGCTCCACCTTCTAACAGTCATTATTTTAAGCTAAATCTGCAATCACTTTGTGCCTTGCAAACTAAATAGTAGAATATCATTAGAAAATAGAATTATGAGATCATGGGTGTGGTAGTACCCGCTCAGGTAAAAAAGCTTATTTAGCTCTTATAAAAATAAAAGAGGTGCAACAGAGGTATTGTTATTCTCGTGATCGTAACTCAGATCCAAAATGGATACATGAAATTGTGAAGAACAGAATCCAGTGATGGATTAGAGACACAGGGTAGGAGGAAAGACTAAGTTTACCCTTCATGTAAGCTATGCAGTAGAAATAAATGGGTTTGAGTTTGTCCTGGGAATAAAATTCAGCCTCGGTTAATGTATATGATAGGAGGAAGAGCTGGTAGATGTTTTGTTACTCTGCTTTGTGCTTTCTGTAAGCAAGAGCCAATCCTCTTTATCATTCCATTTATTCTCACACCAAAGGCTCTGAAGTCTCCATCACCACCTGGGTAATGTTTCTGACAGTCCTGTGCTCCTCTCCTTCTCATTGTGGTTTGTCTGACGGAGCAGGAAGGAGAGTCAGCATGGGGTGCACTGATGTAAATGGTGACTGCTAAGAGATCTGATTCAACTTCACACAGTAATGTTCTCCTAATGAAGCAGACAAAAGTGCAAAATTAAATACCTCCAACTTTTTTAATAAAGCGGGTGGTTATGAGAGTGGCAACTGCAATTCATTTGGTTCTGGGAGCGCATTCACCAGAATGCTGATAATAAAAAAACTGAGACATCTCAGAGAGGAGCAACAGGGAAAAAATCCACACAACCCAAACTGGGAGAGTTGCAGGAGAAAAACGTAAAGTTTAAAATAGCCAATTATATATAATCTAGAGAGTGACAATTTTGGTTCTGGTTCAAGAAAGCACTTAAACATTTACTTAAGTGCTGCTCTGGGTAAGAATGTTTTCCTGAGTTGAAAAGCAAAGGAGCTGGTAGCAGTCTAAGTATCTAGCAGCCTGTCCCTTATGTAGGGAAGAAACGACTTGGGAAAATGTAAATATTAAAAAGCTACGTTTCATCTTTTCAGAATAGGATTTTTGCTATTTCAAGTGTAATATTTCTTGGGACATTCTAAGGTAACAAAATATGATAGTAGTCAACATTTTCTTGGGAATAATTCCAGCCTGGCAGGGAAATCAATTCATTGACCCCAGAGATTTTCTTGTGTTGTTTACTCCATTGGTACACTTAAAAAATAAAATTGGCAAAGCAACCTGGAATTTGCAGAAATGTGAATTCGCTGCTATTTCAGCGTTAACTTTTCACTAATGATATTTGAAAGCTGTTGAGTGAGACCCTCCCTCTTCCCTTCCCCCTTAATATATTATTATCCAATTTAGCTCCCCTGCCAAGGGAATCTTTTGCTCTCTGATCTCTGCTGTAAAAGGAATGAAAAAGCACAAGTAAGCTGACAAAGTCTGAAGGAGCAAACTACACCAGGTTCATGCATAATGTAGCCATCCCATCTTCTGTTCTTTTAATATTACTGAATTCATATGATATTCAACGCTCACACTCAGAAGAGATAGAGACATATCTATTCCTTACTTATGGATATTATTTCAACGTTAATGAACTCTCTTTCCATCAACAGATAAAAATTCAGGAGACAGGGAATTCCTCCTCTCTCAAGTTCTCTTCGTTATAAAACATTTTACATAATTACCAATAAATTATAAGAATTTAGTTTTCTTAGAAAATAAATTTTAACATAGCTATCACGTACTATATTATAATGCTCCTTAATACTGCAGCTTCCAAATGCAAATATAAGCTAAGTAGCATTCTGGATTAACACACACACACACACAAAATACAACTAAAAATAAATTTAATTACAAAGCCAATTTGCTTCAATGGCATAAAAAATTAATCTTATGTAACTTTAAAATGTATGTCTACTGCACTGAGTCCCAAGGCAGTACAGTATTGAAAAGTATGAAGTAGGCTTATTTCAGCCATGAGGGAACAGCTCATCCAAACTTCCTAGGGCACTTACTGCTATAAGTAATATGAAATGTTTGCTGAGATATCATTGTAAGTGTTTCCTTTAGATAGATGCATTATAAACAATTAATAGTGGAGAGTCTGCAAGGAGATCCATTCTGTTTCTTTAAAAGTGAAGAGGCCATGCAGGAAGAGTACTGAGTAGCCTGTAATATATATAATTAAAAACAAAACAAAACAAAAACCACCAAAACTGAGGCAGAGCAATGAAGGGGAAAAATACTTCTATTTCTCACTTCTGTTAAAGCCCATGTTCAGAAGAACATAGTTACTCTTGTTTTTGCCATTGCCAAGTGGCATGGTATCAGTTTGTGATTTCTTTTTAATCAGTATCATTTAAAAAGAAACAAATCACCATGTACGATCTAATTCAGATTGATGAGAAACCCAGAATGACAGAAGGGGACAGAAGTGTTACAGAAGAATTTACTTCTGAGTGACAATTAAGTTTACTGCTCAGGGTAACAAAATGCAGCCTGGTCATCAGCTGATGCACTGCAAAATGAGAAGAGTAAAAAAATTAAGCAGCAATTTGCTTTTACGGAAAAATCAGCTAAAAGTGGTTGCAACCCTGTTTTTACATGCCCAAATGGATGAGACGTGCAGATAATAACGCAGCGTGCAAAGGCTGGAAAAAGTATGGAAGGCTTCTTGCGCAGGTGTAGGTGGTTTGGTATGAGGGAGGAAGAATCTACAAAATAAATTTTTTAAAAGATGGTGCTTAATGCATAACTCTTGGCCAACAACTCCTTGTTCTGAAAAGTAAAAATTAGCACTTTTTCTTTCATCTAGCTTTGCTAGAAATCCCTAATTTGATATATTGAAATTGACATAGAAATTATGAAGAAGCTTAGAATGGGGCGAAATCCTCCCACATGGTGCAATATGCTCCAGGCTCAGCAGCGACTCTCTTGTGAGCCAGAAAAAAATCTTCTGTGTGTGAGAGGATTTGCTCTGAAGGGGGGTTCTTTTATGTCACTGCTTCATACAACCCAGTGTTGAGAAATGTAGCAGCCAAGTTTCCCATACCATCAGAGAGTGCTTCCCAGCATGTGGAAACACGGGTGGGAGCTGTGCGCTGCAACTGCGCTGCTAGCCGGCTGCCTGCTGGAAGGAGCTAGAGATGCCTCTCTCCACATCCTGGGGATTGTCACTCTAAAAACCCCCAGAGAGATAGATCATGGGCACTTTGTCTTTGAAGGCTTTTGAGAACAGGTCAGACAAATGTGCCGCAGATAGCCCTTTTGAGATGGGGCAGATAAGATGACCTCTCAAATTTCTTTTCACCCTGTTTTCTGCAGCTCTGTGATCTATCTTTTGAGGAATAGCTGGTGCCAATTTCAAATCCTAAATAGCCTATGATGAATGAATCTTCTTGATGAAATGTTATTCCTCAGTCCTGCTCCATGTCTTCCAGCCTTTTCTGTGAACATGGCGTAGTACCAGCTTGGCAGGCAAAGCAGAGGGACCAGAGAGACAGCTGGTGAAGACAGCTATGTTGTGGGTGCAACTTCTTGTGGGAAGTGGTACGGGGCAAAAGAGTGGATTTGGTCTGAAGCACTGCAAAGTGAGGGGATTAACTGTTCTCTTCTCGCCAGCTGCAGTCCCCTTTCTGAGCACATAGAAGATGACGGGGAGTTGGAAGAAAGAGGGGCAGAATTTGGGAGGCTCTTTTCTAGTCTCCGCTCACCACTACAGTTACCTGAATCCGAGGGAAACGATCAGTCACCTGTGATATCACACAATCACATTATTATACATTAATTCTTATGAACTTTCTCTGCAATCTCACTTGGCAGCCCATGAAATGTTCTCAGAGGGAAGGCTTGCTGGCAGTGAGGATTTAGGCCTGGGAGGTGCATAACTGTGTGTGCACATTTGGACCACATTGCTTACATGCTGCCTCTCCCCAGCCGGTAAGGCATTCCAAGGTCTCAGCAGGGACCAGGTGGAGGTGTAACAGCTAGATAAACATGCCAGATGTGCTTGGTAGGTATGCTGGTTCATGGAATGTGTAAGTGAAAAGGGACAGGGCTGAGCTTTGCAACAACACTTCCAGGGGAAGATGACTCATAGTCACGTAGGCTGAGAGCCCAGCGAGGAGCAGAGGCACCAGGGGAGTGAAGTGGTGTGAGAAGGCAGCAGGAGAACCAGAAAAGAAGATCATATGTGGCCATGATGCAGCCAAACTTGGCCTGAGAAATGATGCATGTGACTATAATAGGAATGAAAGCTGCTTGGTGTTTTGGTAGTTACATGGTTGTGATGAACTGCGTGTTGTGAATTTGAATTGCTTTGTGTCCAGCAGCTGGTTTGCACTGCCCATATATTTTCAAGCATTCAAAAACTGCTTTCCATTTCCTGATCTAAGTAGAGAAACAGCTTCCCATTATGTCAATAACACTGCCTGAATAAATATTGCTAATTTCTAAACTGGGTAATACAGACTTCTTACCAACTATCCCGGAACATCAACCAGGGCACTCTACGCATCTCACTGAACAATCCATTATTGCTTTCTTTTTCCCTCGGTTCCCCAGTTTGTCTCGAGAGATAGGACATGCTATTTGTACACCCACTTTATGCATCTTAATTAGATATCAGAACCGTGTGTCTTATTTCTCCCTACAGTGAATGGAGAGAGCCTATTCTTCAGCAGAATACAGAATAGGGACTTTGTTGTGGCAGAAACCCCAGGGTGACTGCCCCATCCCCTATTGCAAGCAGTGTTTGACAGGCAGAGTGAATTGGTGATTAGGGCTTAGGGGTAACTGTGGCCCTCTGGTTGGAAAAGCAAGATTGCTGTTTTGGGTGGAAATTTGTACAGAGCAGCAGAGAGACAGGACAGCAACTTCAGAGCTTGCCTAGACAGGAGCAGGCAAATGCAAACAGCTCAAGTAAAGTTAATGGGCTTAAATAAAAGCCTTTAAACTACAGCGTGCATGCCCTTGTTTGGGGTAAAGTACTCTTAGGTTAATGTAGTTTGAAGGTTGCCTTGCTCCCAGATGAGAAGCATGTACATGGTGGTTTAACAGGCTTCAATATATGCTCATTAACTTTATACTCTAAGTTGGCTCTTCATAAATTTCTGATGTATTGACTCTGTTGGGAGTTCTGTTGAGTTTATTTTAGTTCTTTGTTGTTGTTTTACCAGAAAACAACAATCTTTGTGATTTCTCAGTGAAAACCAACCCTGATCTCCATTAAAAAAAAAAAAAAGATAGCCCCAAAATAGATATTTTTTTAAGCCTACTAGGCAAAAAAGTTAGCGGAGACAGGTGTTCACAGGGGACCCAGTGTACCTGTCAAAGGATATGCTGATAGCACTAAAAAGCAAGGCAGGGTCAATTACTAGAATGTGATTTGTATGAAAATATGTAGCTTAAAGGTCCAGTTTTGACAGTCTTTATTATTACTTCATGGGGTTTTATATAAAATGTTGAACTTACTCAGTATTGTGCTAGTAATATTTATGAAATGGTATTAGAAAATGCAGTAAAAGTTTATAGGAGAGTCATTACTATAACCATAAAGCAACAGCTCATCCAAAATACCACCAATGGAAAAGTAATCAGTCTGTATCAGATGAGTCAAGTGACTTTAGGGGACTGATGCCACTCCAGACACAGCCATGCATGCCACCTGAGAAGATGGGGCTCTGTGGGTCTGGGAGAAATAAATCAGTGGCTTTATCGGGATTCATTAGGAAACATCTTCTTCTGCCCCCGTCCCTGGTGGTTGCAGAACAGCGCTGTCGGTGCTGTAGAGAGATGGGGGTGCAGAGCCCAGGCCTGGGCAGGGGGGGCTCAGCCCGCCCTGAAGCCGGTGTCGGTAATTATTAACTGCTAATGGCGAGAAAAACCATTATGCTACACAATAGGCTTTCCTTTCACACCGCTAATTGTGTGATGAACTTACTTTGGCAGTAAATTGTCACATCTGCTGTGGAGAGAGATTACACTTAGGGAAATAAAATAAATACAGTTGTCGTTCCTTTATCCCTGGATGATTGAAGTGTTTAAAAAAAAGAGAAAAAAAGAAAACTTGGCAGATGGAACGTATTATTTGTTAGACAAGGCTTCGGGGGAGGTAATAACTTTTTTTTTTAGACAACTGATATAGTAGGAAAAACAGGCAAGCTTTCACAAGCCCTCCTCAATTTGTTCTTTCTGCTCTGATCGTGCTTTAGAGAGCAATAACACCAAAGTCCCCAGTCGAGGTACATTGGTGGTGGTACTAGCTGGAGATTCCCTCTGCCCGTGTCCTTCCACTTGCTCCTGCTTCACCAACTTGTCCTCCCCTTGTCCTGCTCCTTCAGCCGTGACAAGGCAACTGTCTGAGGCTGGAATAACTAGGCTGGCAGAGCCGAGTGTGGTGTTAGTGATGGGCTGAGCTGTTGCTCTCTTTTTCATGCTAGCGCCGGTGTTCAGGCTGTATTCATTGTCACCTGGATCATGGAACTGATCCTGTTGAAAAGTTACTTGGGCAACAAAATTAATAAATAAAGAGACTCAGTGTTTGGAGTAAAAAGATGGATAGTGGGGTTCTTTGTCGGGGAGGGAGGTAGCTGCGGGACACTGAGGGACACGAGATAGAGGCTGGGGGGAAAATGTGTCACCAAACTAGCACCTTTGTGGATCCATTTCTAGCCTCTAGCTAGTATTTCTGAAACAGCTTCTGGCTTTGTCATCTTCTCTGTCCTGAAATGTTCTACAATTATCTGGTCCTTTTACCAGTGAAACAACATTTGGAAATCAGAGCAATGCTTATTGACGACATTGCAATATGGTTTTGGTTTTTGTTTTTTTTCCAGTCTTAAGTCTATCACTGGTCTTCAGCTCTTGTAAGTACTGGTTCTCATTACTATTTATTTCTACATACTAGTTCTAAGTGTCAGTGTTCTAGTGGGTATTCTGCAGATTTTTTTCTGAGCTCCGGAAAATGTTCTCTATTTTTCTTCGCTTCTAGAAGCTGATCTGTAGTTATTCCTTATTTACATTGCAAGATGGAGGACACTTCAACGGACCAAGATCAGTTAAAAGGCAGTAGAAATTTGCATTCCATGTGTACTTTAATGAATTAAGAATAAAAAGGAAGGGTAGAGGAGAAAATTTTGCAGAGAAATATTTAATTATTATTTCCTTGGGCTACAATAATCTGTACACAGGAATTGGATATTTATGTCTCTAGATATGGAAAGAAGAAGATAATGTTAGAATAGCAGTTATTGCATCTTTGGAGACTCAGATGGTAAAGATATATCATAAAGAAAAGAGGCCAAACACATATAAATTATACTTTTATCTTTCTAAATAAATATGAAAGGGAAGGATGGTTCTGATGTATATAGCCATGTTCAGCTGAGCCATACAGTCCTCAACCACCAGAATTTTAGTTAATGGAAATGGAAATTTTGGCTGAGATGTGGGCAACGGTATTATAAAAACGTTGCTCCTAACAGTCCTGAACAGTGTTTCTAAAACTGTCAGTGCAGTGCCAGTATTTTCAGATGTGCCTACTGATAACTGGATGTCTCTATTTTAGAAAGATGACACCTTAGAGGAATTCGTTGTTTCTGATGCTTGATGTTATGCTCTGTATAATATGTGCAGCCTGATTGTCAAAAAATCACAGCAGTCTTTGGGGTGTCTGAGCAATAATCTCAAATTGCTTGAGAGGAATGACAAATCTTTTATTTAAATGTCCTCTAGCAAGGGTCCTACTTTCAAACATATGCCTTTGTCATGTCAGTCTCTCTTTTCAATACCAACTGCTTTTTATATGTCCGGTCTGTAACACTGGTTTTGCTTTGCCAAAAGTCACATTTACGCAATCCTTTTGTCAGTTTGATTGAGACAAATGCAGAAAGTGACAGACGGGTTAATGGTCCTACCACAGTGTCATCACATCACTTCAGGAAATGGCATCAACATGCAATCATGGCATGGTGTACTATTACAGTTCATTTGTCTTTAGAACAATTTTGGAGAATCAATGGGTGTCCCGTGGTTCAAGATCAGCTGTAAAACTACACATCCTTCTCCTCCGAGTTGTTGATACATTATTCCATGCCTTAGTTCCTGCAATTGATTCCTGAGCCTCAGCACTGCCTCTGGAGATGGACAAAAGTCAGAGCTTCGTTTTTTTCAGGAAATTTTGTGTTAGTTATAGTTCAGAAAAAAAGCCAAGGAACAAAAAAAAAAAGACATTCACCCTAAGTCCCAAACCAGTTTTGGAAGAATCTTTGCAATTACCATTGTAGGTGCTTAGTGCAATTAATATTTTTGTAACTTTCTTTGCTCCCAATGTCCATGTGTTCAGTGAGGACTCACCAGCCAGCAAAGGAGGCTCTTACAAACTTTAATTTTCTCACAGGGCTTTTTGTCTGTACAGTCTTCAATAAAAGTACTGCACACCAGGTCAAATAATCATGGTCCTGTAAGATGCACTCATTTATTTGCATCCTGAATTCTAGTTATGAAACAGTCTCCTTGTCTTCAAGACTTTTCACATCCTAAACGGTGCTCTGCTTTCTCCCTGTATCATTCTTAGTCTCTTAGTTACAGCCTTCCGTCGGTCCAGCATTGCCTCCTCTTCCATTTAAAATTCATCCCGTGGTTCTCTCCTCTCTGCTGTTTGCGGTAGTTCCTCCTCTCATCCCGCCAGGCTCCACGCTTGTCTGCCTCACATCCGCTTTAATGATGCATTAGGAAAGTTTAGATTTCTTGTACTGTCTGCAACAGGAAAGTTTCTGTTCATTCCCAGCACCCAGCTTGAGACCGGTACCCTCAATGCTAACATACAAAGTTTTTCAGCTCACTTTTTCATCTGTCTGCATTTACACCGCTTCCCTTTCATTGAAGCGCTCCACAATAGAATGCTTAGGTATTACATAACTTCTGCGAATAGCGAGGTATTTCTGTGAAAATGCATTGTAAAATAAATTGTATTGCATTGTATAGGAGGCATAATATGACATTCTCTGGAGGAAGCAATTACTTGCTCAATAATGTCCACAACATTCAGCTCTTCAGTTTATGGGACATTCTTGTAAAGGGCAGAAGGGTATGTTTCTTGGTAAAATAATTGTATTTTAATTTAGAATATCCTCTTTCACTAAACATGAAAACTATATAAAATTGCAGAAAAGCAGTCTCATCGTGGTCATAAGAGAAGTGGACTTTTCTCTTCTAATTTATTTTGAGAAAATACATTTCCTGCTTCTTTTCAAAATTGTTATTTCTAGATGTAAATGTCCATATAAATTAGACTTTTTCCTGTCTGAATCACAGAAACACTATAGTATTGGGAGAACTTATTTTGCAGAACTTATTTTTCTGGAAGAGTAGCTGTGACATGTCATTCTTTAGAAGTTTTTTAAAATTCTTTTCTCAGGTCTTCTGTAAGCAAAAATCTGAGTCTGCTTGGTTTTTATGTAACCAAATTTGGCATTCTTTCTTCAAAGGACAAGTGTCAGCAAAATGTCAAGGTGTAAATGATACCCAGTAAGAGTTTTGCGTTGTCCTGATAAGTTTGGTTAGCTGATCTTATTCAGAAGAAACTTCAAAATATTAGAAGGTGTTCAATAAAAGGCTTCTTATTTCTGGCCTCTTTGTTAATAGCCTTGAACTTTCCATTTTCATTTTCCTTTTTCATTAATTTTGATCATTGACTCAGTGTAATCACCTAGCTATTTAGCAGGGGGCACAGTAGGTTCTCATCTTTGTGTAATGCAGCCTTAGTGATGGGCCAGGTCAGCCAATAAATAAAAGTAAATTGAAACTGGCTTGTGGTCTTCTATCAAAATGCACAATTGTGTTTAGACTTTTAAGGCTAAGGTGCACTACATGCAATCAAAAGAAGATTAAAGCGGCAAAGGGGTAGTTACTGTCCAAGTGCACCTCAGGAGTTTCCAGGCTTAACACTCATTTAAACGAGATTCATGAGGCATTGCTGAAGGGAGACAAGAGCCGAAATGCTGGAGGCTCTTACAAAATAACTTACAAAACCTTATGCTCCCTTAACAATGTGTAAGGTATTAAATACTTTTGCAGCACAAATGTTGTGCTTGTTTTCTCAGCCTAAATACCAAAAGAGTAAAAACATGAGACAAGAAAATGTCTTTGAATGTCACTACGTAGTTTTTTAATAAAATTTAAAGTCTCTATTAAGCACCACTTATTTCCAAGTCAAAAAAAGTCCTTAGAGATTTTACTTTGACACATATGCATGTACATAACATCTTCTGTGTAAAACTGAGTAGGGTTTTTTTTCACTCTTTCTCTCTTAAGTCAGTTTGGTTATCCAAACTAGGTCCTAATTAAATCTGGTTATAGTAAACTTAGGCACCCTTTCTTCTGCTTCTGTAGGCTGGATTCAGGTAAGCATGATTTGACTCATGACTTTTCTTCTGTAAGAAGTGGAAGGAAGGTAAAATCAGTTATAAAAATATTTCCCCCTCAGTAAAGTAATGGCAGTCTAACAAGATCTGTGTGGAGCTTTCCTTTGGCAGAATTGGCTAGACATTGTAAGAGTCTGTCAGATGATCTCTGATTAACTGAGACAAAAAAATCAATATTTATGTTAAATAAATGGTGGTTGGCAAGTAGATGGGAAAATGTCCAAAGTTTAATGTAATTGACCCATGTAACACAGAAATGGAAAAAACAAAACTGTGAAAACTATTTTTCAGAGTCTCAAAGTATAAGCAAGGAGTAGCTTGCTGCGGGCCATACTCAAATGTGTTTCTGCACATCTATCTTACCTTCCCTGGTGAACCATCCTACTACTGTTTTGAATTTGTCAAATTCAAACCATGTGGGAGCCCCTCCTCAGCCCGAGTGCTTTTCACTATCACATTAATGCAATGCCTGTTTGAAATACTTTTTTTTACTTGAGATCAGGTGAAGTACCCTCAGCAAAGAAACGTACCTTTTCAATCCTCTCTTATAAAGAATTTTCATATAGGCTAATCTAGTCCAAAGCAGTATATATGTATATGTAATTTATATGTATTTTATATGCACATATTTGATCTCTATCTTCTTATCCAGAACCGCCCTACAGTTAAGAGCCCTGACTGATAAAGATTGGTTCTCTTAAAGTTTTGTTTGTATGATTTGCCATTATGAAGAAGGTTCATTGTTACTTGTTAACTGTGAGAAGGCATAAAGTGTTTCTTTATACGTTTGTTTGCTGTAGGCATCCCAGCATTGGGATCGGGAGAGCTCTTGGAAGAATGATGTAAGGTTAAAAAGAGCAAAATGTTTACTGCAGATGTTTGAGTTGGTGTGTATAAGAGTAAATGCTGGAGAAAACAAAAGAATTGCATTCCTGGAAGACTCAGCTCCCTGACGCTCCTTCTGACTCTTATGGTCACGTTCCCTGAAAAGAAGCATAGCAAAGTATTTAAAATCAAACTATTCAAAACCAAAGATGGAAAATGGTTTGGTGCTGAAACTTCACTGGATGTGACCTTCTGCTAAGAGCACTCAAAGTGCGTACACCACCAGATCTAAAAATAAATGATAGACAGAAAATTGGCAGGATGCTCCCTGAGGTCTATAGAGTGTAATGTCATGTAGTTTGTAACTGCATGGATATTTGTCACCGCAATCCTGCATGAAGGACACACACTGTGCAAACTCCTATTAATGTGTTACATTGCTTTTCGGTTGTAGCTGGTGAGTTGAATCCGATATTTTCCCTTTTCTTCCCTGAATTCATTGTGGGAAGCTATCTGATGCTTCATGAATTGCATAATAGTGTCTGCTATGAAGTATGCAAGTACCTGATTGTAGCATACACCTGTACTTGACAGCTTCATTGACAAATTTGTTAAAACTATTTTCTCTTTGTGCCCCCTCCAGGATATCATAAACTGCTTGTGCTGTAGGAGGTCACCCAGGAAGGCCTGCATGCTGAAGAGAAGCACCTCGTTTGCCATCTCATTCATACTTCTCAAGATTGTTAAGATGAATTATTTATCAAAGATGCTTCTGTCAGAAGTTTGGACAGCAGATGTCTTCTTTAATTATTCCTGAGTTTTTTTTCTCCAGTGCAGCACATGGTGAGTTTCTTGAAAACAGAGTAAAGATGCTTCATCTTCAGGATACCAAAGAAAAGACTGAAGAAAAGTGTTCCTCTACTTGCTTGCATGCTAGCAGTGACTAAAAGGCAATATTGTCTTCATATCCATGCCACAGATCCCTACTCAGATATTCAACTCCCTACATGCGGGAGACTCCCACTAGTGTCAGCGGGAGCTGAAATGTGCTGGACTGACAGGTCTGGATGCTGAAGATCTTTTATGCATTTTAATAGACTAGACAAGATACTGTCTAGTGTAATCACAATCTCGGTAATGAGAGGGAAGATGTGTGAGAGGACATGAGAATTAATAACATCCACTGTTGAGATCAGGCATGTGTGAGAGGGGAGGATTCTAGTGGGAAGGCTTCACGTCCACCCCGTCTGTAGACTGAGCTCACCTGTTTGAAACAGCCTAAGATTTTTCTATTCCTTCGTTATTCAAAAGAAGACTTCGGTGATGCATCACCTGTGGGCTGCCTCTCTGCAGAGGAGTCAAACAGCCTGCATTTACAAGCAACAGTATGCAGAAATACCAAAACACAAGAATTTTTAAATTCAAATTTAGGTTATTTATTATATTCTGTGAACATTTGCATAAGACATACTTAATTTGCAGGGATATTTCTTTTAGAACCTATACATATGTAAGAACTCAAATAAACACATCATGTGAAGAAGCCCTGGCATTCAAAGGCTCCCACAAACATCCTAAAATACTTTTGTGAGAAACCACCACCACGGAATATGCTCTTCTAACAGGTAAGGATTGCAACCTCTAAATAGGGAAAGGCAGTTTCATAAGGGCATATTCCCAGGCTTGTTCCCCAAAGCAATTAGTAATGCTTGCTGCTGAGCAAGGCTATCAATGTGGGCCAAGTCAGACTACTGCTCTGGTGCAACAGGAGCTGCTGTGATTTGTGACACAGGAGCACACTGATGAGAAGGTTTTCCCATTAGTTCACAAGTAAATACTCATTTTGGTGAATGTTTTGTGAAAGACAATTGCAGAAATACTCCCTTGTAAAACACCAATAGCTCTTGGGTTTTAACTTGCCAGCATAAACCATGCATTTTTCACTTCGGTCTAAAATATGCCTTTACGTTTTAATTTAAGCCTATTCCTTTTCAGGAAATTGAAGCCATATAAATGCTTAGTGTAAAAAGAAAGGTAGGCTAAGAGATGAAGAAAGTTGGAAGGGCAGAACCATAAAGAAAGGAACAAGAGTAAGGCTAAATGAAAAAAGAATTATTTTCCTCTTCCACCCTGAAACAAGCACTGAAACATTGCCTGGAAAGTTTCCTCTCAGAGGTGAGTTACCTGTGTTGTCTCCACCCTCCCTGTTGGCTTTGTGCCATGGTCAAGGCTATAAATTAGCCCCAGGTGGCTTGGCTGGGTCCTAAAAGCAAGCAGCTCTCAGGGAGTAGCTGGTGGGATTGGTTTCTCCTGTGTGAAAGAAAAAAAAAAAAAAAAAACGACAAACAAGAGCTCCTTCTTCTCCACCTACAAACAAGTAAGAAACTTTGTGCTTTATGAAATGACTTGGCCAAAACAGGTCACATTAATATTTCCCATTTAGTGGGGAGTGTGTGTCTCCACTCTTGGGTTTAGCTGAGGTCTAAATGAAATTTAGTTTTGGGAGCAGGGTTTTGTTCCCAACAGACTTGTGCCCTGTAGTTCTCCCTGGTGATTCCACCCCACCATTACCATACCCAAGGGGAACTTAACCTTTAGCTGTTGAGTAGGCTACAGATCTTGGTCACGTTTTTTTACAGCTTGTGAATGAGGTATTGATGAAGAAGCTGACATAAATATTGAAGCTACCATATTTTCAAGAATCCTTGCACAAGCACTGATTTCCCAGGGGCGAGGGGTTTCTCAGTCAGCCCCCAGAAAGTTATCTGCTCCTGAGGAACTTCAGTGATGGGCCATGGCCTTCTTTCCAGTTCTTGGCTTGACATGGGAAAACCAAAGCTGAATACCTGCAAAATAAATCTTTTTCCTGCTGCACTGGGGCTAGCGAGGAAGTGTAGTGCTCACAGTGAAAGTATTGAGGTCTCCTGTTGAGAATATGAACTTAACATTTCTTTAGGCATTGAGTCTGCAGTACCGCACTGGCTTTTTCCTGTTTGCTTTGGCAAAACTTATACTTTCTTTTTTATAACTATGAGCCACTGTAAAGGTTAGGATTTTTTTCATTTTTAGAGGTTTACTCTGTATTTCTCCTTGCTTAATGATACAAGTAGACCTTCTTCTTTGATTTCTTCCTCCTTTTATGTTTCTCTGCTTGTGACTAACAGACTTTTAATCTGTAGCTTTCCTTCCATATAGGTTGTGTCTGTGTCATGCCATACACATATGTTTTTCTCTGAACCTTCTTCAGTATTTTTCTTTGTCACCTCTCCGTTATCCTTATTTACTGCCTCCTGTTTCAGGGCACTGTCGTTATTTCTTTCTTAGTTAAGTTAAAGAGAAAATTGGAAGCTATTGATACAGGAATGTTTGAATGTGGTTTCAAAATCTCTCTCTTAATCTCTGTGACCAAAAAAGGAAATATTCTGTTCTTTACAGACTTTTTTTTTTTTTTAATTACTGATGGAAGACACTGTGTGGTACTCTGCTTCCACTGAAACTTTCTGCGATGTGAGATTGGGGAAAGAATACACTTTAGCTAACCATTTTAGTAGCAAATATCTGACCTTTCTTTTTCCTGTGGGTTTTGTGCCATTTCTGCACATCTGTGTTCTGCTTTTTTATGATCTTGTGGTGTTTTGTTTAGTGCCTCATTTTTCTTTTTTTCTTTTTTCCCGTATCTTATTTCCCTGCATAGAGTGTCTGAATTTGTTTTAAGTTGTACTGGAACAGAGTTCTGTTATCTATACCAATAGAGCCCCACAACAAACCTTTTCTGCCAGACCATATTTACTGTACATACTGTATTTTTCAGATGCAAAATACTTATTTTGAGTTAAAAAAACTCATTTTCTTAATTAACTTTTTTATTGAGGGTTTAGTGCATGTTCATTACAGAAATTCCAGCTCTTCTCTGAAAATTGACTATAAAATTTTTTCTTTGTAGGGTTCCATATTTATTGTGCCTTAGTGATTTTCAGATCAAATACACACAGTTTGGTAGTTAAAAGATGTTTTTGTTTTTCTACCTGGCAGACTTGTGCATTCAACTGGGGCTCTGGCTCAAGCTGGGTTTTTTGCCTTCCCATGCATCAGCAACAGCAGGGCAAATTACAGCTTCTGTTTACACCTGCCTTTTCACTGGGGTTGTGCAGGTGTGACAAAATACAGCTTAGCAACCAGTTCCCCTTGTTATAAGAGTGATTGCAAATCTGGCTTGCCTGCTGTCGTGTTGGCTCTGTATAACTATCAGGACTTATGGAGGAAGAAAATCACTTTTCCTTTTGTCATGGTCATGAGTACATTTATGCTTGAGAAACAGGTCTGCTAGACAGAGAAACAAGTAGTTGACATCTTCACATAGTCATATCCTGAAAAGCAACTGTGCTTCTAGCCAGTAAAAAAAATCCTTTTGGATGAGACAGCTGGTTGTGTTCTTAACAGCTTCTATAGGTAAGGTTTAGGACAAAAACTTTTCTTGCTTCTAGGAGGCAGTAGCATGGAGTCATTCCGTAATTCCCCAATGAAAGGAAGTTCTCTGCATTGCAGACTGTGGAGCTGTTTCAGAGACCAGGGCTGTTCTGTATATGGCTTCTGTTTGGTAAGTATTGTGTGGACAGGCATAGTGAACACCCAAGTTCCTGCAGTGGTGCAAGGAAAACAAATCCCTTACCTAAAAATTCTGGTGGGTTCCAGTGTGGGATGCACGCCATTGAGGCAAATAAGTCTGAGGTGCCTGGGGAAAAAGATTCAATCCCTGGAGGACAGTTGGTGAGTGGCCTTTTGGACACAGTTGCCTACTTTGTGGATTAAAGCTGATCCAAAGTGGAGACGGGTCAAAGTAAGTCTGCTCTAGGGTACAAACTTGAACCTATGTTTACTAAAATTTTGGTACATTGAGCAGAGCTTCCCTTTCTGATCTATCACTGGGACACCACTCTTCTGCAGCCACTGAGATCTTAAGGCCCTTAGCTCCAGAACTGTTCCTTGCACCAGCAGACATCTTTTCCTAAAGCAATGTATTCAGAGGCTGGACCAGCTCAAGTGTCTGGAGACACTTGGTGCTGCTTTTACATCTGAAATCTTGTGGAAAAAGGACAGAAAAATTCCACTGGGTCCACTGTTTGTCTTTTTAAGAAAAGTTGATGGTTTTCAAAGTAATTGCATGTCCCTCCCCACTCCCCTCTCTTGAAAATACTACTCAATCCAGCAGCAGGAGGGACAAGGGGATTACTTGAATTCTTTCTAGATAGAACTTGCAAGATTTTTTCTAATTACAGTGTAGTTACCCTTAAATGGAAGACAAAAGTACTAATCATTTTGATGACGGGTTCCCATGTGGTTACTGTATTTGAGGTTACTGTAGAATCCTAATCTGTGGCAGTAACTATTTTGTTTCATCCTTGTGCTTTTTTTTTTTTTTCCTACCACATGCTTTTTGCTTCATTTCCTTCTTACAGGATTGTCACGTGTTTGCTCCACCTGAGCTTGCAACTTTATTAAAGCCCATTACAGTCCATATTGTCACAACATTAATGTATTGCTACTTTCGGTAAAAAGGCTTTGTTTTTTGGTTTTTTGTTGGTTTTTTTTTAATTAAAGAGGATGTATTTTATTCTTTAGAACTGTAAAATTGTAAGTCGAAAGACCAGCATAAAAACACTGAGAAGTAATTAATTACAAATGGGCTTCTCAGCACATAAGGAAAGGTTTTCATTTTGACATTAATATACGGAGGATGTGATTAAAATGCATCAGGGAAAAAAGCTTATTCAGTCCATTTGAACTGTATTGGGTATGAATAGCAGTTTCACACTTCTGTGGAAGATGCTTACCTGGAATTTAAAACGTGTGTACCTTAACACATGGCTCTGAAGTATTTTCTGTAGTGTCTTCTGAAGTAAACTGTCGTGTAGTCTGGGGTGAATGGTTTTGCTACTCAGTTTTGTATCCAAACAGCAGTAATAGGTGGTTATCCACTGAAGTATGTAAGTACCTGTCTGTGTCCCAGTACTCTAGTGCTCTCAGTTGCCAGAAATGCTGGCAAAAAAACCTCCATGAGACACAAAATGGAGGAACAGTTCTCCACATGGGGGCCTCCCCTGCATCCAGCAGTCTGTGAGCTAAGGGTCTCGTCCCAGGGCTGTATGTTTAGGAGCTGTGATGTATTTGTTTTAAGCAGGTGTCTAATTTGGAAATCCGTGTATGTATTTGGGCTTCATACCACTTTATGGGCAGCAGGTTCCTCAAGGCCCATTGGGTTTATTATATTTATTATTATTGGGTTTGTTGCCTCTTTATTGCTTTGAAATTTGGGGGAAGGGCAAGAAAAACTGTTTGGCTTTGTCCTCATCTTCCAAGTTTTGCACAGGCCCGGAGCCCTGCCTCTGTAGATGCATTTGTAAGGGCAAGGCCTCTATCGTTACTTAATGCTGACAGTGAGACAATATTATCAGAAGCCTTTTTGTGACAATTAACAGAAACTGTGTGTTCTGCTGTTCAGAGAGTAGATGAATTCCCAGATAGTGGTTTCGTTTTCCTCCTTTTATGGTGTGAAAGTACTGTTTCTGTGGGTTAGTTTTCTGCATGTAGCAAGGAACAAAGGTCAGGGATCTGTGCTGATATTGTGAATAAAAGTGAATTTTCTAAGCAACTGCTGAGAAAAATCAGGAGTTAAGAAAACAAACTGGGCTTTGGGCTTATGCAGACCATAATCGCTCCTCTCCTGCCTTCTGAGATGCCACTTGTGTAAAGGTCATAAGAAAAATAAGCCAGTATTAATAAGCACAGCCACCTTGATGTCAGGAGACATGGAAAGACTGTAGGACATAAAGAACATCATCTTTCCCTTCCTACTGCTTGAGCTGCAATTGTTTGTTGTGGCTGTGAGTAAGCAGATCTCTCAGAAAATGAATGAGCTACTGTCTTGTTAAGCATGGTAGAATTTAATGGAAATGTGTTCTTAATTTCTGGGACCCTGTTTTTTATTTCCTCCCTAACACTTGCTGAGGAATTGTTTGTTAACTTGCTAGTCACACAGCGGTGCATCATAGAAGGGGGAGTAAGATGCCTGATGAAGGACACAGATCCAACATCTCTATGTTTATAATGGAGATTGTTTTCCATGCTACTGAATTTCACTGAATTTTTTTTAGAGTTGGAAGGGACCATATAGATCATCTAGTCCAACTCCCCTGCAACTCTAAGCAGGATTGCTTAGAGAATGCTACTCAGGACTGCATCCAGGAGGGTCTTGAAAATCTCCAAAGAAGGGGACTCCACAACCTCCCTGGGCAGCCTGTTCCAGGGCTCTGTCACCCTCACCGTGAAGAAATTCTTCCTCATATTCGAGTGGAACCTCCTATGTTCCAACTTGTGCCCATTGCCCCTCGTCCTGTCACTGGGAACCACTGAAAAGAGTCTGGCTCCCTCCTCCTTCAACCCACCCTTGAGATACTTATAGGCGTTAATAAGGTCTCCCCTCAGCCTTCTCTTCTCCAGACTAAAGAGTCCCAGCTCTCTTAGCCTTTCTTCATAAGGGAGATGCTCCAATCCCTTAATCATCTTTGTTGCCCTTCGCTGGACTCTTTCCAGTAGTTCCCTATCCCTCTACTATCCTATTCCAACATACTTGCTACTTAGAAGCAAGTACGCAATGTGTTGTTTTGGTTTGCTTTTTATGCTGTTGTGCACAACTCTGCGTGTCAGAACATGTGGATCAGAGTCTTGATAGAATTGGCTTGGTTACCAATGAGAACCAGAAATGATAGTGCTTTTGCTCTGTTCTAAGGTGGCATCTCTGAGAAGTGACTTCCCAAAGAGTGTGTTAAACAGCTCAATCTTCTGATGAAAACTCTAAGGCTGAGAGCAGTATGTTAATTATTAGAGCAGCAAATCAATAAAAGCGTCACTGTTGCCTCATCTACTGTGCAAATAAATGAGTTCAGTATTTTATGTCTACATTTTCCTTCTTCCCACCCCCTACTCCCCCTGCCAAAGAATTTAAGATCTTCGCTTCGCTTGTAGCTGTACAAAGGACAAATTAGAAACTGCTACTATCTGTGATTACAACAGACTGACATATTAAGATATTTTTTTTTCCTGAAAAAGACTTTCATTGGTACAGCCAGATAAAGTAATTTATTTTAGATCCATCTTTGCAAATAGGTCCTGTTGAAAAGGCTGACTGCTAAGACTGTTTGGCTCTCAGAATGAATCTTCCTTTTCAAAAGTGTTTAAAGATTTAAGCTTAGCCCTAGACATCAATTTCCAAAAGCTTTTGGACTTCAAACAATGAGCTTAACTAGCCTCTAGAATAACATGAAAGGTAGTACAATGTCCAGAACATCTATTGAAAAAGCCTCTAATATCTCTAAGTGCCCAATTTATCTCTGGATTTAACTTTAAAACTGATGGAATTTTTAAATGAGAAAAAAGTTCTTCTCAAATGTAATCATAAGCTGCTCTAAAACACTGTTCTGAACCGACTGGGACAGATTTAGTTTCTTACATACCTATTTGCAGGAAGTTATGCTGCTTGAGGGGGGTGATTTACTGTTTCTGTCAAAAGGAGCTGCAGTTCCTCTTGCAAAATTGTCAGAGACTGAGTCTGAAGGGATTAGCAGATTTTAAGTTTAAGCTTTTTAGTGTGTCATTTGGTTAATTTATGGTACCTCTTTTAGTGGCTGTGGAAATGGTCTGCTTTCTAATATGGTACCACTGATAGTTTTGTAGATAATTTTAATTACTTTGCAGTTAGCGTTTCTAACTCTCTTCTAACTCCCTTCTTGATTCTTTCCTTTCCAAAAGTGAGGGCTCCAGCTATTCTACTCAGGTATATCTGCTTTTCCCTTAGTTCATTGTAGCACACGCACATTCTAGATGTGAATGGGAACAAACAGGTTTGTCAGAGTTAACAGCAAATGTCTCACTTCCTCATATGTCTCCAGTACCATAATGATAAGGGGGCCATAGAGGACTTACCAAGACGTGACCTTGTCCACACAGACATGGCAGTTGTCAGGTTTTCATACCATTTTAATTTGCTTTAAGAGAAAAAGGAAAGAAACAAGTTTTACTACATTTATCACAACAGTTCTTCAGTCAAATTTGTTCTTCTGCGAATGTTTAATCAAGATGTGGTTTAAATGGTTTTCAGCTTCTGGGTATGTCACAGAATCACAGAATCACAGAGGTTGGAAGGGACCTTTTAAGATCATCTAGTCCAACCAATGAAAAAAAAAAAAAAAAAAAACAAAACAAACAAACACAACACAAAAAAACAAAAACAAAAACCACCACACACGCAACCCACACACACACCACCACACCACCCAACACTAATCCATATTCCCAAGCACTATGTCAACTCCTCTCTTGAATACCTCCAGGGATGGTGCCTCAACCACCTCCCTGGGCAGCCCATTCCAATGCCTGACAACCCTTTCAGTAAAGAAATATTTCCTAATATCTAACCTGAACTTCCCCTGGCGTAACTTGAGGCCATTGCCTCTTGTCCTATCATCTGTAACTTGGGAGAAGAGACCGACCCCCGCCTCTCTACAGCCTCCTTTCAGGTACTTGTAGAGAGCAATAAGGTCTCCCCTCAGTCTCCTCTTCCCCAGACTGAACAACCCCAGCTCCCTCAGCCTCTCTTCGTAAGACTTGTGCTCCAGACCCCTCACCAGCTTCGTTGCCCTTCTCTGGACCTGCTCCAGCACCTCAATGTCTTTCCTGTGGTAGGGGGCCCAAAGCTGGACGCAGTACTCGAGGTGGGGTCTCACCAGTGCCGAGTACAGGGGGACGATCACCTCTCGGGTCCTACTCACTACACTGTTCTTGATACAGGCCAGGATGCTGTTGGCCTTTTTGGCCACCTGGGCACACTGCTGGCTCATGTTCAGCCTGCTGTCGACCAACACCCCCAGGTCCTTTTCTGCCAGGCAGCTCTCCAGCCATTCTTCCCCAAGCCTGTAGCGCTGCCTGGGGTTGCTGTGACCCAAGTGCAGGACCCGGCACTTGGCCTTATTGAACCTCATCCCGTTGGTCTCAGCCCATCGATCCAGCCTGTCTAGATCCCTCTGCAAAGCCTCTCTACCCTCCAGCAGATCAACACTGCCACCCAGCTTGGTGTCGTCTGCAAATTTGCTGAGGGTGCTTTCGATCCCCTCGTCCAGATCATTGATAAAGATGTTGAAGAGAACCGGCCCCAGTACCGAGCCCTGTGGGACACCACTCGTGACCGGTCGCCAACTGGACTTCATTCCATTCACCACCACTCTCTGGGCCCGGCCCTCCAGCCAGTTTTTAACCCAGCGGAGAGTATACCCATCTAAGCCATGAGCATCCAGTTTCTCCAGCAGGATACTGTGGGACACTGTATCAAAGGCCTTGCTAAAGTCTAGGTAGATAACATCCACAGCCTTTCCTTCATCCACCAAGCGAGTCACTTTGTCATAGAAGGAGATCAGGTTTGTCAAGCAGGACCTGCCCCTTGTGAACCCATGCTGGCTGGGCCTGATGTCTTTTGAATTAAAGTTATGCCATGAAGACTGTATAACCTGGCACAAGACACTGGAGAATATCAAAATCCTAAACTGTTTTCCGTCCCCTGTAGTTTCTCGAAATAGCCTTCTTGGGTGCTCAGCTCTTCCCATGGGGAGTTCTGGGTTTATAAAGAGTGGTGTCTGTGAAAGTCCTCACAGGGGGCATAATATCTAGAACTTCATGTCCTTGGAGAACCTGAGCTTAGGAGACTGAACCTTCTAGTTCAACAGAACTATGACATTGGTCACTACTGAAACAAACCAACACCGATGTCTAAAGCCTTCTTTGCTCAGCAGAGTTAGGGTAGGTTGATGCAACTTGCAGAAAATGACCCAAACTGCCTGCTTCTAGAACTCTACGGCTTTTGTGGTTGGGTTTTTTTTTTTGGTGGCGTTTTATACCTCTGTGTTTGGTACTTCTGACAGAGTGTATCTGACCTCATTTTCTCAGTTCTGGGCAAGTCCTCTCAGTATTTCCTTAACCAGTGGCCTGGTTGTTTTTTGTGGGTTTTGGTGGGGATTTTCCCCTAAAAAATTTGACCCATGTTCCTTCTGTGTCTTCCAGCATTGGTTTGTTTTAACTCTTCTCAGTTTTGACTTTCAAAGAAGAGGGAGTGATGTATTTAGCTTTTCACTGGCGTTCATTCAGCTCTTGGCATAGGTGTACTTTCTAGTTGTTTTGTTGTTGGTTTTTTTTTTAAACCCTAGTAAGACATGAATGTAACATCCATATATGATGACTGAAAGAAATGAAAAACTTTGGAAAATTAACTGAATTTTTTCAAGTAGGCAGTTTAAAATAGAATTTTGCTTTCACTGCTTTTTCTTCTGCTGTGATCTACTTTGATAGGCAAAATTTGGATCTGTCACCTTTCCATCTCAGGCATTCACATACAAAAGTATCTATCCATCATGTCTCTGAATGGAATTCTTCCAATGATTATTTGGCAGTGTCCATCATAATTTCTGTTGTCAACTGTATATCTGTCACTGAACAGAAAATGGAGCCCTTCCTGCTGGGAAGGGTGATTGTGTGTTACAACCCTCTTGTCCCTCCCAGTCCCTTGGGCTATTGTTCATTGCTGGAGGTGTGGTATTTTTGAGGTGTTAATTAATGCTTATCACACGTTTCTCAGGCTCACCCTACTGAGCCCCTTTCTGGGATTAAAAAATGGCATTCTGAATCCCAATTTTCTTTGGAACATGTTTCTTTGGGAAATGAGAGTTGCTTATGAGACCAAGCACCTATGTGTCTCCTTATCACAGAAGGTTGTTGGTGAAATTAATTTCATTCTCATAGTCTCCAATTAAAACGTAGTTTATCATGATGTACTTTATTGTGACTCACATGAAAAGACTTGAATGTGTTATTTTTCAGCAGCGAAAATGCTATTTTTAAGATTATGGGAGATTTCATGTGGCAGCGCTTATACATACAGGAGGAGAAAGAAAATTCTTGATCAGTTGATGGATTATTTCTAAATTGTCTTTGTCCTTAATGTTACAGTTGCTAATAATGATTTATAATACTTGGCCATTTTCTCCTCCTTTAGGAACAGATTTTAAAAATTGCTGTATTTGAAGGTTTATTCCCAAAACGTGTTGGTTTGGTTTTTTTTTAGCATTTTCATTGTCTTTTTCTGTTCTACGGATAGACACAGTGTCATGATATGAAGGGTAACCTTCATTGCTCCAATGTCACTGGTGACTGTGAATTTATTTATATAACCTGCGGAAACCTCAGTGTAATTATTAGCGATTCAGGGACTATTACCCTGATACTCATAACAATTTAGTAAATAATAAAGTTTCAATGGATAATAGGGGATATTTTCTATTGGGATTTTTAATCTGCTAAAACAACAAACAAATGTGCCCTTCATAAGCATTTAAAAGCATGATTGAATCCATTCTTTCAAGAAAAATAGCTAAGTAACTCTATTTTCAAGGATATTCTCAAGTGTTGTAGATATCAAATTTCTAAGTTTTAATATTAGGAGAATCACTGAGGTTTTGGAAAACTTTGGTGCTAGTTTGACAGATGCACCTGATAATCCCAAATCAATTTCTGTCAGATTAGAATAATTTGACAGGTTTAGATGTTGATGGGGAGGGTGGGACCATTTTGCTTCGGTTATTCTGCCCAGCTATTCTAATTAATCTCCACTTAATTTAAAGAAATTACTTACTGTATCTGATAATGAGTTAATTTGTAATTCAATTAGCAGCACCATTTGCAAGCCTTTAATGTGAACAAAAACACCTGCTGAACTGCTCAGCCTGCATTATATCCAGGAGATGGCAAAATGAATTGTCCTCCCCTGGCTGCCAGGGTGGGCAAGGCCAGGTCACGCCACTGCCCACGAAGATGGACTGGTACCACCTGTCTCAAAGACCAGTAAAATTTTACTCCATAAATGTCAAATGGTGGCTAGGATGAGCTTTTTCCTGCAACGTTTTCTTATTCAGGTCATGATGTAAATATTGAGCTTTCACTTGCTATATAAGTGGGGGAAGTATATGGTATAGGAAAATGCGTTAAGCCTCTTGCAATCAAGCAGTGTCCTTGTGGATGGGTTGTTTTGACCCAGCTGTTAGTGAGGAGATGCTCTCCCTCTCCTGCAATACTGAAATAACAGGCTGCTTCTAACCTCCTTGCTCCCCACCAGGGTTCTGTGGAGTTTTCTGGTAGCCATTTAGCAAAGCAGTTAGGTCTGTGTTTAATTTTGTTGTCTGTAGTGCCACTGAAAAGGGAGGGATGCACCACAGAGTTTTGATTGTTAGCAATGACCTGAAAGTTGTTTTTTTGGAAAATTTTAAATAAGATTAATGTATTAGATGAATAGATCTCTTCAGCTGTAATCTTGGCCTAACTGAAAGAGAAATTGTGTTGTAGTATGTGCTCTCCCTGATACATAACTTATACAGTATCCATTACTAGTATTTTTGTTACTTTATAAACAGAAAATAAAGGTTTTGTTTTGAAAAGTTTATAGTGAGAATACTGACAAAGAACAGCTCCATCTTAAAACAACAACAAAAACTTCAAAACAAAAGCAGACAAAAACCCACCGAGTTGCTTCTGTTATGGAGGAAATAGCCTGCAGATCAGTCACTTTCTGAAACTGTTTTACACCTGGTTGCTCTAATTAATTGAAAATTGGAAGCATTTTCTTAGCTATGTTAAGGTATAATGGAGCGAAGAAGGTAGGTGTCGTGTCATCTACTGAAAATGCTTGCACAAAGTACAAGTCCCTTGGTAAACAGATTATTTTTTTTTTTTGGTAGGTATGATGATATGATTTAAAATGAGGATAATGACATAACCAGAATAAAAAAAGCAGGTCTGCATAAAAGTGGCACAACAGGAAGGGTGACACTAGGGTATCATAACACTTGGTTCACTGGGAAAGGAAAAGGCAGAGGAGGGAAAAGAGATCAAGTGTCTGTATTTCCTACTAGACTGTGACTCAGGATGGGATTTAAGCCAAATGACCAGATTTAATGCTTCTAATCACTTTTTTCTTCTAAGGTTCTTTTTTCCCTTTCATGACTAACACCATTTAAAAAAGACCTAACAGGCCAACGTTCATCTTAATTATTCTCTTTCAGGTTTGTGCGCACTCACAATGCCAAGTATTCAAGGCGATCCAAATTTTTCTGCCTTTGGCAGAGGGAATTAGATGCTTGCCCCTAACGCTTATATGCTATGTGCTGTATGTCCACAGCCCCATCAAAGTTAAAGTGACAATGTTAAAATGAGGTTATAGCTTCTGAATTTTTTTAGGTGTTCAGAATCACAAATAGATTACAATAGAGGCTAACAGGAGGAAGGTAGGGTAGAGCTTGGCAGCAAGTTGAAGACTAGTAATGTATGTATCACTTTAAATATAAGAGTTGCTGGTTCTTGCAGTAGTGGGTGCACCACAGTAGTGAGTCCTAAACATACATTTGGGGAACAGGAAACATAAAAACTCTAAAATTTTACCTTTAAAATTTGTATTGGATTAACTAGATAGGCTGGGTGATGTAATTAAAGTATCGCAGTTGTATTTTTTTTGTTTGTCATTGACTTTTATGACTTACTGTTATTTCCATATTCCTAAAATATGGCTTCCTGAACTGGAATGCAATATTTAGAAATATATTTCCCTTGGTGTGCAACTCAGAGTGACATTAGCTGTGCTAACTTAATGTTAGCTAAAAGCTCCTCTTGAACAACTGAACTTCAATGCTTAAACACTTGCTAACTGATTTCATAGTTAGAGCCAGTGCTTTTTTTCCATGTGTCTGTATTAAACACGTAGTCTTGGGTTGTTGCCAGTTTACCAGGTCACCAAACTGTTGGCAGTTTACCTACTCACTTTTTCATCTTACTGCCAAAAATAATCTTTATGCCCTCTGCCTTTTCGCAACTTTTTCTAGCTTTATGTGCTTTGTTATTGAATTACATCACACCTGGTCCTTTCAGGACTCAAGTAACTCAAGTCTGTTTTGCTGATGTCGGTTATGTCTGGTAGTACAGCTGTACAACTGCCAGTCTTGAAATTTAGAAAAAGAATTATTTAGGCCGTTATGTAGTTCACTAATATGTGCTTTATAAATATTTTTAATTATGTTGTGAACATCTAAGTCATGGTAATACCATGGTAAAATGCTAGCTTCTATCACCATTGTTGCCCTTATTGGTCAGGTCTTTGGCCTACTGGGCTTGAGGAGCAGAGGGAGACTTTTCCCAGCTCAAATGTATTTGTTATCAAATACTTTGATAATCCAATACTGACTTTGAAGTTATTTTGTCTTGTGTTTATGTCAGACAATTACTTTCACAGGATCATGGGATAATTCAGGTTCAAAGAGACTTTTACTCCAACCTCCCCCAAGCAGTGTGAGTTGTGAGGCAAGGCTGCTCTGGGTGTTAACCAGTCGGATCTTGAAAACTTTCAAGTCTGGAGACTGCTCAGCCTTTCTGGGTCCCCGTTTCTCTGCTTAACTGTCTTCACGGTGAAAAGATTTCTCCTCTCCCTTTCACATTCACACAGTTTTTATCGATGTCTACAGTGTTTGAAGTTAAGGGAGTTTTTTTGCATAGTCTTTATTAAGCTGGCCTGGCTTATTAGTTAATAAATATTAGGAAGTGATGCAACAACATGTAGTTATTAAAGCAATGCAGGATACTATTGCAAACCCGAACTGGAAGGGTTTTATAAAAGCTTTCTGCTTTGACACAGAAAGGGGTTTTGTTGTGACAATAGTTTCCATTCAAAACTGAAGAACTGTGACATTTTTCAGACAAATGTTATAATATATTGTTCTCTAACAATATAATGTTCTATATTTTCATAATAGACATCTGAATGGCTGAAGGCTGCTACTGCTGAACATAGTTGTCACTATGCAATGAGTAGATGCTCCAAGTCTAGTTATCACAAAAAGCGTGCTGGGCTAGACAGCATCGGTTTGTGCTTCAGTTGGCAGAAAAGCTGTGCTGTCCCTGGGGAGCCTGATCCAAGGCAGAGGAAAAGCTTTTCCAGAGCTGAGCTCTTTCCAGTAGAGGAAATGACATCTGCTTGTATTGTTTTATACCTGTTCTGAGAGTCTCTGCTGAATAGTCTACTGTGGTGGCGTCCAAGGCTGCCAACCCAGCGTACCTCACAAGCACTGCAATTTTGCTGTAATCCCTCCCATGTGAATTGAGGCATGTTCTCTGCGTGAATTACTGGGAAGAAAGATGGGAATCACGTTGTTCTAGCGGAAGCACTTTAGGAGCAGATACTGAGTGTGGGGGATACCTGCACTGATCTTAACACCAGCTCTGTTCTAAAGCACTGTCCCTTTGTCTCCCATGGCAGACTTAAGGGAGTGCTTTGCTTTATTAAACTAAATTTATCCCCCAGCTCTTTCTTTAGTTCTTCTCAATCTCCTATTCCTTCTAGTGCTGAGGAAAACAGAAGCCCACACAGGAAAATACTTTGTAGGTCATTTACTCAGTAAAAGTCCAACAATGTCACTAAGAGAAGGGGAGCCAAATTCAAAACAACATATAAGTGTTCGTAATGATAGAATTCAAGCTGTCTTGATGACAAAATTACAATTACTTTTTATTGCAACTTTAAAATACTGGTGTCCTCCTTTAAAATATCATTCACAGGGTAGAAACCAGGTATTTTAATGTTAGTTCTTCAGTGTAGGCCTTTGTTAGGATATATGAAGTCATAGACAATGTCTGAAATGGCTCTATCAATTTGCTAGCTTGAACACTTTAAAAGTCTTGGTATAAAGCCCAAAGCTTATGTTCCAAAAAGTGTGATTAAAAGCACTGTTGTTGCACTAGATCAGGTGAAATGTCCAGCCAACTGGTGTCTTATATCTAACAGTAGCCACTCAAGGATACTTAAGGAAAGAGCATTAAAAGAAGGTGTGAAGTAGAGGATGATCCTTTCCCTGGTACATGTCCAATTTAAGGACTTCCTGCGGCAGTATGCATTTTTCGGTGCTCTGGAAAGTGTCAAGATGGCATACTGATGTGTATAGGCTTATTTTGATCACTAGTTAATTCTATTTTAACACTGTATTTATCTAGTGTTCTCTTCTACCCTAATAATTTATTTCAGAGTTTATCAGATAAACTGCATTCAATCTGAGAAATTCAGACTGATAGTTAAACTCAAAAAATCTCAAGAATGGGAATGTTCAGCTAAGGCATGCACATAACCTAAACCAAATCCTTTGCCAACAGTACACATTAATTATGATTTAAGTATTTTAATACAGTCTTAATTTGGATTAGCTGAAAAAAATGCAGCTTGTTTTTGGAAGACTCATCCAATTGTTCTTTTTTATTGTTTCCATCACTATAGGGCAAAGTTAAGGCTGTTTGGATGCCCTCGACTGTAATTATGCAATTGCAAGCAATTTATCCAATGTTTACATGCATATAATACATTGTATATTAACTTCATTGACCCTAATGTGCTTTGGATCAGGTCCAACATAGATGTGTTGCTGAATTTGTAAAATGCTTTGGGATACTTCAGATAAAAGGCACAGTGATAAAGTGGGAGTCAGTAATTATCATAAGCACGAGGAAGTGGTTATACTTGACTCTAGCCATTGACCCATAACTCTTGGAAAGAAATTGAAAGCTAAATGATAGATACTGCAGAGTAGCATCCCATCAGAAAAGCTATGCAATTTCATAGTCTCTAATCTAACTACCCAATTCTGAAGGCAGAAGGTGAGATATTTTTGTCTGGTTATGTTTAAACAAAGTGCCAAGTTTTTTTTTTTCCAACTTGCTCTTTGCATATTGAGCTGTAGGCTCATCTGAAGCGTGTCGCAACCTCCAAAGCATCAGTATGACCAGCTGCAGTGTTTTAAAGACAATTCCATTCTGCAGTGTCCTCCTTCCTTTCAGCTGTTGTGACCGTCTTTCTTTGTATTGCTTTGGCACAGTGATACACAATGCACATGAAGCACAGTGTTGGTAATCCTTCTAGAGGTTTGGTTTTGGCATTTGCCTTCATGAAATTACTCAGCAAGAGTGCAGATTGACATGGTCAGGAACCCAGCAGAACAGGAATTTGCGATGCTCCAAATCTCATGAAATCTGGGCATCATCCATTTGGCTGCCAGCAATGAAAGCTGATTAGCAAGAGGCAAGCAGAATGTATCCAAGAAGCTACAGTACAATGTGGCTCACTAAAGCCAAATTAGCAGGAATGCAAGTGGTTTTGCTAAGTGTGTGCTTGCATGTAAGTGTAAGGAAGGTAAATGTATGGCTTCTGAGGTAAAGAAGGAAGAGAAAAATTGCCAGTCCGGTTTGTACAGGCAGCAACTACTAAGTATATCTTGTTATTTTCTTGGGATTTATTTCCTTTTTAAAGTCGTCTTTCTTTGTTTTTTGAACAGAAGATTGCTCAACCACTGTATCTTTGTATAGAAAACTGCATTGAAGATGATCACAGTGCTAACAGCCAGTCACTGAATGTCATGATAACATAGCCAAGAGGTTTTTGGATAGTAGAACAAACATGAAAACATTTACAGGGTCTTACATTAAAAACTTAAATAACTTTCAAACAACCCTTGACTCTTCTATCGAAACTGGATAGTGGTGAAAGGAACTTGGGGAAGAGGACAGTTCTTCCAAAGACTTGGGGGATGAGGGCGGTGCTCTTTCAAGTGTGAAGTGTATCATGCTACTGAAATCAGCCTATCTGCAAATTCTGAAAATAAGGTCCTGTGGTGATGCATAGCTACCATCCCTCTTGAAAGGATCATGCTGTCTGTGGCTTAAGAACATGAGTTCATTAGCAGAGTGTTGCTTGTCCCGCTGTCAGGGTGTCAGAGAATCATAGAATGGTTAGAGTTGGAAGGGACCTTAAAAACCATCAAATCCATGGCTTTCCAATTTTGAGACCAGGATGTCATGTGGGACAGTGTCAAATGCTTTGCATAAGTCTGAGTAGATGACGTCTGTTGCTCTGCCCTTGTCTACCAATGCTGCGGCAGTACCGTAAAAGGCCACCAAATTTGTCAGGCATGACCTGCCCTTGGTGAAGCCATGCTGGCTGTCACCAATCACCTCCTTATTTTCCGCGTGCCTTAGCAGAGATTCCAGGAGGATCTGCTCCATGATCTTGCTAGGCACAGAGGTGAAACTGACTGGCCTGTAGTTCCTCAGGTCTTCCTTTTTTTTTTTTCTTTTTGAAAATGGGGGTTATGTTTTCCCTTTTCCATTCAATGGGAACTTCACCAGACTGCCACGACTTCTCAAATATAATGGAAAGCGGCTTGGCAACTTCATCTGCAAGCTCCCTCAGGCCCCGTGGATGGATTTCATCAGGTCCCGTGGACTTGGGCACCTTCAGGTTCCTTAGATGGTCTCAAACCTGATCTCCTACAGTGGCAGTATCCCTCTTCTGCAGAGCAGTGCTGGGTGCCCTTTAGGTTGTTGTTCAGCTGTGGTGGTGTGAAGGGGCGTGGAGGCACCATGGACAAAAGGGGTGAACTTCCTCTCCATTTCCTGGGACTTAAGGGCTTTGCCATTGTATTGGGAATCTCAATTATTATATTTCCCATATTATATAGAAAATAACTGTCATGGTGAGTAGTTAGCGTGTATGTCATAGCAAAGGCCACAACAAATGCATCTTTAGAAAATAGAGATGCAAGTCATCTCTTTCCTGGGGTGCCAGTTTTTGCGTACAAAAGCTACTCCTCACTGATGCAGAGATCCCAGTGGAAGTCCCTAAAATGCAAATGTCCGTAGTTAGAAGGTAGATGTCAGAACCACCCACATCACTTACAGGGCAGCTGTGGTTTTGGATAGAAAACATCCTCAATGTATTTAAATACAAAACACACACCTCCTCACAGCAAGGAGTTCAAACACTCCTTTCCCAATGAGAATGAAGTTGTGTGCTGTGTGGCAGTAAATATAATCTGCTTACAGAGAGGGCATATTTTTGCCAGTAAAGCAATTTATTTAGAAAAACAGACATATCAATCTAAGGTAATTACAAATTGCAACAGGAAAATTAAAGTAAGTACCTCAGAGGCACTTGTTGTGGAAGGAATTTTCAAATAGAAACATACTGGGCAGAAAAATACAATACATATTGTTTCTGTCCACAGTCTAGATTAGTTGCCGCATTAATGTGCGCTAATGTACATTTATGCACTCCTGCTAATCATATCCAGAGCCCTTCTGAAGTAAATAAAGACCCTCTCTGTTCCAGCTAGTCCTGTTGTACAAAGCATAGCACTAATCAAGCAAGTTATCAGTGTAATTAGGGAATAAAAATCACTAGGGGCATCATGCATTATGATTTGTCTGCTCTATTTTTAAGATCCTGAAATGCAAATAGGTAATAAATTGTGTTAGTGATAAATTGTTTTTACTTTATGTTGAAATTAGTATGAGACAGGCATCCAACTGGCACATATTGACAGAAAGCGCTGGCTTCTTTCATCCCTTCCCCCCTCCCACTCCCCATGCATGATGTGTTATTGAAGCACCTAACCCTATTTCCTTGCCAGAAAGACAAGAATGGGGCTTCTGTTAGGTACTGTGCTATCCTAGAGGCAGATTCTTTTCTCTGCCTTGCCGTGCAAGGAAGGGAGGGGCAGAGGGGAGAAATCGGAAGGGGTCAGGAAAGCAGGTGCAATGATCTGTGCAAAGCACTCTGAAATGCCTGCTCTGCTGGAGGGTATCTCTGAGTCTGGGGGAGGGAGGGTGTCCTCAGGCTGGATACCAGGAAGTGAGAATTTGTTCATTTTGCTTGACAAATTACTAGCAGGAAATCTGGCAGGACCTAGATCCTGAGCCTTGTCTTCCCTTTTGGAACTCCAAAAGTGATGTAGAATAAGGTGTGCAACAGTGGAAGCCATCAGTGCAAATTAAATAGCTATGCTGGTTGGCTTGGGTGGACTAGGAGAGTGACAGTGGCTAAAGTACTTGATTTAAAAAGTGGGAAGCTCATTGCACATGGGGAACAATCATCTCTCCAGTCTCAGTCTGTTTGCCTGGGCCAGCATGTTTTGGCTAGAGCACAGACTTAAAGTCCCAAAATGACTTACTGTGGCTTCTTCTGTGTTTCCATTTATAACCTTAGAAAACTCTTGTTATAAAATGACATTTATATCATTTGGGAGGATGTAGAACCATATGTTCTGGAAATCAGTAACTCAAGATGGTCCATGCATGTAGGAACAAAGGAGAAGTGATCTGAACCAAGAGGAAAGCTCACATAGTTGTTTGGGTTTTTTTAAAGCAGCTGTTACTTAATGGAGAAATTTAGTCAAATATCCCTAGTCCCTCAGACAAGTCTGTGCAAAGCTATGGTGGAAAGATGCCACACAGGAGGACAGGAGGTCCCTTACCAAAGCCCTAGAGGAAGGTACTTGTACAAGAAGGGAGGGATCTGGCCCACAGTACTTGTAACTTCAAATTTTGTTTTTCATAACATCTCTTTTTTTTGTTTTCCCATAAAGTAATGTAAATGGTATCAAGTGACAGGTGACCACAAACAGTTTTTAATCCAAATGTTGGTATTGAGGATGCAGAATGGGCAGATAGTAAAGAGCTTCATCCCTTTGGAGAGCAGGGAAAATTTCTGTTCTAAATGTGAATAATTTCAAAGACTGGATACATCCACATGTTTCTACAAGTAGGAAAATAACCTAAAAGTATTTGAATGCACTTTATTTTCTCTGAATTTTTTTCTTATCTCCAAATGATATAAACCAAGCACATGTGAAATCTTTCTTGAGGGGGATGAAGGATTGGTGTCTGTGTCTCATAAATAGCTTTCTCCAAATATCCAGGCCCAGCAGCTCTGAATAAAGAGCAGTCGTTAAAGGGTACACAGGTGGATGCAGACAGCAGCAATTTATCCACAGTTAGCTCAGAAAGAAAACTGTCTTTCCACGTGTGTATTGACCAGCACATCCCAGGAGTATCTGCTGTCAGGTAATCTATTGATTGCAGACAGATTGTTGCAGGAAATAGGAGAATTTATCAGTCAAAATATGGTTCTCTTAAGAAGATACCAGAGACTGGAGCTGATCAAAATTATTAACTGCTAATAAATTAGCTGACATGTTTGATCATCTCCCATCCCCTTTCCTCAAACATTCTGATTCCTGAAAACATGTGGTGTTCAGATCTGGTTTTTTTCCGAGTGTTTGAGTAAAGTGGGTTGTTTGGGTATTTTTTTGTGTGTTTTTTTTTTTTTCCCAGCCTTTCAGTAACAGATAAATCAATAATTTTGATCCTGAGGGGAAGGAGGTGACACTGGGTCTTTGAGACACAGCTTGTGAGAATCACCTGCTGAGAAAGGGATGTGCAGGTAAAACATATTCAAGCTGCAGAAAGGGAAATGTGAGCAATGAAACTAAACTTAGCAAAGAAGTTAGTGGAAACCAGAAAGGATTTAAGGGCTGCAGTGTTGGCCACACTGAATGAGCTAAAGGATGCTGTCTGTCTAGGGCTGCTTTCCCTCTGCATTTTGTTGCATCTGCTGGTCTTTGGACATATGTATTTTATGGGGGTTTTGCATTCATTTCTTTTAAGGCTATTTTCAAAATTAAAAGCCTGGGATTTATTAAAATGAAAGGAAATACAAATATTATTGAGGTTTTTGGTATTGCAGTGTTTTTGCTGTTGGGATGCTATAGTTTATAATCAGTAACTTTTATTGGCATCTCTTCATTGTTTGATGTGAACTAAACGAAACATTCAAACTGCAAATATTAATCTGAATTGCAGGTTGTTTGAAAAGAGAAAAGACTTCCACTTTCCACATAAACGACTTCTAGGAGGAATATCTTGTTTGGAGGGAAATAAAAAAATAATTATTAAAAAAAAAAATCCAAACCCAAAAAAGGCCCTACGTCACAAAATTCGCTTTCTCTGGAAATGTGGGCATCCCTTGTAGACAGGATCTGCTAGCAGCTGGGATAATCAACAGTATCCTCATGTGTGCTATTCAAATCATCAGTGTCAGAAGGTCATATACTTCTTTCCTCTTTTTAATAAAGAGGGGAGGAATTATATGTCTTTTTAAAAAATACCTCAATAATTTATTGAAGCATCTACCAATCAGTGCTTTATTATACAACCCAGTATACCCCTATAAAATTCCAGTGCCAAAGCGAAAACTGAGATGACTAAATCCTTTCAGTCCAGAAACACAGCTGAACTGCAGCTCTATTGCTATGCAGATAACCCCATCTCTCTGTAATGCGCACTGCTATTGCAATGATTGACATGTAGTCCCAACTGCATGCTTTGGATTGGGACCTCAACCTCCATTTGATGGTACAAGCCTAGTAATTTTGGATAAGAACACAGTGTCATCTGAGTCCTTATTGGAATAGAATCTTTGTCAAGAGTATCATGTGAAATCTGGCTGTTTTGGTGACACCAGTGTTTCAGTACTCTGTTATAAGAACATTAGGTCATATCCAGGTCCTCTGGGTCCCATTTTAGTTAAGAAATAACCTCTAATCTTCTTCCCAAATCCCCTTCCTCCAGTTACTGGGTGAAAAGCAAAGACCAAGCTGCAAGGCTCATGTAACATCCCTTTTCATGCTGGACCTCACTGGTTTCTGTATATTGCAGTTTTAATGGTTACAGTGATAGAGACCAGTGGCAGGATTCAGTGCCCATGTCTGCCCCAGGATCACCATCAGTCCATCATTTTCTCTCATGGTGTACTGCTAGTTCAAAAAAAAGAGGGAGCATGGGGGAATTAGAGGGTTGGGCAGGCATTTTTTGTGAGTAGCTGATAGCAGCCTCTGGGTACCCCAAAAAATGTCAGTTCAAACAGTGTACCCAAATGAAGAAAATCAAAGTTTGCAGGTGCTGTGGGTGAGTAAACGTATTCCTTTCCACCTGCATCCAAAGAATGGAGCTCTGTGTTCACAGGCATGAAATACAGTTGTGGTTAATGCTTACACAATATCCTGGATGCAGAAGGACAGCAGTCTTTAGGTTCTGGGATGTTTTAAGAATAGACTTTTGTCCCTATGGTCTCTGAAGTTGTCTGCCTTATTTCTTGGATATTCCCAGTGCACTATTTCTGAGCAGACACCACAGGATTTGCAGGGCAATGCAAAATGCCATTGGAGATACCAGTCCCAAAGAAAGACAGGTGAATGTATGATAGATACCAAAAGGTCAAATTCTGCACTGACATTTACAAAGACGTCTCTGTAGGTCTTGATATTTTTTTCTATTATCCCTGTGCTTACATTTTATATTCATGTTGTCTAGATCCTACAGTTCCCACCTCCAAGCATACCTCTTATTTTAACCATCTCTTTATACCTGTTCTTTCCTATGTGTGCCTATATATTAAAATAATTACTATATACCCAGCTGTACATTCGTATGAAGTTATATAGAAGTAGTCAGTTGGAGCACCACAAAAGCAAGAGTGTGTTTGTAGAATATTATCTAAAACCCTGGTTTTCTCATCAATCATATCCAGTAAAGGTCTAGCAGATAACCTGGGAAACCTTGAAAGAGGGAAATGTGTGGGAGAGCCCTACATCCCAGGGACAGCAACCAACCAAACACTAACAGTCATAGCTGTGAAGAGGAGACCAAAATGCAAGGACAATTGCTGTGATGTGGTGAGGTCACAATAGGAAACAAGCTTAAAAAGATGGAGAACACTTAAGCCTATGCTGGATGGGAGCAATTCATAAGTTCCTTGCAGAGTTTATTTTACTTAAAGGTGAACAATAGAGGCAGAAGTATGTAGTCTCCCAATTCTCAAGTTATAGTGCTTTGCAGATACCATGTAGTTAAAAGAAGTCTTGTCCTATTTCCTACTGGTAGCTAGTTTAAGTTCAGATTATTAACTGCAAAATAGCCAGAAGACCAAGATTATTGTCAAGTGAATAATTTCTGAAAACCAGGAAGTAGTCTGAATTCTGAACTTTGCTCTTCTCTTGCTCTGTGAATGCATCTGTAACTTGCATTCTTATTGCCGCTTGCAAATCATGGGATATGACATCTTTGAGAAACTGCATTTCCAGTGTGATCTTACATTGACTACAATTCAAAAGGTGATGTTTCAAGAACCTGAAAATGACAAAGTTGAGGTCTAATTTGTTTGGAAATGCTAAAGTTCTTTGTGCCCCCTCAGTTTGATGTCCTTGTTCACTCTCTAAAATACACTGGTTTAAAGTATCTGATAACATGCATTAATGTGCTGATTCTCTCTCTTCCTGAATCTGGGTTGTCAAAGGATTTTGCAAAGTAGAAAGAGTGTCAGACTTAGAACTTGGCACAGTTTTAGGTTGCAGAGGGGCACTTGCCTTGTCACAGCTTCTTAAGTGATGGGCAATTGCTTAACAGGGTCTTTTGTGAAGCTGGTGTGTTGAAAGCATTACTGTTGCCTCATGTGTCTTCCTCTAAGTCAGAAGGACATATCTAGCTATTAAAATCTAACATCTAAAAAACGATGTGAACTGCTAGTGAAGTTGCATGTGAAACAACTTCAGTTAAAGGTATTTCTGTGCTTTTTCCTTCTATTGTAGGCCGCAACCCCTTACCCTCAACAAGAATGTAACAGTAAATTAAATGCATTCATAGACACTGCAGGACAAGACAGTGTAACTGAAGTGAGAATAATCCTGTAGTGATTGCAATGCTCGCTCTAAGAAACTCAGATTTTCATGTTTGTCTTTTCTTTTCCACCCTTTTGTGGTTTAGTTGCTCCATCAGCAAAACCTGGGTCACTCGGAATGTCCATTTGTTTTTCAAAACATTCTGGAGTTAACAGTGCCATAGAAACTCAAAGCGTTTTTATTATAGTAATATTGCTAATCATAAAATGATATGCGATTAAGTGCAAATTTAGTATTAAAACTAAATAATTGAGTGAATAAAAAGATCATTAATCTGAGCAGAAGGTGATATTAGGAGCATTAAACCACTAAGAAACAAGTTTTCTATCAGAGTAACAAATAGGTTTTCTAGTCGGAGATCTTTATCTTATAGCTTGTACTCAAAAAGCAGTTCTTCACTTGTAAGGGAAGCAGATCTTTAAATTCTCAGAATGTAGTAGCAAGTTTACCTTCTTGTCTGTCTGCAAGGCAAACACGATTGGGAAGAGATTACAGATAAATAAAGGGATATTGTAGTGTCATTGATGACAAAGTATGATCCAACTCTGATGCTGGGCCCCTTAAGTAGGGTGGTAAAACTGAATTTGTATGTAAAGTAACTTTCCCTTTTTGGTTCCTCTCCCTTTTTAAAGCATATATGGAGAATAACTTGTTCCACTGCTGTTGTTTCCTTTCACAGGTGAGTTTTGATCAGAACTAAGCTATGGATGTCAGATAACATTTATTACGTTTCATTCAAGCTCTAGAAAATGACCACAGAGAGCTTTCCAGAGGGTGGAAATAGTTACGTGATCTCTGCCAAACAGCAAGTGTTTACTTACCTCAGATCTTCAGCCTTACTTTTAGAATTAGCCCTGGGTCCTCACGAATCGGATCTCTGAATTGGTGCATTCCCAACGTGTTTTTTTTTGCTTGTGCAAGTGCAAACATTTGTGTACATGAAGCAGTTTTGTGGTTTTGGTCTCTTACCTCACTGGATAATTTTTGCAGTCCCATGTTGTCTATCATTTTTGCTTTTGTGTATAATACAGCTTTCTTCACTTCTGATATACCGGAGTTTCTGTTTGCTGCTGGATGAGAGATTAAATATTTCTCCAATTTTAGTTTTCCATGGCAAATAAGTGACTCCAGGTCATTCTTGAATAAGACTTTATTTGGCATGACACTGTATTTACTGTAAAAGGAGGAATAGGACAGGAGTCACTTTTTTATTTGAAATACCGAAGTATAGTGTATTTAAAAAAAAAAAAAAAAAACAACAAAAAAACCCAACCAAAAAAAAACCCCACCAAACCCCTGTAAGTTTGCATATTTCAGTGGAGACAGCAGTAGACTACCTGAATCAGATGAAACTTTCCCATTGATAACCTGTGAAACATAAAAGTTGCGGACCAATGTTTTAGAGGAAAAACTCTTTTTTCGGATTTTAAGACATTAAAGAACATTACTGCTGAGGATTAGACTTGCAACCAAAAGATGCTATCATCTTGATGATGGAGAACAAAACATTGAAAGTTTTATAAAGCTCAAGCAGCTGTGCATAACTGCAAACCAGATGTTACAGCACGCTTTTGATCTAGCCACTCAGCCAATATCCGCACTGGGAATGAGCAGCTTCTGAAAATATTTTTTCAGGAGGGGAATGAGGTTCGTACATTCTCTCTGAATAAGTACAGTTGGTTTTGCTTGTCTCCCTCATTGCTCTCATCCTCTGAACTATATGTATGGGGGGCAGCTTTTTTTCTATGCAGAGAAGCAAGGCTTGTTGCTGGCTTCCCTAGCTAAGAAGCTTCTGTCTGTAACAATTTCACCAACAATGAGGATGTTTATTGAGTAGACACCCACTAGAGGTTGGGCATTTCAATTACAGAACATCACTCCTTGCCAGAGCCTACCATAACAGATGTCTTGTTTCTTAATACAGTACTGAATTCTCCCTGACATCTGAATTTTCATCATGGAAATGCTCTTCTGCAGATATAGAGGCAAACTAAATTAATCTGCTGTGCTCTGAGTGTAGGAGAAAGGGTCTGAGCCTTTTATTTTCTTGTGATGTGTAAAGCATGGCAAATAGCAAAACTCTTGATGGCTTTGTTATGGCAGTTGTTTGTTTTTTAAGTACTAGAAAAGTATTCTAAAGACATATGGAAATGCAAAACAGGCTAAGCCATGAGAACTATCTGATGGGATATCTGATGAAAAGCAGGTGTACTGTGTAGGAGGACAATGGAATAGCCTCCAGCACTTTATTTATGAGAACATCCTTTATCTCTGTCTCTCTACAGCAGACGTGTGGCAAAACTGTCTTTTCAAAAGTGGATCAAACAATGCTGCCAACACATTCTTCTCATCTCCCATTTATCCTTCAATGTCCATCATACAACCCATTTATTTTAAGCTCCAAGAAAAGTTGAGGAATTTTCTGGATTTCAATGGCATCTTTTTTGCTTCAGAGTAATTGCTGCACAAAGTGTGATATTTCTTAAGTAAGCTGTTATCTAATGCAGTGAAAGCAATGGGAGAGGCAAGGGATACCCTTTAGTGACAGTACAGCTGCTACCTTATATGAATGCTATGGATAATCAAATGTGACCTCTGGTCTTCTAGTTCTTTTCAGACAAGATCTATTGGTGACAGTCCCAAGAGCAACTAAATTGAATAGATGTGGGCACAGAAACATAATGTCTCTTTGTACTAAAATACTCTGCCTAGAGTCATCAGAAAGACTACAGTTTGCCAAGTACTAAAGTGTCCTGTGCCTCCATAGGGCTATTTTCTTATACCATGGGTGTGCTGAGATGCATCTAGGAACCGAGTTGAGACCTGGGTTGTTCTTTTCTGAAGCCATTTGAACATCCTTGTACATTTTCTCTGTCCTACTCTATTTTGAATGGAAGCATATTACAGGGAAGCATCAGCTTCTGTTTACTTGGTGGTGAAAAGAAACAGCCATTAGTTGGACGTTTTCCCTCAAAAAAACCCCAAAACAATCTCTTGTTTGAAATCCCAATGAGACCAGCCTTGCTATTATTAGGTCCTTTTGTCAAAACCTCAGATATCATGTGTCTAGGAAGAAAAATGAGGGGGACTGAGGGGTGGACAAAGGGGACAAGGAACGATGGGGAGAATAGCTAGAATCCACAGAAATGTGGCAGCTTAGACTCATCCAGTTCTGCATTTGGGTCCGTCTCCTCACTGAAATCAGTGGCATGGCTCCTACTTCCTGCAAAGGGACGAGAACAAATGCTGAACCTACAGAGTTGTCTGTTTTCTGAGGATACATATTTTGGAGATGAAGAGAAATGGAAAAATCCTCAAACATACTGTCAGCAATTGTATAACTGACTATTTGACCACTGCTGTGTGATAGCCACAGACAAGAGCATTGTCTGGCCTTTAGCTTGCCGTAGGTCAAACATTACTCCTCTGCATACAGCTTTGTAAAGATGTGGAATAGACTTTCCAAGACAAATGTGCAAAAACAAGCAGAGTAACTGGGATCAGCTGTAGCCATGAATTTTATGAATGGTTTGTTGGAAAGAGCATTATATGGTAACATCAGTCCAAATACGAGGTCTGCATTGTTTCTGTTCCAAGCCCGCAGATGGGTAATTCACTATGCAAGAGGTTTTCATGGCCAACATTTCAAGCAGTCGTATTTGCCTTGGACCATCTCTCTTTACAAAAAAGAGAAATCTTAACTTTTTATATCAGAAAGTTTTTATTTCTGTTGTAGAGAGTGTAGAGAGGGGAACCAAAGAAAAAAGCTGTCTGAGGACTTTTCTTTTCCCCCTCCTTATGGGAGAGAGATAACACAAGAACTCCAGTTAAACTGGAAAGCGGCAACCAAAGGTTGAAAGGGAATGCATCTTTCATAAAACTTGTGCTAAGCTGTGGAAGTCAATGCCATCCTAGCTAGAAATTTAGTAATAGCTAGGAAAGTGGCTGAAGTATTAATAAATTTTGAAATACTTAAAAAAGAAAGCCTTAAAAGACTTTGAAGGCTTTGTGGTATAAGCTCATTACTAGACCATAGTGAGAGGACTCCTCTGTGTATCATTCTTTCTTCTCTCTTTCCTTCCTCTTTTCCCTCCATCCATGGCAGTTGTCCAGCTCGCATAGTCAAACACAAAACTCTAAATCAATGTAATGTGCATTTTCCATTTTGGAAAAACTGAACCTGCTCAGTCATGAACACTTTCAAAAGTATTACTCCACATTTGCCACAAAATGAGCTATGAGTTAATATTCCTAGGTGTCCACCCTTCCATTTTCTGATTTCTGTTTGTATTTAGCAGACAACAAAAGCAGTATGTTGGTGAGGATCCTTTTGGTGAAATCCATTGCACTGACTTACGGTAGCTGTGTGGCTAGCAAGATTCTACCTTAGCATGCTTGACAATGCTTCCCTCATTTTATTCTGGCCTTTCTTGTAATTGGGCAAATGAGCCTTCCTAAAGTAAGATGCTTCACCTAATGCTTAAATGACTGTGAAGCTGATGACAAGTTCTCGTGTGCATGTTCAATATCTGCTTGCATGCACGCATACATAACTGCTCGTTAGATGTTAAAATGCAATTCCACTCTAGGGAATGTTTTCCTTTCTCCCACAGGGAAGCTTTTAAATATCTGTATTTAAATAAATGTAAAAACCTCTGCCAATTAATTCAAAATAATAAATTTAAAATGTTAATTTTCTCACCCATGTCCATTTAGCATTGTGGATAATGAAGACAGGTGATGTGAGCAGCACTAAAATTTCCATCTAATCAAGATGATTAGATGGATCAAGATGAGATGTATGCTTGTAAGAGTGAGGTGACACAACAGTATAACCACACACACCATACCCTAAACGTTTTTCCCTGAAAACGGCAAATGAATTTTCAAAAAGAAGGCTAATATTTTTGCTTTCTGTTTTGTCCCACAAGCATCACTGGTAAAGTTTAGAGGTTGCTTGCCCCTTTCAACTGTAGCCTCGAAATACAAAAATGTGACACTGCCATGGTAACAAGCTGCTTCTACCATCCATAAAAATAAGGGGCCAGCTATTTGTTTCCAATGATAACATCTTATGTTTAACTGCCTTGAGCAGTGCTGACAGGGTCAATCCTTGTTACAATAGTCGGTTCTTCTTGGTCAAACAATGAAAAACACTACCCGTTAAAACAGACTGTGATGGACGCAACCATAAATCCTTAACATTATCTGATTTTTTTTTTTTTTTTAATGCTGTAAACAATTAAATGGGTAAAGTACCCTTCTGACCCCCCCTCCCACACAAGGTGCAGGGCACTCATTTTGGTTTCTTATTTGGAGAAACATGTAATGGTGAATTTAAAGTATTTTGGTTGGGTTTTTTTTTAAATAAGGTTTCACTCCAGAGTCCTTTACTGTCTAAGATGGAAATGTCCTGGTGAGATACAGTATGATGAGAAATACCAGACACTGCCATCTAAGACACTGCATAGCAGTAGAAGTAAAATACAGTCATTACGAAAATGTACACAGCCCTCTGGCCTGAAGGATCACTGTATAGTGTCCTCTTGTGGGATTTCTGGCAACCTTCTTGTTGACCTTCCTGCTGCTATACCCAAATGCTTCACACATGCCTTGTTGAAGGACTACACTGTTCTCCTTGATATACAGTTATAAAATGAAATGCAGAACAGTGAATGGGAGTATTTTTTATGTAGATGTACTTTTACATATTTAGAGCAGATTGTGCTGGAAGTTACAGGTAGGTACCTAGCTGGGTTGCAAAGTTTAGTCAAAGGTTTGGAGCTGCAAATCCAACTGTCTCATCATACCTCTAAGTACCTAAATATACTAAGTGAGGGAGAAAGGTGTTAAGACCTGGCCCAAAGTGACTTGCCTATGATAGCCCAAGAAACATCCCATAGCAGGGAGATGGGCAAGGAATGCAAATTGATTCCAGCAAGAGGCAGAGGAAAGAGCATAGCAGGGCATCTGGGGACTTGGGAGAAGTTTGGAGGGGTTTCTGTTTTGCTGGATGAAGGAGTCACAGTCCTTCCCTGTGATGCTACCATTGTTTTCATGGCTTGTAGGTGTGAGGAGGTGTGCTCGGGGTCAGGCTATGTTTCCCGCTGCACAGAAGTCAGCAGGATGTGTAGTAGGAGGGGGGGGCTCTCCACCCCCAGGGTCCTACTCCCCAGCAGGACCGTGCAGTCACACTAACTTTGAGAGCCCACTCTTGGCATCACTGCCTGGGAAGCAGCTTCTGATCTTGAATGGGGCAGCCAAGCACAGAAGACCAACAGTTTCTTCAGGATGATATTATTTGCTTTCATAATAAAAGGAAATTAACAGTTGTGAGGGCCTGAACAATAGTAGGTAATGCAGGATAAAGGGTATGCCTGTGCTTGATGGATTGTTTTGCGGATGAGCACTACCAGGTCCCTGCACTATAGGGTCTGACTTCAGGAACGTTTCCCTGTGAGCTTGCCGGTGGTAAAACTGAGTGTAGCTGCCATGCAAGGACTTCTAGAGTCAGTAAATGCAAGCTGGTGATTAGTTCAATGAATTATGGGAGTTTTAAAAACATTATTATTTTTATTTTCCATTTGTTTTGGACTAATTTCAAGGCATCCTAGTGTTCCAGTTTCCCTTATTCTAAAATGCTTGCTAGTTATTCTGTCATTCTGGTTGAACTTGGGTACATCAGGCTTAAAACTTGGTCCTTCCCAGCAGAGAAACTGTTCAGGATGTGGATGTTTTGGAAAGGTTGTCTGCAGTGACAATGCTTTGGAACTTGAGTGTACATCAATACCTATTAGAACCTGTATGTATTGTTCTTAAAACATAAATCGTGTACTGACATCTAGAACTTGGGACAGACTCAATAAATCTAAATAATTACACTTAATGCTAAATATTCATTACAGGACTTGGCACTGTGGTAAAGTGTAAAGAATCTATACTTTTGAGGTGTACCAGATGTTCCAGTAATGTTCCAAAATGCATGTGTTGCCAATATGTCCATATTTCACAGTGAAAGCTAAGCTTTGCTTAAGGTCTGAGGGGCGTGAAACCATGTTACTCATTGGCTAATAGCAGGCTGCATCCACTGACAAGTCAGCCCGTTGATACACAGCACGCAGTGATAGCTGTTACCGCAAATGGACAAAAAATATGGGTTTAAATAACTTATATGGCTTTTTACGCTCTTGGCGTAAAAGCATTATCCTGTGCAAAGGTTATTCAGGGCCATTCCATCCCTTTCTGTACTTTGCTTAATTGGACTCCAAAAGCATTTGATAGATAAAAAGATGCTTCTGCAAGCACATTTGAATTGAAGTCTTCACGATTTCAGAGAATTTTTTTCAACAGTTTATAACGAAAAGCACCTGGGGAGCACTTTTCATTCCTCTAGCCATATCTTGTGGGCTTAATCAGTGGCAGGAGGATAAGTCAGTGTCTCTTCATGTTCAGGAGCAGTTCCCTTTGAAGCAACGATGCAGTGCTATCCTGGGGTGATGGGAGTCAGCAACGATGCAGTGCTATCCTGGGGTGATGGGAGTCCTTAGGAAACCTATCTTCCTATCCCTTTTAGCAGATCAAAGGAAATAACTAGTTTGCTATGGTTGCCAACAGTGGAAATGCTGAGAGGGCTCCTCCTTTACTGATTCTGGACACAACTGAGGCATCTTCGTACTCGTTCATGGTACCACCTTTGCATGTGCTCTGTTCAAGCTAGCTGAGACCATATAACTGCTAGAAAAAACATCATAACTTCTTAAGCAGCAACACTGCAGATATGTGGTGTAGGTCCACACTTGTGCATGTGATCTGGGCATCTCTTCTGCACCAATTGAGGGATTGTCAAGGGATTCTTAATTGTTATTATTGTTGAATGTTTTCTTCAATGATTGTTCAAATGGAAAAGTCCACCAAACATCATCCTTTCATGATGTGAATGTTTTAAATAATGTTGGTTACTTTCTGCCTCCTTGCTTTCTTACCTTACAAAGTAAAAGTATGTCTTTTCTTCAGTCAACATTGAGGTTGTAACACTAGATAGAATTATTGCTTTTGAATCTAACAACTCTGTAAAGAAAACTGCCTACTGCTACTTCCTAGGACTTTGCCATCATTATCAGGGTGGAATCTAACTGTTTCTTTCTGGTTTTATGAGCAGGGAAGGAGGCAAGCAGAAGTTTGATCAAAAGTAGTGTAAGATTTGGGTGTTTGTTCTTGGTGTCTTTAATTTCACCTCTGCTCGGCAGTAATAGGACAAATTACTCTCTCCAGTAGGATACCATGCTCTCAGTTCATCAGCTTTCTGGTGACGAAATACTTAGTGAACTTACTTGGAAAGCAGCGTGCATGACATGTGAGGCTCTTGCCTCTGGCAGTTAGACTTTGAGTCCTGCTTCAAAATCAGGGTTTGGCATTGTAGAATTTGTCCTCCTCTACATCTCTCTCTCTCACACACACACACAGTTTTTCTCCCCCCCCTCCCCCTTTTTTTTAAGGCAGTGGCAAAATTTGTAAAATGACTGAACGGTAGAAACTAGATGAAGAAAGCTGTTTATAGATCGGTCCTGAGAATTTGAGATAGATTTAATCACCCTTTAAATGAAAATGTTATGTGCTTTTGAGTGATTCCTCCTGCTGTTAAAGTTTTGGTGTGAAACTCCAACAGATTTCAATGGGCGAAGGTCAGGCTGGCTACAACAGGTAGAGAGGTATGTTTATCTTGGAACATTTCTCACTGTGGAGAAGAGAAAGGAAAAGGGAGAATGACCTTTCCAATTGTATCTTGGGCTTCACTTCTTGGAGATAGAATAAAAAATAAATAATAAAAAAAAAGACATTTAGGTTTGCCAAAAAGCGTTGTTAGAATTAAAACAGGCAAAACTCAATAGATACCTTCCTGTAACTAGTCAGCTACAGGTATAAATTTAGATTAATCATGCTTTTCTCAGGGTGGCACCATATTATGTGACAGTGTAGAATAATTTTGCTGTTTAGATTATTTTGTTAAAAATAGAGGGCATTTTGGGACTGTGATTAAGCAAAGCCTTGGGGATCCCTTTGTGCTTCTGAGGCACAGTGGCTTTTTGCCTGGAGGTCCTGCTCCTCTGCTTTAGAAGCCCAGAGCTGTGCAGGTTCCCCCTCCCTGCCTGGCACTGCTGCGATAAAACAGAAAGGGAAAAATGGTAATGGAAGATCTTTTTTTGATGGGGAAGCAGAAGCTAAATGCAAAACCAGGTTTCCTGTCCATGTAAAACAAGTAATAATTTATGGACTTTTAACTGGGCTGGGCCTCATTACATAGCAGTAAATGTTGATGCTGGTATCTTACAGTTGGCTTAGGTCTCAAAGCCGTGCACGTTTAATTGTTGGGTACCATTTAGAAGGGAAACTCTTCGAACACCACACACGCATTACTGGAAAGGATATTGTGGTGTGAGAGAGATCCAATGGTAGGCATCCAATGGTTTGCTTCTACCTGAACTTAATGGATGATAATGCATCTTTTATGTCATGTATAATGATAAATTTACTACACTAATAGGTCCAAATGCCATAACAATAGACCACTGCTCCAGTAAGTTCCTCTTTTATATGAAAAATTGCTTGTGTATTGAGAAGAGGTTGACAAGTACATTGCTGGATGCTACCATCTTTGGTACCATGATGAACTGTGACTCCAACAAAAACTATTAAATCAAAGTCTGTTAATGAAAGCAAGAGGGGAAAATAAGAAATTAGGTAAGGAAGAGAATAATTTCAATTCTCTTAAAAGTAAACATAAAGAGTATAGGGAGTGCTATAAAGAATTGCTGTGCTGGACTGCTGATCTGCAAAAGAATTTTTAATCACTTTTGCGAAAGATAAATATTCAAATATTTATTTCAAATAATTTGTGTGCAGGTAATACACCTCCAAGGCATTCTGTTGGCAGTAGGCAGCTGTTAATCCTTTAGTTTTTCTTAATACCTCAGCATTCAAAGTATATGTGCAACTATATATTCAAAATCTATTGAACTAAAATCAAACAAGATTATAAAATACTTTGTTTTTTTTACAAATCCAGCATTAACTGGAATAAATCTATTGGAAACATAAGATTTCTGTCAGTCCCTCCTTTCTCATCCTCACCTGTCGTCTTCCCTCCTACTCCCATCCTTCCTCTCATCTCCATCCCCAGTGTGCAGTGTGGCCTTATGTTGGGGGCAGCAGGGAAATATATTCCATAAGCTGCTAAACGACCTCTTTAGACGCTAGATGCAGATGGCCTTCTGTACGTTTTTAAAAGAAACTATTATTTTACAAAAGAAGTTTTGTGGTTCTGTTGTTTCACAGCATTTTAGACATGCTTTTCCTTCATACAGATTTAGAGGGATTTTCTTTTTAAGAATCATAAAGATTACCTGTCCTGTAAAAGCAGAGCTGAAAGCAATCCAATTTTCAGGGCTACTGGAAAAATAATCTCAATGAATATTTCCATTGCATTTCGTCCAGGTAATTTTTCTGAACAGTGGAAGTGGTAGATGGAAAGTGGTGGCTGGATTTTTCAGTTGCATTAAAAACTGTCGGTGGAAGAAATTTAGGCTTGTGTATGTGTGCTTTGAGGGGAAGAGTTTTTGTTCTCAGTGGGAATGGAAATTGGGTTTGGTTCATTATGGCAAAGAGGGAGCTAAAATAATTGTCAGGTTCCTGCAATCTCAGTCCAGTGGACTGCTTGTGAGAAGACATTTCATGGCAGTAGTGACCAAAACGGATTTTAAATCGACTGATCAGGTCTTGATGTGTTACTCTTGTCTAACAATTAATCACACTAATATGTTTATTTGAAATGTAGATGTGACATCCACAGGATCATGTCAGTCAGAGGTAATAACATATATTCATCTCAAATGAAAAGAAAGAGTGTATATATCGATCATGACTACATACTGACTGTTTGAGATTATATTGCGAGAGCAAATCTCGTGAAATCTTCTGTTAGTATTAGTGAAGGTAAAGTGACCATGGATGGAGTATTGTGACGGCAGGGAAATGAGTGGGGTAATGTGGAATATTCTAAAATGCCCATTTCTGAATATATGTTTATTGTTTGCATTTCTCCTGTGCGTGTAAACTATCTTTCTTGTAAAATTCCCAGAAGAATTTTGGGATAGGTGTCAGACCACTCAAAGGAGTGATACGAAAACTATCTCTTCAAACTGATTTATTTTGTATCCTTGTGCCAGGCATAAATAGTGGCCATCTGCAGTTTGCAAGAAGTTCAAAATAAATAAATAATAATTAAAAAAACCCACTTCTCTCACTGATAAATATTTCCCATTGTCTTCTGAGATAAATTACTTACTGACAGATCATCTGGCACATTCCTAAGTAATATTTCTAACCTACTTATCATAGAATGGTTAGAGTTGGAAGAGACCTTAAAAGTCATCGAGTTCCAACCCCCCTGCCGTGGGCAGGGACACCTCCCACTAGAGCAGGTTGCTCAAAGCCCCATCCAGCCTGGCCTTAAACGCCTCCAGGGATGGGGCATCCACAGCTTCCCTGGGCAACCTGTTCCAGTATCTCACCACCCTCCCAGTAAAGAATTTCTTCCTAATATCTAATCTAAATCTACTCTCTTTCAATTTAAAACCATTACCCCTTGTCCCTATCACTACAGTCCTGATTGTAATGAGAATCCAACTTTTCTGTAGGCCCCCTTTAGGTACTGGAAGGCTGCTACAAGGTCTCCGCAGAGCCTTCTCTTCTTCAGGCTGAACAATCCCAAGCAGCTCTCTCAGCCTGTCCTTATAGGAGAGGTGCTTCAGCCCTCTAATCATCTTCATGGCCTTCCTCTGTACTTGCTCCAACAGTCCATGTCCTTCTTACATTGGAGACCCCAGAGTTGGACGCAGTACTCCAGGTGGGGGTCTCACCAGAGTGGAGTAAAGGGAGAGGATCTTGACCTGCTTGCCATGCTTTTTTTGATGTGGCTCAGGATGCGGTTGGCTTTCTTTCTACTTCATTAGTTACAACGAAATTCAGTGGGAAAAACTCCTGAAAATTTGTAGTCCACTGAACTTCTGTAGCCGGATACTTGCATATAAGGTGCTGGCAAACAAGAATCTCCAGCCAGTTCTGGGGATCCCCTTTTCCTACCATACATTTACATGTGAGACAGCTGCTGCCCCACTTAACTCGTCTGAATGTTAACCATTTCTTGATTGACCCAGAAGGGATAAAGTGAGATGATGGAAATTGATCATAAATATCTTGAACTTGGATCAGTGCCTGAGCCCTAGGGTCGTCTAACCAGTTCTTAGTAATTCAAAAGTCCAGTTTTGTTTCATGTTTGTCAAAAATAGACGATGGATCAGTATTAGTGACCATTTGGGCCACAAGGCCTAGATATAATTTCCCACATAGAGTTATAGAAGAACAAAGCTTTCTGAAAGAGCATCACAAAGAGATATTCATGTGTGCTGTTGAACTGCAAAATGCAAACTGTGCAAATTTATTATTTAAGCAAAAACATCTTTTAAACACTCAACAGTTACAAGTAAAAATAAAATTCTGTCTTTGGTAGCAAGAATTGCATGGAACCCTTCCTTAAAATGGGGCAGTAGGGCAGCTGGAGGAGGGAAAGGTGCTGGAAAGCAAAGGTGAGTTTACTTTTTGAAGGTAATTCTCCATTGAGTAGGTGAAGGACCTCTGTAACATACACGAGATGATCCTCTGCAGCAGGTGGATCTTAAATGCATCATTAGCACCCATTATTTCAGCTTATCTTTAGCTAAAATATTTCAACATAAGTTAAAAGCAATGGTTCTTACAGGAGAATCTGTTCAGCAGTGAGAAAAGCATAGGAAAAAAACATGCCATATTTCAACAGATTTTTGTGAATTTGGGCCAGGTGGAACTGTGCCGGCTGATCCTCACGGAGGCCATGGCTCAGACCCACTGCACAATGGCACTGGGTGAAGAATGGATGACATTTGTCCAGAAGCAAAAATAAACACAGTTATTATCATCATTACAGTTTCATTGTTTGCTGCACCAAAGAATGAATGTCACAAATGGTTTTTTGTACAGGCTATTATTAGAAGTTGACCCTGGAAACGTGTGCCAGAGCTCTGCTAAAAAGATCATTTTATTTGAAAGAAATTGTTTTCTTTAGGCAAAATAAAAGCGATAATTTAAAACTCAGCTCTCATCTTTGAAAAGGCACTGTAGAATTTCTTTTCTGTGAATGACATGAGAGAAAATGGACAATTGCGAGCCAGCTTCTGCTCTAGGGACTTAAAATCATCTTTGCTAGTGTCATGGAAAAAAATGCGATTAACTTCAGTAAGCGCTGGGTCAAGCCCATATTTTTTAGGGTATCTTACTAGTAGAATCTATCCCGATACTTCTAAACACATGGGGCAAAACAACTATCAGTGGCAGGCTGGAGCCTGTAAGGGCTGCATTATGCTTTCATCAAAGCTAAATATGATCCCTTCTTTAATAGTGCAGAAACATGTCATCCTTCATTGTGCTTCTTTCCTACATGTTTGATTACAGAATTAGATAAAGTGAAGCTGTTTGGGGGAAAAAAAACACAACACATATGGCGCTTGAAGTATTTAGAATTTTTAATTATTAGTTTATTATATCTTATAAGTGACAGAGGAAAAAGTTGAGATCAGAGCTGTATGCATCTTGTTTTTCCTTTCTGACCAACTTTAGACAATGCTATTGCACTGTATTAGCACTGATTTATTCTCTACTGGGGCCAATGAAATGAAACCTTAAATCGGCTCAAGAACTGGGAGACCAATAACCCACATGTCTTCATTGACCAAAAACCTGTGTAAGCAGAGTGACTAGATTTATTATTTTTTCATTGCTGCTGCTATTACAGTCATAGTAAGACTACAGCACATCAGATCCTGCGCAAACAGATGCTTGGAGGCAGACCCAGCTCGTAGTACCCCTCACTACAAGAAGGACATTGAAGTGCTGAAGCGTGTCCAGAGGAGAGCCACCAAGCTGGTGAGGGGTCTAGAGAACAAGTCATATGAGGAGAGGCTGAGGGAACTGGACATGTTTAGTTTGGAGAAGAGGAGGCTGAGGGGGGACCTCATTGCCCTCTACAACTACCTAAAAGGAGGTTGTAGAGAGGTGGGTGTTGGACACTTCTCCCAAGGGAATAATGACAGGACCAGAAGAAATGGTGTAAAGTTGGGGCAGGGGAGGTTTAGATTAGATATTAGGAAGAATTACTTTACAGAGAGAGTGGTCAGGCACTGGAACAGCCTGCCCAGGGAGGTGGTGGAGTCGCCATCCCTGGAGGTATTTAAGAAACGCGTAGACATGGCACTTCAGGGCATGCTCTAGTGCCCGAGATTGTTGGTTTGTGTCTGTTTGTGAGTTTTTTTGTTTGTTTGTTTGTTGTTGTTGGTTTTTTGTGTGTGTGGTTGGACTCAATGATCTCAAAGGTCCCTTCCAACTAAGAAGATTCTGTAACGATGATTGAAGGCTTTTTCTGTTGCAGAGTGCACTGTAGCATTGAGATTACTGAGTAAGCTCTAAGCTAGATAACCTGGATACCAAAAAAATGGTTTACTGACCATAGTGTGAAGTCACCTGGCATTTTCTATTTGTGTTTGAAGCCTATTTCATTAGCCTATTTTCCAGTGACTCTGACGGTAGAATAAACATGTAAGGAAGAAAACAGATAGAAAAATGAATATAAGACTTCATGAGACAGTTTGCACGCAGGTCATTATGAACAGTAGAGTCCTGCTAGAGCTTATTTAAGTGCTGGACAACTTCTGGAGTCCACTTCTGACCTCAGTAGTCAGTTCTTTTAGCGCACAGGTTGCCTTAGTCATCTCCACTACATGCTCATTCTTTACTTTTCTATCTGTTGCCCCAACCTTTTGATGACCAGAATGGCTAGAGCACTACCCTTCACAATCTGGGCAAACTTAACCATTTCACCTGTAATTGGGTTTTCATTCTGATATATTTTTTTTATCATTTGGGATAATAGAAAAGCCAGACATTGATTTCTTGTTTTTAAGCTATGTTCACATAACAGGACCACAGTTCCCAGATGTAACTAATGTTTTATGCTTGTTGTGGCTATACACTCCTACAGAGTGCTGGAACAGTAGCCAATGTGCGTGTTATTAAATGCATAGCCATTTTCCAAACATTTTTTGGCAAATCCTACTAAAATACTCTTGAGAATAAAGAGCTTTATTAATTATACTGAATGTTCAGGCATTGGTTCCAAAATACCACAATAGAGAATTTAAGGGAGGAAAAATATTTAAAAAGAAATCTTGTTGTCTTCCTCTTTATGCCAAAAGCCATATAAGTGTTCAGCTTTATTTGCGAATATAAAAATGGAAGCTTTATCCCCATGATCATTTTTGCAAGGAAAATACAGATAATATTTGTCAACCATAAACAACTAATTCTAATGGGAAGTAAAGACTCTAAATTGATGAAGACATGAGCACGAGATAGGAGTTTATCAAGGAATTGCAGAGGATTCTGCCTTGGAGAACACATAGAAATAATTAATTTCACAGTATTCTTGCCAGCTAGAACAAACTGATGATTTAGAAAAAATAAAAAAGCCAATGAAAACTCAGGTCAAAACGACTTAGTGGTATTTCCTTGGCTATCTAGCTTTCAAGAAAATACTGTCTTCCTTTTGCTTGCACTCAGTTTCAGGACTTTTCTTGAGGCATTCTCTTCTAGTTGTCTGCCTCTGGACTGATGCTAATGGAGCTGATGGTCACTAATATTCAGAATGCCCTGAAAAGAGTTTTTTGGGTTTCGACAGTCATTCCCTCTAAAAAGCTGCTTTTCATGTAAGCAAAGGCGTGCAATTGAGGTACAGGAGATCTCATTTTATGCTGCCTTTTTATTTATCTAAAAGTTTTACAAGCTGCTTGAGAAACTTAATAGTCATTTAGTAGTTGTTCAGATTCTATTTTAAAAGATTTCAATGTTATACCAGAATGGAAAGTTATGTATCCATTGGTTTTACTCTGGTGTGGATCAAGTCTCTAGTGTCTCCTATTGATTTTCTTTGGAAAGAATTCAGATTGGATGCAGCTACTACACTGCATCTACAGCAGACCTGGGTGCTACATCTACCTATATGATCCAGGAGTCCAAACTTGCAGATGTGGAGAAAAAAAACAGTGACACTTACTATTAAAAATAGACTGATTTTGTATTTCCTGGCCTTCGCTAGGGAACAGAGATGTCATGGAACTGCAGAATTGAGAGGCGCAGTTTTTGTGGGAGCTAAAGTTCGGTCCCACTCTTGAAAACAAACAGCTTCTAAATTTAGCATGCTTTATCTACTCTTTTTCAAGCTCCCTCATCACCACTTTTCACCCATTAGGCTGTGACATCCATCGTACCCTCAGCGCAAAGAAGTGAGATATCTGATCGTTTCAGCTAGAGGTGAGGAGGGAGAGCCTGACATCACCAGTGAGTGCCCACCCAGGAAAAGTGCTCTGATCTCACTCAGCTTTGAAATATTCAATTAAAATAGGTGTAAAGGATTGACAAGACTTACTGAAAGTGACTGAATATTTCAAAGAAAAGAACTTGTCATGCTGGGCTGCAGGGTGTGGGAATCTACATAGGAGGGCAAAGAGAAAAAGATTTTTAGTTATAAAATATTCAGGAATATCTTGGCTCAGCTGGGGAAGAAGGATAGGAATCTGCTGCTGCTGGAAGAGAAAGCTCACAGAAAGAATATTTCAAATTTAAACATATCTGTATTATTCATCCTAGCTTGAAAGAGATCAGACAGGCTCTGTGCTTGGAGAAGTTGATTTTTGTTTTTGAAAATCCTGGGTTTAAATCATGGCCACTGTGGCCAGCTCGCCACAGCTGGATGGGGTGTTGTAAAGTGGGTGCAAAGCCTCTCTAGTTTAAAAAGGTGAATTTGGAACCACAGGTACAGAAACCACTATCAGCCTTTGCACTGTTTATTTGGGGTGCTGGCTGGCTTTTCAACTGTATGTTTTTCCACTGTGTGGTTGGAGATTTACTTCTCTTCCCGTTGCTTTTGAAGGTTGGTTTACTAAGGCAAAAGGAGGAAAATTTCCTCCTCCCTTCTCAGCAGATTGACTCCAGGCTGATGGTTGCTTTCATGCTTACCAACTCCTTCCACTAGGAGTTAAACTGGGATGATAGCCGGCCTTCAGTTGCTCTTGTCACAAAATTACAGTTCATAATTCCCTCCATGTCCACTAAAAAAGCATTTAAAGATTTTCATCTTTTGAGTATGAGCTTTCGAGCTTTTGAGTATGTGATGACATTTTCCTGAAATGACAGAAATCATGAATTTACAATCAACTTATTATTCAAATGAACAGCCATGAGCTGCACTTGCTCTTGTGAAATGTAAGCAGCAGCGTTGCATGGATTCCCGTTAAATCCCAGTTCTCCTGATGGTACTTGAGCATCCTTAAATAGTTATCTGTCAGTTACTTCCAGTAGGAGCTGCTATTTTCTTACGTACTGTAAGGGGTGTACAACAAGTTAATATGGGAGAAGAACAAGGAATAACTGGAGAATCCTTCTGGATCCATGAGTAAGGAGATCCAGAAATGCAGCTCAGAAACATTTAGGAAGAGATCAGTGAGGACACACCCAGAGCCCTGTAGCTGCAGAATGTTCCTTCATCAGTGGCACAGCTCAAATTCAAAATAGACACGAACCCGGGCAGCTGCCAGGAGAGAAATCTCAGCAAATGCTAGCAGCTCTTCCTCACATTCCTAGCAAATGCGCATGCAAGTCTTGTTTCCTCCATAAATTACTTTACTGAAAGAGTGGTCAAGCACTGGAACAGCCTGCCCAGGGAGGTGGTGGAGTCACCATCCCTGGAGGTATTTAAGAAACGTGTAGACGTGGCTCTTCAGGGCATGCTCTAGTTGCCCGGGATTGTTGGTTTGTGGTGGGGTGTTGTGTGTGAGGTTGTGGGTGTGGGGTTTAGTTGGTGGGTGCTTTTTTTTTTTTTTTTTTTTTTTGGGGGGGGGGATTTGTTGTTTGTTTGATTTTGTGTGTTGTGTTTTTTTGTTTGTTTGTGTTTTTGTTTTTTTTTTTTTAATGTGGTTGGACTCAATGATCTCAAAGGTCCCTTCCAACCACTAAGATTCTGTGATTCTGTGATAACTCTCCTGTCTAGTCATATATGGAGAACCCTCCTATATTTACAAGATGTTTGAGTTCCCTTTCCTCAACCCTACTGTATTTCAGACCCCAGCTCAAATGCCAGCCCAGGGATGTGAAATGTTGTTTCCTGATTAATTGCTCACAGCCAGCATGTACGCAACCTGCTGTATAAATGATTTGCAGGAATTTTTTGAAAATGACGTGCACGTAAATCTTGAAGTGATTCCTGCTCATGCTGGTTTGTGGGGGCTTGTCTTCATGAATTTATAGTTTACAGGAAACCAAATGTGCACCCTACGAGAAATTACTGGAAAATGCTAGTCTTACTTAACTGGAATGAGGAAAGCAGTTTTTCTAGCACCTTTGCCGTTCTCCTTAAAAAAAAAAAAAAAAGCAGCAGTAGAAAAATTATTGATACTGCATTTCTCTCTTCTTTTCTCTGTATGTGGAGCACACAGCCTGCAGCCTCTACGTGGCTGGAAGTCTGTGATTTCTGACTTCTCCTGAAAGAAGTACTGTTCATCTCCAGCTTGAGTATCTTTCCCTGAGCTCACATTTTAGGGGCTCCAGTCTTCTACATTGGGGGATTCAGGCACCCTCCTCGGTCCTGCGGTGGGAAGTGTTAGGAAATCCCACACCCCTGGGTGTTCCTGTTGCTTCTCAAGGTCTTTGTGGCTGTCCAGGAGTAGCTCTCACAGGCATCTTCTCTTGAGATGCCCATCAGGTGCTGTATGTGGGGTGGTGAGAAGGACAAGCTCCTGGCTAAGGCAAGAGAGCACAGGTCTCCACTACATGCTTGGTCACATGCAGACTGCAGGCCCCAGCCTCACCATTGCAACCTGAAGGAGCTAAGAGGTTTCTCTTACCCGGTGCCTGCTCTGGGTCAGAGCCTCTATCATGGGGAGGGGAGGGGAGTCAAGGAGGAGTGCCACCAGTGAGCATGGCTGAGCCCTACCTGCAAGAGGATGGGAGTTCGTCCAGTCCCATGCTGTACCAGCGACCTTGCAAGCAGGCAGGAGTTCCCACTGGGAGGTTGCTTTGTAGCCCTGGCTGTAACTCTCAAAGCTTTGTATAATTCTTCTGAGATGTCTCAGGAAATTCTTATTAGAGGGGAAGAGTGTGATGATTCATTGCGTTACCGTATGCACCAAGAGCAGTTTGCCAAAACCACGCTGGCTGCGAGCCACTACCTCTTCCAGGAGGGCTGTTCCCTGGCTGGGTGAGGCCTGCAGTGCTCCCATATTTCCATCAACACCTTCAGAAGGTGGCCTCTTAGAGTTGTGCTGTTCAAGCTTCAATGTGAGAACAAGGAGGGGGATCTGCTCGACATGTCCGCTTAAGAGGACTATTAGGGATGCCTAGCAACTTTTCTGGCTGTGCTCCACATTAGGTCTAGCTGAGCTCACCCGAGTTGTATGTGATAGTTCTCCAGTGCTCTCCTTCCTTTTATCCTGGCATCATGGTTAAAGGTGACTCTCTTCCTTGTTTTGGGAAGAACAGGCTGAGATTAGTTGGTAAAATGCTGCAGCCCCTTCAACTCTGGGAACAAGTAACAACAGTTCAAGAAAGGATTGAGAGAAGAGTTGAGGGGACTGTTTGAAAGGGAGAAGGTCATTAATATTGTCTTCCTCTATGAGTCTGAGCCCGTGTTTGTATCCAGATCACAAACTGTCAAGCAACTGCATCTTTCCTTAAGATAAATGCTTTCTCCTTCAAAAACGCATACTGTTTTACAGTTGAAATACTCACTTTAAGAATGTGTTCCTTCTATTTCAACAGCACTCATTTTTTGGCACCCCAATAGTCTACAGGATGCCACTGGCTCTGTGGGGTAGGTCTGAGCGGTTTGGTGCTTATACACAGATCTGTGCCTGGCTTCCTCCCTCTGGTTCATTCATATAGTGGACACAAAGCAGATCTAAAGCTCTGGTTTTCCACAATATTTCAGAATAGCTTTAATCTTGACTATCCATTGGAATTTGTGAATAAAGGAGTCTTGCCCAGCTTTACAGTCAAAACCTTATGTATCTTTCAACATTAAGTGGAGGGCTTTGTTTTGTTTTGTTATTTAAAGAACAGATGGGGTCTGGCATTCTGTTAAGTGACAGCTGAAGTCATCCTGGACACGTTTCCTTGTGTTTTGGGATGGAAACCAAGTGGTGTGAATTGTGTGCTCATCTCTCTCTTGTGCACACACCCCAAAATGCGTGCAATGCCAGTATTGTCTCTCGCAGCTCAGCAGTAGGCTTGTGGCTACCACAGGGGTTTAGGTCTAGATCCTTTGTTATTGTGAAGGAAAGCAGATCCTGGTATTCTGAAAACGTTGGTAAAACTTGACATAATGGGAGAAGCAATTGTGTTATGTCAACTTCCTTGTCCAATAATTAAGAGCACTCCTCGGCTTGTGGCTGTCTCTGGGGGGATCCCCAGGGATGGGAGGAGATGACAGCTGGTCATGTTCTGAAGTTCAAGATGGAATTTATTGGAGACTACTGTTATTAGCTCTGGTATTTCTGTGACAAACAGGCATGAGAAAGTCTCTCTTACCGCCTCACTCTGTCACAGGAGACCATTAAGCGTAATTAAGTCTTGGAGAAGATAATCATTAAATACAGTTCTGCCATATCTCAGAAACTCCTGGTTACTCATCTGCCATGGAGCTGGTCTGTGCTCTGAACATACCACCTTATTGCCTGAGATAAATAAGGCTATATTCTGAGCTGATGTAGCTGGCTTAGCTCCACCAAAGCAAGTAGAATATGGTGATATGCATCCACCAATGTTCTGACTTTTAGACAGGTCATTACGAGTCTGCTTCCGAATCCACCAGCTTCAGTGGACTTTGGCTTAGGCCATATGTCTACAAGAACATGGTTTTATAACACATAGTAGTATCCATAACGGCAGATTCCTGGGGAAGAAACAAGTTCTATTTTCATTACATCCACTGTTGTGTTTCCGTTCTAACAGCAAACTAGAAAGGTCTCTGAAATATTCCAGTCAATCTCACAACATCTTAAAATGTCTCACCCTAATTAAAGAATATGCAATTCCCTTCTTCTGTAGACACAGAATGAAGCAATTCATCTGTGTCATGGTTTTGAGCCCACTCTGGACAGTGTTTTTTACTGTGTGGATTGAATAAAGACATTACAAATAAATTATTTCAAATTCTTCAAGCTTAACCCTGGCTTGCCTCTCAAAATACAAAAGATGCATTTGAATACAGTATCAAATATTTAACACTTGTTTAAACTGTTGTATTTACTATCAGGCTGGTTTGCTTTGGTAGCTTTTGATGTAATCCTATGTAACTTTGTCAGAAATTTTTAATGATGTCATATGTGTCATCTAATGCGAACCAGCCAATACACATTTAACAATATAAATTCCACCAGGACAATCAGTATATTGATACTAAATAGGGTCTGATTAGTGTTTTACTATAGAATCTAAGGATGTTCTCTAGAATTGAACAAAGCTGACAACATGAAGTATTTGGCTGAAGTTACATACAACTACACCAGAATGTATTCATGGTTTAACATTCTGTGTTGTAATATTAATTATTTAGCTTATTTTACAGTTTTGGAAAGAATAATAAATCAGAAAATTGTGAGTGAAAGCAGTGGAATTCCACATAACTGCCCTTTCCTAACTTTTCTTCAAGATCTTTCTCTGTCTTACTTAGTTCTGCAAGCAGTGTCTTAAAATGAATTTACATTGCTACTAACGTCTCAGCTTCCCAGCTTTTATTGAAGCCAAATTTATAATCTTATTTTTTTAAATGTGTTCCATAGTGTGCAATTACTTCAGGACAATGGTGTTAAATTAAGCAATATGTAATATTTGGAAAGGCTTATTAGGTATGTACAACTGCTCGAATAAATGCCAGTTGCAAAGATGCAGTCTGAAGAAATTGCCATCTACGTTCAGATGTGACGGGAGCAGTGAAGGTCATGAACAGAGTAGGGAAGAAGCACTGAAGTTACTCTGTAACTCTGTGATCCTTCAAAACTTAAGCTCTCCAGCAACATTCAACTGAGCAGTTCTGTTAAATATAGCACTCTGCTTTAGCCTTTCGTTTTGGCTGTGACTGAATTCTCATCCAGCCTCCTCCACTCTGTCTGTCTTGGTAGTTTTCCTGCTTCCTTTTCCCCGCTCTTGGCTCCCTGCTCCCTGGCTCCCTTGCCAGCCTTCCCCCGTACCCGCTCTGCCACGGAGCGCAAGAAGGGACTGGATCACCGCAGTGGTCCTGGGAAATGGGATGTTTCTTTCTGCAAGGGGTCAGGCACAGCACAGGCTGCATTCAGGTGCTTTCTCTTCGGATGGCTGAAGAGCAGCTATTTTGCAGCCTGTTTCATAGCTTTGGGAAAGAGATCAGAGAATGATAAGGGTGCACGCTTTTTTTTTTTTTCCCCCCATTCTTCATCTCACAATGCACCTGCCTCCTATTCCTTTAAATCTGCAGTAGGAAGATAGGCAGGAGGGTGGAAAAAAAAGTTTTAAAACTGTAACAACAGGTCTCTAAGAAAAGGGCAAGTTTTACCTGCTTCAGCTGAGGCAGCCTGTGAATTGAATTCTGCCAAATTCTTTGTTCATCTCACTTTCCAGCAATGCCCTTTTCTGCCCTGAGCACAATCCTCAACTTCTCTTTTCTTTGACTATGCCCACAAGTTGGAGGGATTCACATTTTCATTTAAAATGCTAGTATTGCTGGCTCCGACTTCTCGTATTTTCTTTTCTTCAGACACTTTCAGTACTTGGATGGCTTTTTCTAGCCAGAGCTCAAGAATCCCAGGGTTATATGAAAAGCTGTTTTTATTTAAAGACAGTATTTTTCTGGACTTTTTGAATATGCAGAAAAATTTGCAAAATAACTTAAATGTTCTCTACAGGCTCAAAAGGCAGCAAGGGGGCAATTCTTTGCTTATTAATATCTTGGGGTTTGATCAACCTTGTGGTTTTAGGCAATGGGACACATACTGTTTTACAGCTGGAGGTTAGTAAAGCTGAGTGCAGGGGCTGTTCTCTACATCTACAAAGAGCAAAATCAAGACCTCACATCCAAACACCCTGGAGTTAGAAGTGGATTCACTTTCCTGTGCGGAGTCACCTCTCACCTCAGTACCCATGTGATCTGAGGTACCGCACAGATGTCCCTTTAGAAAATATGCATCTAGCTAAGGCTTCAGAAAAATGCTCCCATATGAAGCATCCAAGTCTGATGAATGTATCTGCATGGCTCACGCTTTCCCCCTTAACGCAGCTAGTGACTGATGACGAGGATGACCCTTGCAGGTGGAGGAGCTGTGCTCTGTCTCACAAGGATCGTGGTAGGTGTAAGCGATGCACCTCAGTGACATAGACAGTCTCCCCTGTCCACGCTCTTCCTGATGAGCGCTGAATAGAAAAGCTTGGCAAAGCCCAGGCTCTCCTAGACCTCAGCAGCTTTCGCTGTGCTTGAACAGCTGAAGGAGGTGCCTGTGCCAGCGCTAGGAAAGGGAGACTGCTCCCAGTGGGGGATAATTGCCCAGCTGCAGAGCAAGGGGCAAAGGGGCAGGAACTCCTTGCTGTAAGTCTCATCAGGCCCAGGTGAACTGAGGGGACAGCACAGTTCACTTACCCGTGCCAACACCCAGAAGAGGCCAAAAATAAAATATTCCCTTTAGCAATATTCCCTTCCCATAGCAATGCGTTAACACTGTAGTAACAAGAGAAGGTTACAGCCCTAATATAATAATTTTCTCTGGTAAGAAACAAAAGCACTGCTCACCTAGAACAGCCTTTCTGTTACTTGAGAGAAGCCAGAATGTGGTGGGTCATGACACTTGTGCTGGGGACACTTTGAAAAGAGTAAAGACAGTATTCTTATTTTTATTGCCCTGACAGTTCTCTGTCAGTGAGTATATATTAAGCAGTGCTATCATATACTCCAGCAGTTTCTCTCCAAGGAGAGCTCGCTGTTGGTGCTGTGTTTATGGATTCTAACCTATGTCTCTTTAGAGGTCGCATAACATCATCCTGAAGCCTTGTGGGTCTCTGCCCTGTTTGTGATGGGTGAGAAATGGAAATCTCTAGGTGAAGTCTGTTCTGTGCACGTAAGCTCAGGAAATAAAAGAAAGATCCAGACTAACTGTCCCACTGCACCAGCTGAGAGAGTGGAGTCACCACTGCTCTGCTTGAGCAGTGACCACTAGTCCGTAGCCTCAGTCCACTTGTGGCTAAAATACAGTTTGTTCTCAGGTCATTCAGATGGAGAGGGGACACACTGAATATTTTTACCTTCATGTGCTTCAGCAGTTTCTTGCAGAATGGCAAAAGCACAGTGCTCTAGACCTGCACAGGTCCCTTCACACCACCGGGATCTTCACCCTAGAAGTGAAGCTCAGTGACAATTCAGCCAGTACTGGGGAAGGGTTGAGGGGAGCAGCCTGTTTTATTCTGTTTTCTATGGTTTGTGCTGTTCTTGGACCTATAATATTGAGCACTTCCCACCAACATATAAGGGAATCTAACTAATGATTGGCGTTGAAACAGTTACCCAATATTTTTGCCTGAAAGCAGAGGTTGTGTATTTCTTTTTTATGACAGATTTGTGTAGTCCCTAGAAAATGGAGCCCAGATCCTTAGATGCTCTAATTCAGTGACTGATGTGATTAGTTTCTTTTATATTATGAGTACTCATATGGTGGTTTTTACTAAGTCAGTCCTATGTTTATTAATAGCTTTCATTTTATATTTGCTTCCTTATCTTTTTAATAAAGTGAGCATATTACTGAATAAATGTGGTAGAGTTTCACTGATACCACCAAAAATGGATGTGATGACTGCATCATGGCCACAATTAAAATAGAACAGATAAATTCGGAGACTCAACTGAGCAAATCGTGAGATTAATATGGCAGATAACTTGTCAAGGGTTAGGCAAGAGGTATTTGCTTTGTGATGCTTCGGCATGAGGGAAAGTTGAAGACTATTTTGTTTCAATCCAGGGCTCAGGCCTGTTTTAGGCAGCATGGTGGGGTGACCTAGACAGCAAAGATACACCAGTCCCTTCTGGTCTTAGACCCTTGCCAAGCGAGACTGCCCAAAACAGATGGTAATCCATCCTGGTTCGTTTAATTTGCCCTCAGCAGCTCTATGTGAATGCTCGCTCGTTAAATCTCACTGTCGTTGCAAGTTTCTAATTTATTGTTGTTTTTTGTTACTTCCCCCTTCTGCATAGTAACACAGAATCTGTCAACACAAAGATGCTATTTAAAATCTACACATTAGCAGTTTTTAAATAACGTCCCTTGCTAACTGCAGACTATAGGCAGTTGATGGTGGCAGACGCAGAAAGCAGGGGGAGGAATGGAGGGGGGCTCTCTTTTGCGAAAAGAGAATAGCTAAGAAGTAACCAATATTAAAAGTTCCCTAAAATCCATGTGTTTGCATTCACTACTGAAACACAAAGACATTTTTTTCATCATGATAAAAATAAAATGCCTTTGAATTTTTTCTGCTTCATTTTTTTGGGGGCCTATTAATTTCCTGTGGTTCCCAGGATCCACGCGATGAACCCCGAGCCGGAGGTGGCAGCACAGCAGCCTGTCTCTGCTGGAAGCCGTCTGTCAGGTTTTTGGATGGTCTGGCCAGGCAGGAGAGAAGAGGCGGTTACTCAGGTGACATTGATGCTGGCCAGAGAACTGGTGCGTGCCTTCCTTCTGGCCTGCAGTTTCCCCCAGTCATTTCCCCATGAAGTGGGTTTGGGATCCTTAGTGTCCTAAGCAGTCTGGGTGGGAAAGTGACCCACTCCCCTTGCACCGGTCACCCACTCCAGGTTACGGTGGAAAATCCCCTAGCCAAACAAGTACGTTACTGTTTTCCTGCTTAATTTTTCCTGGAATTGACTCACTCTGCTGTAGCCAGGTGTTCTTACAGAAACACAGATCACAAGGAGGCGGTGGGTCTGTGCCAGGAAGAAGGGTGTTAATGCCACCACTTAGGTTAATGGACATTAGTTCTGCTGACTGTGGGTCTAATGATCTAATCTGCACAGTCACTGCCTTTTCCTTACAGTTGTTATTCCTTGATCTAAATTAGGAAACTAATAGTTGTAAGATCATAACTTGCTCTAATGACTTTTAACCTAGAATCAGAAGCTGCTTTTGCATGTCTCAGAATAGATTGCTCTTCTAACTAAACAATTAAAATTTTCTCAGCTCAGCTGGAAGCTCAGCCTGTGTCCCTCATGTGTAGTCTAAACTGTACGTAATTAGCTCTTTAATTTCTATTAGAGTATGAAACGGCAGCCTAAGGTTCGTCACAGACAAGACAAACCCTGTAACCTTTACAACAGTGGTAGTAGTTCATTGTTTGTGTGGTATCATATTGTGGTCACACAGGCAATTTATTCTAAAGGAGTTTTTCCGCTCTTTGTAAGGACTCCAGCTTCTGGTTTTCCCCTAAAATAAATCCCTGTTTAGGAGAATTGGTCCTTGGTAGAGAAAAAAAAACAGTACATGTCAGAGAGTAGAAACCAATCTGAAAGCAGGCAGGAGCTGAGCATGCACTGGTCTGTAACACTTGAGTTTCTATCCCTGGAAAAATCTTTTCCCCTTAAGAAAAACCCCTTCCTTCTGCCCTCACTTCCTTATCAGGAGCAGTGCTTTAAAGTGCCACACCAGGGGAGGACGGATGGACAGGTGGGCAGGCTGCAAGGACAGCAGGTCACCAGCCCGTTTCTGATTTGTGGAGGCCTGAGCCCAGGAAAGGGGGAGATCTGTCTGTAAGGCCACATAGAGCTTCTTGGAAATTCTTTCCTCTTTAACATCTTTCATCAAGAGTAGCTGATTTTCAGTGCCCTGGGAAAAGGGTCGATCTAGCTCTAGTACGTGTTGTTCTTGCCCTACGTTATTTTAATATTTGTCCCTCGCCTTAGCAGAGGGGGATAGAGGAACGGTACATGCGTTGGCTTCTTTATTCAGCTTCGTACTGCAATTAAGTGTTTAAAATGTCTTCTCATCCCCTGGCACTGTAAATATTTAGAAAGCTTATTGTATGATTATATTTTTGCGTGCCTCTTGTGATACAGGCTGATGAGGATTTTAAAAAAAAATCCATAATGCCAAGAAATGGGGGAAAACTGAAGAGGTCCATGGGGTTTTGTACGTTTCTAGGCATATTTGTTTGTGTTGCATGTAACATACTATGCCATTTACTGTACAGCTAGAACATTTCATAATTTTCCCTTCCTGCAACAATGAGCGTACTAATAGTCATTTTTTGTTATTTTGACTCCAGCAACCATGTGCTATGTTCCAGAGACAGAAGAAGCTTAGTCTCCAAGTCAGATAAAATCTAGAAAGGCTGTAGACACAGGAACACAAAAGTGGAGGCAGGGAGCATGTAGAATCGAATGATCACAGTAAAGGCTGGGACAAATCTTAAAATTTTAGATGCATGCTTGGTTTTCTGTGTTAAATACAGTTATTTCCCTTTTCCCCATCATACAAAATCAAATCATATATATATATATATACTGCCAATGCATATTATGCCAATTCATACAGATTTATTAAACAGGCCTTCAACTAATGTGAGAAAAGGTACCTCTTCATCTGTCATAAGAAAATATCCTGGTAAAACTTTAGTTTAAAAAATATTGATGGATTTTTTTTTTTTTTTTTTTTGCCATTCACTATTGTAGAGCCAAGATCCAAGTCATCCCTTCTGCTTCACAGTAGGTCAGGAAATGTAAATAGCACCCTTATTTTTCTCTAAAAATTTCCTTTATTAGTAAACATTGATACTGTGTCTTGTGTATTTTTAAAGGATCCATCCCAATAGCCCATGTAATGCTATTGCAAGATGTTGGCCTTTGTTTTGTCCCAGAATCATTTGACTGAGGTCAGGGGAGTTATACTGATACCAAGCCAGTCTAAATGGCAGATGAATCAAACCACATAGCTAACTCAGGCAAAGTTTATGCATTGCTTCAGTTGGGTATAGATTTTTTTGTGATCTCTCTGCACACAGATTATATTTCCAACAGTCATCTGCTGGGAAAATAGAGATGCCATATTTAGCACAATCTAACTCGAAGTGCAATGAAGTGTGTAGAGACATTCCTGTTGATAACTGTGAGTTTTAGCTGGCCCCATAGAGTTTTGAGCAAAATTCACATTATATTGATTAATCAAACTCTCAAAAGCAGGAACATTGTAACACCTTCCAAATCGCATGACAGCTGCTTGCAGGGGTGGCCTTCTAGCATATGGGAAAAGCAATATAGGTCCAGCAATCTCCTGCAAATGAACCTGTATCACAAAGCCAAGAACTGCCTCTAGCGAGCATCCTCTGACCAGGGAGAAGGTAGCTAACTAACAGCTGTTTTCCAGCTGACTCAGAAAAAACAGCTGCTACCAAAACAGTCGCGTAGCACTCAGCATAACCGCAGCCAGGTTTTTTGAAGTGCCTTCTAGATATAAAGCCAGAACTTAGCAACACAGCATCTGTAATTTGCAGGCATAGGTTTATGTGTAAGGAAATTGAGCCAGCAGGAAAGAAAAAAAAAACCAACACAAAACCCAACAACAACAAAAAGTCAAACTCTGCTTGTACAGTAGATGCAAAGAAATGAGTTTATGTTCCAATCTGGGGGAGAAACAGAATGCCGCTTCTCGCTTTCGGGTGACCGTATATACAACAGCTGTTGTAGCTGCATAACTTTGTGAAAGATGTGGCTACCTTTCAGAAAGCAACTTACACCAGATGTCCTCAAGGAATGAGCAATTCAGAGGTGTAATTGGAACCACACTTTGTGAGCAGATGAACAGTAATTCAGTGGTCCATCTAGAGCTGGCAGATATACCTTGTTTTGCTACCCAGAATTTTGCTGGTTTGGGCTTCATTAGTTTGGCAGTGTAATAGACAATGTTACCGAGGTATAACACCAGGACCATTCTGCTCTCTTTAAGATCCACTTAGCTATTTGCAAGCTGTGTAATCTGTTGATCTGCTTAAATAAGAAAAATCATGGATAGTTATATCATTAACTATGCCTTTTAAGCAGAAGACAAGTGATCTGGCAGTATGGGAGTGCCTTTGTTACTTTTCATTATCCTCTGCACAATAGTAAGATGATCTATGACTAGATATAAAGGGATCTGTGGGGAGCCACTTAGTTTCCGTCTTTGTCCTGGACTGCCTACTGTATATGAAATGGGTAATTCTTTAATTTCATCTAGATGAAATAAATAGAAGTCACCTTACTTAAGCATTTGACATTTCAGATTTATTCTTTTTTTCAGAAAGGGAGATGGTTTGAGAATAGCAAAAGGTGAAGAGAAAATTAAAAAGATGATCCTAAGCAGAGCAGAATTTCCATCAATTAACAAATATTGAACTTTAAAGAAAAATTAATTCATTGGGGGGAGGGGGAAGAGCTGTACACTATACATTTGAGGATATATTTGTAGCGTGTGTGCTGAAGAGAAGTTACCTCTGTTCTGCTATTGCATCCCATCCCTGAAAACTTAGTATGTGAAAAGTGGGTGTAGCTATGAAAGGACACCAGGGCTTAGGAAGATCTGTGCTTGTCTACAAGTAATGACTTTTTCCCAGCTGTTGGGGATTAGTGGATTAGATGCCATGCCCTATGTCTATAGCTCTTAATAGGTGATTGCCACATACTTTTTTTTTTTTTCCTACTTGTGATGATTTTGTTTGGAAACCTGTTTGAATTTTTTAAAATTTGGGGAGTTAATTTTATAATGACTAAGAGTCAAGAGATTTTATATCCATCAACAGTAGATATAAATCGAACTGTAGGCAGAGTAATGGTTCTCTGAAGTATACGTTACCTCCACAAGTGTATCAGCCGTCCTGGGATGCCACCTCTTAGGGCACTTTGGACTCTTTTCCTGAAGTCTCATTCTGCATCTACAAGCTATTCCTCTAGTGCTTCCCAGGCCTAGTACATGTATTGAATCATCTGCAAGGAAATAATTGGTGACAGAGGATATATGGTCAAAAAAAGATGAGAAGTGAGATATGTAACAATAACGTGGTTAAAATCTGGAAGACAAGTTATGAAAAAGTGGGAGAAAAGATGGCCTGTATGATAATTCCCTGGTTTTCTCCAGGCTTAGGCATCTTATCTTTGTCTTTGAGATGCCCCGTTTATGTCTCCATACTGTGTGAGTACCTTAGTATCTGTAAAATGTTTCTTTATACAGGCCAATGCCATCATTCTTATTTTATGAATGAGGATTTGTATGATGATTCTAAGATTACGCAGAAGTGTGTGGTAGAGAGTTAATGTCTCTCCAGATCTTAGGACAGTATCCTAACTTTGGGCTACCCTTTTAACATATCGGGCATTCATGCAAAATGCAAGGTCTATGCAACAGCTGATGGCAGCTGGTACAGATTCACCAAAGCAAATCTCTTATGTGGCTTCCTGATGCCTCAGGGCACTCATGAGGAACAGGGGAGTTTGCATGGCTGGAGGACATTATGCCTTTACCATTTCTGTGCTGCCGATTGAATCCAGTTCAGAGCAGTCAGGTAGTATGTCTTGGACTCAGAAGATGCCGAATACAGCTCAGCTTTTGAGGCCTTTATGTGTATGAGGAGCTCTAAGTGCATCAGTACTAGATTTGTGTCTAATGACTTTTGACAAAGTTCCACATGGATTTTATTTGTAGTTGGGATCATTCAAGGATCTCCTCTTGAGGTCCTTTGTCATCTCTTAAAAATGAGGTAGTTGAGAGCATGTCTAGGGTCTCTGTCCTTTTCTAGTTTGTCTACTTCAATGAATCTTGTAGGAATTTAATTGCTTGTAAGAAATCTGTGATTCTTTAGTTTGGTTGAAAGCAGCCAGTGGAATAAATAATGGATAAGGGAGGAAAGAGTTACATGCTCATAATCAATGTGATCACATAAGCCCTGTTTCTCCTGGAAACAAGGCTGAGACCTGACCTCCTCACTGTACCATGAAGCTGTTTGACATTTCTGATTTCAGCAGTGGTGATGTGGGAGTAGTTATCTGTGCTAAAAAAGAGCAATAACTGAAAATTATTAATGCTTCTACAAAGAAAGCACACATAAGAACTTAATACTTGTTGTTTCTTTGAAGTCCTGTATGAAGCTCTTTCCCCTAAAGTTTTTACAGTGCACTTTTATGAAATTATTTAGCCCAAATGGGCACAGACACTCAAAGCAGACTAAAGTTGCAGATCTTGTGTGTAACAAGGTTAAATAATTTCTCATGACAAATTAGTTTTCTTGTGGTTATTCCTCCAGTTAGACGTGAAACAACAGTGATTTCATTAATAGCTTGCAGTGCTCTAGTACTAGTGGAAGTCCCAATTTGAGTGACTTAGCTTTTCTAGCAATAGAGAAATGATCTCATTATCATTCAACGAGCCAAGCAACTTCTGCTGGTTTGAACTGCTCAAATTGATGGGACAATGATTGTCATCGTTTTGAGTGCTCCTGTGATTACTTCCTGAGGGTATTACCTGGGAAGACTCTCTTAACATCAAACACCAGTTACTATTTTGTCCAGTGTTGCATGATAAATAACAACTAAGAAAAGTCTGTAATCTTGCTAATCTACTCTTCGCCAAGCTGCACATTTTATAAATAGGGCAAGGGGAAGACAAACCACTCCCTCCCATTTCTCAGCATAGATCAAGTGACAGAGGGTGAAGTGATTTCCTCTGTATTCCTAAGGTTTCATTACTTTTTATAAAATACAGCATAGCCTGTTAAGAGGAATGATAAATTATTAAAGCTAAATTACAATTCTCTGAATCGATACACAATATATATTTTGGTCACAGTATTTTTTTCTCTCTTTCTTCACTTACTTAGTAATTAACAAAATTGTGTAATGTGCTATGGGTCTCCTAGGTATTACAAACAGAGAGAGTATGTGGTAATTGCAGTTGAAAACCCCCAGCTAGCTATTTACTTAATGCTGATGTATCTTCATGCTTTGTCACTATCTACAGCAGTGCTGTAATTTTGCTTTCATTTTGTACATTTTCCAGAAATCTTGCTTCTAAGCTGTTTGATGGTCTTTAACAAACATATCGTTTACAGAATGCAGTAGAGCGTCTACCTCTGGAGCACTGTCTCATGTGGATAGGGGTTGTTTAGATAAGTAGTCTTGGCTCTGTCGTTGCTCCTCAGGTTCATGCATGCCCTTGGTGGCTGCTTATCTGGGCTGGGAACCTAGCCAGACCACACCACTAGCCCTCGTGGCCTTCACGCCACGCTTGCTGCAGAACCGCCTGGCACCGAGGAGGGACAGGCCCGTGCTCTAGTCTTCCCCGGTGTGAAATCAGAAAGTACATTTGAACCCAGATTTGTGAGGCGTTCCCGGGTTTAGATCCAGCCATGACTTCGCACCTCTTTGGGTCAGCTGTAGCCAGTGTATGTGACTTGGGTGACTGATGGTGGGCAGCTCAGTTCTGCCCTGTGCAGCTTTTCTAAGGAGGCAGGGAGACATTGTCTTTTAAATCTGTACTGGGGCTGCTTTCTAGCATAGAACAAATTTCTGTAATGAAGTGCTTGTATGCTGTCTTTAGGTACCATACAGAAATGTGGTGAAGACATATTGTCGCTTTTAAGAAAGTGATTTCTCTATATTTCAAGGTGACAATTTGGTTAAAAGTTCTCTTGAAGGTCAAACAAGAAAATAGTAAATTTCGGTTCAGCAAGATAACCTAAATGTGCTTATAACAATACTACAGAGGATCTGACCGGGCAATCCAGACCTCACTCCCCACATCTTTTGGGCCATTTTATGTTCTCTGAATGCTACATGCAAAAGTCGTGGGTATATGTAGAACAGATGAGTGTGACTGGGAAGAGGGTTTGGACTGAGTCTTCTCCTATTACAAACGAATACACTGTTATGGCAATGCAAACTCTTTACAATGGTTAGGCCTAAGAAAAAAGAAACAAGTATTTAAAATAATCTTTAGTTGACATTAGTAGTATTGACACAGAAAAGGGCAACTTTGAAAGAAGTGAATAGTTCTAAATACAACTTGCTGCTTGAGGTATGGAAAGTCCTCAATGCTTCCAGAAGGTCTCTTGTACACCACCTAGTACAAGGGTCACCTGTCTCTCCATGGAGTCGGTGTCTGTTGCTGCAAGACTACAGAAAAAATACTCCATCTGGGTTCATGAGCTATTGAGATTCATGTTATGACACCTCATTTAACGAGCGGTGTAAGAGCAGTACTGCTGTTACCAATAGTTCTGCCTTTCACACTCCTGAAAGCCTTGTGAATCTGTGATTAGTTTGCTACATTTGCTGAAGCCATTGGCTCTAACCTCGACTCTGAAGACATATGACGCTGAAGAATTTTGTATGCAATGTTCATATCCAACCCATATTGTTTTATCTTTCTATTTGGATAGAGCTTAGAAGGTGCTAATCACCTTTCTATCTCCCAAATACGGTTTGTGCCAGCACACAGCATTAACAGGCCCCTTATATTTGATTGTGCACAGTTGGAAAGCGTTATGCCTCAGTATCAAAGAACATTTGAGGCAGTAAGCTATTAAGGCAGCTATCATTTAAATTAAAAAAGATGCTTTGGCTTAAGTGTGGGTAATAGTCACTGTTCTCAAAACAAGGGCTGAAACTTCCTGATGCCACCCTGCAACTGAGACAAGGTCCACGTGCTCATACAATGAGCATTTCCTACTGTTTACATTTCCCTCATGTAGCCTTGGTGTTGGGTATAACTGGGATGCACTGGCTTCGAGAGGGTCAGCAGAGTGAGGAGGGCAGGCACTGAACAATGTCAGGGAGTTCAAACCACTCTGGTCCCTATATATTGCTCAGACAATCTTTTTCAAGTAGTTTTGTGTGCAGAATTTCTGCCTTCTGGTCACTCAGAAAGTACTTCTTTATTTTTATTTTTTTCCTTGTGGTGCCATATCTGTTCAGAGCTGGATTCGGGAAGTACCAAGATAAATGAAAGGGTTTTACTTTACTGCTAAGTAGGCTTTTCTAAATCTCCTATGTTGTACAGTTTGCATTAGTTTTAGATTAAGTTTATTTTTTAGATTATCCACACTGGTTCAACAATCCCTTCTAAAGCCCAAATGATGCAATAAATAATAGCTGAGGAAATCGGGAACCAGGCTCCATGTGGAAGAATCTTCTTCTTAAGGCACACCAGATGTTCAGGATGGGAGACTGAATCAGGGCACAGATCCATAAAATAAGAAGCATAATAAGTGAGACTCTGCATTTCCTTTTTTATCAAATTTCTGTTCAAAAATTCCCATCATCCCTCACCACTACCCGAACAGTTCTATAGAGGAAGCCATGAATTCATTAGACAGCCCATATTTGCAGAATCACCACCTTGTCTTCTGCACTTCAAGGTGAGCTTTTCTTTAATAGTTTCTAGTGCTGTAATAAAAAGAAATGAGCATGAGATTCTCCAAAGTTCATAGGGAGATAATAGTATGTAAATCAAGGAGTAACTATATTAGTCATGAAAGCTGATGGAAAAAAAATCCTGGCTGACTAAAATAACTAACTCTCATTGATTTCAGTGGGATCAGAATGTCATCCAACTTTCTACCAATGCTAATACCAGTCTCTACCTCCTTATATGGGAATTTTGGAAAAAAAAAAAAAAAAGAAATTATGACCCTGTGGAAGAACAGAAGCTTTTTTACATGACTCCCAAAGCTTATGGTAGCCCTATTAATATGTTAAAGGCTGCAGTTCGGGGATGTAATTTACATTGACGTAGTTTAAGTTCAACAGTTCTTTCTTAAACCTGAGAGCAGAGTTTCATGCAGGGTTTTGAAGAGTATCATGGGTTGAGTGACATTCATCTGTAAAAAGCACAAGTGCAGAAACCAAAATAAAGCAATTTGATCCTAGCTCAACTCAGCTCAACTTCTCAGCTAAAGTTCATCCTTTTTTTTAAAATAGGCTGAAATATGACAAGTACCTTCATGCAAAACAGGCAGGACACCTAACTTACCTGACATAACTAACCCAACTACTTTCCTTAAATTCCCTCTGCAGTAGGAGAGGAGTAGGAGGGAGCAAGAGGAAAGATATACAACACACAAATACGGACTTAGGAGCAGGACCTGAAATTAGGAAGTATTGTCCCTCTGGAGAACACAGAAGGAAGGCAGGTCACTCAGGGGACTCCTAATGTTGGACAGTGTCAGTACATGCCCTGTGCCTTCATCCTTATTTTGCTTGTGGCTGTGTACGTGGTTTTGGCACGCTGTGTATGACAATAATACTATATTATTTTATTATATTATTCTACTATATTATATAATACTGTAATATTCTATATGTTCTCAGTATTGCTTGATGGGGGGAAAATACTACAAGTCTGCATTTCTCCTTCCTATTATAATGGAAAGCAGCAACTCTACACCTTCACTTCTATAGCTGCCTTTTATCAGGCAAGATTGAGAGAAAAAGGTATCATTAGTCTAATAATGAGTATGTGAGCTTTTAGCAATTACATTTTCTCCCTACTTTGCCCCTGGAAAGTGCAAGGTACCTATAGGGAAAGAGATTATGAAAGTAAGTTACATTTTCTCACTAGTCTAATGAGTGCAGATACATACAGAGAAAGCGTTCCTTTGGCTAATTATTTAGTCAGCAGTCACTCCAGTTGTCCCTGCCATGAAACCAAGAAACAGAAGGAGTATAATAAATATAGACTGGGGTCGCTGACCAGGAAAATATATCACAGTTGGGTGGCGCAAGCCTCAGGACAAGCTATGTGAAAAAGCTGCATTTAAAGCATCTACAGAAACAAATTTAATTAAAATTTGAATAAATTTTCAAGCATAATTTCTAGTTCATACACTACATGGCCAGCTGTCTGAATAAAGTTATGTTGTACAAATCCTATTCCTTGCTTCAGGAGTGATTAAATCACTGGAAGAATTTGATTGCTTTTGCTTTTGTTGTCTGTCTTTGCTCAATTCACAAAATTTAGGCTAGATTGAGAATGAGATCTTCTCTTCTTCACTCCTTTAAAGAAAGCAAAAATGGCAATTAAATATTATCTACTTCACTCATACAGTACTAAAAATTCATTTCAATCCTCTGTAGAATTGCTAACTGTGAGCTTCCCTCCTGGACCCCCCTCCCCTTAGGGGTGTTAGTTCATATTCTTGAGAAAATCAACTGTAAATAGACATAGCTCAACTGTTTAGTTAAGAAAATCTAACTTATTAACTACATAACCCTGCTGGGACTGGCAATACCTCTTCTGGCACAGAAACAGGGGTACTGCAGAAGTTGTGTCTTTGCTTTTTTCCAGTCTGCTTAAACAGCCCTTAAATCTCACTTGAAGAATAAAAGGGGAATTTCAAGCATGCTTTACTGAAAATGGGGTTGCAGTTTTGCTTTGAATTATCAAAAAAAACACCACCAACAACAACAAAAAAACCCCCCAAAAACAAGTTAAGAACTTTGATATTTTGGGGTGAGCCTGGAGAGAAGTTGCCCCAGTTTCATGCAATGTCCCCTGACCTTCCCAAAATACAGTCTGAGTGTTTATTTTCTTCCCGGCATGCAGCAAAAGCACCAATTACTCAATAACTGAGAAGTCTCAGTCCTATGAAAGCCATAGGCCTCATATCTTGAGAGCCATCTGCTGGCACCTTATCTATTATCCACATATTATATATCCACACACCCTTCTCAGTTACAGAACTGACATGTAGCAGATTTTACATCTTCCTGCTATGATATAAATAAGAACAATTTACAGCAGCCAAAGCTCTAAATCATCTGCAGGGCATCTCTCGGAGACCTTATATGACCAGCCTCCTCTATGCCCTGTTCGCAGCCATACAGCGACGCAGTGGCTAATGCAAGACATGGGACTGCAGAGAACTTTTCATAAATGCCATGTGTTTCTCCTGCACATCAATTAATAGTACTTGTAGCTACCTTGTTCTGAAGTCATAGCACGTTTTATGAAGCAAAGGAAAAGCAAGTTGCAAAGCTAGTCATATCCCGCTTCCTCCCAGCCCACCCAGCTGAGATTGAGGCTCTCTCCTAGGGCTGCAGTAGGAGGAGGGTGGACACTCAACCGAGCCAGCTTGTTGTGCCACAAGGTCCCACTTCTTCCAGCAGCACAAAGCCGTTGGATAGCAGGGTGCATCCTGTGCCTCAAAGCTTTTTAGGACAGGGGCAGGGAGTGGAGAGGGGCCAACAAAGACATGGGTCATCAGCAGAGGAAAGAAACAGTTGAGAGGTTGTGGAGGGGGATGAGTAACTTTGAAGATGATAGAATAGTTTGGGTTGGAAGGGACCTTTAAAGGTCATCCAGTCCAACCCCCCTACAATAAGCAGGGACATCTTCAACTAGATCAGGTTGCTCAGAGACCCATGCAACCTGGCCTTGAATGTTTCCAGGGATGGGGCATCTACCACCTCTCTGGGCAACGTGTTCAAGTGTTTCACCACCCTCATTGTAAGGAATTTCTTCCTTATATCTAGTCTAAATCTACCCTCCTTCAGTTTAAAACTATTACCCTTTGTCCTATCACAACAGGCCCTGCTAAAAAGTCTTTCCCCATCTTTCTTATAAGCCCCCTTTAAGTACTGGAAGGCCAAAATAAGATCTCCCTGGAGCCTTCTGAACAACCCCAACTCTCTCAGCCTGTCCTCATAGGAGAGGTGCTCCAGCCCTCTGATCATCTTCGTGGCCCTCCTCTGGACCTGCTCCAACAGGTGCATGTCCTTTTGTTGGGGGCCCCACAGCTGGCCGCAGTACTCCAGGTGAGATCTCAGAGTAGAGGGGCAGAATCACCTCCCTTGACCTGCTGGCCATGCAGCCCAGGATATGGTTGGCTTTCTGTGCTGCGGGGACACGTTGGTTCACGTCCAGCTTTTCATCCACCAGTACCCCCAAGTCCTTCTCAGCAGGGCTGCTCTCAATCCCTTCAGCCCCCAGCCTGTATCGATACTGGGGTTTGCCCCAACCCAGGTGCAGGACCCTGCACTTGGCCTTGTTTAACCTCATGATGTTCACACGGGCCCACTTCTCGAGATTGTCCAGCTCCCTCTGGATGGCATCCTGTCCCTCAAGCGTGCTGACTGCACCGCTCAGCTTGATTTCTTCTGCAAACTTGCTGAGGGTACACTTGATCCCACTGTCTATGTCATTGATGAAGATATTAAACAGCACTGGTCCCAGTACAGACCCCTGAGGGACTCCACTTGTCACTGATCTCCGTCTGGACATTGCATCATTGACCACTACCCTTTGGATAAGACCATTCAACCAATTCCTCATCCACTGAACAGTCCACCCATCAAATCCACTTCTCTCCAATTTAGAGAGAAGGATGCTGTGGGGAACTGTGTCAAAGGCCTTAGAGAAGTCCAGATAGACAATATCTATAGCTCTTCCCTTGCCCACTGTTGTAGTCACTCTATCTTAGAAAGCCACTAGGTTGGTCAGGCAGGACTTGCCCTTGGTGAAGCCATGCTCAAATCTTCCTCCATGTGCCTTAGTATAGCTTCTAGGAGGATCTGTTCCATGATCTTCCCAGGCACGGAAGTGAGGCTGACAGGCTGGTAGTTCCCAGGGTCCTCTTTTCTACCCTTTTTAAAAATGGGTGCAATGTTTCCCTTTTTCCACTCACTGGGGACTTCACCTGACTGCCATGACTTTTCAACTTTCATGGAGAGTGGCTTGGCAAGCACATCAGCCACTTCCCTCAAGACTCTGGTGCCCAAGTTATCTTTTCTTCCATTTTACCAGTTAGTGGAAAGGGAGCAGCCAGAAATGGATGGATAATGCATATCAAGTCCTGGTTACGTGGCTGGTGCTGTTGTGAGGGTTTTGGCTTTTATGACATTGGGATATTCTTTGATGAATACAACCTGTTAGAAAGGGGTGGAATCCACCTGTCTAGAAGAGGCGAGGGAATCTTTGGCAGCACGCTGGCCAACTTGGTGAGGCAGGCTTTAAACTGAAGGATGCAGGGGGTGGGGTCCAAAATGGCAATGTTCACGCCATCACATCCAACTGGGGAATAAGCCAGGTCAACCAGAGCAGTGACCGATATTCCTTAGCTGACTCCTAAGATAAGAATCAGAAGGCCAGCAACCTCAAGGGTGCGTATGGCTCCTCCAGGGAAAGCTGCATGCTCGATTACCTCTCTTTAGAGTAGATAGGGCCAATATTTAGGACTGCACTCTGCCTGTAATTCCTCTTTCTTTAAATGGAAGCTATTAAACTTTACATTTAAGGCAGCAAGAGTCTCTATATTATTATGGAGTTTTCCTTGGTGTACTTTACAAGTCTCACATTGTTTTTTTGTTTTTTAAACTTATCATTTATATGTATCATTTGACATCAATGTTTTAGCTAGTGAAGCATCTTCATTTGCATTTTTTACTGGTTTGAGTTGGTATGCCTTCAAATCATTTCTAAATAATAGTTACTTTTGCCTGACTGATCATAAAAAATGTTTCTATCACACACAGGCAATGACATTTTGAATAAAAAATTAATTACATGATAGGAAGCGAAATGTTTTCAGGTTTCAACAATGCTTCTCTGTATTGCTGGTTTGTCTCACTTAAGGTAAAGTTAAATATATGCATGATAGCTTGCAAATCAGATAGGAGATTAGTGTGGCTTGATAAAATACTATACCCGGCTACGTATTGGTGCTATACATTAAATACAAAACAATATTAGTTTCCTTAGAACGTTATCTCTGTGCTAGCTGTTTGTAGTCTGTTGTGTACAAAGTCAGTATTGACAAAACATCCCTTTCAGATCCTTAGATAGAAAATGCCAAATGATGTGTTTTTCAAAACTGTAGCTCTTCCAGGCCTCTCCCTTCTCAGATATGGAGTCTGATTTCATAACACCTAAATAGTGAATTTTTATGCACCTCTGTGTGTGTAAAAAAGTTTTAAGGATATTGACTTCTGATCTTTGTGAGAATCCTTCTTATGCAAATCCTTCAAGAGTCTTAGCACTTTTTCTGTTACATAATTTTCATTGATGCCCCATTCCCAATAGCAATCAGAAATGCTCCTGTGACCCTTCATTCTCTGACCTGAGACAGGTCAGATGACGGCTGCCCATCACTGCTTAGTGGATGGGACCACACCACCACTCTGGTATAGTCACTTTGGCACGATACCATGACAGCGTAGCTGAACTAAAGTCCACAGTCACACATATCTTGATATTCACTTTGGGCATACAAGTGCCCTTTGTTTCCCACAACAGTGTCTTTGAGTGCATGCTCTGGTACCTGCACCACGTGCTTGTTTACTGTGGCAGGGCTGCTCATACCAGCAGTGCACACAACAGTCAGACATTGCCCACTGATGCTTCTCATAAGCAGGGATGCTGATGCTAGGTCTCCATCCATACACAAAAGGAAAGCATGGACAGGTTGTTATCTGTTAGAATGATGTAGCAATATATCAGGAGACATGTAGCAGGGCTTCCAGATAGGGGCTGGCACAAGGTGCTGAATACAAAATGATTGTTTATTGTTTCATAATGCATGAAGTAGGAGTATCAAATGATGTTAGCAGGTGCCAAGTTTAAGTAAGTTATCTTCTCACACAGTATGTGAAGCTCATGACCAGAGGTCCTCCTGGCTGCCATATGTTTGTGTGGTTCATGGGAAATTCATGGAAAGAAAATCTATCAGGAGCTATTAACCACAGAGACTAGCTCTTGTCCCTAAGCAGTCTCAGCCCCCAGCTGCCTGCAGGAACACAAGGAAAACACTTCTGTATCCTTGCTCTGATCACCTACTCTTAGCTACACATCAGAAGACTCATATGAGGCACTTCGGCAGAGCGTACAGTGTCTTCTGTGGGCCTTCAGCAATGCTGCCTCTCTCGCAGGAAACGGCACTCCTCCTTCACTGCATCTGTTAAACAGCTGAGTGGTACTGTCTCCCTGTCCTCGAGGGTCTACTGAAAACAAGCAGAAATGGCTCATACATCTGTACGTTGAGCAGTACATCTGTCTGCGGTTGGGCTCTCTCACCTCTACAGATAGACACAGTGCAGGTGTTTCTGTTGACAGCTTTGCCATGTGGACACAGGCATGGATAAGTCACACTGCTTGGGATTTGTTCAGTTAAACTATTAGGTCCCCTTGGTAGTCTGCAGGAATCGTATCTCAGTAGAAAAATACTATGCTGTTAGTTGGGATGAACTAAATGTAACTTCTGCAAGAAGGTGAACCTAAAAGTTGACTGAGAAATACCATTTGAAAATGTTGGTTTATGTCTCCAGGTTGTTTTTCACTGAAACAATTTTATTCCCTGCAAGGAAAAAAAAAAAGCAACCACTACAATTCCAATGAGGTAAAGTAGCTAGAAAGAGTAGCTAGAAAGACCAATGGTATGCTCTTTGACATTATAACACTTTCATGCTCTTTGTCTTAAAAACAACTCTGGGCAAAAAAGCCTGAAGACGGAAAAGGAAAATAATGGGCAATAAGAGATGGATGCTACACTGCATCAGACAGAAGAAATAGTTTGCATGGCCGAGAAACTGCTGTCACACACAAATTATATCAATGAATAGCTGCCATGGATTTTCTCTTTGCAGGCCCCATTTCTGCATTTCCATTCAGTACTGTGCTGGGAAGAGAGCTGCAAAAATAAAGCTCAAGTATCCCCACAATGGTAAAGGTCACCACCACCACCTCTTCCAGTATCTGACTCTGTGAAGAGCTGTCAAACCACTTAATCCATTGTAGTGCTGTCTGTCTTGGGAGATGGAGGTGATTTCTGCTGCTGGTAGCAAAATGTCCAGTCCTACAAAGGTGCCTGCAGGAGCAAAGCTCTTTGTAAATCAGTCGAGAAATAAGACTGTTAAGTTGGCTAACCCTGGTAGTAAACCAGAGTTATGAATTTCTTCTTCTCCCTTGAAGTCGTATTGTTGCTCTTCAGGAATAAACACTGCTGAATAACCATGACTTTATATAAATAATACACTCCCTCCTACAAGCTGCCTGAAATGTTAAAACTCCAGAATGGACTATAAGTGGATGCATAAATCTTTAGGATCCGTGCATTTCAATCCATCTATTTAAAACTGAAGGTAAAAGGATCACAGTATTTATTCGCATTTTCCATGCCCTTTGTGCAATTTTTTCTGACATCAATTTCATGTGTGGAACAGCACAAAATAGTGTTAGAGTATATATTACAATACTTTGTTCTGTTTCTTGGCATGTGCCAGCACGTTCCGTTGAAAGTAAAGTATAACATAAGACAGCTTTTTTGGCATAACAGGTCACCAAAGTAGTGGAATGTTTCCGTCAAAACTCAAAGTGTGAGACACACTGCTGAAAGGCAAGTTGTCTTTCAGGAAAAGCTGAGACCTTTCTTCATCTTTATACATGAGGAGTCTTGCTCTGAAGCAGTTAATTACAATGAAAAATATGGCATGCTTTTCTCATAACTGGCCATGAATTGTACTTGGATTACACACTAGTTCAAGTGAAGAATAAGAGCCATTATTTCTCTCACAAGTAAGGGGAAAAAAAGTCTGACAGTATGTAGATGAATGTAATCTACTTGTTGTTTATAGACCCAAAGGATCCCTCAGAGCATTAAAAATCCATGTGATATCCAAGAGTGGTATACTTTGCATTGAGATATGTGATTTAGCTGAAAGCTGTATAAAATCTGTAAAATTGCATGTAGGCAAAGAGTACCCTACTGCCTGAGTGTTCGGGTGAAGTCACGTGTACTTTTCCTGCACACATGAAAAATAGATGATCATAAAATCTGCTTGAGATTCACAAACTTCTGACAGGAACACGTGTATAGGCTAAGTCTGCCAACTTCTGGTCAAACCAGGCCTGAAAATAGACAGACCTGAAATAAGCATTGTTCTTGCATGAGGGGGAGAAACTCCAGCTTCATACACAGCAAGCCCACACGGGTTGTGTGTCCTTTGCTGGGCTTCTGATGGAATAGGCAACATCCTTTCCTTCTGGGTTGGGTCTTCTAATTGGCAGCTGGGCTCTCAAGCCTTTTCTGGTGGGGTCTGTGGAATCAGACCTGAGCTTTTGTCAAGAGGAATTGCTTTGAAAATAGGTGACCCCTACGCTCCATTCTTTTTAGTACTCACTAGGACCTTATTTGGTCAACTCTCCTGTAAATTAAATAGATTTTTTAACTTTTTTTTTTCTAGGAACTAACACTGCTGGTGGTATCTTGCAGTAGCTCATGCATGTGGTGTGGCTCTCATTCTCTCAAGAATTGTGCAGAGTGGATTTTTTTTTTCTTAAATTCTATACATGTGTGTTTCATAAACATGTGGCAACACAGCAGCAGCGGTGAAGAGGCTAACTCAGATGTCCCTTGTACATTTGGTGGGATTTGTTCTTAGTAGCTGTGGAACCCAATACCACATTTTTGGTGCTAGCTTGGGGAAAACATTGTTGATGAATATTACCTGGACTGTAAGAAGCCTTTTTTCATCGGTATTCTTGACCACGGTCACCTTCCTAGGGCCTTTAGGGACAACAGACACAAGCCATAAAGTGTTTTAAAGATAAACATCCACAAACTCAGCTTTATAGTTTTTGAGTAGAGAGAGCAGAAAGAGAACGGGTGTTGTGTACCCGTGGCTTGTATTGCTGAGGAGGTTTTGCTACATTCATCTGTACCAGTTGGCTTCTCCCAAGTTCTGGGAAACTTTTGGGAAACTACAGGCTTCCAAGAGCACACAGCCAAGATATATAATACAAGTGTGAATAACTGAGGTTGCATAATTTGTCTCTAGTACACCATCTCCTAGCCAAGCACAGTGACAGAAGGCATTACTCACAGATGTGGCTACGTGGGACTGGGATCAGGTGCAGTCTGGTCCCAGGCCTCAGCTGCTGGCTACTGCTGCCCAGTCCTAGCTAAAGGAGTGCAGTGCACAGCCATGGCAGACCCACTCTCGCTTTGAGATCGTCAGAGCACCTGAAACATCTCAACCAGCTGCTTTTCATCTGGGAGCTGATCTCTTCCCGGCACTGGTACATGCGGCATGTTGGTCTTGGGTACTTGGTTTGGACAGGGAGAATGGGGAGCCAGGGCACACGTGTTGTGACCTCAGTATCTCACTAAGAAGATGCTGGTCACAATTTGTACATCACACCAGCAGAACACTACCTGTGTAGTAGTGAACCCATCTCATGGTTTACAACTAGTAGTTTTTATGTAGTGGTGAGATGGGATGGGAACACCAGGGAGTACAAGATGCAGGTGTCAACTAGCCTAAGTGTTGAAGTATACCTGGGAATAACATGTTACCAAGAGATTGTGTGTGCAGTGTCAGATTAATAGGGCAGAAGAATGTATGCTTTGGAGCTAGGAACTACATGAAAAAATAATTGTATCTCAGTCTCTATAATTCAAAAGAAATTGCTAGAGAGTAATGGAGAAATGGGGCTCATGGGTCTAGCGGTCCCTTTTGGAACACTGACAGGTGTATTTTTATCATAAAAAAAAAATTGTAAGTAAAGTTTTCATATCAACAAGGAAAATCTTTATAAAGAAAATACCAGTGCTAGTCACAGCAAAAACCATAATACTGTGCCTTAAGCAGATTGCCCTTCAGACAGTTTCAGGTTCATAGTTCAAGCATCATGTTGTGACAATTAACAGGACCTCTGGTGTAGCTTCCATATTCCAAAGTCAGAAAACAAGTACGAAAATAGAGGGGCTCCTTTGTCTCCCCAGGCAGTGGCCGTTGTCTCAGTGGCTGAAAAATAAAGCAGGGTAAATGTAAGTCAGAACTGTATGCCTGAGACTCAGTCGCTGCTGTGTTATACGGCACTCTGGGGATAACACGGGCCATAGCTGGGCTTCTGCTGCTGTATTTAATGATACTCTGTGAATGCCGGATACACTTGCCGTATCATCCTGGGTGTGAGTTATAGTGACAGAAGAGACAGATCAGAAAGGGCTGCGAGACTGGGAAAGACTAGCCTAATAGTTTCATTCCCTGTATGCTCTGGTAAAACTGGTCTCTAAATAAGGAGGCCAGTGGTGCCTTTTATGATCTGTAGCTATGTGGAAATGAAAGGGGGTTGGAAGGAAGAAGGAAGAAGGGTGGAGGAAAAGAAGAAGAAAAAGAAAATGAGAATAGAAACTGTGGGCCACAGTAATTGCAAGTAGGAGAAAATAGAACAGTGAGACCATATAGAGGAAACAGGCAAGTGGGAAGAAGAAACAAGGGGGGAGCAAGAAGAAAGAAAGAGAGAGCAGAACATTCCCCTGGTGAGGCTGTGTGACTGTGATACCTGGCCAGCCAGGACATTTTTTTATTTTTAAGCACCTCAGTGATCATCCAAGCAGAGAGCTGAGTTTCAGCAAGCAACAAATAATGAATATGAGAAAGAAAAAAAAACTAGTTAAAAACTAAAAGGAAGAGGTGAAAAGGGAAATAGAAAGAATATGATAGTAAACAGAATAACAGAATGGCATGAAAAAGAGAGCTAAAGGGAAAGAAAAAAATTGATCTGGCACCAGGTGCTCAGCTGGCAGGTTCTTTGTAAGCCCATGGAAGATGAAGGATAAGATTCAGTGCAACCACTAGCAGGCAGTAAAAAATACTGTTTTCTTTCTGCTAGGTGCTGCTTAGGTCTTGATTAGTCAATAGGAAACAGTAGGCACAGGGATTTGTGTGGATCTTCCTCAGAAACTTAGCACATATTGGAATGTGCAAATTGATACCGTTTTAATTGTAGCAAAGGCTTTTGGACCAGAGGTGGGTAGATGAGGTCAACAGAAATAGCGGCAGGCGGGCAGAGCAGGGAGCAGATGTAGATGTGTGGGGCAGAGATGACGTAGAAGAAAACCTCTCTTACTAGGTAGGAATGATATGAGCATAAAATATTCCTTGGCTCCCGTGTACCGGGTCCCCACATGAAGGGATACTAAGCAGTAGTACTGTTGTATGGATTTGTATAGACCCCTCAAAACCTTGGTTGCATCAAATATGTCAGCCAGTATTTTTAAAGAGCAAGTCCTAAATCTTTAACTTAAGGGTTGAAAAGGAGGTCATTCTTTCGGGAAAAGCAAACTTCCAGCAGAGCCTCCTCACACCGATTCGGAGGTCTCCGGGCCCGCGGGGACACCCTGCCAATCCAGGCCGCAGCCGTCGCCCTCGGGGCTCGCCCCTGCCCGTCCGGGGGCCGCTGCTGCCCCGCGGCAGCGCCGAAGCCCTCGGGGTTCCCGAGCTGCGACCCGCAGGGTGAGGAGGGGGGGTAGAGGAAGAGGGGGGGCAAGGCGAGCCTGCCTGCTGAGACCCGAGCCCCGCCGTCCTGCCCCGCGGGACGAGACCCTCCCGCTGCCCGGGGAGCTGCCCGCGTCCGCGGGAACTGAACGCCCGTGTCTAGAAAGCGCTTCCCTGCTGCCGTCTGGACGAATTGATTCTATATTTTTTATTTTCCGGTCTAACGTTAAGTGCCGGGCGGGAGGCGAGGGGATCCCGTTTGCCTGGCAGGTGTCTGTCGGCTTCGCAACGCCCCGGGCGCCGGCGGCGAGTAGCCGCGGGCCCGAAGATGCGCGGAGGAGGGGGCGAAGCTGAGCCGCCCCCGTCCCCGCGGCGGGGCTAGGGCAGGCGCTGGGGCCAGCGGCTCCGAGCACTGGCCACAAAGCACCGACCAGGGGTGGGGGGACGCTGCTACTGTGCTCCCGCCGCCCCGGGAGGGTGAGGGAGTCCCCACGGCCCGTCCTGGCCGCCGCCTCCCAAAACTAAAGCCCCGGAGAGGAGGAGGGGAGGAGGATCCGCGGCGAGGGGCGCAGCGGGGAGAGGCGGCGCCCGCAGCCCCGTGGCAAAGCGGCGGCTGGAGGCGGAGGGAGGACGCTGCGGGTCTTCCTCGCTCCGCGGTCTCCGGGCGTGCGTTAGGCGTTGCGGGGCAGAGCAGCCTTTCCTGCCGCCGTGATCGTGCATTTTTCTTCCGGCTCCGTCGCGGGGATGGTGCTGCAGCCCGACAAGCCCTTGGCCGCTGCCTGCCGAGGCCGGGCGGGAGCTCCCTCTCCGTCTTCTCCCTGCTTTCCCCGCTGTGCTCGTTTCTTCCCCTCGCCACCTCGGCGGCTCTGTGCCCGCTCCAGACCCCACAGCCACGATGGTCTTCTGTTATCCTAACGTCGCATCCGCGCGATTAAATACAGGCACCCGGGGTGCGCGGCCGGGCAACTTCGGCAGCGCCCGGGCGTGTGTGCGACAGGGGCGTGGGGGGGGGGGGTGCCTCACGTATGTGCGATGCCTGCGCACCCAGGTGAGCCCGCCACCTGCGGCTGGGCGCCGGCCAGTGGGCGATGCGCCCCTATGTATGGACGCGCACATGTATGGGATGTATAGACGTGCGCATGTATGGACGCGCACATGTATGGGATGTATAGACGTGCACATGTATGGACGCGCACATGTATGGGATGTATGGGCGCACATGTATGGGATGTATGGGCGCGCACGGAGCCGCGCAGCGCTGCGCGGCACCCCGCCCCGTCGAGGTTGCCCGCATCCCTGCATCCAGCGGCAGCGGCGCGGGGGTCGCCCCGGGATGCGGGGGTGCCAAGCGCGGGCGCGGCGCTCCGGAGCCCCTCTCCTACCCTGCCCGGCGGCAGCGCGGCCCGGCCCGGCCCCGGGCGCTGCCGCGGGGCGCAGCGGCCCCGCCCGCCGGGCCCCGCATCCCGCTCGGCCAATGGGGGCGGCGGCGCGGCGGCACGTGACGCGGCGGGCCGGGACCTGCTGCTTCCCCCGCGCAGAGGGATGCGGGCGGCAGAGCGGGGCAGGCGGCGGCGGCGGCGGCTGCGCGGCGGCGGCCCCTCCGCGCCCTCCCCCCGCTCCCCGCCGCCCGGCCCCTATGGCAGCCGCTCCCCGCCCCGCCGCCGCCCGCACCCCCGCGCCGCCCCGCCGGGCTCCGCCGCTCGCCCCAGCGTCGCTCCCGCCCTCGGCCGCCGCTCGCTGACCCGCTGCCGCCGCCGGCCGGGGCCCCGGGATGCCCAGCGGCCCCGCCGCCCGTTCTTGCCGCCCGGGGGGTACGCCGCCGCCGGAGAGTTGAGTTAGGAAGTCATGGTGCCCTGGGAGCCCTCCCCGCCCCGGCAGTGCGGCGGCGGCGGCTGGACGCTCTGCGACTGCTGCTGCTGGCTGCTGCTGCCCGCCGTGCTGCTCGTCCTCGCCCGCCCCGACAAGCTGGCGGCCTTCCCTACCTCCTTAAGCGACTGCCAGACGCCCACCGGCTGGAACTGCTCCGGTAAGCGCCGGGGCATCCTGCGCCCGGCCCCGCCGTGCCCTGCCGGGCGCTCAAAGTTGCGCGTTTGAGCTCGGGGAAGGCAACTTCGGAGGGCGACGCCGCGTCCCGGTGACAACACGGGAATAGAGAAGGCTAAAAGTCCCGGGCGTTGGGGCTCGCCGCCGTTCCCGGCGCGGCCGCAGCCCCCGGACGCCCCGCTGCCCTCCGCTCCGCGGGGCCGGGCGCGGCGGCCGCGCCCTCCGCCGGTGCGCAGCGCCGCGGGCAGCTCCCCCGCGTCGGGGCTCCCCGGCCCCGCCGGAGCGCAACTCCGCACTTCAACGGGGCAACTCGGCGTGTGTCTGCGGGAGAGGGGAGCGGGGAGACGGGCCGCGTGTGCGCATCCTGCGGGCGGCTGTTTCCGTGCGCACCGAATGGAGAGCAAATCGGGGTACGGACACCGGGGACCCGGTGCCTGTTCCTTAAAGTCGGGCTGACCTTTATAATGAGTTTTTTCTGTAGGTCAGCAGCCGGCCCTTCTCCGATGTGTAAAGTAATTCTGAAATTAGACTGTAATAGCCTTCTAAGGGAAAGAGTGTTATTTGGAGTAATGTATGCATCGCACATAATATGTTAGACTGGGGTGAATTTCCACTGTAATATCTTCATTTTAAACATGTAGTGCTATGGTTAAGAGTGCTAGTATTTTTTAAAAAAAAAAAAAATTGATGGATTTGGACCTTAATGGGTTTGGAGTCTGATATAGCTGTTTTGTTTAATACCTTGCTGCACGCTGTTGGAGTGGGAAGTCAGCTAGCAAAATCGGAAATTCATGCTTGTATTCGTGAACTGAATCTTCAGTCAGATCTGTTGGTTCCTAGAGAAAATGAAGGCAAAGAGCTAGGTTCACTCAGCGGCTTGTGGGGAACCTGGCACTTCTCCTGTTAACTTAGAGGCGATCAATCTTCATTGGGATCAGACAGACCATCACGGAAAACACACAGCCTGTTTGTCTTTATTATAGGGGGCTTTGTTGCATCATGGGCTGGAGAAATTCCAATTTGGACTTTTGTCCAACAGATTTGTGATCGGATGGGGATAAGTTCATGATATTTCCAACCCAGAGCCATGAAATAGCATAATTACTGGGTGACTTTTGAGGAAACAGAGTCTGTGAAATAGGAAAAAAAAAAAAAGTATGTGAGGTTGTGGGGAATGAGGACTAATAGGAAGACCAAGGGAGAAACAAGAGGAAAAGTGGAAAACTGAGGACAGGGAAGGACAAAAGAAAATCTGGACCGTATCATTTAATCAACAAGGTTATTGTGCTGTGTGCATTAAAATGCAATCATCCTGTATTGTTCCTCTTACTAGACCAAAGCTGACATTATTATTTTTTTCCTCTTTACATTCGAGGTTACGATGATAGAGAAAATGATCTCTTTCTCTGCGACACCAATACCTGTAAATTTGATGGGGAATGTTTAAGGATTGGAGACAGTGTGACTTGTGTCTGTCAGTTCAAGGTAAGAAGATTGATATTTCATTCTCTAATTCACTAATGAGAATACAAATCAAGGATCTCCCTTTATAACCTATCACTTGGCAATTTATTTCTCTGTGTGCAGAGAAGTTAAAGGGAAAACCTGGTAGCATGTATAAAAGCTGGCAGGAGAACCAACTGGTGTCAAGAAGACATAAGTTTCTCTGAGAAAATGCAGATGCTGTGGCTTTAAATGTCCCTTTGGGTCTGCCGTTTCAGGTTGTGCATTTCTGATTTTGTGTCTCTGCCCTTTTAACAAGGATTTAGAGTCCTTTCTAAATTCATTTCTGATACAGATCATGGCTTATTGTATTCGGAGTTCTGATCTAGTTAAAGAAATGGATCTGTAATGTGCTTATGCGATATTTTCAGGAAGGGCTGCATAGTGACAATGCTTCTGCCTGTTTATCTCCCCAGCTGATCAGATTAAAGAGCAATCCCTCTGTTCCAAAATCATGAACTTCCTTTAGGTTTTATATAGTTTTAGGGAGGCTATAACTGAATAGTAGGGTTTTTTTCCTTCTATTTCTGCTCTCTTCCTCTTGCAGCTACATCTAAACCTCAGGCATTCTCCAAGTCAGACGATTTCCTTATGAAGGATTTCATTTAATGTGTTTTAGCCAACTCACAAACCAGCTGTGGTTTACATAATGACCTGAATAAAAACTGAACAAATTAAAGGAGTTTTAAGCATGTACCAGCACGTGTTGTATATACGTTTATGCCCCTGTGGTTTCTTGCATTTTAATGTGGATCTGTGAAGTTGTGGAACTTGTAACACTGATTTGAGTGTTTACAGTAGAGCAGGCCAAATAGTGCACAGTTCAAGATCGTGTACATCTGTAATGATTAATTTATTATTGAGCTTTGATAGACTATTCACTTTGAAGCATGACAAGTATCATTTATATTTCTAGAGCCAAACGTGTCTTCAGAGAAAAAAACCCAAGTGATAAATTTCTTCATTAAAAACAAAAAAGGAATTTTCTGTGATAAAAACAAGACAGTTGTTTGCTGAAGTGCTTGTGTTTCCCGTGTTGGGGGAGAACTTACGTTGACCATGGTTTTTTTTTTTATTCCATTTCTAGTTTTGCATGCAGTCAAATATTCAATGTGAGAATGCTGTTCTGAGCATTTGCCTCAGCTCAGCATGTGCAGTGATTTAAGGGTTGGTCTGTTTTCTCTTTCTAAGAAAAATGTGTAATGCGGTGAAACGACTTACTTTGTCCCATTGCTTGGTGGCAAGCTAGGACAGATGTTGTGTTGTGATCATTGGGAACTTGGAGCAGCTACAGAGAGCGCTTGGGTCTTGTCTTTGGTCCCAGTTTGGTGTTGCTATTTGGCATAAAGCAGCAGACTTGTAGCCTAGAAGGAGCAAACTCAGATGCTTCTATCGGCAGGGAAGAAGGTGTTGGGAGCGCTGTTATCCTAAGACAGGATGACAGTCCCTGGTGATTCAGGGTAAATGAAGCTAAGTAAACCTCTCTGGGCTGCATTGTCTCTTCTTTGAGAGGTGAATGCTATCTATATGCTGAGTAGGGAAGGGCACTTCTCTAGGGGGCAATTGAGATAGATTTAAGGAAATCGGGTAATTGGTGTATGAATACATAAATGAGATCCAAAGAATGAGTTGGACAGCAGTGGACCTGATCGCTAGTAAATGGGTTGAAATCAGCAGTAATCTTTGGTTTCGGTGGCCTTTGGATCAGACCCTGTATACACTTGGAGCTCTTTGTCTTGATTTGAGCCCTCTGTGGAGCCGCAGGGCTGACTGTGACCTTGGAGGGCAAATTACCTGTGGCTGATCCTGTGTTGGCGCTGCGAAGGGCGGTGTGGTGCCGGGGGCTTCTCTAGTCAGACACGTCTGCTTTGATACAGGCAAAGCTGGGGGGATGTTAGCTTCTCTTGTAACATCAGTAGACAGTGTGACAAGCCAAAACGATATGCCACCAGAGTAGAAAATTAATTTCTAGTGTGGCATCTGAGTCTGGGCAAGTAAGGCAGAGTCAGTCAGGTAATTTATGTCACAAGTAAGGGGGTCCTCCATCAGAATTCAGGTCCCCCGTTTCAGTGACAGCTCTCGGGGGTGATAGTGAGCAAATCAATAGCAGACTCCTCGTCACTATAATTACTTTTTATGTTTTCTCCAGAATTTGCCAGGGGCTTTAACTGCAGCTTGAGAGAACAGACAAGGACAGAAAGCTAATTTTGCTCCCATGCTGTTGAAAAGTCTGGGGCTGGGGGTGGCAGAAGTGGGGAGCAGGGCTGCTGCAATTTGGGTTTGGGTTTTTTCAAACCAGAATCACAGGTGTATCCTGTCTCTCCAAGTGGAGTTAAAAGTTACTGTTATTTGAAAGGCTGAATATGATCAGACTGCTCTGCAACACCTGAGTTAGGCTTCCATCCCTGGAGAGCAGAGAGGCGTGTGCTAAGAAAGGGTTTCATGTTGGTTGGCTCTCTTCTTGTACACTGCTGCAAAATGATAGCCCATTCACTGACTCCTCATGATGAGACATGTATAGCATTGGAAAACACCATGTCCCACTCTAATCAGTAAATGCAGACCCGTTCCCTGCTCAGGGCAAGCCCAGACCTTGGTGTCGGCAGGGAGGGAAGACTTTGGGCCAGTGCTGACTCCAGCAGTGGGGCTGAGCATGGGGGAAACCACCACCTCTTCCCTCCCAAAGCAAACTCAATGGGTCTATCAGAAGGTGCCAGAGCTGTGCCAAGAGGCGTGTGGTTGCAGACACAGCTTGCTGGGGTCTGGACCTCAGTCTGCCCAAAGCCATAGGTCTGGCAGCCTGGGTTTTCTTCCCTCTTAGATTTCATGAACATATCCAAAAATATACCAGAGTATTTCTGTCGATGTGGCATGTCTTTTCTCTTTAATCACCAAGATTATGGACATTCACTGTTTTCTAGGTGAGGAAGGAGTCCTGTTTCAATGCGTGTTGAATCCCTCACAAGCTTCAGTGTTTCTGGAGCTGGAACATCACCTGGCCAACTTGCAGCTTTATATTGTCTTTCCAGAATACATTTTCGTGCTACTTGGTTCAAGACGTAGGTGGCGTTTTGGGAGTAGTTAATCCATGAGAGTAGGAGGAGGTCAAACTTCTAAGTGTTAGCAGGATAAGGAGTTACGCAGGTTATAATTTTATTTAGGAAATAAACCTTATGCTTTCAGTGCAAAGCACTGACCCCGACTCTTGCAAAGCTGGTTTGTTTCTGGCTGTGATAGTGGGCGCTTGATGCTGCTAGCGCTGAGGAAGGCAGCCTTTGACTGATGCTGATTGAATTGGGTATGTCTATTTCCCTTCTCTAAAAGCTGTATTTTACAAACCTGTGTGCATAAGAAGTGGACAGGATGGCATTATGCTGCTCGGTTTAGTGGGAGTTTTGACATGAATTTCCCCAAGTGCTTGATCGGGCCTTACTTTAGGAAGGCAGAATCATTCTCACATCTAGGGCTGGGTCTGTTGAACCCTAAACTAATGCCAAAAGCGTGTCACTAGATTGAGGAGACTATGACACAGTCAAGGTCTAATATCCTCCAGTACTAGCAAGAAGTATGTTAAGGCAGTGAAGAGCTGTGAGTACTAGACTGAGTGTGGTCAAGTACAACAGTCCAACTCTAGCAGGTCACGAGTAACCTGGTTATTAGCATCACAACCTTCTCATCAGTGGTCTTGTTTTCTTTCCTGGGTAACTTCCGCTACCCTTTCCTGGTGGCTTTCAGAGCTATCCCAGTTCAAAGCCAAGGCAGGATCCATCAAAAGAAGCTCTCACTTCTTTTGTTCCCCGTGGCTCGTGAGCAGCTCCTAGGTTTCTGCCTTTTCCATCTGAACACCAGTTGTCCGACGGCAGTGGTGGCAAGAATGGGCAGCAATGAAGAAATGCTTCTGGGTTTGAGAAACACAGTTTGAGAAACAAAAGGCAGCACCAGCTGAGCTCATCATGGAGTATCTTCCATCCCCGCTGGCTGAAGCCATGGTTGACTGTGGCAGGAGCCGTAGGAGAGACGGGGAAACTTGCACCATGAGAGTTTATCCTTCCTGGAGTCCTGGTGTCTTTCAGATGTGTTTTAAAATTGCCAAGCTTTGGAAGACGTTTCAGCCTAGCTCATAGCAGCTCTGTCACTTGTTTCTGCCGATGAGGATTTCACTCTTGATGCCGTACACTGTTAATACAGGGCCGGCTGGCCTTTCAGATCTGCAGCTGAGATAGTGTAAAAGATCGCCTCTTGCTCTGGGCAAAACCAGCAGAGAGTTTGCCCCTGTGTTTCTGGGGAAGAGGAGCCAACATTGTTTCTACACGTAACAGAGCCTGTTGAGATACTTTGGGCCAAATTCTGCACAGATTGCTCTGGCAAAAGCTCCTGTCAGCGACAAGCAGATAGCATGTCTAAAGCAAGCATGATTTGATCCTTCATGCTTTAGAAAATTCACATGATTGTGTTCATTGTCCTGGTTAAGTGTTCCAGATCAGCCTCCAGCAATTGCTGCTGAGCTTCTGGATGAAGTTGGCATTTTCTGCTAGAAACACTGCTCAGATTTGGAACATAATGGTGAAAATAGCATAGAAACACTATGTAATCAATCTTTGCACGGAGGAGCCCTTCGTTAGGAGCAGAAGGAGAGGATTTCTACTGTTGTGGCTGCTGGTTTTCTTTCTTATTCCAAGGGAAGAGAGTGCCGGGGGTGGGCAGCAGCTTGGGAGGATTTAAGAAAATACAATGCATAAGGAAAATGTCATTTGATTTGGCCCAATCAAAATGTCACTCTGACCAACTATGAATAATTTCTTGGCAGCTGCTCTGTATGGAGGCCTGCAATTAATGCAATCTATGCAATTGTTTGTGTTAATCACTTCTGTAGTCATTCACTTTGAAGCATATTTGATGTTTATATCCCTGGAAATTCAGTTCTGCATTTTACATTGTGCCTGACGAACACACCTCAGACACTTTGTGGCATAATACAGCTAAATAGAAAGTACGGTTTCTTTTTAATTTTTACTTGGATTTAAGCAGAGGTGAGCATTTGTAAATAATAATTGTGATCATTCCATTTGTTATAATTAAACAATGAGGCATACCAGGAGTACAGTAATCATGAGATAATCATATCCCTGATATAATTACCGTGTACAGGGTACATCCAAGTATTTCTAAGCATCGGAGTGTGATTATCTTATGATAACTGTGCCCGGTAGGTTGCCCAATTTTCAATATAAAATGGAATTATTTTTATTAAAATGAACAAGAGAGGGCAAAGCTGTCTTTCAGCGGTAGAGGGAACAAAGCAGGTAGTTTGCGGAGCTGAGCGGGAGTTTGAGCTGACGGCGGGGTGCGTGGTGGGAGTAACTTCTGCGCTCTTCAGCGCGCTGGCTGAGCCGGCTGCGGTGCTGCTGCTCCTGCCCTCTGGCCACTGCGGGGAGAGCTTGGACCTTCACAGAGCATCCCGGCCGCAGCTCGCCGGGAACAGAAATGCCTCTGCAGAAAGAGGGATAGGTTTTGATCGTAGGTCTCTCGGAAATAAATTCCCTCTGTCCAATCAGTTCTAATTACAGCTAAGCACTTAAATAGAGAGTTATACACACACAGACGCTTCCGTGTGTGCAGGCGACTCTCTGTAGCAGTGAGGGTGTGTATGTGCAGGAGGAGGGGAAAAGCGAGCCTGTTCATTACAATTTGTCTGTTGCCATCCAATGGAAACACGTGAGCTGCTATTGCAGATGCGAGGAGATGTTTGCCTTGCCCGTATTCCTTCCTGGGGAATGCCCCCCGCCTCGTTCTCGCAGGGAGAAGCTTCTCTGGGGGCAGCTATTGAACACTTTGCCTGTTCAGATACTCTTTTTCCCTAATCCTTTAAAGTCTGGTTTATGCTCCTGTGCCTTTCGTCTTTTTAAAAATCCCCCCTCCCTCTCCCTTAGTAGCTGTGACTGTGAAGAGGAGAGGCAGTGTCTCCCTCTATGTTGCTTTCCCAGGGTTTTAATACTGGAAGGGGAAGGGGGGGTGAGGGGGGACCGACACCCAAATGGATGCTGTGCCACCCTGCTTGTGTGACTAACGCTGCTGCTCTCTATTTCCATCAGTGTAACAATGACTACGTGCCCGTGTGTGGCTCCAATGGTGACACCTACCAGAACGAATGCTACTTGAAACAGGCTGCCTGCAAGCAACAGAGTGAAATACTCCTGGTGTCCGAAGGATCATGTGCGACTGGTACGTATAACGGGCTCCAGGCTGCCTGTGGACCTTGCCATGACCCTGAATGAAATAACCTGTGGATGCCAAAAGCCATTTGAATCCCTGCTTTGAATTCACTATGGGTCAATACTTTGCAGTTTTAGGCATAAGAAGTTGCTGCCATCCTTCCCTTTTAAGTTAATAACTTAGTATAGATTCACTCACAGTCTATGATAAAGTATACCCTTGACACTGTTTTGAAGAGTGCAGCACTGAAGTTGATTTCTTTTTTAATACGTATCTTGTGCTCCTGATCATCCTGTGCGATTCATGCACTTCTGAGCTGTTACGACAAGTAACTGGAAGCAGATTAAATGAGCAGATGTCTGATAAATGGGCATCTGGATTACCACAAACCTCTTCATAATCTGGAGAGATAGAACTGGAGCATTATTGCCTGCAATCCGGTTTCTTAGGGTTTTTTCTTATGCACGTAGGGCCGGATTCCCAGCTGGTATGATTCAACAGACCACTGGTTGTAATGAGCCCTGCTAATTTATACCAGCTGAAGATCTGGCCCAAAACACACTTTTGTTGTTGTTGTTGTAAGAATTCATTAAAGACTGTATGTGAAAACTGACTGGCATTTGAGACATCTTTGCTTAACTCTGAGCATCGTGAGCTATTTGTGTCTCTGCTTTTATGAGACAGCTAGATAGGTGAATGAGCAAAATCAGTCAGGAAAACCGAATCGCTTACGTGCAGGAGTTCTTGATGTTTTTCTTTTGTGCTCAGTATCTGTTAGAGGTGGGCAGTGAAGTTCACTTGAAAAGAGCAGGAGGAGTAGGTCTTTGTTCTTGAGAGAGTTCTTTAAACTTAAAGCAGAATTTTTTCTTGGCTGAGGATGGAGGAGTCAATAAAAAGTGCATTAGACAAACTTTTTTGCAGTGCTGTAATTTTGTGTTTCCTACACCTGAGAGAGAATAAACTTCTTTCCCTGGAAACTGTTCTTTTCTGAAGCTGTTCCCTGACAGTTTTCAAGAGGAAAAAAAGCATACACTACAATTTTTTTGTCTATATATTGGTATTAAATGGAGCTCAGGCTGACAAAGCCTATTGTGTAGGATTTGTTCAACTTAATAAACTCTCAGCAGAGCAACTGTTCTTTTTTGGTTTAAACTTTTTGATTAAAGGGATAACTTTAGTGCATTGCTACATCTTTTCTTAAACTTGCTTGCCTACTGGCAATGGCTGTGTTGGAATCATTCCCTCTGAAACACAATGTGAATTTCAGAAACAGAATTTCAGAAACAGAGGAGGGAAGAAAGGGCGGGGGGGGGGAGGGAAAACAAAACAAAACCAAAAACACGGGGGGCGCTTTCTTCAAGTCTTGGTCATTTGGCCTCTTTTTTCCTTCTCCCAAGGAGGAGGCTCAGTGGAGAAGGGAGCATCCATGTACCTCAGGTTTTCCCTGTGGGATGGGGCAGAGAGAGGGTGCACAGGACCACCGGAGACCTGGGCTGCTGAGATTATTCCAGCAGTGGGCAGCCCTCCTGGCTGTGGCTGGCAGGGGTCTGGGCATTGAAGGGTAAGGGCAGGAGGAGAGTTTTCCTCCAAAGAGCCAGAGAATATGGTAGTTCATCGTGGGAAGTGGGTGACAGCAGGCATTCATTTTTTATTTATTTTTTTTTTTTTTGCTGGGGAGACCTGGCGCACCTGGAAAAGCAGCGCTTCCCAGGGCCGTGAGGGCATCGTAACGAAGACACCCTTCTTTCCTCGGCAGCTCATTTGGGAAAGAACATCAGGGCAGAAGAAGCATCACACTATCATTTTCTGTTCTCTTTTCCAGCCCCCTTTCGCATCTGTCCCACACAGTCTTGCTGTGTAAATTTACTGTTTTAAGCAATTCTTGTGACAGGTTTATTTAAATAAAGGTTTTCCTTTTTTTAACTTTGAATCATGATGGCATGTACAAGCCAGTTCAGATCCACCAGACCTTGCTGACAGTGAAATAGATCTAACAGTTCATAGGGTAATTGGATCCCAAAGCAGCCTTTTCAAACTCTTTGTTTTAATCTTGATGCTAATAAATGCATAACCCCTCCACTAAGGGGGAGGATGGGATGACAACCTCCCTCCCTTCCCTGCAAAAGAAACTCCTCTTATGGATTATTTTCGGTAACCCAACATGTGTGTGCATTTCTGTGCTTTGCCTTGCTTAGAAAGTTTCGTAGTGAAGCTCTGGGCTTGGCAACTTCATGATGTTGCGCTTTCTAAATTTGTGACTCTCATCATTCCAGCCAACAAAACATCGAGCAGAGAATAAAATAAAGGACTCAATTAAGAAACTCGGCAACAACCTGAGGAAAAATAGCATTTTAATCCTTTATCTAAATACTTTGGATAATAGTAATTTCAGTGGTTTATTCCAGCTTGTTGTGATCTGATGAGATGTCACTGTTTTGTAAAGATAATGACATGAATTTTCAATTGGTCTGGCCTCAAACAAAGGGGTTAAAAAATGATCTTTGATGGTGAGGGTTTAGTAGTGGCCAAGTGAAGTAATTTTGCACAACTGTTGGTATCAAAGCTTTATCAGTCTCAGTACAACAAAAACGAGGCACAGGCTTATGAAGATGTTATAGCACTCCAGTGCTTATGTTATTTTAGTCTGATACAGAGACTTTAAAGAAAAAGAGTTGAGCCTAAGATGGCTTGAGTGAACTATGTTCAGATTAGATCTCTGTAATTTAGCCAGGGATGACATCAAACGTAAGGTACACTGTAATACACTTAACTGAACAGTCTTGCTTTGCATGCTTACAGGACATACTGTAGCACATGAATATAAATTTCTTTCTGTTCTTTTCTCAGATGCTGGCTCAGGATCTGGGGATGGAGGTAAGAGCCATCTTTTAATATTTCTGTGTTTATGTGTACACCCGTCGTCTTTCACAATTTCAGGTTGTAAGTGGATATGCTTTTTAGTTTAGTTGTTACACTACATATTGTCTTTCATTTAGCTTTTTCTCTGAAAAATGTGGCATTTTGCATTTTAGTCAAACTGGAACCTAATAATGACATGCTGTTTTCTAGGGAAATTCAGAAAGCTGTGTTACTTCTATTAGGACTTGGAATTATTCATAGGTTGTGCTAGGAGCTCTATCTCCATCTACTGTTACAGTTGCATTCATTTGTTTTATGTTTAGAGTAATATTTCTTTTTCTTTTGTTTTTAAAACATGAGCTAAACCCTTGGCTCCTCCTCACAAGAGGATTCAAGCCAAATATTTTGTGGTAACGGAGGGCATTCTTTCAAAGATATGAAGAAATGTCACAGGGGAAGAACAATGTGTTTTTATAGGAACAGCAGCAGCAAAAATGAGCATGGATATAGTCCAAACACTTTGCTGCATATAGGGGATACTGTAAAATGTAGGCCAACTTGCATTTAAGTTTGGTTTGGTTTTGTTTTTTATTCCTTAGGTGGTGTTATTTATGGATTTGCTTGTGTAACACTGGTCCTAGGCTTTGTGATCGATCCTACTTGGAAGTATAAGTGTTGGGTCTGGGGAGTGCCCTGCCTTGGGGCAGGGAACATGAGTTTTGGGAGCTACTTGCATGATGGGGCTGGTGGGTCAGGCTTCTCCAGGGGCTGGGAGAGCCAGGGTTACTTTGGGTGGCTACGGTCCTTAAGAGTTACCCTCATTTCTGCCCAAGCCCCGAGTAAGCTCTAAGAGCCCCTTGGCAGAAGAAGGGCAAGGTCAGCATCAGTCTGGGATGCTGCTGGGCTCCTCTGGCTGGGGCAGCGACCAGGAGCTGAGCCAGCATTCTGCATAAGATACACACAGCAGGTCTGGGCTCTTACCCAGTTTCATGGCTGCTCCTGGCTGGATTCAGGTTTTTCAAATACAGTCCCATTATTTGGCAAAGTAGTCCTCTTGTAGTTTTGGTAACCAGTACATTAGAAAGCGCAAGTGTAGGTAAAGTATTATTTTTACCTATGGTCAACAACATGAGTGTGAGGCACTTGCAAGGGACCTAATTTTCCAATAGTGGACTCATGCTGTTTCTAGAAATCAGGACACTTTAAGATGTTTCAAATTTGGCTCCCAAAAAAACTACAGTCTAAAATATTGCTATTTGTTTTCAAAAGTTTTGTCTAATTACTCATATTTTACTCGTCCTTTTAAATTGTCTTTTTAATCTGATAGACCAAAGATATTCCTTATTCAGTGCTTAACAGAAGTGTAAAATTTGATTTATATTTATGATAGGGTTCTTACACATATGGCCAGTAAATAAGTTTTCAAATTAAAGTAGTCACGCATAATTCATCATGTATGTATGGAGGAAAACAGATAAGATTTCCAGTTTGTTTTATAACTGGGGGAGGTGGGAAAACAAATTTGGCCACTTTCTAACAGTAATGAATTCCATACTGAAAAAGTATAGGAATTCAAAAGCACGATTTCCAAACGGTTTCACGTTAAAAGCTGAGTTTGACAAAAGACAAGCAGGATAGGACCTTGGGGACTGACTGGGCAGATAGTAAGGGAGCAGATTTGTGAAGGAGACAGAACCAAGTTGGTGTGTGTGTTTAAAGGTCTACAAAGCTGCCTTGTATTATTCAAGATTTAGTAGGCAGCCACGGCTGTTCTTAAAGTACAAAAGTATATTTATGTGCTCTAAGAAGCTAAATCCAGCCAAGTAAATGTTGTCACTACATCACTCTTTACTAGACACGGTCTTGTTGTAAAAGCTGTAATAAATTTTGGATGTCATCACAGTAAGTCTTGTAAAATCCACTTCAACAATCATGAGTGGGATGTTTTTCTATGAGAAGCCTGTGGTCTTAGGCAATCTTGTGTGTTTTCTGTCTTCATGAAAATTTTCCTTTCTTGCACTTCTTCAAGAAGTCTTGGTGAACAAACTGCTAACCAATGTAGCATCATTTTTTTTTGCATAACTACAACCATAGAGACCCTCCTGTCTGGCTGTACCTCTGCCTAAATCAGGGAATGGTGCTGTGCTGGATGCTGTAGGTGTCAGAAGTGCTGGATATGTCTGCAGTGAGGTACCTAACAGATCTTGGATGCTGGGAGCCCTTAGGAACAGCCATTTCCTTGCTAATTTGTCCTGTTTTCTGTTGCTGTTGCAGTGCCTGCAGGATGCAGGCTAGTGCAACGCTTCAGCATTGCTGTTGGCTCTATGTTGCGTCTATATATGTTGTGCTTTTCAGAGCTGGCAGACTTTCTGGCAAAGTTCAGTTTGGTGTGGCTGTTGTGGTCTGTCTTTGGGAGGTTTGCTGAAGCGGGGGAGAACCAAGCTGGGACCCCTGCAGGACCACTGTGGGCATGGGCAGGCTGAGCACCATCTTCTGGGTATGGTGGATTAGGAGGCTCTGGCTGAAAAGATTTTTCAAAAAGGGAAAGGGTGGATGGACTTCTACTTGAAGGTACCTAAAAGGACTGATCCTTTACTCTGAATTACGGAGGACTGTCCTTAGCAGCAGGAATCTCTGCCTCTCAACACTTACAGCTTCTTACCAGAGCCCTTCTGTATTACTCCCAGGGGTTCCCTTAGTGTTTTTGTGTATCACTCCACAAGCTGTGAGATGAGGAAACCAGCTTTTCAGCAGAGTTATATCTCATTGGATTTCTGGTCTGGATTGGATTTCTTGGGTTGGATTTGTTTGGTCTGATAAGGTACACATCTAGTAGGAAACTAACTCAAATTGCAAGCTAGTAAAGGACATCATGTTTTTCTGGTTCTTGGAACATAGCAAGTTTCTTGCTCTGTGGTGGTTTCCCCCCGTGACTGATACCAGTTGGGCCCTCAGTACTGCTTCTGATTCAATGGAGCTCTTGTGAAGTGAAATGCTAACTGGTTGATGCTTTAGAAATTGCTGGAAAGGGTGTGGTGCGATGGACGGACGCACACAAACACGGAGTGTGGTCACACAAGCCCTCTTTTCTCAGGAAATTGGGGAGACCAGAAACAGTATAGCCAGAGGCCGTGTTTTGCCTGCCATGTTTCCCTTCCATGCATTCCTATTTGGGTGTGCAGAGAAGTCTTCTCAATTTATTATTTAGGATTTGAGGATTTCTGCCTTACTGTCAGGGATGCTAGGATCAGAGGGGTCCCAGCTTCTTAGCACTTTAATGATCTTGAGGGCTTTCCAGAGGTGATCTAATCCTGCAATATGCAACAATAGCATACAAAAGTCCCCTATTTGTAAAGTAATGGGAGAATCTTAATCTCATTTGACTACTGAGTCTTTTGAGGATATCTAGTAAACGAGTAAGAACAGTAGGTGTTCAAATTTCTTACTGCAGAAGACATTTTTCCCTGTAAATGAAGACTAAAAATGCAGAATCAAGAGCCATTTCTGTTTTGATTGCAGAAGCTGGGGCTATGGTTTGGAATTATTTAAAAACCCATATCCCAGAAAGATCCTAATCAATGGCAGAAAGAATGAATGTGAAAGAGTTTATACAGAGAGTAATTTAAAGAGATTCCATTCATTTTCATCTACGCTGTTCTCTAGACAACTGGGTTTTTTTAGAACCCAATGATTCATGTTTTAGTCTTGAGCAGCTTCATAATGAATTCTTGCTCGTTTCCTAGCTTCCTTCAAACAGCAACAAACTCAAGATGCAGTATTTCATTATAGCTCTTAATGTGCTAAGAACACTTGCTTTCTTTTTTACTTTGAAACTCCTTGGTTTCTTTCTTACATTGAACACTTCTTTTCTCTCCCTGCATTATCTATATTCTTAGCTCTGTTGATTGGCTTGTATTCATAGTCCGATGGATTTACTGTGGGTGTCTATTGCACTAGGCGTTTCTGTGATCCCCAGCACAGCAGCGCATAAACACCTATGTTGAATTTGTTTCAGAGCTCCATTCAATTTCCATTCAAGTCCTACTGACTTCGGTGGGAATTGCATTGGGCCCCTGGGTACGTGGATCTTATCCTAGTTTGATTTCTATGTTAATTCTTTATGATCTAGACAAAAGCAGAATGAAACAACAAGTCATAATTCATCGATATCATCGTCACCATTTATTTTACAGTAGCATCTAGAGGTGCTAATTATAGGATCAGGAATCCAGTGTGGTACACCCTCATACTGTGAGGCACTTCTTCACAGTGAGGGAGAGAATAAAATCTGTGAAGCAGAGTCTGGATATCCAAGCTGGGCAAAGGCTGGAAGTTGCATCACACTTCAGCGACTGAATTGGGAGTAACGCGTGCCACTTCACAGCCAAACCAGTGCTCTGTCTTTAGAACCACACTGTTTGTCAGCAGACCCATATGTAATCCAGAAAGAATCACAGATTATACTGTTCTTAAAGTTATTCCTAATTTCTTAGACAAACATGGAAATGAACAAATTTACAAGCCATTTTCTTTTCCCCCCTCTGTCTGTGTCTCTCGTTTTGTGTGTGTATTTTAAGGATGAGAGTGGCCTGTTTGTTTGTTAGTTCTTTCAATTTATCCCTTCAATCTTATCCAGAAAAATTGAAGTCCTGCAGCTCTTTGTAGGTGCCAACATGTAGATTTAATGATAGATTTGGAATTCTGGTCTGCCTTTCCTGTTGGCTTAGAGATGTGTGAGTAAACACATACATATTATAAACCTGTATGGAGCAGCAGTCATCTTGAAACACTAAGGCAGAGAAAATAGGGAGGAAAAAAATTAACACTTTGAAACCTGTATTATTTTTAAGGCAAACTGTAATGCAGCACGTGTATCTTTTTTTCTTTAATCAACAGGCAAATGGCTACTTTGACCCAATTGCATTTGTGCTTGTCTCCATGCTGATTTTGTATAACTAACTTGAATTCAACAGCTCTGCTGCTTTTCCACCAATTTCCCTTTCTGCTTTATTACAAGGATGATTGATGGGTGGGACTATGCAGAATACAATGAATATTGCTGTAAACACTGTCCTAGCAATAACGCTTGAGCCAAAATACACTGTAAAACCTAGAGTTTATACACGGCTTGAATGAAGCAGTGTATAAAATGCAGCGGTTATAGACACATGCATACGCACATGTTAGCAATATATGGGAAAATACTGGGAGTGTTCTTGTTTAACATCTGAAAGAAAGGGAATTAGTATTTTGAGCTACAGATCCTGTCCTTTCTTTGCCTGGGTGTATCTATCGGGTGATGCAGACTTCTCTCATGAGAATTGAGAATATCTGATGACCGCATGTGCCATCATCAACTGCAATAAGGTAATAGGAAAGCTTCTTCTACTCTAATTTCATTTGGGATGTATAATTTAAAGCAGCATCAGAAGGTACAGAATCAACTATAAGCAACGTGCACTGACTGGGTAAATACCTCTGGAGGGAATGTTTAAATCTTAAATGATTGACCTGACTGTGGATGGTCAAATATACGTCTCTTTTGTTAAACAGGTTTTTACCTTGTTAACCTCAGCATGGCACCGAGCCCAAACCAATAAGCTCTTTGAAAGGCTGGGTTTATTAGCTCAGGCTCTTCACTGTCCTAACGTGATTACACGACTTCTAGTTCAGGGCTGGTGCACATCTGACCTATATAAGAGTTAGGTCGGGAAAAGGCAGTTAATGTCTCTTTGTGGCCTTTAAAAATTAGGAAAGAATGAAGTTCCTATGTTTTTGTTGACTAGATGAGAAGCACTCGGGTATTCGCAAGTGCTGAATTTTTAGGTGCCTGCCATGGCGTTTTATGCTGGGTGGGATGCTTTAGCTGTTTTGTAAATCCTAGGAAGGTATGGGAACAACAGGAATACCCGCTTTTGGATTCTTCTCAGGCTCTCATTTGAGCTAAGTACTGAGCTAATCGACCCTGCCTGACTGAGATGTTCCAGCAAATCCCCACAGCTCCTGCGGGCTTGAAGCTCTCCAGGGATATATATAGAGTACCAGTTGAGAGACATTGGTTTTGGATTAGTTGCCTGGGTTCTGCCTATGTTTTGCTTGCTGCTTCTGAAGTTAGGATGCAAAAATCCCATGGAAAGTGATGCATTTTATCCCTGTGCTTGCTTTGTTATTAATGAGCCGAAGTCCTTGCCGTGTTCTTGGTGTGGATGCACAGCTCCCCTCAAGCAGTCTGTCAACACTGAGAAGTACCATGGGAAAGAGTTGACGCATAGTGAATGATCTGTGGTCCCATTTTCAGCCATTCATGCAAAACCCAAGAAAGTGAATAGAAGATGCCGTAAAGATCCACAGACTTTTGTAGGCGAGAAGTAGGAATGACGTCCATTCATAGCCTCTTTCCTAAATTATGCAGTCCTTTATGGTTTTTAGCACTTTTTTTAAGTAGTTCAGAGCACACAAAGAGACTGTGAATGGAAGATGCTTACCTACATCAAAAAATAGTGAGGATGCTCTGGTTTTGCTTTAAAATTCAAGATTGCCTGTCCACTTCAAAATGGAGTGAAAAAAAATCCAAAATATGCTGTCTAATCATGTGCAATCTGTAAATCCAGAAAAAACTAAGTCATCAAACCAGCAAACAAATCCCATGATACTCTGGCAAACAGATTAAAAAGGAGGCATCTGATCACAAATACTCACTTATTGGTCTGTCATTGTAAACACAGCAAAAGAGAGACGTAGTGGACTATATTTGTCTGCTACATCTCCGTAAACCTGGATTAATTTTCCCTGTGACAACTGTGGAGTCACTGGAGATTAGCTGTGATGACAGTGAGAGGCGAGTCTAGCCCACCATTTCACTTTCCTATGCAGGGATTCCTTCCCTAGGGAAGAAAAATGCTTCTCAAGCTTTCAAATAGCTCTATCATGCTTACTAGGAACCTTACTTCATGGAGTAAGAGCATGTGTTCAAGCACATGCTTAATTTTTATCACATGCCTAAATGCCGTTGACTTTAAAATTTCCTTCTGAATGTGGGTGTCTTGCACAAGAGGGGCCTGAGGCAGCCTTGGAGTGACCAGAACTTCTTCAGATCCTTGTGCGTCTCTTGGTTATATACTCTGTGGTTTAGTGATTGAAGAAGCTGATTCACTATGCACTTGCTTTGAACTGCTTTTGGCGTGACATAGGATTTTGTTAGATGCTCTCATGAGATCTTAAAAAGAACAAATGGGATGAAAACTGCCAAGTCTCTCTCAAGGTTCATGTACTTGCTTTTCTTTAACTCTTACATTTCAGGCCTCAGCTGCATCTGACAAATGTAATATATGCTGCATTAGATGTTTAAATTCCCTTTTGTCGAAGAGGCTCTCTTTCCTTTTGGAGATTGGGAAATAAAATGAGAAATTTTGCCTGCTGTCTTTGAAGTCAGGGGGAGTTTATCTTCAGGAATGACATGACTGATTCCCAGACACCTAGCAAACTGGAGATTGCCACCTACTTCATGTAAATGCACATACAGGACAAGTTTAATGAGTGCGGTGCAAGCTCAAGAATCCAGAAAAATTCATAATCAAATCCAGACAAGTTAAAATTTTATGGTACGGCACTACCAGTTCTTAAGAAGTTGCCACAAGTCTTTCAGCCCGGGTTTTTAATAGTATTGTAGAAGATGATTAGTTTTTCATTTAAAACACATACATAAAATGTTTTTAGTCCTCATTGCTCAGGAGACTACTTGAATAGAAGCCCAAAATGCTCAACAATAGAGAGATCTCAAAATTGCATTTTGAAAATAGCATGATTTGGAGAAGAAGAGGTCAAAACTCTTGCATGATATTTCATACGATTTTTTTAATGCCTTGGACTTCTTGATCCCATTTCTTCTATCTGCATAGGAGTCAGATAATGATGGTGCCTATTTAAACCTATTTAAAAAGCAGCTACGGAAGCAGGACCCTTTTTACCCCAGCAGCGCCAAATATCTTGCAGGCAGGAGTTTAAAGAGAGCTAGTTAAGAGACTTTAATGTTGGATTTTGATAAGTCTGAGAACATGGGAAAGTTCTAAAGGTCTGAGAGAATTTAGGTGTGTGGGTATTAAAAAGGCTAGGGGGAAAAACCCCACATATTTATAGGCCTGTCAATTTGACATAGATTGAGGTAAAGCAGGATGTGCAGACCCGGACCTGCTTAATAAAGAAATAAACGATAACTAATGCTGAGCAATATGGGCTGAGGTAATAGATTTTTGTCAACTAATTGAAATGTTATTTATGAAGCCTCAAGTTTTCTTGATAAAGACAACAGTATTGATGTAATGCACGTGGACGTCAGTGAAGTATTTGGCATGCCGCTACATGCCACTATGATTAAGGAATAAGAATCATGCATAATTAACGTGGTACACAATTAGTGGAGTAAGAATTGCCTTTCACAATATAATTACAAATATATTTATAATTATTAGATGGACAGCGCAGGGATCAGTCTCATGCTATTTATTTGTTTTACCAGTGACCTGGGTGGGCACATTATTTCCTCATTTGATCAGGTTCTCAGCAGATATAACTGGGGAAGTAAGAAATGAACAGTTCATTGACACAACCCAATCTGATTTATTAGGTGCACTGGTGCAAGAGCAGGCCTTCTGATGTGGCCAAACGTAAAAGCCACAACCACAGAACAAAGACAGGAAACCAGAGGAGCGAGGTAGGGAACCCCCCCTGGAAACAGTGATGCTACAAAGAAAGCTGGAGCCTTGGTGGTTAGTGGGCTCATTGTGAGAGTGCTCTGCAAACACAGCAGGCCAAAGGGCCACCATTATCCCGGTATATTTAAGAAGCAGACTATTGAGCAGGGGTAAGGATGCCAAATTACCTGTAGCAGAGGTAGTGCCTGCAGCTCCAAAGGGGTGAAGGCTGTGCACAGCCAAGGGTGGTGGCTGGCAAGCAAGCTTTGCCACGAAAGCTTTGATGCCCTTAGCTCTGTCAAGGGAAAGGCAAGGGGTGCGTAGGTCACAGTCAGTAAGTGCCAGTGTGGGGAAAATAAATGAGCACCGGGGCTTTTTATGCTGACAAACAAAGGTCTAATGAGATGCCAGGCTGGCAATTAAAGCTAGACAAACTCAGAGTAAAGTTTAGATGCATGTTTGTAAATGAAGGCAATAGCACATAGAAGTAAGTGATTACAAGTTATGTGGGGGTTCTGTGTCACTTGGATGTCTAGATTGCTCTGCTCAAACAAGGATGAATTTAGAAGTCCAGGGCTGCTGTCACATGGGAGGTCACACCAGATGATCAGTGGACCCTTAATTCTAGGTACCATTAATTTAGTTGACACATGAAATAGGCTGCTATTAGCCGATTTTGTTCAGCAAGATTTCTGTGTTAAGCGGTACGGAAAGGGATTGATTATGTGGATATGTTTGTTCATTTCAAAATCCACACAAGTGTTTTTCTCTCTGCCCTCTCCCTTCTCATTGTGTTCATTTACATATGCAGGTAATGTAAGAGATGTGGGCTTTAGTAGCAAGTGGAAAAACCTCATGCATAATGTTCTGCTAATTGCCCTGTATTTAAAAATAGGCCACGCTACACTGCATTTCATCCTGAGACTTCTTCATGTTGTCTGGCACTGGATAACTTCAGCAGCTCCCAATCTCATCTGAGTCATGACAGGCCCCTTTGGGCTTCTCTCTGTCCTGCAGTGCTGCTCTGATTCCCAGTGTAATTACTCGTCTACCCCCAGCTGGTGCTTGGAGGGATCTTCCTGTGGAGGAAGATCACCGGTTCTTTCTGGAGGATCTGTCCAGGATCCTTTTCCTTCCTATTTCTCTTGATGTAAGAGGGTGGGAGCAGAGGGGAGGTTCACAACCGAAGAGCTCTGAAGTTGGAACCTGTATGATTATGATTAATTTGATTTTTATCTGTTGATTACAAAACCTCCCCGGCTTTGATGTATTACTGTATGTGATGGGTTTGGGAGGTGAGGGAGAAGGTACCAGAGCGGGCTGCAATTGCTTTGGCTCATATATGTTGTCCACTGGACAGAAGCACATCTTCGTCTTTGTTATAATAGAGCCTTTATAAACAGCTTATTCTTTTGTACAGTGCCTGCAATTTTCATCAAAAGAGGAGGGAGCCAGTTACACGAATCACAAGGCCAGTGCAGGACAAGTCTATGCTGTAATTCGTTTAGACAAATGTTGAAGTAAATTGATGGACTCAGGTTTATTTAGATTAGTGGCCTTTTGAAAAATGAGTTGTCCTATGTGTACAATTTTTCAATCTGTTTACATCTAATTAGCTGTTCAGAATGGCTAAAATTAAGCAATGTCACTTGTAATGCATTCAGAGGTGAAGATATGATAAAACAGGCTCTTTTATAATCTCTTCAGCAAGTGGCTTGGAGCACTGGCATAGTGTGAACTGAGGGCGTATGGAAGATCAATCTGTAACATGGAATCAAATGTAATCAAGCTGCAATCTCACAAATGTAGTGAATAGTCTAGAGCATTTCTCTTGTACTGATTCAAAGAGGGAGCAAGTTTTTCTGTCATCCTCTCTCATGACTCCTTTTCAGTAGATTTGCCTGCCTGGCTGGGGCATCATGTTGGGGTGACTGCCCCTGTACACTGGCATCTTTAGCTGTTTTGCTATTGATTCCTGCGGGCTAGATATTCCTCCCTGGAGACAAGTCATTTGAACAGCTTGAAATCTAAAAACTGACTGCTGCAATGTCAGGTTTCTAATTCTGCAGCTCAGCTGACAGCTCTGGAAAGTCCCTATCAAAGGCAGAAAATACAACACTCTTCAGCAGACTTTGTTCTGCTACCATACGGCCTCAATTCTATTTTACTGCTCCAAAGCCTCCAGGCTTTTACATGTTTCTGACTGAAAATTCTGCTATTAATATGTAAGCTTCTCAGCAATTAAGCTGCGCTTGTTGCTGCATCAGTGCTTTTAGACTGTGACCAGCAAGCAGCACCCTCTCTACAGCAGCAGCAATTTAGTTCTCATGCTTAGTCATGGATACACGTCTAAGGAGATTTTGGCATGGGTTTTCTCAAATATTTTTTTTTTAAGTTTTTGTTAGTCTTTTCTTTCTTCCTTTGCTCTCCGAAGGCGTTCGCTAGTAATGTGCAGAGCACTCACCTGCCCTTGTGTAACAATCCCCGAGACTTACGGGATTCGAGTATTTGTCAAACTGTGAGCTTTCCCACGGTGAGTATAAGGTGCTGTCACCTGGCTCCTGCCTCCAGCTCCCTACCGCATGGCACAGCAGTGCTGTCTCCTCTCAGCTGGCCATTCAGCCCCGTAGCACACGGCGTCATGGAGTATGGGCAGGTTCCCCTGCCCCATTTGTGCAAGGAGCTTCAGGGTGGCCGTGCCCCCCCCCCCCCCCCCCCCTCCTTTGGTGTCCCGTCACTCTTCCTATGACCTGATGTGCCAGGATCAGTGGTGATGCACCTGAGTATACATGCAGGAAATGAAAGCTCAGCTTAGTGGCCCAGGACTTCAGGGGCAGGGTACTGCCGTTCGCTCAGGTGCCACAAAATCAGCAGAAGGGGGCCTTTAAAGGCTGGTGGAGGATTGCCCTGTGAAGCCTTTGCAGGCAGCACTGGAGAGGCGCAACAGGTGACTTGGTGACAGCGCAGCTCGTGGTATAGATGGCCTGGCCAAGCATTCCGTGGGTGGGAATCAGGCCAGAAGCTTCTACCTAGACAACAGCAGTGAAAAGGCCAGCTGACACCTGCCCAGGCACCTTTGTCATTATAACCCCTTCTGAGCCAGCTCCCTCGGGTACTGCCCGTAGCTGGTTTCTGGCTCATTACATTTCCCCAAAAGAACTGAGGCTGCTCGGCAGTTACGAGGTCAGACCGTGAGATCTCGGGTGCTGGACCCGTGCCAAGCTTGGCTCCATCCTTGCTGTCAGAGCTCTTGCTGGCTTCATCCTGGGGTTTCTCCCCTCCTGCCCCAGTGGTGGTGACTGTCCCCTTGCTGTGGCAATGGTGGCTGGGCCAGGCAGGGTTCCCTTGTGTCAGTAGGGGGAGCTCGCATCTTGCCTGTGCTGTGGGTCTTGGAAAAATATGTTTGGGTATTTTCCTTTGATTTTTCATTTACCATTCACATGGTATGCTCTATCAGGCTGTATCCTGTGGAGTGGATCAAATCTGAGGCCCTCAATCCCAACACTTCAGCATTCTCCTAAAGATGAGGGATGCCAAATGCCTAAGCAGTTTCTATAGGCAGCAGCAACAACGTTTGTTTCAAAACCAGAGCGTTTTACATGGAGTGGAACTCTTCTAACCAGTAGAGTAAATGTGTATCTGAGCCCGTTAATGTTACTTAGGGGTTCAGGTTGGAAAGCTGCAGCGTGCTCTAGCTTCTCTGCTATCAGGTACTATTTGCTGGATGTCTTTAGCTGGATGACAGGTGCTTTGGGGCTGAAATTTTCCTTATATTGTTCAGAGGGATTTTCTTGGATTCTTTTTTTATTTGAAAACAATATCATGAGCCATTTTTGAATTGGCAATAACATGTATGAAGTGAAATATTTTAAGACATCCATTTTTACTATTTGAAAACAGCAGTTTTGACAGGCATAAGCTAGTGCAGGGCAGGCTTCAACAGGATTTTTCTGTTTTCTCTGTGCCTATCCATCTATCTTCTTCCTGAGGTTTAAGTATCTCCTTTCCATCTCAACTCCTGTGCTACAACATTTGTTGGTTAAAAGAGATGCTCTTGATTTCACTTGGCAGTAAGGCAGTTGTGTTAAACTAAGCCTGTTTACAGAGGTCAACTAGATTAAAAATAATCTGTGTTTTACTAGTCTCAAGCCAGTGCCAGGGCTGACAAAAAAGTACCCTTAATTTGGAAGTAATGCTGAGAAAAACTATTTGTAATTTATATTTTGGAAAAAATATCTGAAGTAATTTTCTAGACCATTATGGCTATTTGAAAACAATTATAAACATATAACACAAGAAGGTTCAAAGTTGATAAGCAAATGGAAGAAGCCTCTACACATAGTAGCCTGGAAATCCACCAGGCTACTTCATCATATTTTCCTGCCTTCATCTTTAGGTTTTCCTGCTTCATTCCTTTTCAACTTAATTTGTAGGAAGGAAAGATACTGCTTTTTCTTAACTAAAGAATTGAACAGCTGCTAGGGGCAGGGAAAATGGTGGCACATTTAATCTTTCATGAGACATTTTAGAAGTCTCTTCTTACGTGAAGAGATTACTTGTGCAACCTATGTAATTAGGAATACACACACACCCCGTTTCTCTTAGGCGATACATGGTGGTGAGGCATATAATCTGCGTTTTTTCCCTTCCTCTAAAAGTGCCGTGACTTCAGGATCAGGGCCTCAGAAAGTCATCTCTGCTGTTTCTGTGTTTAATGGTGTAGTAGAACTAACTGATGATATGCTATTAATTTAAAGGGATGTAGAAGGAATGTAAGATCCTCAGCAGACTCTAATCTGACAGCAGGTGAGCAGTGTGGGGAGCTGTCAGATTGCACGAGTTGCTAAAGTCAGGTTAAATTAGTGCCCAGCTACTTGTACAGTGGTAGTAAGTGCTAGCACATATGATACAAGTGTCACTGTGTAAATGCCTGCAAATTCCAGTCTTAAATTAATGCACAGAGAATTCATTTAGCCATGTCACTTGTCAAATGGCAGTGTCTCGGAATGAGGCCAGCAATGAAAGTTCTTTGTGTATTTTAGGACTTGGTGTCACTTTTAGTGTCATTTGTAAGGGGTTAGACTGGTTCAGCTTGACGTCTCAGCTGAGTTTATAAACATGCTAAAAGTTCCAGCGACCCTCATCTTTGTTACCTCTCATGAGGATAAATTGTGAGTAAGGTGCCATCATCTCATGGGGACAAAAGTAAGCATGCTTTTATAATCATGTATATACATAAAGAAGAGAGGGAGAAGATGCTGCAGGGCACCCTGGCCTGATGATCAGCTTTTGGGAACACTGCTCAGGGCTGCATGTTAGGTGGGCTCAAGAGAGGCAGTGAAGGAATACACTGAAGCACAGAAGAAAGAACCAGCAGTGAGAGGGGAAAGTTCTGCCCACTTACTATGGTTGCATTGTTACTGTCTGGAAAGTTTTAGTGCCAGAGGGCTTCATACAAGACAGCAATCCTGAAAATATAGTGGAGAAGGTTGTGTTAGAGAACTTCTCTTCCTTTAATGTGAGCTGTCGCACCAGGCTGCTGTAACGCAGCTCTTAGCAGTAGCAGACAGTTATGCCATAAACACAGTTGAGACAAATGTAATGTATTACCAGAGGCAGCCAGCAGATGCTTTGTGTAGACCTTAGTCTGCTGCTGGCCAGATTAATTTTTGAGATACATTATATTGTATTATTTTTAAACAAATATGTTTAGAAGAATAATCCTGTGCTAGCTTGAGTTTCTTCAAAGTGCACAACAAAGATTCCCCTCTCTTGAAGGAAGGGCGAAATTTGTGCTTTTTAATAGCTCCTGTTGTAATCACCGATTCACCTTATAGTTTGCAGGCGTTGTAGAGGATTAGCTACAGAGTACTCCAGAGGTGCTCTTCAGTTGTCATCCTACAGCTGACAATGTCAATTGAGGGAGAAGAATGTAGGTGAGAAATGCAAATAAGCCAAAGAGTGAAAATGCTACTTTTTCCTTAGCTTGTCTTTCAAAAGCACAAGATACAATTTCTGATCTTTTAAACCTACCCATGAATGAAAGCACATCAGTGAGCGCTCCAAAACATTTGGCTACTAGTATCTCCTATATAGAACCCATTCTGCTTATTAAAAGCTGCGCCTCAGCTTTTATGCTCAGAATAGTAATATTGTAAAAAATTCAAGCTTTCAAGCCAACCACAGTATCCTTGTGATGAAAAGAAGAGAAAGGTCAGTGAAGCTTGTCCTTGATGAGAAACAATCCCAACTGATGCACAGAAAACTAAAATGGTAAACTAAGCTGTGCTCACGTGTGGCAAACACAATCAAGCTTTTCACTCATTTCAACTGCTTCTGGACAATTCTTTTCAGCTAGGTCTAGTCTTCAGCTGGGCTTAATTGAGAAGCTGGTTTTGCTAATAAATTTGTATGAGTTTACTGGCCCCGGCAGTTTTCACTGTAATGCACTCAGTATATTATATTAAAAATGTATATCACAGCTGAAGCAGTTTTGTTAAACAAGCTTTAATGCAGCATCTGCTTATTTGTGCCTTGGGGATGTGAGACAACAGCAAACTGCTTACTGCTTGAGAAATCAGCACACCACCACAGGCGTTGCTCTGGTGTTAGAAGTCAGGGCAATGCCTTAATCTGGATGCGGATCAAATTGTTGTGTTGATAATTAGAAGACAATAAGCCTGCATGAAATTGAACCAAGATGTATTAAAATCAGGTAGTAATTCTCCTTAATGCTGACTGGAAGTAAGCCATGTCAGAAGGTAACCAGAATGCATTATTGTTTGCCATTATAAAAAGGTCCATTTAAATAGCTCTCTGTCACCTAGGGCTATTTAACCTTTTGTAGGTATGAACATTACAAGGGAGCCTAATGCATATTTTGTGTGCATTATTGTGCATAAATGCATGCCCCCAATTTTTATGTTCCTATGTGCGAATTCATCACGAATCAGGCCGGGGTCAATGTATTTCCAAATCATGTCACTGGTGATAGCCAGGAGCAGCTATTTCCAAAGAAGGCGAAAGAAGCTTCATCCTTGAGCTACCCTAGAGGGAAATCTCTTGCTAAAACCTACCAATGAACGCTTGGCTTCTGCGTTGAGATAGGAGTATAAACGTGAACATGAATGGTCTCATTTAAGAAAATGTGTTTGTATGTGAGAATCAGCTGTGAATATGCCTATATGCTGGGGTCTGGCGATATGATAATGAGCTTAATGGTGATCCCTTTGCTGAATGAAACCTGTTTCCCTAGATGTCCTCTCTTCCTAAGATTCTGAAAGCTGAACACAAGACCCTTCAGGATGTGGTGGACCCTTCTCTGTGCTGGACCTCATTTTGTTTGCCTCTGTCTCCTCTCAGCTTCAACTCCTAAAAGCATGTCATTTTAGGGAAGCACTTCTACGCTTGAGAACATTTTCTTTCCAATGTTTCAGCTTGTCCATTTCCTCCCAGCGCTTTTTGTGCACTATTTTCTATGCTAATGGGACATTATTAGTTTTATTTATAAGGAGTACTGTTACTAATTGTTAGGTGATTGACTGTGGTGCGTTCCCATAACCTGACATAACTGGCTGCAGTTTGCCGTATTTTTTTAATAACGCTTCCTTCAAAACAGATGACCTCATGTGCTTGTGTTGATCAGTAACTAACAGAAAGAAACTAAGGCGGCATTTGAAAGCTCATAGATACAGTACACCTATGAGATCTCTCTTGGTCTGATCACCAGCCTTATGGGGGGTTTAATTTGGAAATCATTATTTAGACAAAACTGGAGCAGAGCTGAATCTCAGCTAGTCCTGAATAACCTCACAATCAACAGCCTTTCAGTGTCCAGGCAGCTCTGACAGCAAATGCACTGTTAATTTACAGACAGGTGTAACTGGGGTCTTAGACCTACACTGAATTTTGCACTGCTACAATGAACAGTTAAAAAACCTCACAACGGTGTAAGCACCGTAGCACCGCTCAGGCAGCAGGACAGGAGACACCTCTTGAGGAGCTTGGCCTCCCTTGGCCGGTGATGCCAAAGTAATGGAAAGAAAAGAAGAAACTTCCCATTGACCCCTCTCCTGTTCTCAGCTTCAGAGCACCACTTCAAGTGGTGCTAGCAATACAGGGCAGAGTATTAAGAGAAAGTGTCATTTCTGTTTGCATTTATGGTGTTCATTCAGCTATCAAAAACATCAGTAGAAGGCCTTGCTGAAACTAAACTTGTTACTGTGCTGCTTACCTGAGCGGTTTGGGTGGAGGCTAATAGACAGGACCAGTGATGCTGGTTGGAGATTTATAACTTCCAAGGCTGCAGCTCTAGGAGTGAATCTGGTTGTGTAGCTCTGCCTGAAACCTGAGAGCTAAATTAATCCATCTACCCAGCCACGGGGGTATGTAGGCATTTAATGCTTTTGCTAATCATTTAATAGTGCAAAAGGCAGTACAAGCAATCGAAAACTTGCATCACTGTAGCCTGATGCCTCAGGAAATGCCTTTATTTCTGAATTGTGTGCCTCTAAGTATTTATTCAAGTGCTTACGGACCATTTGGTCAAGTGTTTACACAACAACTGAATTCCTGAATATATGCTAAATATTTCTTCACCAATAGTGTCTTGAAAAAAACTTGTGAGTTAGCCTGATCAGATACAATGGCTTGTGCCATTCCTCGGTAGGTTCTGGATTCAAAGACTAGCCTCAGTGCCTTCTTTTTAAAGGCATTTAAACGGCTGATTATTTTCCTACTTTGTTCTTCTGGAAGCTCTCTTTCTTTAAATTTAAGGATAAAGATTTGAGGCACTTTGTGGCTATTGCTTAGACCAGTAATAGAAGGAGAGAAGAGCTGTGTGAGTGTCAGTGTTTGTGTATGTAGCATGTAATATATGGGTATATAATATATATAAAATTGGGTTACTTATATTTTTAAAAAATCAGAATTATTGGTTGATTTATTTTAAAGCCATGGAAAACAAGATTGTTGTTTTTTCTTTCTTTTTTTTAAGGTCTGCAGCGTGCACTGATTATGAAAACCCACATTATTAAAATTGACAATCACAATAATGCTCTAAAATCCATAGGAAGAGGCTCTGATGATTGAAAAGCCAAGGAAATCATCAGTAGTCAAGGGCAGACAGAGATACTAAAGGGATTCCAGCTTGTAGAGAAGAAATAATACACCAGGAAGTAACAAATGGAATTAATTGGGTCTTCAAGTAGAACAGTTACAGGAGGAAGGAGGATTATACATATGTATTATTATTTAAATAATGTGAATGAATAGAGGACTCTACACCTGTGAGTAGCACACAAACATTACCAAGAGACCCTGGGCTGCTGAAATAAATCTGCGTGACAACTGGGCAAGGAAGGAGGAGAATAAGGTACAGCAGCTCCACTTGAACTTGTTCAGTTGCTGCTGATTTGTTAAAACATTAGACCTTCGGGTTTTAAAATCACTTTTTTGAACACTGAAAAGTTCCATTTGTTTTTCATTTGTTTGTTTATTCAGGGGTCCTTGGCTGCTCTGAAATAAGCAGCTTCAGAGTTGGAATTCTGCAGGCCTGACATTTAAATGGCAGTTTCAGTTGTATGCAATTTTCTTCTTTGGTTCTTTTGGGAGTATTTTAGTGTCCTATTGTGCAGTGACTGTACTACAAACTGAAGTTGTCTGCGTACCATGGATTGCATCTCCTCCTCTGTTTTGTCCCTGGCTCTAGGCAGGAGTTCTGTGTGGGAAGCTTATAAGATGTGAGAGATGTTGTTGTTTGAAGTTTGGCTGTATGCTCTTTAAGTATGAAGGTATTGGATAAACATAAAATACTGTTCTAATTGTGAAGTGGAAAATCTTCAGAAAAATTTAAGTCAGAAAGTTGTCATAGCAGCTATAATATTTGCATTAGAGGAAATCCCTATAGCATCTTCCAAATAGACTCCGTGTGTTTCTCCTGAAAGGCATAAACCAACTTTTTGCTTTTCTCAGCTCTTATAATTAGCAGGGATAAAAATGTTCAAGATTTCAACGAGCCTTTCTGCTGGGGTGCAGATGTGATTCTTGGTGACTCAAACGTTTCCCAGAACTTAGTTAGCCTCTATGTAATTATTCTAAAGAATTATCCTTCCAAAATTAGAAGAAAAAAACATGTAATTACAACTGCAATATTAACATACTTAATGTCTGCCCAATGTCTGAGCATCAAGTCAGAGGCTGTATTTTCAAGCAATATACACACTGTAAGCAAAATGAATTGAGCCACGCAATTTCTTGAACAAAGACGCTAAATATATGAGCTCCACATCATTTATGCCATGATTGGCCATGGAACTTGAAGAGAAACTGGGGAAAGTAACATTTCTTTCTAATTACTCTTTCTCTACCCTCTTTCTCCTTTACATATTGATCCGGCTGTTTTGTCAAGCGCAGCGATCTGGGCTCGTCTCACCCTGGGCTGCTGAGGTCCTGCCCCGCGTTTTGCTGGCCTTGCTGTTTTCCTGGCCCCTCGCTGCGTGGTTTCAATACACCACCCAGCAGAAAACAGCTCGTGTGTCCGTAGCTTCGTCCTCTGCTGACTGTTGGAGTGATGAGACAGGGCCAGGCACAAGCCAGAAGCGCCTCAGGGAAGGGGGCTGAGGAAGGGCAGCTGCCCGCTTTCCCCAGAGGGATGTCAGCAGAGGTAGAGGGAGGATAGGTGTGATAATACGGTGCATGGTTAAAGAGAGGTCTGCAGGCATGGTGGTTGTCAGTCACGCTTTCTCTCTTCCTTACGGAGGAATTTGCTTTTTAATCAGAGCAAGTGTTGCGCCCGCCAGCCCTGAACTGTTGTGGAAAATGGGGAGCGGGAGGCAGATCAGGCCAGACGTATATGTCTTAGCAAGAGCAGCGTGGAAGGCTGTTGAAAGCCCTAGAGATGCATTTTGTTTAAGGGGTTAGCTAAATAGAAACACTAGAGCCTTCGATAAAGTCAGGTTGCATAAAATGTGCATTATTTATGAGTTGTGTTTTTTAAAATAACAGCACCTGGGTCAACTCCCTCTTTTTTTCCAGAGAAGTTTACTTTGTGCTTTATACGTCTTAGTAACTAATTTGACTCCACCTATTTAAAAAATGAGTTTTCAGGTTGCTCAGCCTGATTAAATCTTGCTGTACTTTTGTTTGCAAGGGGCTGTGAGGTGGAGTAAGTGAAAAGGAAGGTAGCACATTCATATACGTGATAGAAAATGTAACTTGCAGCACGGTATTACATTTATATGACATGACATGCTCATGTGAATCAAATGTGCTATTTTTACGGCGTGGATTAAATGTGAAATTGTGACTGGTGTTAGTCAGAGCAGTGCCAGAACTCCTGCCAACGTGCCATGTAATTTTACTTTAAGACTGAAAGGTCTTGAATGAGAACCCTGTATTTCCAGCAAATTTATTCCATTTGTCTAGGGTCAGCTATGCCCATAGGTCGTTGCCCCCTTTCTGTTTGATTTCTTCCTTACACGACATTTGATTTCATCTCGGAATATGAGCAGGGAAACCTAGACAGCTTCTGCAGCTGTAAAATACTGTGCAGCACAAGGGAATGTCCCATAGTGTGTTGATGTATGTAAGCCGAGGAAGAGTCTAACCCAAGAGGCATCATTGGTCGGTGGCACCCTTGGCTATGAAATAATCCCTCCTTAAAGTGAAGTGTGAGTTGGGTTGGAATTCATGCCAAAAAACATGGTACTGCTTACACTGCAGACCTGGGCCAGGGCTGCATTATTAATATGAGGATTAGTCCCAGAGCGTGGTAGGTAGGTAGTGGATGCCTTGCTTGAGCCATTGTGAAGGAACCTGCTTTGCCAGAAAAACTCGAGATCTCGGAGGAATCTGCTCCTTGGAGTCATGTCATGCTGTGCCAAGGAAAATGCCTGTCCGTTTTAAAAAGGTGGGCATGGCTTTGATCCTCCTTTGTCAGAATGAGGTGATTAACACCAGGGACAGACTGACACTTGAGGAAAGGAGAGTCATGATGGCCATCAAAGTCCTGCGGGCCCCCACCAGCTGCCACCGCGCACTGCAGCGTGAGCCAGGTCAGGCGGCAGAGGAGCAGCAGCAATGAATCACCGTTTGGGCTAATTGGGTTCTGTCAAGTCCAAGTACAAGACAGGATCACTGGGGACTAAAGGAGGCAATGCACAGATGAACTCAGTGAAAAGAAGAGTGAGGGGGTTTTAATATTTAGCTTTGAAGTGTTTCTCACCTCTCATATGTTCACCTCACGTTCATATCTCTAAAAATCCAAAAACAAAAAAAAAACCACAAATAAAACTTATGATTTCAGGGAATTATTTTACTGTAATTATAGCTAATCCAATTAAAGGTGATTTGTAATGACTGCAAATTAATTACAGAAATACTGGATTTAATGAGTGGATTGCTATTTGTTTTGATAAAAGAGAAAATGCAAATACCAAGGTAGAATATTTAGTTCACTTAGATCACGCTGAGCTCAATACTGCTGGATTTACAGAGCCATTTGTTTCCAAAATGAGGGAAAGCACAGTCCCAGCTGAACACATCGAGACGAATATCAAGCTCGCTTCCTTTCAAAGAGTGTATCTGTACAACAGGGTCAGACTTTCTTGATTTTCTTATAATGGAAATCAGATGTGATGTCTGAGGTCACAACTTGGTGTGATACATTGGGAAGTAGAGAATTCTCTCTTTTTTTTTTTTTTTGGTAGGTTTTTATCTAATTTTCAGTAGAGGCTTGCTAGCTTGTACATAAAGGCGCTGCTTGACAAGAAGCTTCTCTACACGCCGTCTATCTTTTCTGCCGCTCAGCAACAAGCGGAATCATTACTGGCTCGACTGCTCCGTTTGTGGCCTGATCCCGCAGCTGGTAGGGTACATGGAGAAATGAAGAAGCGTGTGCATGTGATCAGGCCGGGCAGCTGACAGCCCAGCAAAACCAAGGTGCGAGGCAGTAGTCGCTGGCTCTGGAGCAGGTGTGGTGATGAGCAGTCCGGGGGAAAAAGCCTTATGCTGATATTTCAAGATGGTGAAACTCATAGGTGCGCTCAATCCCTCAGCCCTGAAGCAAAGGCGGGTACAGGACTAAGCTGTCCAGGGCTTTGCTGGGTAGTGTTTTGCGTAAAGGTGTTGGCTGGGGGACACAAAGCAGATACCACAGCTCTGCTTTTGCACCTTCCTGATCAAGAGTAGGGTGAGGTTACGCTGCTTCCTAGGGGATGGAAACACGGGAGAATTAAAAGGCTAGCGCTGAAGGCTGCATGTGTGTGGTGAAGGTGGAAGAAATGCTCGTTGATAAGGTTCAAGTCTGGGGAGGTCGACAGGTTTATAAAGCCAAGAGGACATTTAAAAATACAAGCGTCTTGGGGCTCTGATGGGGGCGTCTCCCAGTTACCAAGTACTGCACAATAAAAAAGGAGAGTCTTGGTCCAGAGATGTGCACAGACTTTGGCCAGGTGGTTTCCTCAGCACGCACGCTTTATGTAACTCTTCCCCTGCCTTTTTCTCCTCTCATCAAACCTGTCACTTCATTTTGACTGTCCATCTGCTGCTTACATAAGTGCCACCACCTCACCATCCACGTGCTCCCCTGCCCATGGCTTGGCCTCACTTCATCCTCAAAGCCTTTGCAGCTCTAAGTCAGTCTCTAAGTCTGGGTCATGGGTATTAGCAGCTTTTTTTTTTCAAGCAGCTGTTTTGGTTATGTTATCAAAGGTGATTGACTAAGTAAATGGAAATGAGCTTCCTTCCCAGCACCTCCTACAGCAAATTAGGAATGGAACAAACTCTGGTTCCTAAGGAAGTCAGAAACTACTGAGCAACCTGTAATCAAGGTTCTCCTAATGTTGTGTTTTAAGTAGACCCATTATCATAGCAATGTCTTCCTGAAAGCATTTAGACTTCATTACCCCATTAGAGAAATTAACATATTTTAGCTGATAAGCTTCTGGCACATTCAAAAACTTGCAATAATGCTGGGTGTTGAAGCTACTCTAAAACGTGCTTTCATTAAAGGGGTCTTGTGCCACATAGGAAATATATAAATAGAAAAACCATAATTAAAATGCCACATTATCTTGTTCTAAACTTAGTGTGTCTTGAAATTTAAATATACAGTGCTATCATTAGGACTTTCCAGCAGAATGTTTCCAATTTTATTAGCATAGCAGAAAAGAAACTAGGTGTTTTGTGGTTTGGTTTCTGTTTGTGGTTTGTTTTTTTTTAAAGACTGAATTTCAAATGTGACTGTAATAACTGTCTTTAATTAAAGCTGGGATAAATCTTTTTTAGACCAGTCACTGATTCTAAGAAGTAGCTGATCATCATTGCCGTATTCAGAGCAGAGATAGCATGAGAGCAAGTCAGGAAGAAATGACAAGGAGGATCAGCAGGGTCAATGCAGAGCCAGTGTAAGCGCTGTGTGTAGTTGCAAAGTCAACAGAGGAGAGCCAGTTTATGCCAGAACTTGATCTTGAACAAAAATGAAAAATAATGGAGTTAATAAATACAGATGTAAGGACGCCTTCTTTTTGCTTTTTGCAAAAATAGCCAAAATTCAGATTTCTAAACGCTTTCATGGTCAGAAGAATGTATAAAGGCAGTTCCTGTGGTTTGGATTCACAGCAGCTCTCTCCTCCAAAGATCCTTAATGTTGCAAGTACAGCAAAATTTCTAGTACAGCCTTTCCATCAGTGGGAGCTCCAGTTGGGGAGCTTCATCTGAATGAAGCTGCTTATTCTCATGAGGCTTGTGTAGGGATATAATATTCTTTTAAAATCTGATCCAAAAGTTGTGGGAGTCATGCAGAGACTGAGGGAAAGGGAAAATGAAAAAGTTATTGTGCTTCTCTAACAGTGATAGAAATGGCATGTGATCTCTGGAAGGCAAATTTAACTATAGAAGAGCTAAAAGATTTTTGGTTTTGTAGGTATCTGTGGTATTTGTGGTGCAGGGCTGCCTCGCTGTGTCCCAAATCAAATTCAGTGCCTTGCTGTAATGGAGTTGTGAAAGCTCAAGCTGCAACCCATACAGAGAGCACCACACGGGCCCCCGGGTAAAAGGGAAAGCATCCAAGGAGAGGTGATCAATACAGCAACTTGATTAGCAGAACAGTGATGCAGAGCATAGGGCTGCATTGTTGGACAACTCTGATTGTAATTACTGTCACCTTTTCCAGGATGTTTCATGCAAAGAGAGAGATTTTACAAGTTTTGCCTTTTGAAATACTCTGCACGTGTTTAAAATTTCAAAAAAAAAAAAAAAAACCAAAAAAAAAACCAAACTAAAAAAAAAACCAAAAAACCACCCTAATTCCTGGTTCATGCACAGATATCTTTGATTCATTATTCTTTGCATATTTCCATAGGTTATATGTTGTTCTGCTTTTTAAGAGGGACTGCAGCAGGCACAGGGAGGCATGCACATACACTCCTGTTTGTATGGGGCGCTGAGAAACCTTACAAATGCGGGTGGAGGTTTGAGTGTTCATACTACTTAATGGACCCTGGATAATTGGCTGCCTTATTTGTCAACAAATGACCTTCTGTATGCTTCTAGAAAATTATACCTTGATCGATTGTAGGCATGTTGTGTACTTTTGTTTGTTTGTTTCTGCTGATAGGGAACACCCCAGAAGCATGGTCAGAGGCAATCTATATGCCGTTCCCTGGCCACAGCTTTCTGATATATTGGCCGAGCTGAACGCGAAAGGAGCATGTTCCCATTCATCAGACTGAGCTTCAAAAGCATGGCAGGGAAAGAGGGTTGTCTCTGTACTAATGATCTAATACACACTGTTTGTATCAAAACTGTCATAGCAAGGACACTGGTGGGAGTAAGAATGCAGTCAGCTCAAAGCTGTGCTTCTGGCATTATCTGGCATGTTTGCAAAATACATTCTAAAAAAACGTAATTACACTGAATTCACAGAGGTCTTGTGAAAAATGTGTCAAGTTGGATGTTTATTCTGATGGTAGATGAACTCTGACATTCCTCTCTGTGTTGAAATGTGATCATGTGTGGGTGCGTAATGATATGTATGCATACGCACATAGGTATCTCTGTATATTCTGTACAGGCAGAATGTGTATGTCAGTGTCTGGATGCATATTCATATATTTGCTCTCTCAAAGACGCAGCAAAGTGGTGAATAGATGTCAAGAATGGTAAATTTTCACAATAACTTTGGTAAGGCCATTCTGTAATAAACTGATGCTGTACCTTATATAAAAGTTACCGTGTGGCTTAAGCCTAAATCCTGCCTTCCTCCTCTGCTTTAAAAAGTTGGTAAATTGTGTATTTCAAGTGTGTATTGTGTATTTCAAGTGGGGTTTTGGTATTGTGGGAACTGCCTGGTGAGTGCACCACCACTGGGTTATCTGCAGTGGGCAGGCAGGGTGTCACCTCCCGCCTGTGCAGGCAGTTCTGCGCCAGGCAGAGGGCAGCCCTGGGGACCCGATCCCCGGCTGGAGCAAAGACCCAGGTACAGGTAGTGCGGGGACAAGGGGGTGCTTCCAAATGCTGTCTTTGGCCTCTCCGTGCTTGACTTCTAACACAGCGCTTGACCTACATGGCCTCTGCTAAATTTATAGACGTGGTTATGCCAGGAAACTCTCTGCTCCAAAAATGCTTCCGGGCTCCATAGAGAAGACAGGCAAGTGAGCAAGGAAAAAGTAGTAGCTCTCCTTCTGTTTTACTGCTAAAGAACTGAGATGCAAGAGATTAATGGGTGTGCCCAAGGTCATATTGGAAATCTGCAGCAGAGCCAGGCACTGAATCCAGATACACTGCATCCCAGCTCACTGCTGTAGCCATTTATTTTTTTTCCTGCTAGTATTTAAAAGAAATACTGTTCCTGGAGAGTGAAACAAATCAGAAAAATAATCTGGTAGTGTGCAAATGAGAAAAGGTCATTTGTACTCTTTCATCACTTTGTTGTCCAAAGATCTAATTACTTCTGGAATTACCTCAATGGCTTTCAATCAGTCCCTGTCTGTCTTAGGTCATTCCACGCACCTCACCTTGTCAGTTTAAGATGCTTTCTAAAGAAATTTCCCACCTCCACCCCTTTAATTAAAAAATAATGCTCCTGACTAAATCTTCTGCACGTGTTTTTCAAACCTGTGCATGAGGCTGAATACGATAGAACCAAGCACTTGTACTCCTGACATCTGATGATTGCCATGTAAGAAGTGAGGCAGTTTTACCTGTAATATTCCAGAGCTTTCCACAGATTGGAGATGACTTATAAATTACACCATGGAACTTCTTCACCTGCAATTGAAATGTAATTGCCGTGGTGTTAGGAGGTGCGGGCCATTTAAGAACACAGAATTTCTACACTGCACCCTCCCTCATGGCACATTTCAAAATCAGGAATGACTCTAAATCAACTTGTTTTAAAATAACATGCTTCTGTTATTCCCTTTTGGTTTCAGGATCTTTAAGGGTGCATTTACATTTTCAAGCTTTTTCGCTGTAGTCATAGAGTTGGGCAGGACTCCTCCCTGGTCCTTCCCCACCTGCTCCGTGAAATCACTTATGTGTTTTTTTGGTTCTGGCACCCGAGGCCTGCACAAAGCCATCAGGTATCATAGGTATCACAACAGAACTATGACAATAAACGGCTCTCTGTGTATGGCAGATTAGCGGGCAGCTGACCTGGAAGAAATAGAAAATCAAAAAGAATGTGCTTATTCTCAGTGAATAGCACTTTCAGCCTGAAAGATAGTTGGGATCATTCCCCAAGAGGTCCACTCCCCCTCAACTTTGTAAGTCTTCCAATTATTTTTTTTTTTCTTTTTTTTTTTTACACTGACCCAGATTCCGGATGACTGATTTTGGGTGGGACCATGTGTATACCCATGAGTTCTGGGGAAAAGATTTTCCTGGCCTGGCTCCTGACTCATGCTTATCTCTGCCCAGAGAGCATGGTTACCTATTCTAATGCCAGAGATACTGGGATTTCATGGAAAGACTGATTATTAAACTAAAGAGTTTCATTCTTCCCACTATATCTCATAAATCTATAAATCTCAAACCACGTTCTGCCTTGCCAGCTGTTAATGCTAAATGAGAGCTTCAGAGGTCACCTGGCAGTAGGCACAGCTGCTGGCCCATGGCTAGCCCCGACTGGCTCACCTTCATGGTGTGGTGGGTTAATATACCAGGGCCCAGGAACTCTAAAGAGGGACACGGGCTGCATTTTGCAAGACGTGCAAGTACAGAGAAGAACAAGTCTTTGCCCCTGGAAGTTTACAATCTAAGTAGGCCAAATCTCAGTTAATGGCTTGAAAATAATTTTTACAAAGCCATAATTAGGTTAGATTGTCCCTTACCCTCCTTTCTTTCCCCCTTCTATGAACGGAGTTAGTGACCTGAAAGCTCTGCTAGACTCCATCCCTTTGTTTCTATTATTAACACTGTTTACTTAGTATTTTCCTTACTGCTGAGAGGGACAAAAGATTTTTTTGTTCCCCTTAGATGCAATTTGTATGATACTGTATTTATTTAGAATTAAATGACAATAATCTTGTCCACTCTAGGCCTTTTTGCAGTTAATCATTCTCCCTCAAATTCCACGTGCAATAATGAGCTCACTTGGGCAGCAAAGAAAACTGCCTCGTTGCACGGCTTCCCCCAAATGTACCCTCATTCTCTCTTCTCTGCTTCCTCCTCTCCCTGCCTTCTTTGGCTCGCAGAGCAGCTTTCCCTGCTCTTCGTCTGTGCAATCTGCTGAACCTGATTAGGGTGTTGCAAACTGATCTGTACCTAAGAGCATAATTGCAAATTTAACCCGGGATAAGCTTTAAGTGGCTTCTGAAAGAAAAGTAGAGAGTAAGGCACTTTCAGCTACACTTTACAGCATTTGTACAGCCGGGGACATAAAGGAATAGACTTTTCAAAGGAAAAGGTTTGGCTGTTTTCTCAGACTTTTTGCTTGCTTAGTGTTAGGACATTAGCTTTCATCAAAGACCTTAAGAGCAATGGACAAGCCAGTTCAGTGGGGACTAAGTAGAAAGAGGCAGCAGGTAAAGTCCAGCTTTACCAGCTTCTGTTGGTGTGTGAGATCACACATCTTTATTGCTGCCCTTGTAGGGGAAAGCACTGTGGGCTGGGTTTTTATAAGACAGAAGCCAGCTTACCTGAGCAAAGGAAACGCTGAAAAAAACATCAGCCAGTGAAACAAAGAGATCCACTCTTTGCAGAGCTCTTCAAAGAGTGCCAAACACTAGTTGGCAACCCAATGGGAGTGGCAGTGAAACGCTAAATATTGAGGATGAAAGGTGTAAGTCAAGGATTATGGTAGTGCTCTGCTGTGGTGCTCTTATTTATGGGCCATTCTGTATCAGATTTACATTAAGTCCTAAACTGTCAAGTCCCAAATTGAATAAAGCTGTGTTACCCTGCATTTCTTTATTCGTGTCAGTAGCTAATTCAAGTTACTGTTGACCAAAGGTCCTTTCACAGTCACCTGGCAACTTCTACTGTATCATGTTAATAATGCTCATAAAGATGTGCAGAAGTGAAGGAGCTTTTACCGGTTTCAGACTGAAAGTGTATTTTGAAACAATAAATGGAATGATTTTGTGGCATTTAAAATACCACTGTACCACGCTTCAGTCTGCACATCCTTGGGTGAATTTAGAATTGTCCTTGCATTAAGCACAGTTAATGGGTCTCCTTAATGTGCCTGTAACAGTCTGCTGCAGTACATACAAAGGTTTGCTTTTTTTTCCCCCGATGGGACAAGAGCCGCAATATCAGTTTTGAAACTTTTGGACTGATCTGTCAGCTTAGTCCTTTACTCAGCATGGCCTTTTTCATCCCATATCTCATTAGAGCCAGAGATTAGTGATTTGTCTTTTGAAAGATCAAAATCATCATTTTTAGATGCGGTTTCATATCTGTATATTTATATCATACTCTTTTCCTTGGCATTTCAGTACATGGTATGAAGCATTGGTTTTTAGCTCTAACAATTCTGAGGGGGGAAGAGTGAAACACTAGTAAAATGTCAGCATTATTATGGCTTAAAGAAGAATATTACAGTGTTAGTAGGCAGAGTGTATGTCTTCTTGTGATGAAGTTAAGTTCCTCTACGAGAAAAGTACAGTTATTTTCATTTTACAAATAAGCAATTGAGATATAGATAAGTATAATAGTTTTCCTGAGATCATAGAAGGAGCTTTGAGAGAGCCAGTTCAACTCTCATAAATCTGACCCTGACTAAATGAGCTAATGGAAGAAAAAGATTTATGCAAGAACGGAGAAATTGGAAATCACTGGATGTGTGTAAGAAAACATCCATAACTCTACTCCAGGTTGGTGTTTTCCAGAAGCATTATTTTTCGTACCCGGAATTTGGTTTCTAAGCATTTCCTACAGTGGAATAAAATGTGTTTGTGTTTATTAATGTTATTACTTGATCAGAATTCTGTAGTAAGAAGTATTACTGGTTTGTGATCACCATAAGCACTGATATGTATGTATAGGCACAGTGGTAGAATTATAGTTTGCCTTCTGAAGGGATGGTGTATTGTTAACCAAAAAGCATGCAGAATCACAGCTCCTTACCTTGCTTCTCCCTTGATAGTGTGTTACTTTTGATATAATTACTCATGCAAAGGAGAGATGATCTATTAGGATCCCACTTCCTTCGCTCATGGCACAGCAAAGAGAGGCGGTTGCATTGTCCACTTGCCTCTGAATGTAGGTACCTGCAGGGGAAGCTCAGCCTCTGCGGTTACCCCTGTGCACAACAGCAAGTGGGACAAACTGGGCCAGAGGATATTCAGAGCACTCAAATTAGGCTCTTCCTCTGAATTGTTATATGCCCTCCAGAGTCTCTTTGTCTCTCAGCCTGTTGATATATACATATATATGGAGACCTTAGAGACAACAGGCACCAAAGCTAGGGTACCTGAAGGAGAGAAGTGTTTGTGAGCACCTACTGCTTCATCTCTGCTGGCAGCCCCATGGGGAGATGGCATCAAGGCCTGGCCCCTCTCCACCTCGCTGGACTTATTTGCTCGGAAGAAGAATTGCCCTCTCCTCCCCCCTGCAGAAAGCTGTAACCTGGGACGGGCAGAAAGGGTAGTTTGTCCTACATTGGTCTGCCATATGGTGGTGTGGGGAAAGTTTCGACCTTCTCTCTGCTGTTATCAGGAGGTCCATGTGGAAATGCTGCTTAAGGACTTGGTGATGCATCTGGGGCTACCCATGGGATATGATGGGTAGGGAAATATGCACTGATGTGGCTTAAAGTCAATTTACCATATCCCGTAAGAATTACTGCTTATCAGTAGTACCCAGGGAAATTGAATATAATTGCAGTAGCTAGAACATACCTATTTGTACAGTGCCTGGCACAACCAAGCCTTGGACCATCCTCAAAGCATAGCAACAGCCTCCCACATCACCAGTGCCTCTCTTATGCCTGTGGAGGGCACATTTCAGACTTACTTAGTCGTGAAGTATCAGCCCGTAAATCAGATTGACCAATATTGGGTTGTGTACACAGCAGTTCCCTTTTTCTTGCAACTGACCGTAACCAACGTTGGACAGAAAATAATGCAGTTTATGTGTTAAGTATGGCATTTCATGAATGTTCAACACAAGAATTCTCGTAGTAAAGAGGGGTAATAGTTAGCCCAAGTGATAAACTTAAAGACTGAAACGAAAGATCTTTTTTTTTTCTTTTAGAAATTACATTTTTTTAATAAGAACCAAAGTTTGTGTTTTTTGAAAAGTTTATTAATCAAAATAAAGAAAAATCAAAATAATTAATCACACAATTACAAAAGAAGGAATGAAACAGCTTGGCAAATTGCATTTGCAGCACAGTAAAGTGTGTACTGTGTCTGCATAAACAGTAAATCAGCATTTTTATAGCAATACTCTGTGAAGCCACAAACTAAATATATGTAAATATTACAAAGCATGGATATATTTGAATATAAGGTAAATACACCAAACCAAAGTCCAAAATTAGGCAATCAACACCTAATAATTATTTGTAAACATCCTGTTAATCTTAGAACTCTCTATTTGATGTTTTAATACTCTGTTCAGTGATGATACATTACGTGTAAGGCTGCATTCAAATAATCATTAGTTTGGAAATTTCCATTGTTAGAAGGATATTGAGAAGATAAATGATGAATTGTGGTTTCCTGATTCCATCTTTTCTTTGCTCCCCTTAGGTCTCATACTGTGTCCTCTTGATTTATGCCAGCATCAGAGCTTGCTTTCTGTCTGACTGGTCTAGTCCAAGTACAGGCTCATTTTTGGGTCTGTGTCAGGGAAATCAAGCCTTTTGGGAGCTGCCATACATATTTCCTCTGGGGGCTGAGAAAACCTCCATCTCAGAAGCACTGGTTTTCTCTTCCGTGGCTCAGAAACCCGCTGTCTCCAGAGGCCTACTCCGGAGATCATTAAAAGCATTGGGAATACTGATGTTGGCTTAATGGGTTCAGGTGTGGGTATATTTTGTCAAGAGAGATGTAAATAAATGCTTTGGGAAGATGGCTTCTTCCCCAACTGTGCGTAGCAAGGGGTGGCACTTGCTGCCAAGTTTGGTGGTTTCATCATGGGCTCCGTGGTATTTTGAATTTATACGCAAGCTTAGGATCCTCTACATGTGATTTACTGAAGGTCTGAGCTTTCTTTGAGTGTTTTTAAGGGATTCTCTTGCCCCTGCATGCTAGAAAGCAAGCTGGCAATGCAATCTGGAAACCCCAGGGGAAAAAGGTGGGCCTCAGATTTACTATTTCTGATGACAGACTTTTTTTAAGGCAGTCTCACAGTTCCTGGGTCTTCCCTCATCAGTCTTGAATTCTTGCCCTTGTCGGCTGAATCTTTGCTCGGCAGCCACGCTGCTTTGATTTCTCGCTGCTCTTAACAGTGCTGGATATTAACATCTTTTATCTTGCGTTCATCCAGTTTCCGGTCATCCAAGGTAACCACAAGGAGTGGAAACAGAAAGGCTTAAATGAAGCCTGTGTTTAAAATGGAGAAAGGTAGCTGTGGTAGGGCAGCTTCAAGGATTCAGTCCAAAAGCCCAGGTCAACAGAAATCTTTTAATTGCGGATCAGACCCTGAACGGATCTGTCCTGTTCTCTTTCTTTGAGTCTGAACCTTGATAAAGTACTTGGACATGAATACATTTCGGGAAATAAACAGCAAGTTCCCACTACCGGGCAGTTGTTACAGTGCTGCCCAAGTAGTGGAGGAGCTGCTTATCGCTTACGGCCTCTGCCAGGGCTTCGACTGAGAGAGAGTACAAAGATGAGAGAAGGAGGGTGGAACCTGAACAGAAACTTGCTCCAATTAGCAGAAGGCATCTCATCAGGCTGAGCTGAGCACTCAGGGGGTTAGCTCCAGTCTCGCCTTTCCCGTTGAACAGTTACATAATAAGTATTCGGAAAAATAACTTTGCTTGGCAGAACACGGTGTATGGAAAATGAACTCGTTTCTCATGATGATTTAGATGCCACGGAGATTATGATGTTAAGGCTCTTGTTCTAAAGGGTTGCAGACTTTTAACAGAGATCACAAGGAACATCGTGCTTTGGGATTTAACATTTATTCATTCAGTTCATCAAGTACTGATATGCACATAGTACTTTGTTGCAGGCATCACAGTGCTGATAGTAGCCCGAGGTTATGAAGAGGGGATCTCTAGACAGTATAGAAAAGGTTGGCCTTGCATAGTTCCAAGCCAGTTGTCATGTAATATTTCCTTAGATCTGACTTGCACGTTCTGTACTTTGAACAAATGCATGTAGTGCTTTTGCTCACCTCCCCTGCTTTCTGTTTATAAAGGGCTTTACCAATTGGTTCTTGAAGCAGCTGTGAAATGGGTGATTTTTCTTTCCAGTGAGTTTCAACCATACTGGGACTGTGATAAAATCACCGGAGTCCATCTGCTCTGAACACCGAAACAATCAAAATGAACATACTACTAACTTTAGCAGCAGTGTTTGAGTTAAAATTATTAAACACCTTCCATTCCTTTGAAAACATTAACCTAGCTTGGATCAAGTTATTATAGATTATACAGGAACCAGAGCAGGGGTTCAGCTGAGTTCATAATGTCAGAATTTTACTGGCCCTATTGAGGGGGAGGGAAGGGGACATGACAAATACAGTGTAATGTTATCAAAACCAATATTGATTGATTTCAGCAAGGAATAGTATCTCCATGTGCATTTCCTTCTGTGGCACCCTCTTTTTTTTTTTTTTTTTTTCCCCACTTTGGAAGATTCTATAGCAGCTTTTAAAAGCTTACAGAAATGCTGTAAATTTTTCCAGAGGGATGAAAAGTTTAATGTAAAAAGTCAAACAAAAAAGTTGAATCTCATGGGAATTCCTGGGTGTGGATCTTCTATCAGGAAAGAAGTTGGCCAAGATCACCTTCCAGATCTCCTCCAATGAGAGCCAGCTGAGTAGCTACATACAGAGATGGCAGAGACCAAATGGCTCATTGACCCTAGTTCTTTCCACTTCCTGACACGTTTCTCTCTTCACTCCCACAATATGCCATAATAGCTATCACACTTCTCATCCTCTCTCTTAGGTCAAACGGGCAACAAATGGGAATTTCTCTAATTCCCCTTGTCCATAGTCGGTTAGATTCAGGAATTAGGATTCCTTGAGCATGGCTAACTAGAGCTTAGCACAGCACTCCAATAATATTATTAATACTTCTCTTTTTCTCCTGATAGTGAAAATACATCATCTCAGAAATCCTAAGATTTTGTTGCCTTTCTCACAGTGGCATCAGAGCCAGGTGGCTCATGGTCGGTCCATCACTGCCTCATTACCCCTGTGGCATTGCTATATCCGCAGTGTTTCTCATGACTAGGGAGTTGTGGTCATTGCTGCCACCATCTAAATTTGACTCTGAAGTCTGGATGCTTGGATATCACTGGAAGTTACTTGATGCTGGCAGTAACTTTTCTGTTCACTCCATGGGGAGGTTTTGTGCCCAGGTAGCGTGTAGCAAATTTGTTAGTGTCCGTCTACCACTGTGGTTGGTGGCAAGATGTTCTCCTGTGTCACTCATCTCCAAGGAGGGAAGGAATGCAGGTCAGGCATAGGATCACGTGAAGGTGTTTTAATTTTGTCACAGATACTTCCTGACTGATAACAGGAGCAGCGGGCTGTGCTTTGATGTGCACTGTGGGCGTTGCTCATAGAAGCTTTTTGAGCATTTTGCTGAGTTGGGGTAGAAGGATGGAAATGATGTTGGTTTTTCTAGTCAAGAAACTGATGATAGTTGATGAGCTGGATGGCATCAGGCTTGTTCTCCATTAATGCTCTTCGTAACTGTACTGCACCGTGCCAGAATCTGCTGTTCACCATGTGTTTTCATTTGTGCTAAGCTGTTTGGTTTTGTGTTTTTTTCCACAGAACTCAGCTCTCTATATATTCACAGTAACTATTATCCTAAAAATCTTCATGAAAGGTTATTGCAGTTGTAAGTTAATTTGATGTAACAGCACTCTTAATGCAATTATTCATGATAACAATGATCACGAAATGAAGAAAGTACATGTTGAAAAAATTTATTTTAAAACTCGTGAAAGCAATATTGCTCGCATTCTTGCTTAACAGCATCCAATTGCTTTGCGTTGCTTGTTACATTGAAATCAATGGCCTTCTTCACTATTGTCTTTTTTTCTGTTTGTGTAAATACAGTCTATGTTAATGAATATGATATTTGAGCACATCCAAACTGATTTGTCATGGAGACCATGAGTAGCAGTCTATTTATAACCTCATCGGAAGCAGATCAGCATCCAGGCCAAGTTTCTTTTCCTCCCTTTATTAAGAGAATGGAATAACTTTTGTACAGAAATATTTATGTTGATAGAATAGAAATCATGTAGTGCTGGGAAGCTCATAGCACTGGATTATTTGCTGTGTCACTAATGTTTTCAGCGGTGCTGCAAGCTAAACCTTTAGAAATCAGTCAATGCTTTTACTAAGTGGTAACATTTAATTTTTGAGTGCTTTTGCAAAATCCACACATTTGATGAAAGCAGATTAAAGGAGCATGAAATTAGTGGGGCTTACATCTCTGTATGGTTTGTGAGCTGAACTATTATTGGTCTCTAGACCTGATTCTGAATCCCAATAAACGAAGGCCAAAGTTTCTTATATTTAGATTTTCTAAATAAAAGAGCTTTTAAATTACCTTCTTCACACTAGATGAACACCAAATCTCTTGTAAATTTGTGTATGAAATTACCCTCTGTCCTTTTCTTTAAGCTGTAACAAAAAAGAGCAAAGTGTTGAATGAATTAACACTTTGGCATGAAATTTAAGGGCCAATAGTGATTATTAGGGCCTAGGGAGAAGCGTTCCCTGGGGCCACATTATTGCCTTGATGTCTAATGATGGGCTGGCGCTGACTGCATTCGGAAATCAAATAATGCATCAGACTGTTAAACTCCCATCAAAACCACGGTGTCTAATATGACTGTGGATCGGAGCGTACGTTACTATTTAAATCCCGGGTCTGGGTTAAAGAAGAAATGCTCCGTAGGAGCACCTAGAAAAGATCCGTGCTTGTCTGCTGATCTAGATGACTATTTTATTATTTATTATGATAGTATCCAAACTGCGTTAAGCTCCTTCTGGCCGAAAAAGAAGGGCCACAGTGTTCAGATTCTTGAACCAGAAAGGTAAGTGGAGACTGTCATTACAGAAAGGCTGCAGAGTGCAAGCAAGGCTGTAAAAATGGTTTGTGGTCACACCCTGATGTAGTAACTTCTCTCTTGCCGCATTGCTGATCTTCACATCAGAAAACGATGTTCAGGAGAGATGTCTGTTGACTTTACGGGTCTTCAAGGAAAGGAACAAAGGAATGGATGTATGGGCTTATTGTGTTTGTAAGAGTCAGAGATATGAGAAGGGAATGGGACAGACACCAGAGGACCAGGAAGGTGCTGAGGATTCAAGCGCATGGAGAGAGAAGGGGAAAAATGAAGAAGGTGTGAGCGAGCACCTGGAAAAGGGGAGGGCTGGTCAAAACACTGGTTTGAGGATGTTTTCACTGGCAAGGAATCTTGTTTGTGTTTGCGGTGTTCAAGAGGTAGGCTGTAATACTGTGTGGAAAATAATGAGATCCCAAATCAGGTAGACTTGTAGAAGGAAAAAATGGTGACTGGTGGAAAATCCCCCATTGTGTAACGCATGACAGGAGGAGCTCCAAAAAGTTCTTATGAGTGGTGGATTTGGGTGAGGAAGTGAGAGGTCTCTGGGATTTGTTCCATTCTCTGGAATATGATTCTTTTCCTAAAGTTGATGTCTGAAGGGTTGTTTGACAGTCTGACAGCTCTTTTTTTGCATGGTCTTCACATATATGGAAGCTCTGTTGACATTTTGGGCGTGTTGCTCTCACTTTACACACACGAATATCTGGTGCGCAGACTTCACCCTCTTCAAATGACTGTTCAGACATGTGAGGGGAAGGGCCACATCAATTCCAGCCCCATGGCTGAAAGGAGATGTAGTGACAAAAATGTTTTTTTTGCCATGAGGTTTAAAACTCGTGCTGCCAATACCACTTCAGTGTTTAGATCACCTCCTTTCATGCCAAAATAAAAAAAAAAAAAAAAGGAATGTTTCCAGTGCAATCAGAAGCAGAACAATTTGTGAATCCTAGAAAGCTCAGCTAAGCAAGGTTTCTACGAACATGAGAGGCTATTACTTTAAAAAAAAAAGGAACATAATTTTCTGTATGTGAAGTTACACTTACACTTTGACTTCTGTTATTGTTTTCATTTCTTAAAAATTCTTCCAGTGGCTTGATCACAAAAAAATCTGGTTTCAATTTTGAGACTCGGCCACCCCCAGATAGTTTTCGTTTTTGAATATAAAGAAGATAAATATAATTCTTCCGTCCTATTTTAGTTACAGTTCTGCACTTAGTGTCTTTTAAGTGAATGAATACTTTTTCATCTTCATTGTCTGTAGATATGCAGAAGTGCAAGTCCTACTGGCATCACCGCACTAAGAAAATACGTAGCACAGAATTGGATCCCAGATATTTCTAATATAAAAAAATGCTAACTGAGTTGCTGCTTATGCCTGTTCACTTACTCTTAGCACAGTGGTAGAATAAATATGTTATAATGGCTGGGGATGGCAGGGGGTGTTGTCATTAAGAAGAAACGCTGAAAACATCAGTTATTTGCAATGAGTCTGATGCTATTGTAAAAATACACAGTTACATAAATATGAAAATTAATTTGAGTTCTTGCACAAAAAAATCTAAAAGTTTTCATTCAAAGCAGAAACTTTTGCACTGAAAGCCACATTTTCGTTAAAAAGGACTTTTTTACTGAAGAAATGTTAAATTTTCAGTCAAATTTCATATGCTTTCATTTTTTATCCATCCATCCACCCATCTAGCTATTCATCAAGCACATTGGCTGTGTCTGTGCTGCCTTTGGTTGCTGCGTTCAGGTTTGGGTTTGAGTATAGAGACCCAAATGTCTGAAGACAGCTGTCAGTGCTGCTTGTAATGGGCAAAGCCTGAGTGTGATCCATTCCATCTCCCAGGCCTAAAACTGCCTCTGTGGAGAGCTGGAGGGTGAACTAGCAAAGCAGACAAGCAAACTGCACAGCAGTGAGTTTCACCTGAAGCCTTTTGTGTGTTCCTTTTTTATGTGCTGGGTTATTGCTGAGTTACTGCACTCATACCAAGGTACATAAACGGTGGTGGGGGGGGGTTCTTTCTCCAAATGAACAGCTGTAAAACCCTCCTTGCTGGGAGAAAAAGCATTCCTAACAACTACATTTTATTCAATCTCCTTTTGTTTCTGCTTGGTCCAATTTAGCTGAAAAATATTTCAGTCGTCAGAGGTGTGATCCAAATGAAGAGAATATGCACATCCCTCTGTTTTCAGTGGTAATTTATGTTCATGAATTATTTTTGATTAATATTACCATCAGGTTTTAGATTCTCAGTTCAGATGATAGAAGAGACCTTTGAATATAGCCTGGCTGCATTGCCTGCATACTTAAACATCTTCACATATTTCAAGACCATGAGCAAATTCAGCTGTGTGCCCGCAGTGGTACTTTTGAGGTGGGAGACTTGGAGGAGGGCCCAGAAGTGACCTCTGAAGAGATCTCACGAAGCAGACAGAGCACGGTGATATTATGCAATATCACAAGGAAATAAATCTGAGTGAATCCTTTTAATCAAATAAAGATCAGAGTATTAGGACCAGAAGATAGCTTTTTTCATCTACAGGAAATGAATGGCCAGATGAAAAATTTTTGACAGATACTCACAAATGTATGCTCACTTCCAGCTAACATAAGAGCAAAGATCAGATTTACCATTTCACCTGTAAACAATTAAACAAGTGAGAACTCAAAGAACCATCTACCAACGACCTTAAAATGTGCCAAAACCTGAAATTTCTGGCAAACTTGATGCGAAGCTCACTCCCATTAAGTTCTTATTAGGGCTGCAAGTTCAATGTTGGCACCAAGAAAAAGTAATTGTTGGCAAATGATGGTATAATGTGCTAAGTGTTAAAAGTAACAGTGAAGCTATTGTTACTTTTGAAGTTATTGTTACTTTTTCCGCTTGCTTAGAATTTAATGAATTAACACAAGATAGATCCTGTAGGCTAGGTGCTCGGTTCATTGATGGCAGTTGAGATCTTCATGTCTGGCCGAGGGGCTCTCTGATTTATTCCACCTGAGAAATTGCTCTGACTTCTCTGAGCCTGATTTATTTTGCCTTTGTTTGTTTTGGAATACTAGATCTTCTGAGGCCAGGCTACCATGGGTTATTGTGATTTCTTTATCTAATATCCTGCACAAGAAAAGCGTAAAACAAAACTTTCTAAAAGGTCAGTCATAATATCTCATTTACCTAATCAGATCAACACTCAACGAAGGGACATGAGACAATGAACTGTGCAAATGCCATGCTGCGGATGGTAAACTGTTATAATCTGGTATGTGAGGGTCAAAGCAGGGAGAGATCAACATAAAAACCTTTGTTGATTTTGGTAGTTCCTACCCTTGGTTTCTAAGGCTTACTGACACATGCAGTTTTTACAGCTGGTAGCAAAGAATGTTATATGTGTTTGCCAGCAAGTAATACCTGATGGTTTGGTCTGCATGAACAATACTCAAGATCTGAATGGAAGATTATAAAGGCCCTTGGGATTTCCAGTTTTTCCATTCCTCTTTTTTAAAGTACCATTTGTTACCAAAATTAAAGTCTGCATTTTATTTGTAATGATTTGTCTAGCAAACAATTTAAAATGCAGGTCACTGCTTGTCTGAGTGAATGGTGTAAAAGTCCAATTAAAAGGAATGGATTGGCATCCAAAGGCATGCATAGCAAAATAAGAATTGTACATGATTTATTTGACATTTTTTCAGCTGAAGATTTGTACCCCAATATTAATATCTGAAGATAGGAAAACTGGTGTAAAGAACATACCGTATCTGTTGTGTTAATGACTGTATTAAAGTTGGCTCGCCATGCATGATTTTCTAACAGTCCTGTTTCACTTAAAAGAGACGTTTTCATTGTGTCACGCAGGGATATGTTCTTACTAATTATAATTATTAGTAGTATCTCTGATTTGATGGATTAATAAAGAACAGGTTGCCAGAGTCCCTTTATTACTTAAGTAATCCGTGTAACAATTCCTACTATAGACCATAGCAGTCCGATGCAGTAATTGTATATTTAGTTTTAGACCTGTCTGTTGCATAGTCCAAGAATACATGTATTGCAACTTAACACAAAATTTATGATACCTACTATAAACTATGCAGCTACTAAGCTGAATTTATCACAGGTCTGTGTAGCTCCTTTTGTGAAAGGTACCAAGTTTATGGTGTTCATAACTTTGAAGTCAGTCTCGAAGAAGGTGTATCGAACTTTCTAGACTCAATATCAGTGACGTGATTATACGTGTGATCTTTCTTGTGATTCTAGAGAACTGGACCTAGTGACTCACTTAATCCCTTCCAAACTAATTTTTCTGAGAGAAGCACATTTCTGAGATGGTGCTAATGGTTATTTGGGATTTTCTCATTGGATCTAGTATTGGGCCGTTGCTATTAAATGATTGTAAAGGCCACTGTAAGGGGAGAGGTGCTGACTTTCAGACACAACATCATTAACTTGTGGTCATTAGAAAAATCCCATGATACTTTTTGAAAAAGTAGAGTAGTTAACCTTGGTGGCTTGGCCAGACTCCAGCTTTTGTAATTGTATCCTGCCTAACTAAAATTGCATTGCACGCATTCAATTGAATGGGGTATTCTTCACCTTTTACCCTGAGCTGCTGAGTGCTTTTGTTCAATATTTTCTGTATTTCAACCCAGAAATGTCTTCATTCAGCGTTATTTGTTTTGAATGATAGTTCATAAAGTGCTTTGAAATCCTCCTTGCTGAAAGTTGCTGTCTACTATAAATGTAAATTTTCTTTGTTGCCAGCTGTAAAATCATACAGGATTTGACATCAAAAGATCTATACCTTGCACCATTATGATTTGGCTTGAAGAGCTCCTAAAAACTTAGGCAGAGCGTGCATTAAACAAAGCCTTTTTCTGCAAGGATGCTGGAGAGAGAGTGCGTGTCTCCCAAAGCCAAGCAACTAACATAATCTACCTATGGATCAATAGTACGCCCTTCAGGGACACTGATACTTTGAGGCAGTTGGGGAATTAGCTATGTGGTATGCAAATACGGTGCTGGTGATGGTGGTTGTAGCTGTAAAGAGACCGTGGCCATGCTCGAAATACTGCAAGAGGTTAAAATTCATCACCCTGGTAGACTACTGGCTTGTCTTAAATGTAACTTCTGTAGTCAGCCAAGGGAAGCCTATGCTTGTTTGCACTGAAACCTGTCAGGGGAGTTTGGAGTGGACTGTAGTCTAAATATAGCAGTGATTGTTTTCTAAGCAAATCTTACATTTTTTTGACAGAAGTCTTCCATCCATGCATCAAAGCAAGTGCACTTCAAGGGGCTTTATCTGTGTAGATAAGGCTATGTGATACAGGAATTAGGAAAGGAATAAAGCTGGAATTAGTGCTAAATCCACAGTAATATTCTGCTGTGAGATACTTCGACCTGCAGTTCTTTTCAAGTTGTACTGTGTGTGCTGTGAGCCGGCTGTATGTGCTTGTAATGAAACATTAAGGAAAGTTTCAAGCACCTGAAGGAGAAAATCACCTGGTTTTTGTTCTGTGAGTAACATCTACTGTGAGAGTCAAAACCTGCCCATGTCCCCAGAAAGCAAACAGAAAATTCAAGGGCGAGTGTGAAAGAGGAAAGAAAAGATCGGCTTAGGAAGAGGGGTAAAAAAGACAAAGGTCTGTGCTTTGCCCAAGTGTAAATTCAGGATTATTTTCCCTTCAGATAATTCTTTGTACTGGTCCTTGATTTTTTTTTCTCGTGGGCAGACTGCACCTGCACAAGCAATGCTACTCTTGGGATGGCTTTTGCTGGCATCTATGGCTTGATCCAAAGCTGACCAAAGGCGGTGTGGTGCTCCCTGTAGACTTTGGGAGTTTTAGAGTAGAAAGCTGCAGTGCTCCAACAGTGTCTTTATTCTGCCAGTCTCTTCAGATGGAAGATGCTTAAAAATGCCTTTCATCCAAAAAGTCTGAAAGTTTTCAGACTTTCATGTGCACAGACTTGGGAACTTTTCTTACCTTTTTCTGCCATGAACCTGTGGCCCCTCTTCACAGGCACATAACCCGTTCGGTATTTGATGTGTCCAGGCGTTATACCTTTCTGTAGGGCATATGTGGAGCCCAGCAGATCTGCTGCCTGTGGAAGGGGTGCAGGCATTTTCCAGTGCTGTCTCCTGTCTTGCAGAGCACTGCCACTCAACAGGCAGTATTATGCTATCTGAGCCACAGGTTATAAATGTCTTTAGAGGACCATTGGGTGTAACAATCATGGCCCAAGGAGCAAGGATAACAAAAACTTTGTGGTGAATGCGGGCCTAATTAGGAACCCTTGACACAAAGGGTATTTTGGAGTGCCTGGCCCCAGCAGGAGTGATAGGCAGAGGTGACAGCCTGCCCGCAGCCTCCATTGCAGGGGTTTCTGGGAGCAGGGAGACCTTCTCCCATCCATTGTGCTGCTTTCTGGTGAGACTAGAGCCAGTGGAGAGAGGGGAAGACATCCGAGGTTTATAAAACAGACAATCTCTTCAGTCTCCTGGCAGTACAACTGCAACTCTGATTTCAGATCATGTTCCAATACATGCAGTGGCAGCCGGGTTTTATTCACACACAGCCAAACCCCCTTCCTTAATGTGATGACTTTCCTTCCCTACCCAAGGAAATATGGTACCACCCTTCTTCATTTCTACAAATGGTTTAAATTGAGCCCACAAGCCTTATTTGCTCAACTGTGTGCCTAGCTTCATGAAATGCTGGTCTGTGAAATGAATCAGAGCCAGTGTTGCCTTTTGTTTGTTAAATACCATAATTAACTCTTGCTCTTGGCCCTCTTAATAGCCACTTGTACTCAGAGCATGCAAAACTGCTGCCTAGACAATGTTGCTACAGTAAGCCTGGATGTATATGCTATAAATTTATTAAATTGCTGGCAGTATCCTTGATTGCCATAGAAATGCAAAATTCATATTTATGAACTTTATATTGAACTTAGTATATTGGTAGTTTTTAACAGGTGAAGATACATGGTCTTATTTAGGTGGGCAAGGCACAAATCTTGGGGTAGCTAGCATTGTTCCTCCAAAACATGGTGATGGAGGCTCTGGTATTCTTTGTGCTGTTATACTGTGCTTTCAGTGTGCTCTGGCCAATTTTCTAGTTATCTACACACCCACCTATTTTTCTCAAGTATTCTCCAACTGTACCCATGCAGATAAGTTTGCATTGGGCCTTATAGAACATGCCGCTCTCCTGAAAAGAGCTCTTCCATCTCTAATGAAGTCATGTGGTGTTGCCATAGTAATTTCTTCTTACCTGTCTGTGAAATGTCTACTCTGTTTCATCACCGCAAGCTCTGTCTTTTACAAAGCCTTCTGTTCCGCACTGGGATACTAATGTTCAAGAGGAATGCTCCCTGGTGGTGAGAGCATTAGCCTGGACTTTTGCAAAGTTGAGTTCAGAGTCTTACTCCCAAAGACTGTGCTGAAAGTGGCCATGTCCTGTCCCTATATAAGGATGGTGTGTGCTGCATAATCTGAGCCCCTGCTCTCAGTATATGCAAAGTGAGAAAATCCAGGTTTGTGGCCTCAGAAAGAAGCTAAGTCTGTCAGGCCACAGCTGGGCAGTGGGAACACACAGCACTACAGCGCCCACGCAATGGCAGCCTTGGCATAGCCTCCCGGCTTAGGTCTCTTCATGTGAAATATGGACAATGATGCTCTTCTCTCTATGAGATGTTCCATGTAGAGAGATACAGTTATTTAAGATGCTCAGTGGGACCATATAGCTACAAGATATGTTGCAGTAGAAAGCTAGGAACCAAAAAGGCAACTAAGAGCCAGAGAGACACTGTGAATGGTCATCAAAACCATCTTCTGTCCCTTTCTATTGCCTTTAGCATCCAGCAACCATTGTTCTCCTGTGCAAAGCCGCCCCTTTCCCCTGACTCAGGAGTCACCTGCCTGGCCCTGGTGGTTAACGTGTGCATGGGAGTAGGTGCTTCTATGATGATATTGCTGAGTTCTCCCCTGGATTTCAATGGCTTTGAGAATAGATGACAGGTAAATGGGAATGTGGTAGCTAGGTTTTGGTTACCATAGTCATCCGTCCAGAATAGGTGTCCTTGGACTCACCCCTTCATCAGATGAGCTCTTTGGTGTGAGTCTGACACACTTAGCCCTTGTGTGATAATGGTGGGATCTGCTACCATGTATCAACAAATGACATCATTATTTCTGTTTTGAGCTTTTCTAGAAGATTCTTCAGCTGTTAACAGAAGGGTTACCTTTAAAGGTTACAAATGGCTGCCTAGTCCTAGGAACAATAATTTCAGTACCTAAAATCCCAAACCTGATTAAGGCATGGGGATGGGTACTAGAATACGTAGAGAGAAGAAAAATATGTTAGCAATAGCTTGAAAGCATTATCTGCACCCCTTAGCCTGTTCTGTGCAGGCAGGGTACAAAATCGCTATGAATTACAAGCGTACTTAAGAGGTGTGGAAAAAATACATCTGCAACAAATATCGTGTTCTGAGTAGTCAGTGGAGGTTGTGGTTCGCTCCTTCCCATCTAACTCAAAAGTAAGAGGCAATAGCGATGTTTAAAATTTGTGGAAGCAATTAAGGCAGAAGCCAGGGTGTCACGAGGCCTATTCAGGATTGTGGGACTGGTTTATGGGCTCGCTGGAGAGCGCGGGCAGACAGGGAGGCTGGCGGCTGCTCAGCTGGAGCAGCACGGAAAGGGGGAGTATCAGTAAGTTTTGGCCTCTCACACAGTGCGCACCAGTGAACGGTGCGCTGAAACATTATACAGGTGCTGGGGTATGTTTGCTGGCATGAGGCCAGTTGCAAAAGATAAATAAAATATGGAACAGTGTGACCAAAGGCTCTCTGGGAATAAATCACTAAACTCTGGTAGAGTCTCTGGGATCTTAAGCCAAAATAGCACAAAGAAAGAATGTGGATAGGCTACAGGAAATTAAATGTCTCCTAGAAGGACCTGTATCATTTTTTTCCATTTGTTAATGATACTTTTGAGGTGATTTAGAGCTCAGCTGGTTGGACTATTTAGATCCATCCGTTTGGGTACTGGTAGCAAGAGGGAAGAGTAGCTCACAAAGACCTGGTGTTAATGGCCTGGCAAGGACGTTTGCAGCTGATTATGACATTTTTCAACTGCTTAATGTCCTTGTTGGCTTTGATAGGTTTCTGAACCAACGTTAGAGACGCAAGCGTAAAGCAGGTGCACTGTTTTGCCTTGGCAATGGTGAAAGAGCAGAAATTATTTGGGATGTCATTTACTTAGATGCTTAGGCTTGTTTTAGAAGGATCAGAAATAATGTGATTCAAAGCAAAAGTTGAAGTAGTAGTACTACTGGGTAAGCAGTAATATATTTCAGCATCAGATCCTGTATTTGAATAGGGATCAGTTCAGAGCAAGAATAACCTATTCCGGACCTGTCAGAGAGGCATTGGTGATCAGTAGATACAGATGGTGTGTATGAAATGGGGAAAAGGTAGGTACCTATCCCACAGGCAGGCGTCACCCAAAGCTGAGATGAAGCTTTCTGATACTGTGTAACTTCTGTTAATCTGTTTACATTGGAAGTAAAAAATAACCATTAAAAAATGTAAGCTTGCAGAGGGAAAATAAATGCTCTGTAAAGGTTAATATCCAGAATAAAGTCTAAATATGGACTTTTGTTTGTAAATATATTGTGTAAAGGGCAAGAATGAGTAAGAAAAAATGTAGAAGCCAATAGCAAACATAATGCTGGACTTCTAAAATTTTTTTTTTTTTTTTTTAACTTGTTCTAAATAATGGTAGTGCGGTAGAATAGCTTTATGGACATTTTTCCTTTGATCAGATGCAAATCCAAAAGGAAAATGGAATGCACTGAAGTAGGATATGCATATATGTCTTATAGGTCACATAATGCAGGGGGCGTTTTAGTAAACTTGACCACAAGACCCTAGACACTACTTCCAATAGCAGAGAGTGTCTAATGCACACTGTTCTTGAGGGTAATTACCGGGAAATGCAGAGGGAATCAATCATGCTTGATGCACTGAGCAATTATATTTTATCCCCTGAAAAGTCTTTTACTGTTCAGGGGATGCAAAGTGTGTGAATTTCACTTTAGAACAGAAATATCGTTAGGAAGACAGTAGCATTAACAAAGCAGACAGGCACAGTGTAAGACCATGAAGGTGCTCAGATGTTAGGGAGGTGCTCCCCATAAAATAATCCCATTTTAGAAACATGAAGAAAGACAGAAATACCACCGTGGGAATTTGCAAGTTAGGAGGAGGTCTTTGAGAAGAACCGTCCCCTGCCTTCCCTTGCTACATGCAGACCCAAACCCTACAGGGGCAGGTGTTGTGCCTCTGTCGGTGCAGTCTCTGAGGTGGGATGTGGTGAAGAAAGTGAACCCAGATCCCAGCAAGAAGGTGGGATGTGGCAAAACCAGGCTGTGGCTGATTTAAGAATGATAAATACTAGGTTCTTTGAGAGAAGAGAGAACCACGTTTCATGCTTTGCTGTGGGGTTTTGAATGCACTAGCGGGGACTTGGAGCTCCTTGAGGGCCTTAGCACTGGAACCAGCCCATGGTATTGGCAGAGAGAGGTCACCCATTTTCCAGCCAGCTCAGCCACCAACTGTTGAGGCACTGGCAGTTTCTGTTCCTCTAAAGCACCTTTCTTGGAACTAGCACAACACATGGCTGCGTTTTCCCTGCTTGCTTTGTTAGCTCTTTGATTAAACTACCTGTGATAATAAGGCTGGAAGAGACAATTTCTGTTTTCATTAATAATGTGCTAACATGGACTAGGCAGAGCATCTGGTATATGCTGGTTGTGTGGTGCAGCTGAGATCCTCTCAGATGGCCTCCTGCTGCCCATCAGCCCTCTCCTGGCTTCTGTAGCTGTCCTTGGCATGTTATTGATGATCTCACCAAAATGTTGGAGGGTAGAGGAAGAGTTCTGCTCTACCGAAAAGCAAGGCCATCTGCAAACTTCATACACCCATAGTTATCTTAGAAATGGGCCATCAGCTCCAGTTTGGGTGGCTGAGATTTTGTGGCCTGTCTGGATCTCAAGCAGTGATGCAAAAACCTGTGCTGTCCTCCTTGAACGGGTGCCCCCATGGGCATTCAGACTGAAAAGAAACATGAAAAAAATACATCAAAACTGGTAATTGTTTCTGTTTTGTTTGTCCAACGTGATCAAAAAGTGATGCTGCCTGGGGCCGAGAGCGTGGCCTGAGCCGCTGGCAGGCGGTGGGGGCTTGGTGTTGCCGCTCCCCCCATGGAACAGAGGCACTGAGAGGTTTTTATTTGAAATCTCAGGAGGAGAGATGCGACACAGGCACCAGGTTTTGTATAGCTGAAAAAAGCCTTTTCAGATGGTGGGTCGGAGATTTGGGTGGGTTTGATTAATGCCTCTGTCTGGAGGTGATTAACACGGTGGGACTGCCGGGGGCATGGGCAGGCATGGGCCCACCCCTCAGGAAGGGACTGACACGGTCGCTGCCTCTCCGAACAAAGCTCGAACCAACCGTGTCTGTTCAGTGTTATCCTCCTGTGATCTTTTTACTATCTGCATCTCAAGCAGGGGTATTTAACCAACATTTCCTATTTCTTTTTTTCTTCCTTTTATTTTTCCTCCATTTTCGCTCTTTGAAGTTTGTCTTTCTGAGGTTTGTGATGGGGCATCCTGAGAGTTCCTCCTCCCGCTCAGCCAGGCAAGGCTGGGGGAGCTTGCGTTAGCCCTTCCTGATGCAGAATGGTAAGAGAGGATTCGCAGCTCCCACAGGAAGAGTTCATTGCAAGTGTATCAGCCAAGCATGCAGGTGCTAAGAAATTGGGAAGGCACAGAGCCTATGCAAGTACAATTAAGCAAACAGCCGTGCCTGGGAGGGGGAGTTGTATAAACCAGATCAACATACGCCACACAAAGTCCGAGCCTGCGTTTACTCTTCACCTCCATTAATGTCGCACTCATGCCCAAAATGGAAAAAAAAAGTTTGGGAAATAAAGCAGGCAAATAATCAGGCTACAGAGATGATGTGTCTGATTTTTTTTTTTTTTTTTTTGGGAGTGTATTCACAAGTTAATTCAGGTAGGAAATTATTCTGACAGGTAGAGAGTAAAGTTTACTCCCGTGGGCTATTTGTGCTTTATTTAGGGCTTAAATGAAGCGCAAACGCTCATGAAAGACAGAAAATCCTTCAACGGGGAAGACAATCCTCTGGAGGTGAAATACGGCTAATCCAATGCCACCTTCCCCCACAACGTTTGCAATTGCTTCCCGACTGTGGCACGAGGGGTCAGCAGCCCCTCTTAATCCCAGCCTGTGGCTTGCCGGGGGACTGGGATCAGAAAGCTGGTTTCTCCATGTGTAAATGGTCTCTTTTAAACTCACCTGTGCATGCTTTGGGGTTACCAGGCTCCCGGGGTGTATAAACATCCTTTGGAGATGCATGCAGTCGTTTTTAAAGCCATACATTGCTGCCAGTAGAGTTATAAGCAGAGGCAGGACCCCAGCCTAAATTGTGACAGTCCCAGACCATTGGTAGCTGGCAGAGAGCTTTTTAATGTGTGGTTTTCCCCTCAAATGAGTAGATCTTCTGTTCTTCTTATGTTTAAAACACGGACACAAGCTATGCACCTTGTGCTTACATTTTAATGTGGAAATATTATTGTGGAGTCTGAGGTAATTACCCAGTTGTTCCTTTTACTGCATGTAATTACAACAAAATACTACGGGGATAGTTTATAGCAACTCAGTGTAAAATAAGGTACATGAAAGCAGTGGTTAGATCAGGTGATGTTTATGCTGCTTCTACTCTGAACAGGCTTTTGCAAAGAAATGTACCCACACGCACCGTACGCTAATTAATGCTTCCTAAGAAATTTTGATGGTGACCACACAGGTCTTGGTCCCAAACGGTTAGGAGTCAGCTCTGCTCCACTGAAGTCAAGTGGGCACCCACCTAAGAGGAGCTGGAAGCTGACCTTCCCTCTGTGAGCTAAGAGGCATTTCCTCCTCCCTCACCATGCCGTACATGTAAGGCCACAGCATTTCTCGCGTTTTAGACCAGCACGTGCCAGATGGAATTTATCCTGGGGGGTTTCCTGAAGCCAAATTTACACAGTGTTTTGAGCAAGAATGATATTGCATCTTCTATTGCAAATACTTAATATGTGATAATGTTAAGACTTTTCACTGCCACACTGGGCCATGTCCTTTTTTTCTGTCTCTGTGCATGTAGACGTGGGATTACACTGCTTAGCTATGTTTGTGTCGCTTGGTTGTGTTTATAGGGTCTGGCTGCCTTTTGTGTGATTCTTTTTTTTTATTTTTTATTTTTGGTGCAGGTCTCCTCTTCACATGTTTGGGAGGAAGACACAAGGGGTTTGCTCTCTGCTGAAATAGCTTCCGTACCATCTGTATGCCTTCTACATGTATTGATGCATACAGATTTACTGCATCAGGCAGGACAAGTTCAGGTGGCTTACCTGATGCTTAGCTGCCATTTCAGGGACTAGGCTTTCTTGCTTCTTATCTCTGTGCTGTGTCTACTCGACCAAACATAAAGGGTTTAATGTGGTTGTTAGCAGAGGTAACAGAGAGAGTCCCGTTTATCAGAACAGGACCTGAATCAGACCCTTAATTTTTCCCAGCTGCCACTTGGATGCATTTATTGTTATGACCTTTCTTTCTTTTTTTTTTTCCATCAGAATTCACAGTAGACTCTTTTTCCATCATTATCTAAGAGATCTTGGAAGGAGAAGTTGCATTTTAAAAAGAGCCTGTCTTGCTGCAATTTATTCAGCGCACCATTTCCTGACTCCAGCTGTGCCCTCTTGCTCTAATAGGGTTAAAGAGGTTGAGTTCCCCCATGCTAAGTAGAGAGAAAACCTCCAGGTGATCAGGAGCTGTGTATGTAATATTTCTAATTGTTCTGTACGTCATTAAAATGTTCATGCATTTCATGCACTTCTGGCTGAAAATTGCCCATTCAGCTTTAACAGCTAATTACAAAAGTGACCAGGCGTTCATGTGGCACACGCGTGCTTATTGGATATGACAGATGGGTATGTCCGGACCTCTGATTCATCGCTTTATATTTCCTTTCTGAAAGGCTCTGATATCACTATGCAAATAAACTGTAATTCTGCCCTGGGCCTGACTGCTCACAAAGGAAAAAGGAGGGGAAAAAAGCACACCCCGTGTGCACCTAGACAGCTACGTAGCGTGGGTGCTAGCTGCAGACACCGGAGGCTGAGGAACCTCTGAAGACTGGCTTTGCTGTAAAAAGGGCTGCTCGCTCCTTGGAAACGGGAACAGAGGGGACAGATTTTGTGCTGCGCCTCCGGCAGATGTGGCACAGAAAGCGCAGCTCCAGGGGACGCAGAACAAAGGTGGCTACAAGCCCTCTGCGCCGCGTGACTCTCGGCTGTTGCATGGGCCACTGAGGCTCCTGACACACGTTCGGGCAGTCGCAGTCTGCTCTGGCCGAAAGCAGGGCTCCCCGAGACCCCCAGCTTTGCCATCCGCAGATTTGGAGCTGGCATGAGGGCTTTGTTCCCTCTTCCACCTTCTGCTCTTTGCATCAGGGGCGCAGACACCGCAGGGTCCGTGACAGGTAGCGTTGGTTTGGCGTGAGGGTGGCAGGCTGCTGGGCAGGACCTCCACTCCGAGCAGGAGTGTCCTCCCTGGGTTTCACCTACCTGGAGACGAGCTGAGTGGTAACACTGGAAACTCATTGCCAACTGCTGTGGGAAATGCAGTGCATGACTGGTATTTCTGTATTAACGTGGATTTTGCAACCCATTTAACAAAATTTTTTAAAATGGTTTCCCTTTAAAGAGATGTATGCCTTTTCTCTAAAAGGTATTTTATTGTAATGGAAAAAAAACCTGGTCAACTGGAACAAATATTTTCAAACCACCAAGTCTAAAAAAGGAAACTTCTCTCCTGGAGGAGGAAGAAGATGCAGTTGGCTCCCCTGCCTTTTCAGGATCAGAAGAAGAGATGAAGTCTTGTCCACAAGATCCTAGGTGTAACCAAATCCTCCAAATTTGCAGAAGTCAGGGACTTTTAGAGATTATGCAAAAATATATACTGGCCCCGTACATGGGCAGAAATCACACACTTAGCCAATGTGAAGATGTTTAAATTACTTTACCAAAAAATGCCTCTTGATTTCAATGGGAATTTGTACAAGTAAAGACCAAGTCCTGTAAGTATGGAGCCCACCCGTTGCCTAAGCTGTAGAAAAGGGATAATAAAGTTGTAGGCATGTATTTCTGGAAGTAGCTTCAACTGATCATCTCATTCATCCTTCTCAAGTCTGATGGGAACAACTATGGCTAGACTGTCCCTTGCTGAGATTTGTATGCACCAGTCTCAGAAGCCACTTCTGAACACACGAGCTTCATTCTGGTGCAGCTTGTTCCAGCACATGGTAATTCTTAGAAGTTGAGGAAAAAAAAAATCCTAATATCTAACTTAAATCTCCTTTGCTGTGAATTATATCAATTACTTCTTGTCTCAGAAATAGTGGATGTGGAGAACAATTGATTATCCTTCTTTTTATAGCAGCCTTTTTAGCATTCCTTTTTATATCAGACGACTAGTCTCTTTTCAGTCCTCTCTTTTCCAAAGTAAAAAATTTCCATTCCCCTAAGCTTACCGTGGAAGTCATGTTTTCTGAATCATGTCATCCTTGCAGCTTTCCCTTGGACTCTGCAAAGGTGGCTGCCCCTTCTTAAATGCTCTGCTGGAGCATTTCTCTACATGAAACCAGAACAATGTCAAGCAGAGTGGGATAAGAATGTCTTATAGTGATACCAAAATGGGTGGGGGGTGGGGAATAAATAGGCATTGGACTACCCAAAATACTGATTTATTTTTTTAATCCCAGAATAAAATTGGGAGTGAAGTTTCTTCTGCATTACACTTTTATTTCTGCCAGTTGTCCTGTTTTGACCTTTCCTGTCCCCAGGAGGTATGTACTGACAACTTCTATTGTATTAAAACAATCTGGTCCTAGTTAATCAATGCACAAGGCTCTCGATCTCTACTAGGCTACATGTCTGTGTTTCCTTCTCTAAATCATTGATGCTTTTTCTGTTTTGATGTTCAGCTACTCCATTAATAAAACTTCTGAGAAAGTTGTTTACCCTCTCTGTCAAAAGAGATGTCTTGCATCTTCCAGTATCTTGTAGGTCTGAGTTTTCCCTAAATAGTTGTCCTTACTCTGGCTTGGATTTCAATTTAAAAAAGCATTAACCCAATATTTACTCAGCATTGAGTAATGTACTATACCATTCATAGGATTTTATGTCCTGAGGGTAAATAACTTGTTCCCTTCATCGTTCATTAAAAACAAACACAGTTTGTGCCCTTTGTCTATTTCCTTAAAAAAACGAAAACAAAACCAACTCTTCACTATATTGCCCACCAGCGAACATTTCATTATTTATTGTTTAATTGCTGTTTCATACTTGGCGTAAAAGATGTAAAATAGGATGTGACTACTAGAGGAATAATTATTAGTGGTGAACAGGAGAAAAAGACTCAAACCATCAGTGGTTGTGGAAATGCTATTTCTCACTCGGCAGCGTCTGGTATCATTAGCCGTGATAGCAAACCCTCTCAGCCGGCATGGTGAACCCTCGCACCATGAAGCACTTGTAATCGTTCCTCTGTGGTGCTGCGCCATGGAGAGATACCATTTTCTAACTCGTTTCTATTGTTTCGAAATGAGATCTACAGTCTGCGGACGCGACCTCTTGAAAGGAGCTCCATGCTTGATCATCCTTGTCGTATTTAACTGGGGTTTATAGTGTCCACTTGAGTCTACTGACACAGTGGGTGAGGAAATAGAGAATTAATCTTCTATCACATTCCCTTCTGTAGAGAAATTTCCTAATTAAACATAGCTGAAAATTACTTTAAAAGTAGCAGAAGGAGAGAGAAAAAAAAGTCTTTCCTTTATTGTGGGCATGGGCAACATTAATTGAAAAATTGTAATTTATTCATGCAGATCTTCTAACTGCATCTCATGTCCGCAGTGATTTTCCTAACATGGAACTAACTTTGCCCCCAAGAGGACTTGTGTTAGGAAAACAGAAGAACATACTATAATTACTGCTTTGCTTCTGGTTGGTTTGCTTTGGCTTTTCTGTTCTTATTTATCTGTGTTCCCAAATTTGAGAAAAATCCCTTGATAATTGCCTCTTTTCTAAGATCTTCTCACTGTGGCAGTTGTCACACACAGTGAGAATTTTCCATTTTAATATTCTGGTCTATTAGCCACTAAGAGCACAGATAAGATAACAAGAAATGAAAGTCCCCTTTTTACGCATTTTTGTTTTAAAATGACAACTTTAAATGTATTACTCTATTTAGAAAGAAAAATCTGAGTGGATGGCATGATGGGTAATGATATGTAAATGACCATTCATGCATGAAAATCAGGGCCACAGTTGAATGTATTAAGCAATGACTGATATAATCATTATTTTGGATTTTGCATCTGAAGAGGGGGGATTGCAGATATCAAGTGAATTGCATATTTAAAGAAAACATTCATGTGTGCATGGAATAAAGAATGTTTTCGACATTTTTGCATTAAGTATCCTAGTGTTATGCTGTTTGGACTTAAATAAGGTCAATATGTTGGGTTTATGCTTTTCATATTATCTCTGGCTCTCACTCTGGCAGATCCTCCCTTTCCCTGTTTGTGGAGCGTGCCATCGGAGTGCCAAGTTTGTAATGTCAACTCTTTTCAGCTCCCTGTAATTCTTTTATCTACAGAAAGCTGCCTGCTGCTCACATGGGGGGAGAGCTCAGGGAAAGCCAGTCACTGGCATTTAGAAAAATATGTAAAAATTCATCATCGCTGCGATCCCTTTGTCGCTCTCATGCTTACACGTGCTTCCCGCGCTGGCAGGGTGCTACGGGAAAGTTAAAGCTGCAGGTCTCGTGGAGCTGCGAGGTCGAGCCGGCGGCCCCCATCATGGGTTGACACCAGTCCCTCTCTCCACACGTGACAGCCGTGACCGGGGTGACCGTTTAACTGGCAGTTTCTCTTTCAAGGGTCAGGGCGGCTGCAGCGGAGTTTGGGGCCGTGGCCCTGGGGTGGCAGGTCGGGAAGGTGATGGGCAGTGTGCGCCAATGCTGCCTGTGGCTGTTCCTTCATCCCCCAGCCCACACGTCGGTGGTGCTTCTGCTGCTGATGTTACAAACAGAGAGGCTGGACCTTAATACGGGCTCAGAGTGCAGCTGCTATTCCTTCATCTCTGTAAATTTATAAAATTTGTAAATTTAAGCATATGCATATTCTGAGCCGTTCTACCGAAGTATGAACTACAGATTCTTTGTTCTGGTGGCAGATGGGGGGAAGGCTGTCTGAAGCTGACCCCAAAAAATGAGGAAAGTGTCCCTGGGGATTATTATCTGGGAGGTGACAGTACAACTTACTTATGTGCTTCCTAGCCAGAGCTCTGTGGCCGCTCTGCTTTTAAAAGCACCACTTCATGAGGAGACTGGTAGTCAAGACTGAAATAAGGAAAGGATGTCGTATCGGTAGATACTTGAGACAATGGTGTTTACTTTTCTGATTTTGTTTTGTATTATGAATTTTAAAGAAAAAAGAGAATTACATTTTTGTATAGGAGAAAAATAATCTTCTGTTATACAATATCTACATTAATGGATTCCTTCCATCAGAGGCAAAAAATATCTGTGTTACTAAATATAATTAATGCATCTCGGGTTTGGTGAACATTATGCTAAATGTCCATGATACATTCTCTGTCCCCTTCGGCAGTAGCATATGATCAATTTTGCTACTCTGTCCTTACCTAATTATTGCTGTCGCTAATGAAGGGAAGTAGAGAAAAACATGTCTTAGTAGGTTAATAAGCCATCCAGAAAATTATATTAGCATGATCAATCCTTAATGATTATGGTTTCTCATAATATTAGATCACCTGAAAGGTGTTTTTCATAGGAGATGGGAGGAGAAGTAGATATCATTTTGCAGCCATTCTTGCAGGTGTGCTCAGTTGGTTTTTTGGAGAGAAAAGCAGTCAAACTTTGGCTCAGGAATTTTGACTGCTCTTGCAAACATTGATTTCCTTAGTGGAGCTGGTTTGTGTTATCATGCAAGCATCTGGAAGGGCAGCAAGTATGGGAGATTTTCTATCTTCCCTCCTTCCACAAATATTTGTGGGATTGGCTTTCACCTGGGCTGATGGTGTGCGTGTTCTCTATTGCTTTTCATAAGTTTTTGTGAATAAGCTGGCACTCTCAGATCAGTCTGAGCAGCTTCCAACTGGCATTCCCTCCCTCTCTCCACGATGATACACCTTCATTTGCAATCTAGTATCTTGTTTAGCATCTGTCAGGATTTCTTTCATTTGTTTGTTTTTTGTCTCATTGATGCTTCTTCAAGTACTCCTGTATGCCAGTACTGCAGCATCCCCAGGACATGTTTATTTTGATGAAAGCAATTCTATAAAAGCATGTCCAAGGCATTAAAATGAATAGCAGAGGGGAATGATCCTCAAACATCAGACTTTTTTTTTTTTTCTTTATTTAAAGATTTTCCCCAAATTAAACTGAATCACAATCCTCCCTTTTAATTTGTTAATTACACTTCTGCAATGGTAATGCAATCAGTGAATATAGCTAAAGTGTTTGTGTGTGGGAATCAATATTAATGAGAAAGAGCATATTTGCAAAGTGAGATACGTATCAGCTATTTGCTTTGCTTCTGTCTGCCTGTGTACGGCTGCTCTAAACTTGACCCACCTGAGCCGCACAAAGAAGTGCAGTTGCAGGAAGAGAAGGGGGAGAGTCCCTCCAGGTCATTCATTCACTCCCTGTAGTCCCTTCTACACTTCCCATACGTGTGGGGAGGTATGGAACAAGGTGCAGCGCCACTCAGCTGGGAGAGAGGCCCACATTTCGGGCAGCAGAGCCCTTGGAGAGCTCGAGCTCAGGGATTGCGGTGCCTTGGCCAGAGCAGAACGTCAAGGGGTTTCCCAGCCTGCCTGCCCTGGCTGCCTGCGCAGGTGACAAAACTCTGAGCGAGCTCATAAAGGTTAATCACAACTAAGTGAGAATGAAATCTGGCATTTTCCTGCTGGGCTTCCAATTTTCTGTATAGGCAGTGTATTGAAGCTAAGTGAGATTAAATGTTTAAACCTTTCGTGCCATATGGCTTCCCCTATATCATAAACACATCTGTAAAATTACGCTCAGAAGGGCAACATTGTTCTGGTGTAAACGGATTCAAATCCACGCTTCTCCACTGCTCCTATCAAGGCTGAGTTTGACATGTGGCATGCAACCTGTTTGTCCTCTTACCGGAGGTCTGGCAGGTCTATCCCTGCACAGTCACATAAATTCTGGGTGACAGCACAAAAATAGATCCCCAGTTTATCCACAGACCTGGTCTATGGAGGCTCCTTCTCCTAAATCTTTGCCACCCTTCCAGGAGTGGCCGTGCTGCTCATGAACTCTACCTTTCTGCTTAGGCTGCTGGCATTTGTCATGGGCTTTGTGCTGCAGACATGACTATACCACCGCATAAACCATAAACCAAGGAGTACAATAAGCTAGTAATGGTGCTACTCACGTAATGCCTCAACCTGCCCACTAATAGTGGAAATAAAAAGGAAAACATGGTTTCACTGATTATTTTTTTTTTCCATTTATCCTGTAAGGTCATCTTACTGCTGAACATTTTCGTGCTATTAACTGATGCAGTAAGTTTTTGTGCTTGTTAAGGAATAGGGTTATATAAAAGGTAGCATCTATCTTGCATAAATACTGTATCTCCTCCTGCAGGACTTGGAAACTTTGCAGTTGCCCTCATCTTAGCTTCCAGCAAGGTCCTTAGGTGGGTGCCCTCCGGTTCATGCTGAGCTACAGCAGAGGCCTGAGGACTGCCTCGCTACAGGCTTGGGAAGGCAGAAATACCTTTGCACATGTCAGGAGGGGTATTTTGACAACTAGCTCTGAGCCAGATTTTCTTTTTTCTTTCACTTATAAAGAAACAAGCAAACACAGGGATGAGCCCTGGTTGTGCAAGTTTTAAGGATCAGCTCAGCGGTGAAAATTGCAGATCAGGGAGTGCTACTGCAGAAATATTAAATTCTTCTGGGGCACGAGCTGTGAAGGGGGATTGAGGATTGCCCTTTGCATAGAGGCTGACCACTGAGCTGGTGGAGGAAGAGGCAGATAAGGAGCCATCTATCATGGCTCCCAATCACAAGGGTACAGCCTGGCTGAACATGGGTTTTGATGGCCAGTTTTGGCACCTGACTGAGCTGGCTCCTTCTGAAACCCCATTACAGAGGATGAGCTTCTATCTTCTCGACTTCTAAGCTCTGGGGCTGTGCCTGCTCTCAGTTACACGTGTGTAACCTGCATTAGCACCACAGAAATAAACAGAAAGGAGTATAACATAGAAGAAAAGCAGAGTGGGAGAAGAAAACTGCGCTTCTCTTGTTGAATTCAGTAAAAGGTAGACCTTCACTGTCATTTTTACAGTAAAGCCACTTTACACCATCCTGATTATGTAAATGGGACATAAAGTAAATTGGACTTTCACTCGCTCTGACACTCCTTTCCATTGCCAGAATGATTTACAGAAGCCTTAGTGTAAATTAGAACCAGGACCAGTCTGCGGTCCATGTTTTAGGATTTAAACCCAGTCATTCCCCAAGATAATTGTGGTGCAGTCAAGACTAGGAGCAGCTTCCTAAAATTGGTTAATACCCAGATTTGAGTTTCTTCAGTGGCTTAAATGGCGTGGCATATTATCTCCTCTATAGTCTGCCTAAAAGATAGATTTGATGTCTGCGAGTAAAGACATGAAATTGCTATAGGCTTCCACTCTTATAGCCTGCCACCTATTTGATTTATGTGATAAGTGATCTCAGATGACCCTCCAAGGCACTGAACCATTAGAGAGTTATGTTGCACAGCGATAAGAAATCTTCAGAGATACCTAAATCTTCTTTTACCACTGGGAGTTTCATCTGTTCTGGAATAAAGAACATTTTTATGTATGATGTTGCTATCTTGCTAGCCATACTAATATTCAAAAGGATACACAGACTTAAATCAATAGCAAAGTGACAAAGACCTTAAAACTGAAGTAGTCACCAAGTGGATGCTAGACAGCTCTTTTAGGTTTTATCTTTGTTCCTTGCATTCTGTTTCTGAAAGATGAGTAGCTGTAAGGGTTCACATTCAAGTCTTCTTTTAATCTTTCCACCAGGTAGAAAGCTGGCAAAAGCATTCTTTCGGTGTGGAAAGTCCTAGAAAGTCACATCACCCATTTGGGAATTGCTTATTGTAGGCTTTGTGAAACCGTGGGTTGGATCCTTCCTTATTTTTTTTCTCTGACTTTCTCTAAATTCAGTGATCCAGATTCCTCTCTGCCTAGAATGAATAAAACCTCAGGTGGGATGTGGATTCTTGACAGAGGTCAGGGAAAGCACAAACAGGTAATTTCTCTGGTTTATGTCCAACTGTAGCATCTTCCCCTGCAGAGGAAAGCACTGCTGACTCATATTCCTCTACCTAAACCTATATCTAATGCAGTATTTGCTTGACAGAATTTGCTGTAAGTGCCGTGTTACAGCATGTATATAGTCCATATGTTGCATCCATCAGATTATCATTGCGTTGTGTGTTTAGTGCAGCAAGCATGATGTATCCAGCAGTAAGCTCCTGATTCAGGCAGTATGGAATACAGCTTCTGCCCAGACATACAAGAGGAACAGGAAGGGCCAGAAACAGTCCCTACTTTTCAGCGGAGCCCGAAGATGCTGGGGCTCTCTGCAGGTTCTTGGGGAGAGGGTGTTTGGCAGTCCACAGAAGGGGTGAAGAGGGTTTCAAGCCTGGCTGCTCCCCTCCCTTCTGGCACGTAGGGCCAGCAGGCCACAAGCAGCTCACGCTTGACTCTCCCCCTGAGTAACCTTTGATGGCCATTTTTCTGACAAATAAGAAAAGCGTTATGATATTGGGTACTTTCCTGGACTGCAGCTTCCCATCTCCCTTGACACAGCACTGAGGTTTAATGATGTGTGTGGCCAGGCAAGTCTACCTGAGAGAGGAATCGGACATCATCTTTTTCTATTTCTTCTTGATCCTGAAAAATCTTCTGGTCCTTGCAATTAGGACTACAGTAGTCTCCTTCCAGGCTCTGTAATAACATCCTTAATTGGTGACCTGTCACATTGCATCCATCCAGCTGTGGGCATGTCCACTTAGTTGTTTTGTTCGTGCTGTTGGGCATATTGAAATACATGAGAGCAGGGACTGATGCCACAAAAGCTTTGGCAGCATCGCAGGCATGTTTTTACAGCAAGCTGTATCTATTCCTTGAAAATTCTCCTGCAAGGAAGTGATTTCTCTTTAAAATTAAATTAATGCAAGGCAGAGATGAATAGTCCCCACGTGCTATTTGGCTTTTTACTCAAAGCTGTTTATGAGGGGAAGCTCTTGGCAAAATTAAATGAGCCTCCTCTTCTTCAAGCTGGCAAATACTGTCAATGCTGGTCATCTTACACCTTCATAAATCTGCAGTGCTGGCATCCCACACACACCAGGCACACATCAAATTTTGTAGGGGGACCGCACAAGGGTGCAATAATCACAGCTGTTTCATGTCAGCATTCAGGAAGCTTACAATAGGGTTTTATTCAATGAGCCATCCCTTTTGAAATGCCATTAGAGATATTTGCTAGGAGAAACTGGCCTCGACTAATCGCATTTAATTTTTTATCAAATGCACTGTGGGAGCAGCAGGGATATGCATGAGACAGAAACAAGCAAATGGTGTTTATTTAGAATAAATAAACTTTGAGTAAGAATTTAATCCCTTCCTCCCCCCCCCCCCACCCCCCGCCACAGTTGTACAAATACAGGCAAGTCCCCGCAGAGGTCTGTAGGGGATCATGTCCTTCAGACCCAGGTGCGCTTGGGGCTTCCCAAGACTTCCAGTTGCACCCGCTGAAAGGAGAGAACTGCAATCAGGTAGCTGCAGAAGATAATGCTGTTCCTGTGAAACCATTCCCATCCCATCCACTTTTAGCCACCATAAATGAGGTTCAGAGGGTGTGAAGGCTGCCCATCTCGCCAGGGGAGGCCTCCAAGCCCCCAGACTGGGTGGCAGCTGGGGAAGGCTGGTTTCTAAGACCTTGAGCTGTGCGAAGTGAGAGGGACGTGGCTTCGCATGGGCCCACTCCTCTCCTCACAGCAGTAGCCCCTCGTCGGCAGGGCTACCAGAGCTGTTCCGTGTTGGGCCCTGTGTTGGGGTAATTGCAACTGAAGAATTAGTGGTGGTGGGGAAAGGAAAGAAGCCAAAAGAGGATGGGAAGGAAGGCATGACAGGAAGCAAGACAGGAGGGGGAAAAAGCAAAGAGGGAACTAGAGAGAGCAGCAGCGCTTAGAAATAATGTGAAACAATTTTTATACTGGTTGTTTACTGAACTCACGGCATTTCCCAGATACTGTTTCCTTGCACTAATTAAGACTGTATCGAGGGCAGAATCAAAACCTTCAGCACAAGGTGGGGATGAGCTCAAGCACAGGGCCTCCTGCAAGAGCGAGGTGTTTCAGAAGTGCTTCTTTCCTGTCTGACATAAACTCAGCATTGGACAGGACTGGAAAATCATGAATCAGTCCTACCAAAGTAATTAGTTTTTAAAAATTATAAACTTGATAATTTCTGGTATTTTTATATTCACAAGCTTTTTCTCCACATCCCTAAAGCTTAGACGTCCCTTTCAGAACAAATATACACAGAAACTGAGATCCTTATACTGTCATATAATCCACCAGCTGTGATTTTAAGGAAAAATATAACCTGAGAGTTGCATTAGAAGAGAGCTGGAAAACACTGCCAATTGAGTCTGACTGGCATCAAAGCAGTGCCGGGCTGTATCTACACGGTCTTTAGCAAGAAGGTAAGAGAACATTCTATCAGCAATCTGAGCTGGGTGGATACATCTAGTTCCTCCCCAAAAACCCTGTTAGGTGTTTGCATCATGCTGAACTTGTCCCATTAACCTTTTCCAGCACTTGGCTGAAAATGACAACGTGGAGGTACCCAAGACAGGGCCTGAAGCAATATGAACGCAGGGAAAGGTGGTCTGCTTTCCAGACCAGTGGCCAGCTCAAGTATTGTACAACCCTGGCGCTGTTTGAATAACCTGCCCATCCATAGTGGAGAGATGGTTTCAAGGACTGACCCTTGGTGGTATGGAGACACTGATCAAAGGCCCCTTAACATGAAGGAGAATATTTCGGGTCCCCTTGAATAGTTCTGAGTCGGGTCCTGAGCTGGGTAGAGACACTGTTTTCTTGTCTGATAAGAAATTTCCCTGGTGTGTTTGTGTGGGGGAGAGAGAGAAAATTTGTATTTATTGAGGTGGAGCCAGACAGCAGGAGTAAAGCAGAATAAGGCATGTCAGAGTTTGGATTTATTGCCGATACAGTAGGCCATTTTCTTTTCATTTTGACCATAGTGCTGTTCTGAGCCTCCGCCAGACTTCGAGAGCAGAGTCATTCATGAGTTGACCCCCTGCTTCACACCCTTCATTTTTCTCACTTTGCAGGTTTTGGCTGAGCTAATGCTTTCAGGAAAAAAGACCTATTGATTAGAGTGAAGTCGCTTCCAGCATCTGGGCCTTCATTGGTCATGTTTGTGAGGTGTTTTTAGCCATTTGGTAGAGGTGCAGGTAGTGTTTGTTCTAACATATTTAGTAAATTCTGCTGGCTTCTCTGCCCTCATTTCTCAGAGCTTTCTCACTTCATCCACTTGCCTTGTCACCTGCCCAGAGCAGTCCTGTTAGGACTGAAGCATGTGGCGAGATCACCTCAGCTGCTCGGAAGAGCATTCTTCTCCTCCTCCACATTTTAATTTGCACATTGTTTTTCATTCCAAAATACACAAATAGCCATCAACCCTCATCTCCACATGATTTTTGTTATTACTTAGATCTATAGCTAAAAGCAAGTGGATATCCTGTTTGGATGAGCTAGAGCAAGCTTTGTTTGAAGTACTTCTTTGAACAATAGCTAAGGTGTCCCACCATGAGGAGTCAAGTCAGAATCAGGAGTTGTGATGAGCACACATCTGATCATATAAATCAAAGGAAGAATGCATAATATGAAAAACAACCATAACAATGTATTATAGTCATATTTCTGTATATTCAAGTGTGTGATGATGATCTTTTATGGTGTTTCTTTGTTGTGTTCTTCAGTATAGTTAAAATAGATTGAATAAGGATTATTATAATAGTGCTAGTAGTCCTACAAAGCCCCATGAAAACTGAACTGAGACTCCCCTGAGTTTGCCCTGTTGCCTTCGGAGGCATGTTAGCAAAGAGAGTGAGAGATTTCTGTTGCCACCTAATTGTCTCTCATGCTCATAGCTCACCAGCTACTCTTTACACTTCGCTTTACTCCTCACAGTATGGTCCATCAGACAAGTTATGTGCATGTCCCTTGTGTCACTTAGGAAACAGATGACGCTTTGTAACTCAGACCAAGACTGTGAGGTGCTGTGCTTGTTCCTAACCATCCCACTGGAACTGCTATTCTGGAAATAGCAAAAGGTTTATTTCCATCCTGCCTTTGACACTGGTAGAACATCTTGGGAAGACTGAGCAAGCGTTACCCAGATGTGCAAGCACAGAGATGTTGGTGTCCATTTGTTAAAACAGCTAAACTACCAGTTATCAACACTTAGTAGAGCATGAGTCTGGGAAGATGTGTGTATAAAGTCATAGCATGATTTGTTGGGGTTGTAGCACCTCCAGAAGACTCTTGACTCAAAGAGATTGAAGTGTAAAGAGAAACTAGAGCTGTCTACAGCAGGGGGACAATTTGAGGCTTTTAGTTTTCTCTTGATATTACAGGGCCTAAGTACAGAGTCAGACCAATCTACTGATGACACTTTCAGTCTAGTTTTTCAGCTATGGAAACAAAGTAAAATGTCTCAAAACCAGTTTCTTTCCTGTAGGGTTTGCAAGCAGTGCAGATATTCTTGAAATCACAACTGTCTGATCTGAGTGCAGTGAGAATGCCAGAAAAGGACCAAATGATTAAAACAGGAGCTGTTGTGGTTACCACAGTCCATTGACTCTGTAAATTGTGTGTAGTGCCTTCGCAGCTAAAGAATTTATATTGCTTAGGAGATTGAGATAGTCTCTGAAGTGACTTTCAGATAGTGTTAGTGACCTTCTAACCCATGTTAGCACATTTCCTTGAACTCTGGAAGTTGTTAATCTTGCTAATACAAATAAAAACTAGAAGGTTAACATTTCTCAGTTGTATGAGTAATAAGCAGTGGGCTTCAGTGATTAGCCTCCCTGGAGCCCCACTACACTCCTACAGGGTCTTGGTGTTAAACCTCCACCGTTGCTAACGAGAGCTATGTAACGAACATGAGAAAAAGAAACGTACTCCTTTTGTTTTTAGAAGGGAAATCCAGAAACTAGCTTATTTTTGCTAACATTTTTTTAAAGTTGGGATGTGAATGCAAGTGCAAATCAGCAAGTGCAGTGAGGAAAAAAAAGGAAAAAAGGGTCACCTTAGAAAATGAGCATCCTCTAGTCCTCAAGCTAAAAAAGCAGCAGAAAATATTGGGAAAATAACTCTTTCTAAGATGTCCAGCTTTATCAAAGCACTTATCTGCACAGCATGGAGAAAACAAGCCCCTGTGCATGTTAGTCCTGGAGTGAGTGCACATGCCAGTGTATATGTTTGTTTAGGGATAGAAAACATACTTTAAGGAAATGTGAAGAATAGTATCATCTGTGGTTACTGAAAACAGGGGGAAAAAAGAGAGGGAGAGATAAATAGCTATCTTTTTTAGTCAAGACTGCTTTGTGCTTGGACATTTAATGACAAAGTGCACATTGACTATGGAATGCTGGATGCAGAGCTTCTTCAGAAAAATATGAAGGAGTGCCCTATTATTTTCTACTGGAAATTAAGAACTGCATTATGCCTCAGTATGGATGTTCCTCTCTAAATCAGTTATTTCTCTTCAACACACTCAATCTTTCAAATGCCTTCCTTTAATAACTTAAGTAGCTATTTTACCCAGCTTGTGATGTGGAATTGTGTGAAGTCCCTGGTCAAACCACACCTGCTGGACAGCTATAAATGGAAACATTACGGGGTGGGGGGGAAATAGGGCATATGTTTTTAATTAAAAGGAAATATAAGGGAAGCAATTTACAGAATAACAAAATAAAGGAATTATAACTCTTTTCCATAAAGAATATATTCTGACCCTTCTGAACTGCAGCAATTGTTATATTCTTGGTAGGTGCAGAGTGCTTGGCTGTCATAAGAAGTCTTCTGCCCATAAGTCCCCTTGTCCTTTGCATGCAGTCATTTGTTACGTGTCCTGTCTAATGTCTTAACCACTGGAAATCCCCTGCCAAGACTGGCTGTCGAAGTTATCGCTTCCATAAAAGAGATTTCTATATTTAAAATGTAAATGAAACTTGGTAAAGAAAATGCAGGCTTGGATGCAGCTGCAGAGAAGTGGAGAGGAGCTGTACAGCACCATCAGCCTCCCAGTACGTTGGGTCAGGGTCACACACGCATCACATGGAGATGCTAATGGTGGTCGGACATGGCACATAGACACCTTGTCCACCCTTGTACATTGGCTCTCAGTTGTTTAAGGAAACAGAAAAACCACAGATCAGACCCTCCCTTCAAAGCCTGACAATACAGTAGAACAAAAATCCAGTGTATGTTTTCCGAGTTTCCCTTTGGTTTTTTGTACATTAATTTTATGGATATAAAGGTGAGCAAACTCCTATGAGTAGGGCAAAACCCTCTTTTTTTTTTTTTTTTTTTTTTTTCCTTTTAGGATAATCAGAATGCTCCTCATTGGAGATTTTTTTCAGTTTAATATAGTCTAAATTCAAGCATGACTGATAAGAAATTGCTGCAGCAAAACTTCTTAGACAAGCTGCCTACTTTTGGTATTTCTGTGTTGATATCACTCTATTATCTGAGCCTATAATGATCTTTTAATTTACTTGTTTCCATATTCTCTGTTGGTAGACAGTGGTGTTATCCCCATTTTACACAGTAGGAAACATCACAGAGGGTAAATAACTTGTCAAGGGTAAGAAAGCAAGTTTGGAAAACAGGCATTGGGGTCGCACTTGCTCTTCTAGGGGAAAAAGTCCTTTTTCCTCCAACAGCTTTGTGAAAGTTTGGTTCTCTTGTCCTTTCTTGAGTACATAAGAAAAGCAGCCTATTCAAAGTCAGAGCACTCAAAACCTAAAACCTCCGGTAACAATCCAGTTAGCCAGTAACACCCAGGTTAATGGTTTCATGCAGTGGCTGTACAACATCAGGCAGGTGATTTGTCCCATCAGTGTCACTGGGGCTAAGAACAAACTTCAGTGTATCCACCAGCTTTAGCAGGTTGGACCCAAATGTGCAGTAAGCCTGCACCACAGTGCTGATTCCAAATGAAGGAGAGAAATGAAAGGATGACACTGCAGAGGCTGTTTATGCAGATAACAGCATCAGTCAAAGCTGATTGATACTGAAAGTCTGGGTTGGTTTAATTATTCTGTAACTGGCAGAAGGATATCGCTAGGTACAGTGTCTTGCTAGAAAGCAGCATCTTTCAAAAGATATCAAAAGGTGCTTATATACTTTAATACAAAAGTAGATAATGTTTCTTTTGAATCTTTTAAGATACTCTCTTCTTGGTGACTACCTTAGTGGTCTCTTTCTCTCAGTACTTGGACGTCAATATTTTTCACAGTCCTCTTACACCCGTATTTTTGTTTTCCCCTTAGTCCTTTCATGTTTTTGACTTAAGGGCCAGGTACAAACCTTACACAATTGCAGACGTTGGCATTGACTTTCCTGGATTTCAAATTTAACCTATGCTGGAGATTGTCCCTTCCTCTGAACAGCATTAAATCTTTCCTGCCAGAGATAACTAGTCCTTGGGGCTCATAGCTGTACTTCTGAAGAGAAAAATGTTTTGCCTTTGGAATGGACTAGGTAGCGTGTGATGCTATCAATACTCCTACATTATTTTCCCAGGGAGCAAAGCAGTGAGGCTCGGTGGTGACACAACCTTCCCAGGCTGCAGCTTAAAGGGGTCGTTGTTTAAGTAGAAAAGGAAGAGGAAGGGTCTTTCTCCAGTTTCCCTTTTAACTCCATAGTTTATCACAGACCAACATGGAAATCTCTGTGTTGGCTTCATTCAAAAATACTGTCTGTTGGCCGGGCATTGGCTCTGTGAGCACCGCATTAAGCTGACATGGTGAATAGATTTTTCTAGAGAGAGAGAAGTGCTTTGCTACAGTGCTGTCTTTACTAATGTATATTCTTCTGCTTTCCATCAAACAGTCAATGAAGGCTCAGGTGAAACCAATCAAAAAGAGACATCGACCTGTGACATTTGCCAGTTTGGGGCAGAGTGTGACGAAGATGCAGAGGATGTTTGGTACGGTAATTTGGTCTACTCTTCTATTTTAATGAATGTTGTATTATTTAAAGGTACTGTGGTTTAGAGAGGCATTACAAATATGAGATATTCAATTTTCTGCACCCAGAGATTCATCGCACAGTGATTGAGATGGTTATTACTCTGAAAAAATGTATAAAACAGTCTGGTTTATAATTTTGGAACATGCACAATTTAAAGTCTAGAAACACAGTTATCCATTTTGTTGCTGTTATAACTTATGTTATTCCATCTGGGGTTTTACAGCTTTATACTTTGGTAAAAATAGAATTGGGAAAAATAATTGACCTAAAGCTTTTCCAGTTAAAAAGTATCATTAGTATTATCATTGTGTTAATTCATGTGTGGCGTTGAAAATACTGGGAAATCTGTCTCACTTTTTCCTACTTACTGAAGTTGAGGATTTCAAACCTGCAAATGTTTGAAATAATTCGAGTGTACATTTCTCAATGGAAATTGGTTTATTTTTTATTTTTTAAAACAGTTTTCAAAAGTATGCAGGGTTTTTTTATTATTATTACTTTAAACTTGAACCACATAAGCTGAAGGGAAATAATTCTGTGTACTCAGAAATTATTTTTTTTTCATTTTGCCTAGATACTATGCAAACATGTATTAAGCCAACTTTAAACTAGTCGTTTCATTGTGATTTTGGAACAGCTAATAGATCAAAAAGGTCACTATTCACAGAGCTGTACTTCTAACACTTCCTTTATGCCAAGCCTCATATTTCTATCAAAGTAATTAATAAAAATTTAGAGAGACAACAAAATAATCATGTAAATGTTAGAGCTGTTGTCTGGATGATGATTCTGAAGCTGTGGGCTGGTGGTGGCTAAAAGATGGATACAGAAACTGGGTAGTGAGATGTCAGTAAAGCAATATTGCCTGAATTCTAACTTGGATGGTAGGAATGGAGCCAGAGAGGAGTCAATGAATGAATGAATGAATGGTGAACATGATAATTGGCCCCAATGTTGGGCTGACCTCATCCAGGCAAGGCACCCATGCACTGTTGGTCAGGCATGAAATTATGAACATTTCTGCTATCCAGTGAAGAAACTTAGGAATATGATCATGGTCATCCATTTGTGCTCATTTTGGTTTTGTCTTGCCAGGCTTTTAATAACCTCCAGTTCTAGTCTTTAAAAAAACACCAAGTAAAGAAGCCACAGGGGCCTTACTCTGGCTCTAGTCATCAAAAGAAATTGTGGTGTTGAAAAACAGGAGCAAGATGCATCATGGTTATAGGTTTGCAGTAACGTAATGAGATTTGTGTGGAAGAAATTGCTTAATTTTGACTTTGCTTCAGAAAATCATGCCAGGTGTCAGGATTTTCATTCTCTCCTTGACCGGTTGTCCTTGAGAGTTTTGGTGGTGCATTGTAGAAACAAAACTGTGGTAAAATTAATATATCAAAATTCACAGTCTAGTGCTCATGTTTTCATAATTAAGTGCACTTCCAAATTGGAAGGCAGGCTAAGAGAGGGGCAAGGAATAAAATTAGCTACAAGATAACATTATTAATCATAAGCACCGAGTAGCAGTGTTTATTTTTTTCCAGAAATAGCTTGTTAAAATAGCCTGATCCACCTTACCCCAGTAATGTTCCCACTGCAGCTTTTGCACTATCTAATTCCTTCCCTTTGAAACAACTTGGCTTATACAGGGCAGCGTAATGACTGCGGGAGCTGAAGTTCTCAATCTTTATTGACAGACAGTCTTTCTGCAGGGAAAGATGCTTCTCAGGGTGGGAAGCAGAGAAGGGCACTTACTGGGAAGATGCTTCCAGACAACTGTTAAAAGGCAGGAAAGCAGATTTCCAACCAGAAGTACAAAGACCATGTAAAGCCTGTTAAAGGTCTGCTTTGAAGTAAACAACTTCATATGCCGTAACAGAGCCCTGTTTTCCTGTCCCTGCCCCCTCATTAGTCTTGGATAAACGTCTTTCTGAAAAATGAGCCTTCTGGGTGTTAGCTCTTTGTTATTCTTATTTCTAGAATAAAAGCGGGCTATGTATGGGGGACCTAGATCGCTCTTTCAAATGTACATTAATTGAATTTCCATGTTTGGCACCCGATAGATATATTCCCTCACTCCCCCTGCCAAGATTCGGTGTGCAGAAAATGTCCTTAGATTAAGTGGGAAAAGAAATTTCAGTTTATTATTTGATCACTATTTTTACGTGGATCAAATTTCGTATGTAAGCAGGGCTCCTTTAGCTATATCATCTGACTGATGAGGTTTGTAAAATCCAAATGGGGTCAGTGGGTCCCAGCAGTCCCGGGACCCGTTGTTATAGGGTGACGAGCACAGCACCAGCAGTGTCCCCTATCAATCAGAAACAGTTTGATGGTGCAGGGTCAATGCCTGATCCATTCCAGGTAAGAGGGATGCAAGCTGGTAGCAGAGCCAGACCACAGAGAGCTGGAGATGCAAGGCTGGCTGTTCGCCTAATATTTCTAGGGTGCCAGAGTAGATCAGACAAGAGAGCACAGGTGTGATAGCAGATGTGGTTGGGCTGCTGATGATTTAAAGCGACAATTAACATTATTCTGCATTGCCACAGTCTGTTATTTTGCAGTCCCTTGTCTCTGGTTTAACTCTTTCTTTTTTTCTTTTTCTTTTTTTTTTTTTTTTTTGGTTATTCATTGCCAGTTGTCACTCAGCTAAATTGTGCTATTGTACTGTGTCACCATTATTTTTAAATCTTCTTATTTGCGTAAAACCAATCTGTTAATGGCTAGACTCCTGGGATTCTGATAGAGGGTTTGTCACATAGAAGACTACTCAAAGGGGTAAGATATGTGTGTGAGCATTTTCTGGAAAGTACAAAGAAAAGGCAGAAAAGAACCCACTGTAATAACAGGTTTTCTGCGGCATGGTAAAGCACACATGTATTATTATCCTATTCTCCCATCTAATATCATGAGAGTGAATGCAATTTGGCATTCCATTAGTGAATCTCTTTCTCTAGGTTAAAAACAAAGACTGTTCAGTTGAAAGTCTTTAACATCTTGCTACTTTAATACGTGAAAGCTTCTTGTCACTAAGAGGATCGTGTATTACTGGCATTATTCCCACCTTTAATGCATTTTGCACCAGTGGGCTTCATGAATATTTAAAGCAGGGCAGTGGCTGTGCTCTTTAGCACTGGATTGCAATCTATTGGTAAATCAGACATTTGGTGTTGCTTACTTTGGGTTTTATTTCTGAGCTGGCTAAGGAATAATTGATTTTGTAGGACAGGGCTACTCAACATAACACCCCGAGAGATATACTTAAAAGGAAATGAAGAATGAAGCGTAACATTCTGAACCGTGGTGTATTTCTAAGATCTTCCAAAAAGCATCTATGAAATACTCACTCACTGTATATAAATAGTACTCACCAAATGGAGTGCCTGCTCATCTGCTGAAGTGGCTTAGTGTCAGTGCATAACCACATCAGAAACCTGGATTCCAGTATTAATCTCCTCCTTATGGGCCACTGGGGAAATAAGAGCACTCTCTACACTGGGCAAACCATGCTTTGGATAGATGCTGGACAGCTATTTCGGAGGTCCACGATGTGTCCAAGTAAGTGGAAGGAGATAAATAATAGGAAAAACCCTTCTATTGAATTTCCTGTTGGAAAACGCTGAGAAGAGAGGACAGGAGTATTTTCTTAAAACAAGATTAAAGCCTGCAAACCTCTGACTAGTAGAGTTAATCAAAATCAAAATGATGAATTGGGGTTAAATATGCATGCTTTTCCTTTGAATTTCAATACCAGCGGGTCAGTCAGCAGCAGTCTTAAAGTGCAGCGTTGCCCAGAATAAGATGCAGTTTCCTAGCTATGACAGACACACAGAGATGTATGATGTGCGTGGGGGAGAGTCTTCCCCTGCAGCCCGGCAGTGTCCAAGGAGGTGAGGAGGCCACCTCTGCAGATTGCTTCTCTGCTTTCCCCTTTCTCCCTCCCGGAGGTTGCAGGTGGAGGAGAGAAGCAGCAGCATTCTCGGCAGGAGGTGCCTAACCTTGAAACGGGCCACTTGGGGGGTTTAATCAGTGATAAAAAAGGGGCATAAATACCCCTGCTGCTTCTCGCAACTTGGTCCTGCACACCCCAATGACTCCTCCTTGCCAGAACATAGGGTTTTGTGCTCTGCCAGAGGCACCATGCTTGTGGTAGGCAAGTTTCCTCCCTGCACACAAGCCTGGCCCACTCAGGAGAGGCCTTTTCCATTTCTCGCAAGTGGACGAGGATCCCACTGGGCAGGTTCAGCTCAGGAGAAGATGCTGAAGCCATTCTGTGGGGACACTGTGTCCCTGATGACCCAAAGCTGGGAGCTTGGAGGAAGGCATCCAGGACTGAATGAAGGGGCTTGGCATGTTCAGTGTCTAGGTCAGTGGGTGAAGGAAGGAGCATCGGTCTCAGGCGTGCTGTGCAGCTGGGTGGTATTCCCAACTGAGGTGTTGATGTTGCAGCATAATTACAGCAGATCCCTTGTGTCCTGCGCTTCTTTCCTCATGGCTGAGACAATAAACTCCACTTAGCCACAGCAGACAGACAAACATATACGCACACACAAAATGTATTAAGAAGATGAACTGTTTCAGTCCTTTTGTTTCATATTTTACGGCTAATCACTGATATATATAGTTTGGATAAGTGCTCATATAAGGCAAAACATGAGGATGGTGAAACTGCATTCTCATGCAAATGAGTGGCGCTGGACATGGGAGAGATTTGTGCAAATCATGCAGCTGCCATCTGCAGTGACCCTTACAATCAATATTGCTCTAGGAATCAATATTTATCTTTATTATAGTATAGAAAGAAGAAATACAAAAGAAACTAATGATTTTGCCAGCTTCTCAATCCTCACAGCAATTGGGTCAGTCAGCTTTGGGTCCCTTCCCCCTTCCGTCAGTTGCTCTCAACCAGAGCATCTGCAAACAAGATGCTGTACTACTATAAAGTACTAAAAGGTAGTTTGAAAGCTCACATACATTACACGGGTATTGGCTGCTTCATGTTCAGCAGTGTGTGTAATAACTATGTGTGACCTACTTGTTCCAGATGCAGAAACAACGAGCTTCTTTAACATCTGCAATGTCCCATGCATTATATAGTAGATATATTGCCATTTTCTGCTGCTTTCCTTTCTCTTTTAGAGAAGAAGTAGATATTTGTTCATGGCTACGTATAACACTTAAGGTACTCATTGGACTTGTGGTTCAAAAAAACACAGGAATGGAATCAAATCATCAAAAAAACCACAATCCTGCAATGACTTAAATTTCTGCTTAACTTGAGATCATACCTAAGGCATGAAGTGAAGATGCTGCGGCATAAATCTTCACGTGCAGCTTAGTGGTCATGTCTAATAACAGTTCAGGCAAGGGTTTACAGAGGAAAGTAAAGGCACTGCAGCACTCAGTCTCTGCATTGCACAGGAGGAAACGACCAAGCAGCTTACACCCTCTTACACCCTTATCTTAGCCCAGCTTAATGACAGAGCTACTTCGAGAGCCTGCCCAGAAATTAGCCCAGTTCTGGCTCTGTTAACTGCTAATTTTTCATTTAGGGTGTGTACTGTGCTTAAAAGATTTCGAAATAAAAAGAAAGCAGCTAACTTCCAATGTAACTGTTGAGACATCATGTTGAGATAACTGTAGAGATACCGTGTAGTGGGCTGAGTCAGCAATACTGTAAAAAAGTAGACTAAGCAACTGGAAATTGGTCAATGAAGGGTTTGCAATGAAAGACAAAGCATCAGAAACATTAGAAAAAGCAAGATGTTGCTTACCCGTCTATATGTTATATTTTAATTATTAAGCCTGCACTGAGAAAGGGCCAGATAGGTGGCCGTTATAGGAGGCTGGTCAGCCAGATCTGCTCCCTGGGGTGTGAGAGATGAATAGAGAACCCAGCCATGTTCCTTCATTTGGGCTGTGGGAAGAAATGCCATGTGAACTGGCAAAAAAGTGGGAAAACTAGCAAAGTACAAAATTGTAGGTTGAATTGCGGTCCACAGCATAAACAAGAACAAAGTTGCAGCAGTTCCAGCTTAGCTGAAAGCTTCTGGCTTATTAGCAACCAGTGTCTAGATGTCATGTAAGACTCAGAAAATAAGGTCCCCAGGTGAGCATTGCATGAATGCCACCGTACCTATCAGGTTTCTCACTGGCAAGCTAGTGAGGTATTGTAGGACTCTTTCAGTGGGCAGTTTCAACTTAAAACTACTACAGGTAAAAAAGTGACTTTGTGCCCAACCATAGCCAGAGAAAGATCCCCACTGACTTCTAAAAGACCTTAAGTCAAGCCAAAAATACATGGGTTTCCTCTTTCTCAGCAATGAGTCCACAGTAAGAGCAAGGAAAGATATGGGAACAAGAAGTTAGCTTTATCTTCAGAGGATGTTTCTCTAAGAGCAGCTTGTGGTCCAGTCTTTTTGAGGAGCAGGAGGCAGGAATGAGCACGTTGTATTTCTAAAGTGAATGCAATACTAGAAAGTGCTTGGCTAGAAAGTTAATGCCTGGAAAAATGATGGCTCGCTTGACCACCTGGTGAAATGTTTTGCTCTACATACATTTTATTTGGTTTTAGTTAAAAACAGCCATTTTTCGCAATCAGGTAAGTTTCACAAAATTACCTTGCCATCTTTTCATCCTTCATCCTGTGCCAAAAAAGCCTATTCAATTTTGAAGTGAGACTGATTCCCAACTTCCTTAGGGTGGTGCTTTGGAGAATTTGACCTTTCCATCCATTGAGTCAACACAATCCTTCAGAGGCTTATGTTCATTTGACAAACTCCTGCCTTTCCAGATTCTCAGGATTTATTTTCTTAATAACATTCTTTAAAAAAAACTGGTTTTAACATAAGCCAAGGTTGTCTGGAGTTACTTATACTTCATAGTGTTTTATTACCAATACACTTTGGAACACTCTGGTAAATAATTCAGCCTACACAAAGAAATTGGCTATATTTTCTCTATACATCGAGGAAGTCTGTTATGTAGACTATATATCATGACTCTAAATGTTCTCAGATAAATGCAAACCCATATTGTGTTCCATCTGTACTACTCACCCAAGTAGGTCTTTTAGGGACCCTATATGACATACACATCTCTTATCCAAAAACTAGAATCCCTAACGTTTGGTTTTGTAATAAAAAAGACATTTTTTATCTTTTCCAATTGCAGCAAAACTTGCTGTATGTTCAGGGGATAATACCCTACACAGTCATAAAGCTTATAGATTTTTTCCCTTGTGCTCCTCTTTTCAGATGCTGATCCAAACTAAGTTTTCAGTTTCAGAAGGTGAACTTCCAGCTTTTGGAAGTCAATGAAAGTTATTCCACTGACTTCAGTGAAACAAAAGTTCTCTACCAGTAGAGAGCCAATACTCATCACCATGGAGTAACTTCTCCATAGCCAGTGGAGCCTTTCACTGGCAGAAAGAAGAGATTGTTGGAGTGCAAATGCACAGTCGTTCACAGAGTGCAAAGGGAATAACTTGAAAATTGTGATGATAAAAGCAGAATTTGGCTTACTAAGTGCTTCAGTGGCTTTAGAGGAAATATTGATTTGTGAAAAGCCAAAAATAACTTCTGAGATTTTGGGGGGGGATTTCGTCTCTTATCATGGTATCATGCTCCTGTAAGAGCAAGACGCAAAGTCTTCTGAAATTTAAGGGGAGGAAGGCTTGTAAGATATGTCAAACTGTCATTTGTCTTCACAATTATTAGTCCGTCAGCATTAGAATTTAAAAGCTTCAATAATTTTAGAAGTGGGGCTCAAAATAGCCAAATTTTCCTGTTAGGTTTCCACGGCCAAGATGCCTACCCTTATGTTCAGCACGTGTTGTGTGAACGGGAGGCATGGAGGCATAGAGGAATGGGTGGCCATGGCAGAAAAGGCTGGAGGGATGGACTGGGAAAGGACAGAGGACTGTGGAAGCAGGGAGAAAACCTAAAGCTGACTTGCAACTCATCCACTGTCCTGTTTACTGGGGAGCGGGGAGGAGCCGCAGCGGCTGCCCACACCCAGGGGCTTGGGAGGGTTTTTGGGACACTACGTGAAGGTGGCAGGGAGGTCCTCCTCACCTGCCTTCCATCTGCCTGGCTTGGAGGCTGAAATGGCACACCCAGCAAGTGAATTAAACATTTAAATGGCAGGGACAGCTGGAGGACGTGCAGGGATGCTCGGCTGGCATCGAGGCTGTGGCTGCGGACTAATGCTGGTCTGTGCGTGTTACAAGGGTGCACCTGCGTGGCTGGGCATCATGTGAGACAACCACAGCATCCCTCTCTTATTTGCAGGAATTTTCCATGCACAGATCAACATACACACATGACAGCATGGCAGAGAGCAACCATTTTATATACCCATTTTAACAGGGGAGCAATGAACCTGGGGTTTTGGTTTTTCACTCCTCTGCCACCAGCTGTGACTGCGGTTTCCAGTCCTAAGTAGGAGCACGTAGCAGCCTTCCGAGCGCACACCTTTATTTGCATTTGAAGGAATGGTTTTGGCAGTCTGTTTTGTACTCGTGCTGTAGTACAGGGTGTTGCAAAGATCGTGCCTGACTCCTGGGGCTTTGTGGGAGGTGCACAAAAGGATCCCTTTTGGCTCTGCAAGGGCAGAGCTGTGCACGGGTGCTCCAAGGCGAAGCCACCACTCGGTTTTGTAACCCCGTGGCTGGGAGAGCCTGGGCTCACCAGGTTGTGAAAGTGCACATAAGGGATATTATGATAATGCACATCAAATATTAATGTACATTGACACATCATCGTCTGCGTACATCAGGGCATTACAGCATGAAAGAGCAAGTGCAGAGACCTTGGAGAGCAATGCGCTTTTGCACCTTTTTTTTCCTGTTTTCTCCTTTTTGTTATTTAAAAATAAGCTTTCCTCCCTCCCTGGCCCCCCATTTAGCCAAAGCCATACCCTAGTAGTAAACTGAGCGGTGCCTTCATGACGGCCTATTTAGTTGCAATAAAAAGCCAATTGGCCTAATGCGCAATCAAGAAAGGAGTGACATTTATTGCTTCGGTTTTATGATGCTGTGAACTGAGCAAGATTTGGAGCCTTACAGTGCCTTCAGGGGGCAGGAGATCACCAGCAATGAATTGTATTTATACCTTTTCCAATTTCCTACTAGCATTTTAGCAATAAATAGACTGTGTTGTTATTGAGTTTTATGTAAGTATGTTTACGAAAGCAGGAATACAACTTTGTAGCTCAGAATTACATATGTTGGCTAAATAGATCAGCAGAGAGAATAAGTATGTAAAGCACTGGGAAAGCACTTTCCCATTTATTATCAAATGTCTTAATAGAATGCTTCATCTCTTACATCCTACTTTATGTTAACTATTAAATTAAAACTACATCCATTGCAGAAGGTCGTAGGCTCCTTCACAAACCCATGGTGGAACATCAAGGCCACGATTTGTTCACAAATCTCAGCCATTAAAAATACATCCCATGTATTAAATATGAGCCTGAGGAAAACTCAGTAGGAGCTGATAGACAGGGCTGACCTCGGCTCTCACAGCCCCTGCGGGAGGCAGGGGTCCCTTCCTCACAGCGCCCATCTCCTGCCCCAGTCCTTTCCCATGTGCAAGTTGCAGCCAAAAGCCTGTGTGAGATGTGCCTAGATGTACAGAGTAATTGCTGTCTCTCAGTCTGCCCGTTTTGTAACGAAGCTCTCCCATGCGGAGGAGCACAGGTGCCCCAGGGACACCCATCCCGGTCACCATGCAGTGCTTGAGGTGCATCCATTTTGGGAGCTGCAGGGGGATGCCACTGATCTGTATCCCAGACCTGAGAGGGTTACACTCATCTTGTTAGTTTTCTGGCAAGGACGTGATCTTGAGACAGCACATTTCATTCATTCATTCGTCTTCCTTTCCCTGGAAGCAGTGTATTCCCCTGAGGCTTGCTCCCAAAGGCAGCCAGCCGCTGTGGTCATCGTGAGATAGCAAGAGAAGAGGCAGCATCCCCAGCCAGTAAAGTACGGTAGCTTTCACCTACAGATCTGAGTGCTGTGACGAAAAAGAGGGTTACTACTGCTCTCTCCCTCTTGCATGTGCAGCGATTTGCTTGGGGTTGCATTGGTCCCAGTCTCATACCTATGGCCGAGATCTCATTTTATCACTGTGTGGAATGACGTGAGGTTATCTTGCTTTATTTCTATCTGTGCAGGAGGCGCAAACAAAGCCTGAGGGAAAGCCTAGAGTATCCTCCTAAAAATTCATTAAATAGCTAGACTGGATTTTGTTTTATAATTTAAGTCAGCCTACCAACTGGGGCTATGCAGCCAATTCAGATGGTGCTGCCTCAGGCGGGTCTGTCTTCTCAGACACAGGAGGCACACGTGTTTGAGGACACAGAGCAGTTTATGGTCAGAGTCAGTCTGATTTTGCACATGTGGAGGGAGTCTTTACAAGGAGGAATTACTTTACCATGGTTTCCTTCTTACTAGTTTTAGGAAGTTCGTTCTTAAGCCTTGCCTTCACCACCAGCAGTGAATGGCTCATGTGCTGTATGGGACGGGGCTTGCAATGCCCTGGTCTCCGCTAGCAGGAAGGCTGTCATCCCTTTACTCTCACTGGTAAATCAGAATCTGCTTTCAGAAGTAACTTCTGGTGGTGTTACCAAAGCTGTTCCCAGAAATTTGCCATTGGTCCCATCCCAACTGGTACCGCAGTTCTTCGTGAGCAGCCCAAGCCTTGCTGCATGGCAAGGTCCGTGCCAGGACTTGCAGCTAGATGGTGTCCCATGCTTCCCACCAGACATTGCAATATTCTCTCTGGCTGTTGCAAGCCAAAGTGAAATGCTGGGATTCGTGGGAACAATTCTCGTTATTCTGCTGGCTTCAAGATAGGAGCGAACAATATCAGCAGTCTGAGGCACACAGCGATAAAACATTCGTGAAGGACAGCCTCAAATGTTTACAGAGGGAGAGAAACAGTCAGCAAAGCTTTGTTTTGACACAGACTATAGAGACGTGAAGGACACTGAGTGTAGGCAAACCATAAAAAGGCATTTATTTTATTCTATGTGCTTTAAATAAACTTCACACATTAGATACCTGCAGACGCTTGAATTGCCATGTGAATAGAATTAGAATTTTCTTCCCTAGTCACACAGCCAGTGTGAGGATTTTTCCATCGCTCTTCAAACTCAGTCATCACCCTTGTGTTTAAAGCATCCAGTCTAGCAAAGACTACTTTTACGCAGCTCGGTTCCTCTTAAATAGGAGTTATGTTTAAAAAAATAAATAAAATGAGACATTTATTTTGCCCTAAAGGTTTTAGCATACAATCCAATGTACTGTCGAGGGCACTACAGGCATTGGGAAGCCAGATGAAGGTCATATACTAATTGGTGCTTTGAATTGTAAGAGGGAAGCAAAGGTGGAGTTTGTGATATTTTTTGTCGAAAACTTAGTAAAGAAAGGTATGGAAAAAAAAAAAAAAGGAGAATTAGGAATCAAGTTGCAGTGTCTTGCACAGCAGATTAAAGTGGTTTTCATGGATGTTTCATGAAACAGTTTCATGAAACTGTTTCAGCAGTTTCCATGATGAAGCCATGAAAACTGGTGGAGCATGGGACCATCCTCACCGAACTGGTCTGGCTCCGGGAGGGAGCCAGCACCTGGGCGTCTCTCCTCACCGCTGTAAGGCGAGGTGCCTCTGAGAGCCCTCTGCAAAACTATTTTGAAACAACCTCCACGAGCTGTCATAACAAATGTGCTCTGAAAAATCCATACATATTTCTAAGCATTACCAGTCACTCTCTGCTATTAAGCAGCAGCAGCAGCGTGGCAGCTGTACGGCAATTGCCTTCAGCTCCTGGCTCTGTGCTCCAGCTAGGCTCACGGACTGTGTGCATTTGGTATGCAAGGAAGGGCAGCAATAAATGTATTCACCACTTTAGTGCATTTTAGCTTGACATATGTCCAGTAAACAATATTTTGGTCTCTTGCAGTCAAAAAAAAAAAAACAAACCCCAAACAAAAAACCACCTGATTATTCAGCGCTTCCTTCTGTTATGATGCTTTGGGGTCCTTCAAATCATTTTCATTATGCACTACATAATAATAAAAATCTCTATGCAGTATGCTGATAATTCTGTGCATGGTCTCTGTGATTTCTAATTGTTTGAATAACAGGATGCTATTGAAATGCCATGCAGAAACATTGTGTCACCCTGAGGGAATCAAGCTTTTCTCCTTTTACTCCTTGTGAAGATAAACATTTGAACAGTCGAAATAGGTAAAATATCCCAGGGAAGCCACAGTGAAAAGTAGACTTGCTAAAGCCCTTAGTGCAGAAGCTGGGCTGCAAAGGACAAAAAGAAAAAGTAAATTAGGTAAATAAATAAATAACATTGAATGGAAGGCACTCAAAATAAGCTGTGCTTTTTCTTCTCTTGTGATCTTAAAGCAGAAGAGAAGCACTAGCAGACCCGGGAAAGAAATATCGCATGCTATTTTTGTGCTGCCATTATAAAATATGTATTGTTTATTGTTCTGCACTGCAGCTAAAGTTTTGCATCAGCTTCAAAAATACAGCAAAGTTTGTTTTGAAGGAGACACGCAGAGCCTCTATTCTTTAAGCCTCTTAATGATGTTCTTAAGAGTGCGGTGATAGGATTTCAATCTCCTGGCAAGCACAGGCAGGTTGTAGGGTATGATTCATAGGAAGTGTAAAAAATTGTGTGCCTGTCTGCGTTATGAATATATTTTATATATACTGTTTTATATATATGTGTGTGTCTGTGTACCTGATGTTCAGCTGTATGCGAAACCAGGCAATGATGCCAGGCAGTGTTGTCTTCTGGCTGGGGACATCACTGAGTGCCATCCGCTTGGGCTGTGCTCCACAGGCTGCAGAGACCACTGTAGCATACCTGAGCTTGGACAAGCTACCAAAAGTCCCTGTTGACTCTGTATGGAGGGTGCCCAGACTTTACACTAAAATTTATGTCTGTGTAAAAAGGGTATAATAATACCAAGTGATTGCTGCTGTAGGGTTGTATGAGGTTACTGTAAAACTTAAAGGTTTACTTGTAAATGGGCTGAGGGTCAGGTAAAGAAGCTGGTATTTACGAGATACTTTTGAGGAACTTTTGAGACTGACGTTGAAATGGAGGTGCATGCAAGCCCCCCCGGAGCAATCCAATTTAGCTGCCTGTGTGCACGGGCAGCTTTGAGGATGACTGATGCGGTGCCAAGGTGGGTAGCAGAGGTGACCTGTCGCTGCTCCCCAGTGAAGGGGTATCGCAGGCAGTGTGTTTTAACAAGGTGTGATGCAGCAGCGCACGGACAATCTGAGTGGGCTAGCTGAGCTCCCGGAGGCTGGGGATGCGTGTGAGCACAGGTCTGCCCAGCCTGGTTAACCTTGCCAGTCGCTGCTTAGAGCTAGTTCAAGTATCTCTGCGTGGTGTTGTGTTGAGACATATTAAACATACCCAAAGCTGCCTGGGTGAACGAGTGCTCCCACCAGCCTCCTGACCCACAGCTGAACCACGGTACAATGCGTGTTCGAATGTTGAGGCGTAATGTTAAGCCTGGCTTCATTTCAACTTGCCTGCTGGTAATGTCAACAAAGATGCCCCGTGTACCAGAAAGAAAAACCTTGCAGGAATCCAAATGATAGAGAAGGCATTTGGGACTGATTGCCAGGCTCTTTATGCAGGCATGTACTGCCAGATTTGCTTTAAAAGGGCATTTAATGCCCTACTCAGGGGGTCAGGGGGTTTGGAGAGGACCACACTGACATCCAACCAGAAATTTGGGTTTCTGATCACTGTTTTCTAGTCAAAAGAGAGGAAGATAAGAAATGTCTCTGGTGGAAATATCATAAATGTACAACAACCGTGTTTTTATTTATACACTGTTTTATGGCAAAAGGAGGGCTTTGGGCTGCTTGTTTTTTGCTGCAAAATGTTGTTGGTTTTTTCCTTGCTTTTTTATTTTTGCCTAGGGAAAATATACGGCATGTTTTAAATGATTGCAGAATGGAACATCACTTTCCCTGTAAAATAGTGCTCACTGAGACATGGTGGGATCTCACACTTGACCAAATTAGCATATGCGCTCAAATATCAGAGCTCTGACTAGTAAAAATAACACTAGTTTGCATTTTCACATTTTTAGCTCTCGCTTCCCTGTCTGTTTGGTTCTATGCCTTTTTTCTTGACTGACAATTCTCTTTGTGGCAGATTTATTGCTGTTCTGCTGTTTGGACCCTGTAATCAACTAGACACTTGGCTGAAGACGTTAGTCATTTCATTAAGTACTTTTTTGCAGATATCTCAGACACAATTTTCTGTTGCTCTCGTTCCAAAAAGCAAATGACCCATGGCCAGCAAAGTCTGAATATGCATCTTTAATAAACAGAGGTAGTACCAACAATGCTCTCAGGTTTCCAAACTGCAGAGGGCTAATTAAAAGAGGTTGAATAGGGACGAACTGCCATTGCCATCTCGCTCTGACAAAAATGTGCCTGCATCTGTTCCCAGTAAAACTGCTCTTTTAGAAGCATTGTCTCATTTATCCTCCTCCTTTCATCAGAGACACATATGAAACCTTCCTCATGCTACATGCAGATATTGCATAGTAATTTTTTAAAAATTATTTTTTAATAATACATTGCTGAAAACAAAGACTGAATAGTTGTCTTAGGAGTAAAGATAAAGCATGGAGTGGGGTTCTTTTTATCATTGCTGTGTCACTAATGATTATACTTTATTCATGAATGAAAGAAATATAATTATAGCATTCCCCCACACTTCACGGGCAAAGAACCATTCTCTCATTTTATTGAGACGCTTCCTTAAAACGCAGTTTCTCCCTCCAGAGACAGTCCTTCATAGCAGTGAAACCTCTCTTCAGTGGCATGCTCTCTGCAGGCAAAGATACTCTCTGTGCTCAGAAAATAACACCATATGTTATTTGCAGAGGAGTGGGGAGTTAGGAGCCTGTGTGCTCACCAGTGTATTCACCCGGGCCTGGTTTATTGACCCCATTAATTTTTACAGAGACTAATTCAACAGGAAGCCAAGTTGGCTGCTCCAGCTTGGCCAAACAGCCTGGTACAGCACGTTGCCATCACTGCTGGGACACAGACCTCTCTGAGGGCTGGGCAGCATTTTTTTCATGGCCAAGATCTGTAAAGGAGATAACTACTGGTTTACTTCTGCGCTCTTCTCTCTTTCTCTGGGAAGGGGAGAAGCATATTGCGGAGGTGAAATAGTGACAACCACTCCAAACACGCCCGTGGGTTCCCCTGCGCTGTTTAGTACATTTATTGAAGTTACTGCCTTGACAGAAGTGCAGTGGCTTGCACCCCACAAGTCAGGGGTGAGGCACAAGGAGGTGTCTGTCAACATCTTACCTGTCATAGGCTTAGTTCAGCAGTGACAGCCCTCCTACCGGCAGCCTCGTGGACTTCTCCAGCATGTTAGCTAATACCAACTCTGCCTGTGGAGACCTCCCAGTTCTGCCTTGAGGTGGTATTTTCATGAGAGGGTCCAGCAATGTCGCCAAGCTGTGCTGTAGGATGTGCCTGGGGGAGTTAGCCCAAAACCCACCAAGGAGGTGCCCAGGTTTGCCCGTTGGACAGTCTTTTCAGTTTGTTTTGATTTTTTTGCTTTTGTGATGAGCAAAATAACGAAGTGGATTGCTGGATGTTCAGCTCCTTCAAGATTTCCATCATATGAAATGAAATGGAATAAAATAAAGCATATAAAAGAAATTGAATTCATCAGAGACTATCATAATGACCTGGAAGAATAGACATAAGAAATTGAGCCTTGTTTAATGATTGTTTACAGTGACAGCCCAAATTTTAATCAATTAGCATTACTTGAAAGATGTGATGGGCCTGTGGGACAGCACTCAGTATTTCTGCCTTTCTCAGGGGAGCTGCAGGGTATCGGCTGACATCTTGGAAGCACTCTTTCCTCACAAATGCTTTTAAAGCTGCTTTTCTGACTGCAGAAGGCATAGTTAAGCCTTACATATGTATTTTGTGTATACTCTTGGGTACAGTTTCATCCTGTGACCCGCTAGAAGACCTCATTGACCTTCTCACAGCTTCTTGAGCCCAAGGAAAGCTCAGTCAGCCTTTATATTGCTAAGCTTTCTTCAGTGCTACACTTAGGAACACAGAAACTGAATAGATTTATTGATATAACGATAATCATCAGTCATAGCTGGGATGATAAAATGGTGAAATGATCAAATTACTTAAAATTAGAGGCATACTGAAGTGCCTCAGGGACTGGGAAGCCGCAGGCTGGTCAGCCCCGTAGCAGCGGGATGTGTGTTTCCAGCCCCACACGGGCAGGGAGACCGCTTTGATTTTGTCACTTGTGAAAGAGCAAGAAGGTGATGGGGCAGAGCCAGGTTGCAGGTTGAGTGGGAGAGGGGAAGCACCAGCACTGGGTGCTAGCTAGGAGCAGGATGGGGTTTCTGGGCATGACAACTGTTGGGGCAAAGCTCTTTTTGGAGCAGGGGATTCCTGTGTCCCGCCACAGGATCTGAAGTCTTGAACACCATTAGGACTCTCACCTGATACACACCCCGGGAGCCAAGTGGGGACGGTCACAGTTTGATTCTGCTTGTTTAATAGGAGACAGTTCCACTTCTGCATTTTATAATGCTTTAAGAAGCGAAGGCACCTTTACCTATGTCTGTAAGATTTCATTCAATTGAATATGTTGTGACGTTCAATTTGTATTTATTATATCACCGTTGGATCCTGCTTAAGGATGATGTATGCTCAGTGGCCGGGGGTGCCTGGGCGTGCATGTTTGGAGTAAATGCCCCACCTTTTTCTCTGTAATTTACTCTTCTGGACTTACAGGGCATGGTTGAGATGGCAGACTGCTTGTTCGTCTAGTTTAAAGAAATGTGTTTGAATATACTGTCATTTTCCCTGATAAGATGAGTCTATAAATTAAACAGAGTCAGCAACCCAGGCACATTAATCTTCCTGATGCAATCCTACCTTTAGCATTTCCAGACATGTATTTGATGTTGACTTAATTGTGCAGCCTTAAAGTAGAATTTGAGTATATAAGTGGAAAAGCAGTAAGAAACTGCAGATGCAAGCTAGAAGCTGCCTGCTAAAAACTGTGCCAAGGGGTGGATGATGCACAGATCCTTGCAGCAAGGAGGTGGGGACGGCAAGTTTATTGTAGTGGCTTTTTACCACCTGTCTAGTCAACCCTGAAAATCACCCAGGAGACCCTATAAGACTTGAGCATATAGTGTCATCCAGAGATTGTCCCTTTCTGCTGCAATCTGCACGAGCAATCTGACATCAGCACAAGCAGCGCATGGTTCATGGTGCTTGTGTGGTGCATCCTCTGAATGCAGCATGCGGCTACAGAGATCTTGCTTGGGAAGAAAGACTGGTCTCACAGTTAAGACTTCAGAATGGAGTTGAGAAAAATCTTGGTTCTCTTCTCACTTTTACTGAAGGAGGTCAGAAAAGTCATTTTGGAACTTTATTTTTTGGAAGGTATCAAAAGATGCAAATAAATGCCTAATGGGCTCTGAAATGGTCTTTGAAATCAGTCGGAGATAGGTCTCTGAGATCAGAAATCCCACACAAAGTGTTTGCATGCATCTTTAAGCATCTAAACACCTTTAAAAATATGTCTCTTAAGTGCCTAACTCTGAGCATAGGTTCTTATGTCCCCTGGGCATTACTGAAATTGCATCCAAAGTTGCTTAGATTTCCCCTAAAGAGCATCCTTTTGTTTTAATTTTCTCGTTGGCTTAATTTTCTCTTGACTTGAGACATAATATATATTAACCTACACTCATTTTTTGTAGCAAAATGTAGAGAAGTGAAGCTGTTTCTGAGCTGGTTTATTACAAAAAAGGAGCATATGGCTGATTGTGTCCCATCTGAAATGCAAATGGTGGAGTTACGTGGAAAGAATTACTATTACTTGAGCAGTAAATGTTTCCTAATGAAGTGAGTTTGACTAAGGTGGGAAGTTGAAAATGGCTGCAGGAAGAAATGGCGATGGATAATATTTCGGTGGAGCAGAACATTCTTATTCCTCTGATAAGGAGGTTCCTAGGAAATGAGCTGGATTTTTTTCTTATATTCTATATGTTCATCAGTGTGGGAAAATTGTTACACAGGGAGCCAGACTCTTTTATTCCACTAATTATGAAATCATGTAATTTAATTTATAACCACAGCTTTTCACCTATGGCTTCTTCTTGAGCTGAAGTTTTCTGTATTTCATGAACACTTGGGAAAAACAGATCTACCCCATGTAAAGAAAGTCTAAAAGAATACGAGTACTGGTTCCACTGATTTTCGTCACCCTGGGCCCATTTGCAGAGGCCAGAGGCCAAAGCGGGTGATGGAGAAATCTGACCCATGCTGTCTACTTTCCTATGCTTCATCTTTCCACCAAAGTTTTTCTCATGCGTATACCCCTCTACGCTTCCAGTCGTCAAAGGTGTCCAGATGTCTGCTGCAAATGGGAGGTGAACTGACTTTTAAACACTTTCTTAAATCAAGCAGCAAGGCTAGAGGCTGACATTTCCATTACTTAACTTTCCAAAGGGAGAGCTGTGGAGTCGGTGCTGTGAGGTTCAGCGCAGCCAGTGGGCTGGAGATAGAACATCGGTTGCATTACTTTGCCTTAAATGTCAGAAGGAGCCGAAAGAGTTTAGATAGCAGCATGTGCACAATTACGTGCTCAGAAGAGCTGAAGCAGCTGCCAGGTTAGACCTCTGGCTTTGTCCCCAAGCAGGATCACGACGGTGTTAATGCAAGCGATGCTGTGGCTGAGCTGTCGGTTACCTGGCACAGTCAGGGGATGGAAGATTAGCATGCCTTTCCCTTGACGATGCCCAAGGGTGTATGGCATCGCTAATGATAATGAAATAAGAGAAACCTAAAGAAAAAAGGCTGCAGCCTGCTGTTGGTGAGAGTAATTAGGTTTCTCCACCTTATAAGCAGTGGTGGTGAGGCTTGCTGGGGTCAGGATGTGCCTATGTTAGTGTGTTATTTCAGATCCAGACCTGGTTTTTGAAGCGAATCCAGGGCTGTGCTTTCGGTTCATGTTTCGGGGCAACCCAGGAACTCATGAGCTGTGTTGTTGTGGCTCTGGAATGCACCTAATGCACACCAGCCACTGAAGAAGTTAGCTCCCTGAGGATGGGGCCACTGCTGCCCATCCGGGGCAGATGGGACACTCTGCTCTAAGCCACAGGATCCTTCTCCCTGCACAGAGCACATCGCCAGGTCGGGACTGGACACTGACCTTCCTGGGTGACACCTGGATAAGGCTTTTTGGTTGCTGAGTTACTCAAACGCTTCAGAAAGCATTTCTACATGAAGACTCTACTAAAAAGATCGTTCCCCTGGTTTTAATACTGGGTAGGCCCACTGTGTCCGGGAACCAGGACAGATCCTACCACCCCTAGGCACAGAGAGTAGAGTCGCATGGCGAGCGTCAGTGTCAGTCTTGCGGGTGGTTTTATCCCAGCAGGATGAGATGATGCTTCAGTATCACATCTTTTATTATGATCAGAGTGCCTATAAGTGCTGTAATTATTATCAGAATTAAATCAGAAATCAATATAAAACCACATTTATACAGTGGTACATACAATGGGCAGCACCTCAACAGAGGTGAATTTGGGGGCTTCTTTAACTGCAAGAGAGAACAACAGGATGAATTATCTGCATATCTGCTTGGGTATTCTTTGGTTTACAAGAAATTACAAGTGGTAATGCTGTGGCATAGCTTTCCATGTGTAACACTTTTTTATCTTTCCTTTTTGCTTGCTTTTCTTTTCTGTGTCTCTTCCCTCTCCCTGCATTTCATTTCCATTCAGAAATACAAATGACCTCTTGACAGAACTTTCCACTTTCATTCTGCTGATTTGCATTGTGCAGTCAGGAAAATAGAAACACTTTTATTTGAGATGTATTTATGATGTCATGCAAAAACTTTCTCATATTACCCTCTTCTTTTTTCTCTTTCTTTATCTTTTCAGGTGTGTGTGCAACATTGACTGTTCTCAAACCAACTTCAATCCTCTTTGTGCTTCCGATGGGAAATCTTATGATAATGCATGTCAAATCAAAGAGGCATCATGCCAGAAACAGGAGAAAATTGAAGTCATGTCTTTGGGTCGATGTCAAGGTAACTCTCATAACAAAACTCATTTCAAAGAATGTTTTCAATTTTTGTTCAGGAAAAAAAAGAACCAGGGCTGGCTTCTTATTTGGCACTTCTTACATTTCCATTAGACTCTTGCAATTTATATTGTGGGGCGCAGGCTGCGGGAGGGGACAGATGCCAAGTGTGGTGTATGTGACCCTTCCCACACGCTGCTCACACAGCGCCTGGGACTGTCCAGCCCTGCACTCGTGTCAAAATCAGGCGCCTGGATTTTGCCTACAGCAGCTCTGCTCTCTGGGTAGGAGTTGGAGCAGGAGAGACCCTCACATACATTTTGTCACCCAGGATAGGTCTTCTCTTTCTCCCTTAACTGGGGAAGCACAAAGCAATCTCAGGAGGCCACAAGTATGCTCCCAGAGGTGGTGTTGGTGCTTGTTTCTCTCGTGACCCGCAGTGGGTCTATAAGACGCCAGACATGCCTGGAAGGAAATTTTGCCAATAGCAGCTCAAGACTCGTGGTGTTTCTCTGTGAATGGCATGCTTCTCTGTGCCCGGCTCATGGGCTACTACATCACCTGTAGCCCTTGTGTTGACTTTAAAAACTCTATTTTGTTCTAAAATAAAAACGAAGAAAGTTTGCCTTTAAATAGCTCCCGTAAATAAAGTGTCTGCTGAGGCTCAGACTCTTAATAGCTTTTTTCCCCTTAGCTTCTGACCTATAAATCCTCAGTACATCTACTTACAAGGCCATACTATACAGTTGTATTAAACACATTCTAGTTTATTCCTATCTCTTTAAAGGTAACCATCCTACATGGCAATTCATTTCAGGGTACTTATTAAAACTCCCCAATTACTTCAGATAGAGCAGAAATGACAACTCCTGCTTCATGCTGATACATTTATCCCAGCTGCAGTCTGTTATCACATATTGTTAGAAAAAAAATAAATCTGTTTTCTTAATGGAAGATGTTTCATATTTCATTCCAAAAAGCCCGATCCTGCTGTTTTCACCTGGCAGGCCCAGGGGAGCCTCGCAGCCAGCAGCAATGCTGTGCCTGCAAGCAAAGCTACCTTTGCCTGGGCACTGGCGGCTGGGGCATAGTCTTTGTCAAGTACAGGCTCCCCAACCAACTCAACGTATTTCTTTTCATGCAGATAATACTACAACAACTACAAAATCAGAAGATGGGCATTACGCAAGAACAGATTATGCAGGTATGGTTCGTGAGAATCACAATTTCCAGGAACTGTGTAAGTCTCTTTTCTCCTCTGTTTGCTAAAGTGAGGTGTCCTCATCTTCTAGTATGGTTTTGTTGGTTTACTTTAAGAAAACACTGTCTTTGCATTACTCTTTCTTTTCCTAGAAAATAACTTCCTTCTTAACAAACGGACTTTTTCCATTTTTGTCAATATACAGATATTCTGGCCATAACACATCTATTCTGACAATGGAAACAAATATTGTAAACTATTTCCCAGGGTTAGCAGACATTATTGAAAATTACTGAATCAGTGCACTAGCTTATGCATATTTTCATCACAATATACAGATTTAAGAAAGAGAAAATATAGAGCATAGCACAGCTGTGATACCACGAAATGTTGCCATAATAGATAATATTACCTGTCTGTGTTGGACTATGAAGTTAATAAGGTTCTTAAGTTTTTTTTTTTAAGTGATAAATGGTTTTAATTTATTTAGAAGCTACAGTAAAATATATTGGCTAAATAGCCTTATATGGCATTTGAAATTAAAAACATGTAAATACCGAGGTTTGGGAGACATTTTTTTACACCCTTTGCCTGGGAGGATTGATTTAGAAATTGAATGTGTGTGTGCGTGCACACGTGCATGCAGATATTCGCAGCTCATGCTGAGAATTCAAGCCTTCGGGGAGGTATTGTGAAAATGGGTCAGGTGATGCATTCGTTGCTTAGGTTTGTGATATTTTTGTGGTTTGACAGTAGGTATTTAGAGAGAGTAGGTGCAAATCGCTGGGTTTACCTGAGCAGCTTGCTGCATGGCTTTGGTGAAATCCAACTGATGGTTTCACAGGTCTTAACATTTCTTACCAGGAGAGTCCCCCGGCGTTAGTTGATTCGGCTGGTCATCTCTTGCAAGGGTGCTTTGTGCACGACGTCCCTGTGTTAATAGGGTACCCAGCTGTTCAAAAGGATTGTTCTGTTCCTACTTAAAAATGGTGCGTGATGATTAAAACATAGAGCTATGAATAAATGATAGCTCGGTGAGGCAGAGGAGTGCTAGGTGTCGGGGGTGGCTGCAGCACGAAGCAGTGAGGGTAGAAATTTCTGTGGAAAGTGAATGCTGGGATTTATTTCCGAAAGATCAAAGATGAGCCATGGTCCAGATATTTCCTGCTGCCAAGGAGCCCTTCCGCGAGTGAAGAGTCACGCAAGAGAGGAAAGTTTTTATTCCCCAAAACCCTTGATTGCTCTCAGCTTTTTCCTGGGAGGCAGCAGTGAGTTTTCTTAAAAGGCTGGAAGGGCTGAGGTTGTATCCTATGATGTGCAGGAGATATGGCCAAGTAGGCCAAAATGATTTATTTTAAGTTAGAGTTAGAAATAAGGGCAAGTAATATTGTTCTGATAAAAGCTTTTTCTTTCTTGCTGGAGAACTGAGAAGAGCACTGGCATCCCCACGTCAAGACAAAGGCCTCCAGCCCCTTTTTAAATGTTGTGCAACCTGTCCTACTCTGCTACTGTCTGGTGGTTTGGCTTTAGGATGGCAGTGACCCACATCACCAGGAGAGGAGACAACACATTTAAGCATGGAGCAATTGAGCTGTAACAAAATGGGAGGAAAGGCAGCTTGAAGACTAGGGAGGAGGAGGAGATCACAGCGATGACAAGAGAAAGCCAAGTCATGGGTCACGGAGAAAGAGACACACAGAAGGCACCTTCAGCTCAAGTGGGCAGGAGGAAGAGAACAGCTCTCGCTTAGGAGAGAGATGATATTTCAGCCCACGCTTGAGAGGAGAGATGAGGGGTAGAAGAAAATTGATTTCAGCAAGACATTGTCAGGGGTTGAGAGTTGAGCAAGGAACAGAGCAGGAAACTGGGTTCCTGGGCAGGGAGGAGGGCAGAGGTACGGCACGCAGGAGTGGGTGGGTAGCAGAGATGGTTTCTGAAAGCTGAGAGATCAGGAGTGTGGGAACAGATGGTCCAGTGAGAGGTCATGGGGGCCTGTGGAGGGACACCTCATTTCCCTGGAGCCACAGAAGGGATAGAGACATCCTGAATAAGCAGTTGGGTCCAGTAAGTACCTGTTTGGCACTGAAAGGCACCGTCATTCACAGAATCACAGAATCACAGAATCACCTAGGTTGGAAGGGACCTTTTAAGATCATCTAGTCCAACCGATGGAAAAAAAAAAAAAAAAACCAAACAAACAAAAAAAAAAAAACAAAAAAAAAAAACCCAAAAAACACACAACACCCACAAACAAACCACACACACCACCACACCACCCAACACTAATCCATATTCCCAAGCACCATGTCAACTCCTCTCTTGAATACCTCCAGGGATGGTGCCTCAACCACCTCCCTGGGCAGCCCATTCCAATGCCTGACAACCCTTTCAGTAAAGAAATATTTCCTAATATCTAACCTGAACTTCCCCTGGCGTAACTTGAGGCCATTGCCTCTTGTCCTATCATCTGTAACTTGGGAGAAGAGACCGACCCCCGCCTCTCTACAGCCTCCTTTCAGGTAGTTGTAGAGAGCGATAAGGTCTCCCCTCAGTCTCCTCTTCCCCAGACTGAACAACCCCAGCTCCCTCAGCCTCTCTTCGTAAGACTTGTGCTCCATTGTACCTTAACGAACAGCTCCTCTAGGCTTTTAGTGTGGATCAGGTCCCAGCGGGCTCCTCGAGGGCAGTGACTGTGTAGCCTGGGTGGGTGTCAGCAGGTACCATCCATTGATTTAACCTGAACCACAGTTGCTTACACCAGCTGATGATGCGTCTTCTTTTAGTGCACCTAACTACTATTCTTGCTTAATTTTTCCATTTTTATTTATGGTGACAGGATGTAGATTGAAAGTTGCAAGTTCACGCAGAGCAATCCACATGCCTCCAATGTCTCCAAATGTTTGTGGCATAACTCTTCTGGGAGACCCTAGGGGAAAGGGACCGCTATATCAAAAAGCTGTAACAACTCCAGCCTTTCTGAAATAGCTGGTGAAGGGGAAGACAGCAGTATAGAAGTGAAGCTCAGTGGACATTCAGACTTCAACATTTGCCAGGCAGAAAGCTCCATGTCATCCTCATGTTCTTTCAAGTGCAGAAATGTTTGGTTCTGGCTATTGCAGGAATGTGGTATGTGCTACTTTTTTCCCACCTTCATATCTCCTCAGAAGGGAAATGCTGCCCTGACTATGAGGAGCTTTGTGTGAAAAAGCATCAGTTCCTCAGCCGTTGTGCCTCAGAAGCAATAACCCCAAGCCTGCGCCTTTCCAGAGAATACCTTTGTTCTCTACCATTTAATGGCACTAAAAATCGCCAAGACTGTGAGCACTACATGCTTGTAAAAACACTGACTCGTATGGACTGACTTTCCCAGGGGAGAAAATAGCAGTGGGCGTAATTGATGTTGTCAATTATGCTAATGCAGCAGTGCCAAATGCTCTTTGCAGAGATGTGGTAGCTGAGCGGCGCGGGTTTTTCCATAACCACCCCTGCACGCTCAATGTGGGGTCCCAGGAATGCAGTAGCTTTGTGAACAAACACAAGTCCCAACACCCAGCTGATTTTTTTCATATTGAACTATTCAAACCGTCTGTTCAATCAGTGTCTTTGCTCCCTCCTGTTCTTTCAAGCCCGTTGATCCTTGCGAATAATGCACAAATCTTTCAGTTTGCAAAACTGAGAGTATGTGTTCCTTTGGAGCGTAAATCTTTGCATTAAGTTTGCATTGTCTTGTTTTTTTAAGGGCTCTTAGTTTACACAAGCAAAATTTACTCTAGTATTATAAACACCTGACTAATGTCAGAGACACCCGAAAAGCAGTGTCCCCTTTTTCAGCAAAACAAACATGGGGAGAGTGAGCCATAGGTGGCCCTTCTCTGATGGTGCCCACCTCTCCAGGTTCACAAGTCCACTCTTGCCATGGCTGCGTGTGCAATACATGTCAGCACAGTGTCTGTACATGTGTGCGTTTGTGTCTCTCTTTGTGCAATTCTGGCCTCTCATTTTTCTGAAACCCCAAAGTATTTATCAGTCTTGGGGGGATTTTCACTCATTTCAATAAATGGCAGGTTTTTGACGTTGATCAAGTTTGTGAAATAAGATTTGGTTTTAGTCAATAAATGAATGGGTGGGATTTTACCCTCAAATTCAATAAAAATACACTTTATCTTGCAATTTCCATGAAAGAGCATTTCTAAACATTTTAAGTGTTATGTATGTTTTGGAATGTAGTGTCTGAGCTGAAAGTCCTGTGATTGATGTTTTCTTGAATTTCCCCATTATATGCATAAAAAAGTTGGCTGTTTTGGTGGCATTTTTGCATTCAGAGCCTAGGCAATCAAGGAGTTTTCATCTTGTTTATTCATTTGCCTATTTATTTTTATTCTTCAATATTTATATTCCCTTCTTAAGGTCTGGGTATTAGCAATTATCCCCCTAACTGATTTTATCCTTTCTCGTTATCAAATTATGGAGATTTTTTTCAAGTCATTTTAGGCACTATAAAGAATAAGTCAGTCTGGATGAGCCATATTTCAATGTTATATATTCATGAAAATTGTCAGCGAAGACACTGACAAATTTGATAGACCTATTCAATAATATCATCTTCCAGGCCAGACAAACCTCCCTTAGATCAATCTCAGCAGCCGAAAGTCAGCAGCACAGCAAAGCTGATGGAAAGGGGAAGAAGGCATTTTCAGCCCAAATAATCTCCTTTGGTGAAAAATGCGAACCCACAAATGGTCAGTTTGAGCCATATTTTTGGGTTCCTCAACAGCGGTAAACTCTCCTTTGGCAGCAGCCTCAGGTGGTGCCTTCAGGTGGTCTCAGCTAGTCCAGGGACTCTTTTGCAGGCAGTGCTGTGGCCCCTCTTGCTGATGCTATTACTGTGCCCGGGAAACGCTAACGAGCACAAAATGCTGCTCATCTGCTCATGGCTGCTCTGTTCCCTGCTCTCCCCCCTAGTTTCCCATGGGATTTCAAATCTACGTGACAGTCTTGGATCTTTTTCAGACCGCTTTCTGGCACTAGAGCCTTCCTGGCACTGCCGGAGGTGCTCGGGTGAGTAATCCGGCAGATGGCTGTGTTGCCCAAGCAAACTGAACACTCCACCAAAAAGGGCAAAATTCATCTGTGTCAACACATCATCTTCCCTTGGCTGGGCCAGGGCTGTGGGATGAAGGCCATGGGAGCCACCACAGATTCCCCACTCCAAGGATAAATAAGAGTCTTGGACTTTTCAAAAAGTCTCTTCAAAAGCCCAAGAGTCTTGGACTCCAAAATAAATACAACACAATATTTATGTCTGAGGAAAGAAAACTATCCTAAAACTTTACCAAAACCTGCCACTCTGCATCGTTAACTTCTAATCCCTTGGAATGGGAGAACAAGCCATGCCTATCAAAGACAATGTGGAGAACTGGCAGCAGTGTACTGGCCCAGCACATGTGAGAAGCACTGGGGTGCGATGCATCCCTTTCTTCACAGGCTCAATCCAGAGCCCACCAAATTCGGTCACAGTCATCTTCATTGTCTGTAATAGGCCTGGAGAGCGGCCAGGAATCAGAACAACAGCTCTGGATTTCTACAGAGTGATTTTACTCCCCGCCAGAAATAAAACATGGGGACTTCAGACTAGATTCCTTCTCCAGATTATGACATTTTCAAAGTAGGTTAACTTTTGAGTGTAAGCCACTTGACATTGTCCCTTAAAATTAAATTTTGTGTCTGCTACTTTGTCAGCCATTTCCTAAACTGGTGAAGAATAATAAAACCCCAGAGATTAGCTGTGGGATATAAACTGTCGTGCAGTTTTGCTCTGCCTTTGTGAACCAGGCTTTCCTTTCTTCTTAATGGAATTAGCAAGGGAGACATAGAGCTGAACACCGCGCATCCATCACAGCTAGAGAGAAACCATTTCTCATCTGCAGCTTTGTAAAAACACCGGGGAAATTGCATCCTTGCATATGCAGATTTGCTTGGCTTTCGATTCTGCAGACTCCAAGTCAGAGGTTGTCACTCTAAAAGATTATTTAGGAAGTGTTCCTGCTTTTCAATCAAATCACTTAAAAATTGAAAAAAACCCCACATTTTAATATTTTGACAGCTGTGTGGCAGTATGAACGCTGTCTAGCTGTGGCCTCCGCCTGCGCTCACACACATAGGCACGCACACTCCTGGACTTTGGGAGTACAAGAATAATACAATGGATACATTTCTCAAAAAACGTAAAGCTTTTAAATGTTGCTGCAAATGTTAGTTGCATTTACAGCTGCAAGGTTTTATGAAAATATACCTAAGTTTTATGCACAGTGAAAGTCCACAAAAGGTGGCAGATGAGCTCTACAAAACAGAGAAGAAAAAACATTATCAATTGTATTTCAGGCTGTAAAATGTTGGGGTTTTTTGGCCTGTGACTTGAGGAAAGTAATGGGGGCATCTCTCTCCAGGAGATGTGACCATATTATGCCTCACATACCTGAATGTCCTTTAAGATGTCTGATCATTCAGAAACATAGATGTCTACAAAGAGCTGAAGTCTGAGGCACATAAACTCAAGATGATGTAAGAACAGAGCCCGTCTCCACTTATAAAATAATTTACTAATAAAGGCAGGTGGAGAAGGCATTTTGGTCTTGTTTTGGCTACCTAATCTAGGCACTTCTGATAGAAAAGCTTTGAAAAGTAGAACAGAGGAAGTGTCTCGGCTCATTGCATGGAACCTGGAGGTTTCCAAAATCAAGCTCAAGTTTATCATTGTGGAAAGTAACAGCATTTGCTCAGAAATAGTAACTGCGTGTATCTTAGTTTAATTTATGGAGTGCTATAAAGCACAGGTAAGAAAATATTCCTATTCTGGGGTTCTTCTGAGTGATTTTTAAAGGCGAGAGAGGGATCACCGTACTCTGGTAGCACAGCGGTCTCCAGCCCTTCCGCTGCCTTGCAACTCCCCCACTGTTGTTGATATCCAGAAGAAAATTTAAAAAGTAGAGATAGAGGCCAGCTGGTAGGTTAATAAATCGTACTGTCAGCTACTTCTGATCTAGACTCTGAGTAGCCAGCACTGTCAGCCCCAGCCACACACTTGGCCCCCAAGCCTTCACTTGTCCTGGGTGCTTTTTTAAATGAAAAATTGCAGCTGCTTCTGTTTGTAATTTAACCCCTGAGATTCTAAAGGTGGAGTGTGGGAAATCCCACCCCAGCATTTTTCTGAGGCCTGGATGCTTTATTTCTAAAATATGAGAAACCAGGGCATTAATGCAATTGTCTAGTGGTGGGTGCTGCAATGTAAGCTACCCTAAATGTTTTTCTTCTATAGAACATTCTCAAAGGTATCTTTAGATCTTGCTAGGCTCCATCTTACTAAAATCTATGTAATTGTTGGGGGGAGATGAGAGAGACACGCTGAGGTGGAGGTCACGTAGGAGCCTCACAAACAAGTCCCATGCCAGGACGGAAGCTGCAGCACTCTGGAGTGCCACGCCGCGCCGCACCGTGTGATTTAACAGCACTTGCTCCAAACAGTCTTTTCCTGAGGAGCATGCAAAATGAAAACAGGCTTATGGAGATTTTAAAAACCAGCAATAGGGAGAGAGAAATATTGCTCATTTAATCTGCTAGCCTCAAGAGAATACCTCACTTTTTATGAGAGTTCTCCTTTAACTTTGAATTGCATACACTAAGCTTGGTAAAATGGGACTTGTTTTTTTGGATTTCTGTTTTTTTGTGGTTTTATAATGAGAGAAATTGTGCCTTTTCATTACTTATGATTTCCCAGTGTCATGCTCATGGAACCTGTAATTGTTAGCATTAAAACTTAAATTAGGTCTCAGGTGAACTGCTAGACATCTCTTTACCTAGACTGATGTAGCTCAAGGAAAAAGAGCATTTCCATTTGTGCCTTTAAAGCTTAGCCCTTAATTTAGTCACTAATGAATGTGAATCAAAAGTTGCAGAATTCATTTGTGCTTTCGTCCCATAATGAACAAATTCAGTAATGTTGTGAGTGAACACTATAAAGCAAGCTATTTGATTTGCGTAGAAGCTTGGTAGCCTGAAAATTCACTATGTCCAGGCTAAGAATTTGATCTGTAGGAAACAAACAGGAAAAACAAGTACGAACTTGTAACACCAATAATGGCATGGGCAGCCTGAAAAATAGAGAATCAGACCAGGCTATTTTACTGTTGTCAGAGTCGTTGAAGTATTTAAGTCCTGGAAATGAATTCAGGTGTAAAGCTTCATCAAGATTTGGGGTGGAGTTTGTAATGTATGTATATTTTTCCATCTGGGGTTTCCATCAGAACTGTGCAAAATTCATAAAGCTTGCTCCAAACACTGGCTCTCACTTCTTCTGCTTCCCCAAGACTGTGTACCTTACTGGTTGTTTTTTTCCCTTATACTATCACGTAAGCAGTCTTCTGTAACATTTTGTTCTGTTAAAGGTGTGGATAAAACCAGAAATTGTGTGTGCAGTAGAGATGAGCAGACCTGAGCTCACGCAGGTGTTCCTACAGATTCTTCTTTTTGTGTCCCAGTCCATAAACAGATCGTGTATCGTTTACATATGTTTTGTCTTATTTGGAGCATAGAAACCCATCTTCCTGAGCAAATCTGAGCCTTTCAGTACCCGCTGATCTTTTTGTCCTCTGCTCAGTATCTGCGTTTTGATCAGTAAGATGAATAAGCTCAAAGGGAGGGAGAGCTTGCAGGAAAAAAAAAGACACTTTCCTGCTTACACATAAAAATGTGATCCCTAAAACTCAACACAACTTGAAATGTGCCTGATTTCTCAAGCTGTCATCAACCAGATACCTTCCTTCTAAATAGGACCTCTAATGGCAAGGAATACCCAGAAGAAATGAATGCAGGAAGGGACCCTTGGAAAAACACGTTCACCGTTTGCAGTTGTTATGCTCTAATTAAAGTCACTCCCAGAATTTATTTTTCCCAGCCTTTGTTTTCAGAGGTTTATGGAAATGAAGATCCAGCAGCATGGTCTACAACCACTGTTCAGTGCCTTGACCATATGGAATATGCACCATAATACTTGGCCCTGCAGAGCATGCAGGTGCCCTATTGTGAAAGAATTTACAGTTATCAAAACCAGGTGATTTTATATCTGACGGAATCACATTGTGGCACCTAGTTAATATTTTAACTTTGCCACTTCTTAGATGAGATGCTCACTACTTGGAGGCCCCTCTTTTGAGATATACCAGGATTAAATGACATGGCTCTATATTAACTCCATCTAACAATGCAGAAAGAGTCCAGCCACAAAGTGGCTTTTACAGATTTGTACTTAAATTTACTGCAGACAGCCCCAAACCCACTTCATGTCAGAAGTCACAGAGAAGCTTAGATTCTTCTCCCTTTGGGCTCTAGAAAAACCGTATAGCCTGATTCTCCCTTACGACCAGCGGAAGTGTGTAGGTACAGTCTGAGGCTTACTGTGATGCAAGGTGGTGACACATGTGACTCTTCTGATACTCTGCCACGATGACTGGGTTTCACCCTGTGTCAGCTGTGGTGCTGTTTTAGGTACCAGTCTGTAACTCCTTGCACTTTATCTGCATGCCAGGAAGATGGCAGATGCCAACTGTCTTTGGCCTTTCGACATCTCAAAGAAGGCATTTCCCTCTTGATAGCATCTTCTTTCCCTTCTCAACTCCCCTGCTTCCCCTACAAGAAAATAAAGTAAAAAAAGTATTTGAGACAAGACTCTGTCAATCTTCCCCAAGGAATAGGCTGGGAAAATTAATCCTGTTGTCTGGATTTGGGGAGGAATTTCGCTCGGCCTTGTTTCCCACCCTTCCACCCTTTCTCCAGGTGCTTTGATTAGCTCAGGCGTCATCCTTGAAGGATGCTGTTTGAGATGGGCACAGTTGTTTGCCATCGACACTAGTTTGAACTGGATATTAAGGAGTACCATGGTGTATTTTTATGCCTAGCAGCCCTATTTTAGGCCTAAAATCTCTGAATTACAGAGCCTTCCCAAGGATTTGAGAGTTAAAGTTATAATGAGATGCTAGAGTATCCGTTTTCAGGAAACATCAACATTTAAATATTTGTGTTTGATCTAGTCTGAAATGTTAAAAAAAAATTTTAAAATATTCATAGAACTGAATTTCTTCAGAATTTTGTTTCATGGGATGTTTTGGCATTCTTTATGAAATATTAGATATCAAAATATCATGAGATGAAAGCATATGACAGTTGTAATAAATAAGTTGTATAGTAAGGAAAGTTGCTACTAAGAACTGACTGAAACATCATCTTTTCTAGAAGGAATATCATCATGTCAAATTACTATACAAACACAAGATAATTTGATCATTTAGACACCTGAAATGGTAACCTGAGCCTTAAGATAACAAAGGCTTTCACCTATACTCAGGAAGTATAAATGCATCTGGTAGAGTGAAAAGAAATAGGGTTGGGGAAGAAAAGAAAGAGCTGGTGTATTTATTTTTAATAGACCTTCAGAATTAGACTACATGGAGACAAGTAGCAATTTTTTGCCTAGTTTAATAGAGTTGAGTACAGAAAGTAAAAGCAGACAAATACCTTGCTGCATCATTTTCACTTAGCTGATGCTTCCACTTCTTTTCATTGAATATGCCTGCTAATGCTGTATCTTGCACTGATTGTTCAAGCAATGCAATATACCTGTTCTTTTTGTATTTCTTAACATTTAGTGGATGAGACACTGAAACCACTAGTGACAGAAAATTGTTACTTAAAGAAAACGGAAATGAGTTACAGGCAGTAGGAAATGCTGTGGGAGATGCAGCATTTTGAATATCAGCTATACCATCTCCACTGCTTCTTTCCATAGAAGCTTTTCTCTGCATTTGGGAGAAACCCAACCTTGGCACATCTGTACCACTGAGCAAGTGGAAGCCCTCTTAAAAACTCCGATTTGAAACACAGCATGTACCTGTTTAGCAAGGTGACTTCTTACACATTTGGACTGTCACGTTACCATGTACCCATGAGCATTAGGTGAGCGTGAAACTCTCTTCCCATAAATATAACAGCTGTAAACGAAATGTGCTATTTCAATGGCAGTGCATTTCAGAATGTTATCAGCACTAAATCAAAATGCACTTCTTTGCCTACTGCTGCTATCACCAGCCTTAGTCATTTTAGACAGCATTACATAATGGCAAAATATTTTTCTGGAGAAAAAAAAAAAATTAAAACCCTCACCATGGTTTTAATCTCCCTCTTTTATTTTGTCTGTGGTTTAAAGCTGTGTCGGGTATACATCAAAAGCACCCCCTCCCCAGGGTATTTAATTTACAATTTCATTTGATAATGGAAGTGTACTTCCATCTAGCTAGGATGGGAAAGGATTAAATAAAAAACACTGTTCTAAAATCAAGTAGCATAAGTCTAGCCTGTCTCTGTGCTCTGCAAATGAAATAGCCATGGAAGAGCTTGTTATTAGTCTATAATATCAAAACTGATTGATAAACTATTAGTATTTTGTCAGGCATAATATATGCTAAACATTTTCCTCTGCAGATTGCCTCAACAAGGACTGTGACTGTTTTTAGACACATCTGGCACTGCGGATTTTTTTCCATCCTGCATTTCAGTGATTTAAAGGGCCTTGGCTGGGCAGAAGGATGTCAGCTGTTTGGTTTAAAATACTGTTATAAGAGTGAATAAGATTTAAAGAGGCAGTAGGTAAAATTCTGGCCTTGCTGAAGCTAGTGGGAGAATGGCCATTGAGTTTAATGGCTTCGTGATTTCTCTGTACGGCTTTCTCATCCATTTTTATTCTTGGTAAATTTTCCATTTCCCAAAATTGCCTTTTCTTTTCCATTCAGCTTCTCCCACTTTGAATATTAGCTCTAGGAGTGAGTGCTGAGATAAAATACCAAACCCTTTATTTACACAAATGCCATCTCTACAGCTCACTTCTGTGGCACTTCCGTAAGACAATAATAATGGGTGCAGGCGTATAAAAATAGTAAATGCAGGTATTCGTTTCTAAAAAAGATGTTCTTAATATACTTTTCTGGCTGTGTTTCAAAATGGGCTGTGTGACCAGTGATGAATCTCAGACCTCTGTGGTGTAGAGAAGCTATTCTGCTCTTTTTGGAAATAAATAGCAGGACAGGCTCCTCACTCGCATTGTGTCCTGTCATGCCAAAATACATTGACATGTAGAGGTGGGGGGAGCCATGGGATCTGAGGAGAAGAGTTTGATGGGAGATGACGCCACAAGGCAACCAGACCCTTTCTGCAGTTGGCTTATTTCAGGAGGCAGAGTCTGAACTGGGTCCATGGAGAAGTCACTTCAAGGACATTGTGCTTCTGAAGAGTTTGCAATCATCAGACAAGGAGAGGTGGTGGCTCCCTAACAGTGTCTTCAGTTCCATGCCCTGGAGGCGTCTCTTTCAGCTCTGGGAGCTACTGATAGGCACAAAGGGTGTTCTGCAGGGTTGGGTGGTGTCCTCTCCCGATCTCAGAGACCAGCTATTGCCTGTCAGACCTTTGGCATGTACACCTTTGAGTAACAGACAAAAAAAACTTAAATTTGTATGGCAGGATTGGACCCTTTTGTTGCAAAACCAAAAGCATGCAGAGGTTTCGGCTTTGTCCTGCTATTGCACATGACAGTTTCGTGACAGGTGGGAAACAAAGTGTATCTTTGGTAAATTAGGTAAGAGAATATAGCAGGTTTTGCTGCAGTGGCATTTTATATTGTTTTACCTTTTTCTCCTACACTTAAAATTGGGAATAGCAAGGGATACCTTTCCAGCTTCAGGCATGGGAAGTCCTGATTACCAAGTAGGAATTTCTAACGTATAGTCTGCTAAAAACTGATCCTCTGAGCAGCCACAAAAGATTTTAACAATAGAACTAGGCAGATACATAAAGCAAAGTTGCAGACTGTGTGGACCCATTACCATCGCAGTCTCACAATGCAGCACTCAGGGGAGACAGGTGAGTAAACACAGAGGCAAACTGAGCACAATTCATCCCTCAGCAAGTGTAATGCTTTGCTTCCTACGGAGAGGTGATCACAGTTTTGCAACATGCCAGTAAAATGTATTTACTTGCCTGAATAGCCCAAACAAAAGCAGTGAAGAGCATGGCTGAGACCATTCTTTTAGCCAAGAACAGACATATCTCTGAGTAGTCACATACCATTCAGAGTCATCTTCTGGCAACTAAAATAACCAAGATATGCGCAAGGGATTTGCCAGGCACGGGATTCAGGAAGCATTCAAAAATACCGTATATGGGATTTACGTATTTTTAATTCAGTCTTCTGTTTTCTTACACACACTTCCCCCAAATTCTGCAGCTCTTTCTTCAGTTTTCTGGATGAATTCTCTTGGGTAGCATATTTTTACAAGCACAGATGCTACCTTGGAAAAAAAGAAAGGAGGGAAGGGAGCCAAATGGGTGTCATGCTCCAGCTCGGCAGCACCTTACTGACTTGCGCCCCGCCCCCCCCACCAAAAAAAAAAAAACGGAAAAAAAGACTGCTTTTAGTAATCAAAAATTAGAGCAAAACTGTGGCTGTATAACCTTCAGGTCATCAAAAAGACTGAAGGAAACGCCTTGTGGCCAAAATGACGTCCCTGACCTACTTGTCCATGCTGTCACGTACCTGAGTAACCTTTCCATCTCTGTATCTTCCATCAAATCTCTCTGACAGTTTTGCCATTCATACTTGCTTTCAGTTGTAATTTTTTGAGTTTGTTTGAAGCATGCAACCAAAAAGTAAATTCTCGTAACGTCATGCTGGCAGTCCTAAAAATAAGTCAGAGACCTTTTCCACTACTGCTTCTTGCCATCCATTGATCTCCGCAGAAAACAATCCATTCAGATCTGGAGTTCCTATTGGAAATTAGGGGACAGCCTGGTAATTGGATTAGGGTGCACTTTTATTTGCAGCAGTTTCTCAAAATGAAGCTCCTGTTTTGTTTCATTGATTGCCTGCCCAATCTTTCTGCCAGTAAAAGCCACTCACATAGCTGAAGAGAGAGGGCAAGGATTGATGGCAAACGCAGCTTCACATTACATAAGATGTGCATGTTCCTCTTAATATAGTCAGGCAGATACAGATGATAAGTGAATCTCCATACAAACATGAGAATGTGCTTTCTTAATCCACAGTAAAATTGCTTAAAAGCAATTTTTATCAATGTAGTCCTTAAAAACTGGAAGAGCCACCAGTTGCATCAGTACTTAAATTCTTGCCAGCCACCTGCACAGGTGCCAAAGAGGGAGTAACTTCAGGACACTGGGATCGCATGTGTGAATTTGAGACCTTTGGAGTCTACATTATTGTAGGGAAGGAAAAAACTGGGTTTGACTTCCACATTTCCAGAGATGGTTCAGAAATCCTGAGTTAAATTTATAGGGTGTGCCTTCAGAAACACACCAGGCTTGATCACATAAGGAGCACAAGTTAGCCTGGCAGCAATTGCTGGGCTATAACTTGGGGCACTACAATGCCCTGTTTTACTAGTCCTCCAGAACAAATCTGTACCAAAATTATTGTTTATAGCTCTTACCCAGTCTATCATTTTCTTCCATCAGAACCATGCTGCGTGTTTTACCCCATTGTGTTTATGAAATAAGACCTCAGACAGTTTAAGTCCTACGTAGTCCTTCAGAGCCGTACAGAGGTCACAGCTTGCCCTAGTGTGAGCCATGTGCCATCCAGCCATGAAAAGTTCTACCAGACACAGAGAGCACTTGCACCCTGTTTCTCCCACTTAATCATTGCCACAGAGGAAGAGATACATTCTGGGTGGGCAGAGCTGAACTGGCAACCAGAACCCTTTTTTTCTGGATGGGCAGCGAAAGTGCAGCCCTCCCCGGGCTGGGAGTCGGGAAACATCGTTAGTCATGCGACTGTCCCCCAGGGCGGTGCCAGTGAAACGATCTTGCTCCCTCCACACATCAATATTCTTGACACTCGTCTTAAAACTTAGGTCATGCATATCCATCTACTCTTGGAGAAGTGTCAGAAAGGTACAAATATCCCTTCACTATTTTTAGGGCCATATCAAAAGTATTTATCAGCTTTCTGGCACCTCACCCCATTTGTCATATTTGATGCTATCTACCAGTCAGCAGGGGGGATGAAGTCCTTTAGAAATGCAGCAGCAGATGGGTGAAACTCCATAAGCTAAGAGCGCAGTGATGCTTAAAAGTGACTCCTGGGGGGTTGTTGTGCCTGTTGTCACAGTCGGGAAGTGCCTGTCGCGGTCCTCTAACAGCAGGCGGAGAAGGGGCTCAAGGGAGTGGTTCGTCCTCACCTCGGTGTTTGCCCACCCAGGGGGCAGGCAGGGATGTGGAGGAGGTCTGCTCACAGCCATGGAGTAGGGCTGAGCTACGAGAGAGGGGGACAGCTGATTCCTGGTGACTGCACTGTCCTCTCCACATGCCATCAGCACTCCCACACCACCCGGTGATGCCAAAAGACTGCTTCCTTCAGCTTACGCCCTTGGCTGCGCATCCCAGCACAAATGTGTACAAGAACGGGGCTCAATCTGTGTATTATACATAATTCCCCCTACTCGCTCTAGGTGGTACAGGAGAGGCGTTGAGAATCGTTGTTTTTCCATACACCCGTTGCCAACGGGAAGCTCTTCCAGCTCCTCCGTAACACGTACCTCGAGGCCTCGCATCGGGCGGCTCTGTGCTGGGCAGGTAACGTGTTCATCCGCCTCATGCCACAAAATTGGGATGATTTCCTAGCGCTGTCGGTTTTTAGAAGGCAATGTATTCAGGTTGAAACTTTGCCCACATACCATCTGCTTCAGCCTTATCTTTCTGTGACAAGAAAGCTGAATATATAATGTCCACTTGGCTTTCCCGGCGTTACGTAAGGTTGTGGTTTCGTGTTAGGTTTGCCGTTTTGGAGCTCCCTGGCAGCTCTTGCAACAAGCTCCTGCTCTTGCTTTCATGTGAAAGAGCAGTGACAAAAATCAATACCGTCTTCATAGCTCTAATGAATGTGACCCACAGTCTTTTTTAGGATGACCACAAGCTTCCATCACATGTCCGAGGCCTATTCGCAGATATCGATTTGTATTGCAGATTAGCTGTAGCCATTTCACATGAAATCTTAAGGTCGCACAGTTTTGCTCTCTGCGCTCGGTTTGGTATCAAAGGTACAGCTATAAATCAAAAGACCTGTCCATAGACACTATTGATAGCCAAGGTTGCCAAGTTATGAAAATGAGATGTTTGAGGGTTTTTTAAGCTTCTTAAGAAGGATGGAGAAAGCTCCAATTGAGTGAAAGCTCTGATTTGGAGTCACTGCAGACTCTGTTTACTCGAAGGGTGGGGAGGGGGGAAAGTGGGACCTTCATATGCAAATGTATGGCATTTGGAAATGTCATATAGCTGCATCTACATATAAATAAGCCACTCTCCGAGTGCTGCACTAGCAAGGCTGCTTTGATGTAGAAATTGCATAGTAACACACAAAGCAGAAACAGCAGGACACCACTCGGTCAAGTTCAGGGAGTTTTGTTCCTTAATCACCACTTAACTAAGTTAACCAATATTGCTGTGTCGCTTCGCGTTAGACCGGGAACAGTTATGAATAGCTGCTGTTTGATTTTGCTGCTAGGGAGAAGCGTGTGTTTGTGCGTGCTGCACGGGGCTGTGCAGTAGGGACGATGATCTGGCTCCTGTGCCCCAGAAGATAGTGCTGGGCATAGAGATGCTTCCTTGTCAGCATCCCTCTAGCCACCCTCTGCCTCGTTCTGTAGATCTATGCATGCCTGCTCTGAAGGAAACACGATTTGGTCATATAAATAAGCATCTGCTGCCACTAACATCCACAAACTGGAATGGTATTTCTATCTCTCTTTAATCTGGTATTAAAGAGTAATTTGCAACCCTCAGGCATGCTTTTTCAGAGGAGAGGACATAGAGAGGAGCCTTGGTCTGGTTCCCACTGTTGGTTTTTGACCACCTCCAGCACTGGCACTAATGAGGAGCTTGAGGAGAGGCGGATGGGAAGGAAAGTGAGCCAGCAGCCGAGCCATTGGGAGGAATTTCTCACAGAGGGGTGACACCCGCTCTGCTCGTGCCCTGCTGTGTGTGATGGATACAGCATTCGCCCCTCTGCCTTCAAGCATGGAGGGAACCTCACAAATCTCTAAACTGACACCAACTTTTTTTCAACGCAATTAAAATAATAATAAGGTTAACTCGTTCTCTAAGGACTCTGTCATGAGCTGCCTAAGGAGATCATACGTCAGGAGAAAAACTACGTCTTTATTCCTTGACGTGGCTGGTTTCCAAAGGGGGAGGAAGCTGCTCCCATGGGGACAGCAGCATCTCTCTTAGACAGGGGGATCTGAGTGAAGGAAACATCAGCGGCCTGCCAAAAACAAAGACTAGCTGAGTTAGCACAAAGAGGGATTTAATCTATTCTAGGAATGGGGTTAACGCAGATTTATTCAATCCTGGAACAAAAAAAGGAAGCACAAACTGTAAGGGCCCCTTTACCCAGGTCTTTGATAAATCCACAATACGGCCCCACATCATTAAATCACATCCGTAGCAGTGATCGCAGGCCTCGAGACCTGCCCCTGTGGCAGCGACCTTAAAGAGCTCCGTCTGTGTAGTTTATCCACAAAAGTATTGAGAGGTGACCTTGTGACAGCTAACACAGAGACGACACGGGAAGCTGAAGACCTTTCCAGTCTACAGACTGGGGAGCAGGCAGGTGCCGATCACAGGCAGCGATGAACCGCTTCATGAAGCTGCTGAAGGAAGAGGTCAGTGCGTCACCTCTTGATGTCCTCAAATCAAGTGTACAGCATCCGCTTTAAACAGCAGTGACAGCTGCTTTTACCGGCGGCCTCGGTAGGGGTCAGTGGATGAAATGCGGTGGTGGGGAAGCAGAGGTCAGACAAGGTGAGACAACAGCCTGGTCTGGGCTTTACCTCCCTGAATGAAACCCAGGTAGGAGTTGTGCCTCGTGTGAGCGCCTGAACACTGAGAAAACGTTGGTTCAAAGCAACATGTTAGCCCACACGGTGTTTCTTTCTTTTCTCTTTGAGCCTGGCTAATATGGCAGGGTGTTCCTCTTCAGACGTGTTAGCAATGGTTGCTGGCGTGTACTTGTATTGCTGTGCTATTTTCGGAGGAGCCTTGGCTGCTAGGAGTCTGTCAGTCTCTAGGGTAAGGCATCTGTGCCTAGCCAGTGAGTACAGGTGGACTGTGGCCACTGAAAAAACAAATGAGAGTAAAAAAAAAAAACAGGTTACGTTTAGTTTTGAGTAGACAAATGGTCTTGTTATGTGCAGGAAAATTATTCTCAAGTTTCTCAAATGAGGAAGATGTGTTCACAGATGTCGGAAATAAAAGCGCTTCTCAATTTCAAATGTTCAGAGATAGCTTTAACATATATAGCATAGCCCACATATATATGCTGACAAGCTGAAAGTATTTTGTTCTCCATTTGAACATCTGGGGATTATTAGTGTCTTAATTCATTGGTTTCTATTATTAATTATGGCAGCAGGCTGAATAATTACAATACATTGCTGCAAAAGACAGAGCACAATATTTTTTTCCAAATGCACTAGGACATCTTGCCATCATTTCAAACATAAAAAGCACTAGATTATTTTTAAAAAGGAAAGTGGATGTTATCTTATTCCAGGGAACTCATTTGCATAGGGGCATTTAAAATTAATAAATTACTGTGTTGAGCAAGCCTATTTTGTGCCTGAGAAAAGAAGTGAATGTAATTTAATTCACAAAGTTCCATTTCTTTTTTTGCTCTTGGTAAAATAGCTAATATGGGGATGGTATTTTTTGTGCAGTTTATGTAGAAAGACTGGCTTGAAGTTCGTACTTGGAGTGGCTGCAGGATGAATTTAGGCTGGGGCTGCAACAGAGTGGTGCCAGACGTTTTCAGCTGACATTTGGTGTCTCACTTTCCACTAGCTCTCAGGGAGAGTGGGCTGTTGAGCTCCCCCCCGAGCGGCAGCAAGCGCTTCCTTCTGAATCGTCGCTCCAACGCCCACCCAAACGGTGCTTTTCAGGCGAGTTGCTTGCACACATTTTCTTCATTGAAAAGAGATACTCTGTAAGATCAAGAGCAAGGTATTAAAGGTTTTAAAAGAGGAGGACATACTGTGTCAAGATAATTAATAGGTCAGATCTGAGCAGCTGTTAATGACAAGGTATGGCTGTGGTGGTTGATGGCAGCGTGGCTGCTGGCACCTTTGTCAAGGGCAAGGTGTCTGGAGTTGTTGAGCAAAGACTCGTGAGAAATCCCTTTTCTCTCTTTAGAGCTGGGTCTGAGCTGGGATTTATCAGCACGGTTCTTCATTAGTAGGAAGCCTACTTCAGGACTTCATCCTCCTAAGTTGCTGTGGGACCTTAATTCTTGTTAGATGCTAGCCTGCTAAAGCAATTCTGCATTTTCATAAGGAGCAACACCATTACCACCCCATTCCTCCCGACTTTGTAGAGGCATCTTTGAACCTCTGCAGATGCTGCAAACAAGGCTGGGCTGAGGAATCACAGAATATTTTTGGTTGGATGGGACCTTTGAGATCATCGAGTCCAACCAACAAAAAAAAAAAAAAAACCAAACAAAACACCACCAAACCCAAAAAAACCCCAAAAAAATCCCAGAACACCAAACACCAAAACCAAACCAAAACAAACGCCCACAACCACACACCACACCACCAACAAACAGACACAAACAATCAATCTCGGGCACTAGAGCATGCCCTGAAGTGCCATGTCTACGCGTTTCTTAAATACCTCCAGGGATGGCGACTCCACCACCTCCCTGGGCAGGCTGTTCCAGTGCCTGACCACTCTCTCAGTAAAGTAATTCTTCCTAATATCTAATCTAAACCTCCCCTGCCCCAACTTCAGACCATTTCCTCTGGTCCTGTCATTATTCCCTTGCGAGAAGTGTCCAACACCCACCTCTCTACAACCTCCTTTTAGGTAGTTGTAGAGGGCAATGAGGTCCCCCCTCAGCCTCCTCTTCTCCAAACTAAACATGCCCAGTTCCCTCAGCCTCTCCTCATATGACTTTTTCTCTAGATCCCTCACCAGCTTGGTGGCTCTCCTCTGGACACGCTCCAGCAGCTCAATGTCCTTCCTGTAGTGAGGGGCCCAGAACTGAACACAGCCCTCGAGCTGAGGCCTCACCAGTGCCGAGTACAAAGGCACCATCACTGCCCTGCTCCTGCTGGCCACGCTATTCCTGATACAGGCCAGGATGCCATTGGCTTTCTTGGCCACCTGGGCACACTGCTGGCTCATGTTAAGCCGGCTGTCCACCAACACCCCCAGGTCCTGTTCTGCTGGGCAGCTTTCCAGCCACTCTTCCCCAAGCCTGTAGCGTTGCCTGGGGTTGTTGTGACCGAAATGCAGGACCCGGCACTTGGCCTTATTAAACCTCATCTCGTTGGCCTTGGCCCATTGATCCAACCTGTCCAGGTCCCTCTGTAGAGCCTGCCGACCCTCAAACAGATCAACACTCCCACCTGGTTTGGTGTCATCTGCAAACTTACTGAGGGTGCACTCAATCCCCTTATCCAGATCATCAATAAAAGAAGTTCCCTCTTCCTCCAGAAGAGCAGCAGCTGCTGACTCTGTGAAGACTGCAGATGAGTAACATAGACTGTCCCTAGGTTCATCCACAGGATTCAGATTCCCACCCCCAGTCAATCACCAAAGCTCTTCCACAAAACTCAGGGCATCCTCTACCTTTGTTCCACAGGCTGATACTCTCTGGACCTTTATTTTGATTTCAAATACGAATTGCCACACCAAGTCTCTACCATGCAGAGCAAAAGAGCTTTGTTAAGTTCCCAGTGCTATGCTCTACAGCATATCCTTGGGAGAGCTGCCAACGAGGTAAAAGTGCTGGGGGGGACACACTTCTAAGAGGGGTTGGGAAGGTTAAGAACATACATTTGACCCAAGAATCCCTTTTCCCCTTCATAAATCCTCTGAAAATGTGATGTGTAAGGAGTCACTACCTCAATATCAGTGAGAGCTTTCAGCTGCGAAGTTGACTGACCTCAGCAGTATTAAAAGATTAAATTATTATGTAAGTCAATTCTCCTTAACCACTGTTTCCAATGAGATAGGTATCAAAATAGCTTTTGCTGCACATGATTCAGCATTCCATCCCTTATTTGATGATACATATGTGTGTTTGTTGTGATATGTGTTGTGTGATGATATATATACGTGTATTTGCAAGACCTCCCTTGGTCCAGTGATGACTGTACACAAGGTACACAGTGTACGTGAGCCAATATTTTCTCATATGATCAGTTATTAGTTCCATGAGCTCCAACAGTACACACTGTACAACAGTGAAAATGCTAAAATGAGAGTATACAGGCTGTGGCCCTCTACTTTGCTTGCCTAAAATCACCTAGAAAGTCTCACTTTAAAGAACAACAGAATTATCGGCCCTGCAGAACTGATCGTTAAGTGCCTGGCAGTCAATTTTTGGACATAAGAATCCTATTTTTGCCTGGATTTTTACTGAATTTCTCCAAAGTGGATTGCTTGAACTTATGTCTGGAAAGAATTTTCTGGGCACTCCAGGCAGTACTTCATATAATCCTCATCAAGGACACTAATGGATTCATTTGTTCGTCGGTGGCGCTACTCCACATGTTCAGTTGTGTAACAGAAGCTCCACGCTAGTTCAGATGGGAGCTGGGAACCGGTGAGGGCTGCCCAGAGAAGAAGCTGGCTGCATTGTTCTCATTCCTTGCAGTCGGGTCCTGCAAGCGGCCAGACTGTTTCGGCTGTTGAATTTCAACCTTCACTGAGATATTTACCTGAGTGTCCTAATGGTGCACATTCAGCTTCCAGAAACTTTGAAGCAAAGGCATAGTTAATCCAGAAATTAAAATAAAAAGAATACAAAATATATTTGAAATAATTCCTCCACTGCTTCTTAACAGAGGACAGGAACAAGCATAGATATTAAGGAATTTAGACAAGATCGCTTTAAATAATTTATTTAACATTTCAGAAGATAATCCATCAGCAAAAGCAAGATCACTGAGTGGGTGGTTAGTCACACTGGATAACTTTTAAAGATCTAATTTCTTACCCCAGCGAAATAGCTCATCGTCTCGGCATCTCCCTGCCATCCACAGAAGGGTTGGAGAGCAAGTGTTCAACTGGGAGGCTCTTCTAGAAAGCAAGATGATAAGCTGTTTCAGTCTACACAAAGTAGCATCTGGCCTCAATGCATTTAAAAATAATCTGTTTTGACTAGTATATCTTATATGATAGGCTATCATGTCATGTTCTGGCACTAACAAAAGATGTGAACAATATGAAATGTCATGTTAGGCTAAAGATGCAAAAAATGTTGCAGAAATGCAAAAGATGTTGGCTTCATCAAAGAGATGTTTTCTATCAGAAAAATGTTTCAGCAAAAAGCTTTCTGAATACAGTTGATCTGGAGGGTGAGGGTGTATTTCTTTTTAGAATGAAAAGAGGAAGCATTTTGAGAAATGTGGCAGGAATTACATTCATACAGAGATAGGAGAGACTGACCCAGTCATTCCAGTTTTTATCTTTAGGCTTTATAGCTTCTGTCTCAAATTCTAGCCATCACAAAAAGGTACAAATCTGTCTTTTTGGTGCAAATAAAACTTTCATGCATAGTTGCCAATAACAGTGCAGCAAGTTTAATGTTTGAAGAGGAGCTACTGAATTTAGCTTTACTGAAATCTGACTATGAATTTCGTCTGTATTGTTGCTCTACGAATACTGATCTGTTGCACTTGGAAAAAAATGGGTAACTTTGTATTTCAGCTTTGCTCTCTGTAGGTGTAAGGTTGACGTGGTAGAGGAGCTCCCTAATTTGGTGATACTATAACCTGATTAGTGAGGATTGCCTCCAGTACTGAATTTATAAATAATCCAAAATTATAATAAGGGAGAAAGTCTGAATTTATTTCATTTAGTTTTGCTTTTTTGAACTTTGTACTTTTCTGATTCTTTTTTGATTCATGATTTAAACTTGGTTTTTATTCATACCCTCTCTTTTTAGAAATTACGTATAGCTCTTGTTTCGTAGTGATGTAAACCCTGTGATGCATTCATGATAGTTAGTACCTCATTGATGGCTGGATTACTTGAAAGTGCTCAGATCCTTCAGGAATGAGAGCAGTCAGTTTTAACATGAAGGAACTTTTAAAATGAAGGAACTTTTAAAGCATATCTTGGTGTTTGGGTCTCTATTTTGAATCAGAAAAGATGTTTTGTGTAATAAGAAAAATAACTTGGTTTTTTAGGCTGGGGAATTTTGGAGGGGTTAATTCAAACGTGCTGGAAAAGGAGGGGAACTTCTTTGTCTGAAGTAAACAATGCTGTCATTGTGGTCTGTCTTTCAAACGACCAAAATGGCACATCAAAATAAATACAAGTTTTTTCCACCTTTCCGCCTTTTTGTTCAATCCCTAACTCTTTTAGAGCAGCCATCAGTCAAAATAAGGGCCTACAGACAATTCGTGTCTTAAGTTTTGTGGTTTCTTCCAAGCCAGATGACAAGCGTTCCCATATGAAGTGTTTATCCTATGAAACACTAGCAAAGCTTGGGCCATCTCATTTTTGATTCAGTAAAGCATTTTCTATCATAACATTACACTTAGAGGTGTAACTGCAAGTTCTGCAGGATCCTAGATTTGCTTTAAAGTATGCTAGAGACCTTTTTAAAGAAAACACGGTTTCTACCCACATGATTGCAGGAGGAGGAAAAATCATTCCTCTTTTTACCAGCCCTACAGCCTACACACAGTGAGAGCATCTGCAAGCCTGGGAGAGGTCCTGGTCCCCCTTTCAAGTCCAAGCAGATTAGTCTGTCCTGAAAGTAACAATTTCCATCACCATCTTGAAGCGTGCCTTTGAAAAAAAAAAGAAACCAAATGGTATCCTACCGTTTTAGCAACGCTGCTGCCTCGTCTGAGAGAGGAGGGATTCTCACGCTGGTTGTTGGTGGCACACGGACATCACAGAGATGTCTCGGTACCTGAGAAGGAAGGATCAGAGATACACAAACACACAGACATGCAGAGCAGGCTCCTGTTCTTCAGAAAGGAAGCAAACTTCCTCTTGATAATGGAAGATTTGAAGGAAATAGCATAATATATATCCCACAATAGAAAAAATGTGTATTAATAAGGAACCCATATTTCTTGCTGCAGTTTCCTGGGCAGAAATACATTTGAATGTGGACCATAGCAGAGGTCCAGCACACCCGGCAGCCATTGGGCATGGTGCACAGATGATCACTACACGTGTATGGAGTCCAACAAGTCCTGAGCACATCGGGATCTACCTGTGTGCACTGGGCAAGTCCATTGATAGCTGGCATATGTCACACATGATTTTTCTGTTCCGGGAAGATTTCCAGGTGGAAAAAAGGAATATACATGAAGTCCTGGTGGAATAATAACTCTCTGTATGTATATATTTCATGTGCTGGTAGCCGGTGCCTCCCCTAGGGGGTGATAAGTAGCCAAAACTGTTTAGCGCCAAACCAAATGGATCTTCTGCTGCTCCTCTTTCCAGCAGCAGGAATTCCTGGGCAAGCTCTCGAAGGAGGTTACACCATGCCTACAACATGCCTCCTGTCAATCCGTCCTATCTGTGCCATCCCAGAAACAGCTGTCAGCCCCAAGCCCAGGAATCGTCACTGCGCTGTGATGTGCAGCCTTCATGGCAGCCTCGCACAGGTGTCCCAGTGTAAGCAGGGGGCCAGGAGAGGCAGACGGATTCGTCTTCAGCATACATGCCTTTAAAAACATGCACTAGCAGTCTGTAGTGCAGAGGTAGCCTCACAGAAAGCTGACTATATGTATGGCAAGTAGTCCAGAAGGCCAGTGCCAATTGTACCTCCCTGGGGACCTACAAGCTGGAGTATCTCATGGAAGCACATGAATGAAATTTCCTCCCTTTAATAAAAAAGATCAAAATTAAGTACTGTTTATTAGGTTTATGACTTCACAGGCTGTGCTTTCATGTTTGCTGCAATTTTTTTTCCTGAGGTTAAGAGAAAACAGAGCTGGGGCTGTGACATAAGTCTAGCACTGCTGCCTCCCATCTCTTCATCCCTGGTCTCTTTGTCTTTCCCAAGAAGAGAATTTAGCACTCATGCTGAAATGTCGTGAAAGTCCTAACAACAAAAGAGAAGTTAATGCTGCCTAAAGGGATGTAGAGGTTGCCTTGTCATTCTTGTTTGCTGGGAGCTTGTCCTCGCCTGTTTTAACATAAGGACAATATAACCAACTTTATTAGTGCAAGTTGTTAGAGACTCTTAAAACTCTCCTTGGACAGCAGTGACAGGAAAGAAATTCATTATGAAAATCTGAATCTTGGATCTGCTGCACACACTTTTCCCAAAGGTGGGATAATACCTAAGCATACCTACTGCCGGCATGACTGGCTTGGAGGCAGAACACAAATTGCAATTGTTTCATAACACTCAGGGACTTCCTTTGGAGAATACAAATGCTTCAACTTATTTGTGTGCAAGCTACATTTCCTCAGACATCTATCATGAGATTTTTTTCTTGTTTTTAATTAATTGTGCCTAGATGATACTATCAAAGAAAAAGGATTTTTACCATTTGAGATATTGTAAGTATTGGTTAAATGGAAGAATTTGCCAAAATTACCCAGATTAATTAACACCTCGGTGGTCTACAAAATTCATGTGAGTTTATTGCAAGTAACACTCTGCATTTCAGCCCATGATGTAAAGGTTGAGCACATACCTGTTTCAAAACTAAATGAAGCCCCCATTTTCCTGGCTAAGTGGAGGGAAGTATTTTCCAGGATTTGCAGTCTCAGTGGCTATTTAACAGCTGCAGAAGAAAGCACAAAAGGTCAAACTAGTTTAAAGGTTCCCATAGTGTGGGATGGGGAGGAGGCCAGCGGGCTCTGGGGCACGGGCATGCAGCACTGATGATAAACTTAAGCTCTGGACTCCTTCTCCTCTACTTCAGCATAGAATTATCTTTCTGAATACGTTGTATTGAAGTACCAAATATATTGTGATGGTATATTACATGCAAATGTCCAGAGTCTTCCTCCTAGCCTTGCCTGGGTGTGAGGAGACAGCCCATAGAGGATAATAGAAATGATCAAGCATTCCTCATGAGCTATTCTGTAATAAGTCTTTGAATAGTCAAATTATTTTTTCTTGTGTTTCATTTGCTGTAGCTTTACAGGAATTAGATATGCAAGAGAACAACAGAAAACCTTGCAAAACTTTGCTTTGCATCAGCCTGCCTATTTCAAGGTGCAAACCTTTGCTCTTTCTTCCCATAAACAACATCTTTCACATCCTATTCTTCTAATTTTCCTTTCTTTTATACTTTGAGTTCTTTCCATCATTTCACCTTATCCTGCACTGTCAGGCTAATGTTCCCTTCACCTGTGTTCACAGAGAATGCAAATAAACTGGAAGAAAGTGCAAGAGGGATCTACATCCCTTGTCCAGAGCATTACAATGGCTTCTGCATGCACGGCAAGTGTGAGCACTCCACTAACATGCTGGAACCGTCTTGCAGGTAACCCTTCTCCTACTAAGAAGGAAAGGCTGCACACATGAATATAGCAACTTACAATAGCTCTTAGTCTTGATAAACTATGGAAAATAATGGTGACCATGGCCCTTTGTGCTACAAAACCCATTAGACTTAAATTATTCAACAAAGTCCTCGTTTTATGTGGCAAAAGTGTATTGAGTTATGCACAACGTTAATTGATTGTAAAAACATTCAGTAACCTACAGCTATATTTAGTTATATTTTTAAAAGCACTTCACAAGCACTCAGGCAGCTGCTAGGTAGCCTCCTCAGTCTGAAGGAGTGCCACCAGGGATATTGCCCTGCTGTGACAGGGGTGATGCTCATGGGGCAGCGGGCGGGGGGGGAAGGTGGCTCCTTTGTACGGGAGGTGGCTCTGGAGGAGGTTAGGGCAGGGAGGAGGAGTAATAGTGAAAGCATGTGTTTCTGCAGTGAATGCCGCCCTGCAGAGATGGGGATATCACTTCTGAAGTCCAACCAGCGGCCTGGTGGCGAAGAAAAGGACTCTTACACATGAAGCACCATTTTCCCGGGACGTTGGACTGGGGGAGCAAAGATTCAGACTAGACCAGGGCAGATCCTCAAGCCAATTTCTCCCAGCTCCCACAGACAGCCAGGGCATGTTTTGCTCTTTGCAGATGCTGCATTCTCCATTCAACTGGAAAATGTCCTTTTCTCAAGCTGCTGGCTGCTGTGGGAATGCAGGAGAGGAAAAGGGTGGAAGTTCAAGCCTTAACCCATCAGGGTTAGTGCCCCACTAACACTTCTGAGAGGAGCCCAGACAATCTGGCTCGGTCTCTTATGGTTGCTGCTACCATTGACCTGGATTTTCACATCTTCTTGCTTGGACTTTTTAGGGGAAACAGGGCAAGAGCTAAAATGGGAAAACCACTGTTTGTTCCCCAAAATCACAGAAGGGAGATGTCAGGCTGCAGGATGGGAACTGGTGAGCAGCACAGCAGGCGGCATTGGGGTGGATGGTTGCAGCATCAACAGAGGGTTTTTTATAGCAGCCAGACAAAATGTAAATGATGTATCCATTTTCAAGAACATCTAATCACATTTCATACGGAGCTTGGATGATTGCTTATCACCTCCTTAGGGGTAATCTGCATAAGGAGCCACAACTTGATGGCTTTTCACCCTCCCCCACCTTCCCAAAGAAAGGGAGAAATCTAAAATACGTTGTGCAAGGAACTAAATGGATTCTCATCACAAAGTGCAAGTAGTTCCACTTGATGCTAGGCAAGTCCCAGGCCCCGGGCACCTCCTGACACTGTAGCAGTAGAGACAATGGTGATGCTGAGGACCTGAAGTCTTCCCTCTGAGAGGTCAAGGAGGCATCAGTTCTCTCTTAGAGTGGGACCATCCTGAAAAAAGCCCACATAAGCTTATGCTTAGGCCACTGATTTTTTTTCAGGTATAATTTTTTTTTTGGCATTCTTTGAAAGCAGCAAGTATAACTGGAAAAAATATTTTTTGTTTCAGATGTGATGCCGGCTATACTGGACAACACTGTGAAAAAAAGGACTACAGCGTTTTATATGTGGTTCCAGGTCCAGTACGATTTCAGTATGTCTTAATAGCAGCTGTGATTGGAACCATCCAGATTGCTATCATCTGTGTTGTAGTCCTCTGTATTACAAGGTCAGTATCTCTGGTACTTCGCAATAGGAAAAGAAAAGACTTTTGTTTTTCCTACTTTGTGCACTGATTATACAGATTTCTGCATTGACACTACTGATAACAAATACTGTTTAATTCATCCACAAACAGAAGATATTGCCTGGTCCAGCCAGCCAGTGCTGTTTCATTATTATGACTGAATTTTTACTTCCATCTTAATCAAACTCAGGTGGCAACGGTGCCTACAACAAATGAAGGTTCCTATTTTGTATTCAGATGCTTGGACAAATATCGTTCATATAAATAAGAGGAATATAAATACAGCAGCTGGATCAACACTTAATAAAACTAATCATATCTCCATCTGGTTTCCTCAAGGGCCCATTCCCTTAGTCCTAATCAGGCAAAGCATACAAACTTTTAAGCCTGTTTGCAATCCCATTGATTAAATGATTTCATTAAGCTTGTATATATGTTCAAAGGTACCGCACGTGTTTAAGGTCTTCACTAGATAGTGGTACACCAAGCCATATATGATTTTTAATTTTTTTTAATGAGGAGGAAAGTTGTTTGAATGGAAATGACAGCCCCAGGGTAGTTCAGAACAAGAGGGGTGAATGCAATCGTGCCCCTCCTACATGTGCTGCTCTGCTTCCCTACTGAACTGTGTTACTGCATCTGGGCTTGGGGTAAGGCGTGAACTTCAGGCGTCTTCAGGCTTCTTTCAGAAATTACGAGTTTCAATTCACTCAGCGGGGAACACTGATAAACCATTCTTTTAGCAATAAATTTCTTTTAAAAAGACAAAAAAATAAAAGCCAGGTATCATACCTCTGTAAAAAATAAAATCTCTAATATATCTCTGTCCCTGTGTTGCACTACCTGGCTGGAAGACAAGTCTAGCGTTTGTTTCTAGAAAAGACACCTCCAAAAAAATTGTAAGTCCTTCTCTGGCCTAAAGGCATAAACTAAAACCATCTGATGAAACGTAGCTACTTTTTTGGCCAAGTTGAGCCCGTCAACTCAAAGGTAAATGCTGAATGAGGCAATAGATTATATTGTGGTGATATTCACAGAAGTAATTCAAACAACCAAAAACGCAGTGTGTAGTAACAAAAAGAAGATGGTGTAGTAACTGATAGTGGAAGAAATGCTCTGTAACGTTTTGTCAAGTGACTCTAGTTTTGTCACCTTGACACAGTAACGCAGAATACTTTATATTGAAGAATGAAGACAGTGTGCTCTGAGTGATCTGGTACTGTAATGCAAATTACCCATCACACTGTTTTCATACATAGATGGTATCCTTTCCCGTACACTTTGTAACCAAGTTAATTTATGATCTTTTGACTTCTTTCTGTAATGCAGGTAATTACTGCAGAGCATCCTCCATGCCAGCATAATAATTTGAGATACATTTGCAAAAGTGTACTCTTAAGTGGCCTAAGAGAAATCCACATGACAAGAGAGCGTTTTGGCAGCATATGCATAAGTAATTGAGTTTTTGAAGTCATCTCCTTCGGAGAACCTGACTGTACTGGTTCAAACTCCACACCCTGAACTCTTGAAAGCACTAAAATCACCCTAACAGGTTCCTGGGAGAAAGAAAGGAAGCTTCCCTCACTCAGAGGCCGCTGTGGCCAAATTCTTTGCCACTCATTTCAGTGCAGCTTCACCTAATGACTTTATCAAATGACTTTGGTGCACTCTGTCCAAACCCTGCCTTTGAGCCGCATAAGACTACCATTGTAAATCTTCTAGCTGTCGTTACTGCTGTTGCTTTTAAAACTGTAACTGTACAGTGGTGCAAATCTACGGGGTGTCCTTTATTGCTGGAAGGATGCGAGCAGTTCCTGGGCACTTTTTGGGCCATTGTTGCACAGACACTTTAATCTGGATACATGAGCTGTGCTGCTGACAGGGGCGGTCTGCCCTTGACCCTTCCCCTGGCTCCTGGGCACTTGGTCTTGCCACCATTAGCATTTGTTGTAGCCGCACAATGAACCCAGTCAGGGAACAGAGTCAGCTGAAAACTCAACCAACAAAACTGGTGATTTGTTTTTAAGCAGCTCAATTCCTTGATGAGGTTGGCCACCTGGCTACTCAGCACTAGTGCCAGCAATGGGAACAAGCGGCTGAGGTGGAGGAGTAGGGGACCAGAGGCCAAGAGGTAGGGAGGAGATGGGGTGCAGCAGTGAGACACAGTCCCTACGCCCGAGAACTTTTAGCTCAGAGGTAAGGCAAAAGAGAAACAATGATAAAAGTGAAGGAGGATGGTAAATAATATAGGTACAGCCTAGTGTCATAATGATTCTCAGCAGTTTTCTTTACAGCTTTGCATTTTTAGTGCTTCCCTAATGTTTAGTCACAGCAGCTTATTTATGTGAAGAAATAACTTGATTAAAAATGAATGCATAATGTGTTTTACCTGCTATGAATCACATTGTGAGTAACTCAAGCTTGCGAGCAAGCTTCAATGGAGGGAGGGCAGGCAGCCTGTGCTCCAGTACCTAGTTTACCTTGATATAACTGCTGTGTTCATAAATGAAAGCATCCCCCACACAGAGCACTACAAAGAACTTTTGATTAAAGAGTTAAGGACCAAGGAAAAGCTGTCACTCAATTTTAGCAGATGATTAAGTCTAAAAAAACTGGTTAAATGCCAATGCCCCTCTTAGGAAACCCAGATGCACTTCAGACACAACCTACCTGTAAATGCAATAGCATTGCATTTAAGCAGTTGTGGTGTCAGTACGTGGCCCTGGGAGCTTCCCAGGCTTCCATCAATTGGTAGCACAGTGTATTATGCAATTAAAACATGGGCATTTTTGGTTAAGAGATGCTTTTTCATCATCTTAATTGGAGTAATCTTGAAGTTTGAATCGATTTCTCTTGACCTTGGACTAAGTGACAGTATAGATACTGTCAGTGTCGGTTTTGGGAAAGCGCCTGTGAGATGCACATCCCCTTCCTTCCAGCTGGAGCAGTCAGTATCCACCTTTTTCTGTGAATGCACGGCCGCATCCCCTGGGATTGCTGACCAGCTCGGTCATCCCCCAGCCACCTGGTACCTCCACGTTTCTTACAAAAACAGTCTAGTTGTGCCCACCGTGGCTTCCCACGCCTGGTTCCCCACCCCTGCTTCGCATGGCTGGCCGCTGGGGCAAAGCAGGGCTGCGCCTTCTGGTGTCAGTCCTCATCCTCTGGGACTCGGGAGGAAGCCCTGGCAGCTGGGTCAGGCTGTGTGGCTGCAGCAGAATTTAGCAGTGCTGTCTCTCAGCGCATGGAGGTGTCAGTGCTGTCTCCTGCGGAGAGCTGCGAGGTCCTGCTGTGCAATCTCCGGCTGAATGGGCAGGAGAGGCCGCTCGGGGACAGTCGGGGCTGGGAGGCTGTCAGCGTGCACATGACATGCGGCTCAGTGAATCAGCCCTGTGTTTGCTAACAACGGCTCCCTGACTCACTCAGAAAGTTTGATCGCCTTTTTAGGAACACGCAGTGAATAATGAGTTTGCCATGAAATCACAAACCAGCTAAAGTCTGCATTAGTTTCATAATGAAAGCTCTGCCATGACCTCCGAGAGCGCTGGAGACGCAGGCTTATTTTTCCTGGAGTAATGATAGCAGCCTACTTTACTGCTTCCAAGAAGGGAACGAGGCAAAATATAGCGCACAGCCATACAGTTTCTCATGAGGGGGTGGTCCCGTTGGTTTAAAAGTGAGGCAAGTCAGGACAATCTGACCCATATTTTGTTAGACGCTTATATAATTTTATTTCACCATTTTGAAATGCTTCATAAGTCCTTATGCTCTTGTTTAGCCTTTCAGTCAGCATCACTAAACTATAGCATCACTCCCATTCAACAGGGCGGGGGTGGGAAATGGTCTTTTTGATTTTAAGGAGTCAGTAAAAATTTATTTCACTCTATTTTGCTGTTAGTTGTTTGACGTGGAGCTGAAGGCGAGTGCTATGAGCTCTCACTGCACTAAGAGGGGTGGGCTCTCCTCGGTGCATAACCCAGCAGGTTTCACAAGGTGCCACTGGAAGCCTCCCAGTAACAGAAAAACAAGTTAGCCAAATATAAAGGGATTTTTTTTCCGTGTCAGTTTGATCTGGAGTACCGTTGAGCTTTCTGTCATGCCGCTCCAAGTGGATGTTTCGGTTTCTCTTGCGTAGCTGCCCATGCAGAGGGCAGAATGAGGTGCACCCAGGCTAAAAACTCATGCTGAGCTTCAGCTGAAGAAAGAGGACAAACAGGTGGCCAAGTTAGGAACAGCCTCTTCCTCCTCCTGTGGAAAAAGTTAACTAGGTCACCCTGGGTAAAGGACCATTTTTATTGCTGGTTGCTTTTCAGTAGCTCACCATTTTCCTACTGGTACCACAAATGCAAATAGTACGAGCATTTTTAGAGGGTGTTGGTCATCTTGCTGTAGTTCTGCTTGCCCGACCATTTCTACCATAATCCCCTTGGCTTTCAGCTGCTAAGAACTTCCTGCAGCCTCCACCTAGGGCTAAACCTCTTTATGCTCTCTGTCTAATGGTGTCTTTCCACAGAAAGAAACCAGAAACACGCTATTATCTTTCCATTAGGGAGAAACCCTTGGTTGCAGCCCCCATAGCCAACGCTGCTGCATTGCTGGTAATAGGTTGAAACATGCCCTTGCCGAGGAGCTCTGCGAGGTCCTGAGGCAGAAGAGATTTGCTTTTGCAGCCATCCAAAGGAAAATAAGCTTTTGTCTTTCCAGTGTGATTGCTTTCCACGCTAAGCCAAGCAGCCGTGTGAGGAGCGTAGCGCAGTGCAGGCACCCGTAAGTAAAGTAGCTGCTCGCTAATGACCTGAGCATGGAGCATTTCCATGGAGACTAACAGGGATTGCGGACGCTGAGCTCCTCAGAAAGGCAGCCCCCGCATCCACTTGGTAAATACTTCCCAGGCTTTGGGATGACGAGCAGGTGAGCGTGACACTGTCCTAAATCTTCCACCTGCGCCTCGCTGAAAATAATTCTGTTAAGATGAGCCAAACTGCAACTGAGAGATGCGGTGCAGCAGGATCTGTTGTAACACAGTAGGGTCGCCACTGCTCTCCGGTAAATTTCCCTTGCCGTATTTTTGTTTACAGTATGTTTTTTAGTTTGTTGTGGAGTTTTTTGTGGTACCGTTGCCGATAGTCAGCCTTTTTCATTTCATTGAAAAGGAAATGCGCTGAGGGCCAGCGGATCCCTCTCTCACCCTCACATCCCCTACTGCTTGCACCAACCCTCGAGCAGACCCTGGAGCGTTCTTAAGAGCCGTGTATTCTCACAACTCTCTTTTTCAGGAAATGTCCCAGGAGCAACAGAATCCACAGACAGAAGCAAAACACAGGGCACTACAGTTCAGACAACACAACAAGAGCATCGACAAGGTTAATTTAAAGAGCGCATGTTTCCACAATGGCAAAACTAACTGCAGAGAGCTTGGACTACAAAATACAGTATTATAGACAAAAGATTAAGACAAGATCTACACATGTTGCCTTGCATTTGTGGTAATCTACACCAATGAGAACATGTACTACAGCTATATTTGATTATGTATGGATATATTTGAAATAGTATACATTGTCTTGATGTTTTTCTGTAATGTAAATAAACTATTTATATCACACAATATAGTTTTTTCTTTTTCATGTATTTGTTATATATAATAAATACTCAGTGATGAGAAAAAAATTGCCTTTCTTAAATTTGCTGTATCTCATAGCTGTGTATAGTCTTGGGATGTTGTATATGGACACTAACAAATCTCTTCTTTTTTTTTTTCTTTTTCCAGTTCTAGTGGCAATTTTGAGTCTACTGAACTCAGTAGTAGGGTTTTGAGTTGGTCCAAGATCAGCGACAATTATGGATGTGGGAAAGGTGAAGAATAATTTAACCTACATTGAGGAGGGATAAAATATTTCAGATCCGGAGTCAACTACATTTCATCAGCCGCCTTCTCCCATACCATCTATCTTTACTCTCCCATAGCTTAGGAAGTCTTTGCCTTCTAAATTAAATCCTAACCGAAGGGGAAATGGAAATTCTTGGTAACCGCAATGGGAGTGTCGGGGGTAATGTTTTGATTTGGGAGGGAATTAAGTGTCTGTCAAGGTGAACCCTACAAGAACGCTTTGCAGAATCTCCCACTCTGGTCACTGGAGTGAGTGAAAATTGCTTCTTACTGTTGATTGAAAATTATTAGGTTAAAAAAGTTAATAACATAATAACAGCTGAAATGCCAGCACCATTTGTACTTCATGAACATGCTGATATAATTTATTTTTTCAAAGAGAAGGTGAAAACCACTCAGAAAATACCTTATGAATAACTTTATGGGTGACCCTACTCCATTAAATGTAATGAACTCAAACGTTGGCTATACCTCAGGAAAATAAGGGCATGTGTTTTGTTACATCCACATGATGGACAAGATGCAAAGTTATTTCCATGGTAGCTGAAACTCTCCAAAACACATTCTTTCGAGAAGCTAATATCACTCTAGTTTGTGCTATGAATTTTGAAGACGACAGAGTGAGACTGAAGGGCAAAGTGCAGTAACTTCATTCCTGCTGGATACTATCCACTCCACTAATTGACTGCCGGAGTACTAGTCATACTAAATAACATAATTGAACTAAAAAACCCTTGTAACAGTATTCATTGTGCCGCTCCTTTCCAAAGAGACTTTGCCCAGGCAGAAAGTACCCATAACAGGAGTTAGGAATATTTCTCACTGTCATCACCACATAAGAAATTGCATTTGAGTCAGAATCAGATCTGGGGTTACTAGGGATGATGGCTCATGAGTGTGTTTCCATTTCCTGCTTCAGCATCAGTCTGGTCACTCACAACAGTCACCACCAACCAGTGACAGTCCACCCAATCTGGCCCCCAGACACGAGTGAAGCGATACTTCTACTCTAACACGGCTTTTGGTTGTCCCCCCTCCAGCCTGCTTTAAAAGTGAAACCATTGCATGATGTTCACACGGTCTCAGTTTTTGTCTTGTTCTGGGTTTCTTGGCTTTTTAAAGGTAATAAAAGGCGATTGGCAAGAGATGCTTCCAGGCACCTGGTCTGTGCTGATTGATGGGAGTGGGAGAGTGCGGTGCTTCCGCAGGCAGCGGGGCCAAGGACGGCGGCGTGGCAGCTCCCCAGTGCTGGGCTGCTGGCCCTGCAGGGAACATCTGCTTCCCAGAGCCCTGGGCTGGGGCAAGAGAGGGGGGAAAGGGGGCTGTACAGCTGCTCCCGGCTCCTCAGCCCTCACCCCAAGCTCTCCAATCCTCGAGGCTTCTTTTCAAAGTCGAAGAAGAGTGAGTGATGGTGCGGGGTAGGAGTGACAGCAGAGAGGCGGTGAGCAGGCGTGATCCTGGCCCGCTGGACCAGGATGGGAAGTGGGACACTTCCAGGCAGAATCCACTGTAAAATACTCCTCTGTCCCAGTCCTTGCTGGTTTTGTCTCCCACGCACAGGCTCAGCAGGGATGGTATGACACGAGGGGGAACCCAGGCACAGCAGCGCGGGGCTATACAGGCTTGGTAGCACGATATCCTTTGTAGGGAGACTTTGCAAGCTCTGCTAATTAAACTGATACCAAAGTGGCATTATAACACCCCTCTTCACATCCCTCCATCAACTAAACCCAATGTACCGATGGCAGCAAGCGCCCCCGGGGAGCACTTCGGCGTGAGGTTGAGGATTAGGTTGGAGGTGGAAAATGTAGCTCTACCCTGCCACCCACCCCCCCCACGCTTTGTGCTCTCTGAATGAGGTGTTGGAGTCTAACAAGCATCGAAAGCACAGATTTTGAGCCGAATCCAAATGTCAGTCCCCCCACTGGGACTATCAGATCTGGATTGTTTATTTCAGTCACTTACATTCAATACAAAAAACCCCAAATGTTAACACATACACACAGCCGTGTAGCTATAGCAATAAACCCGATTTTAAAAAAAAAAAAGGCAAGGCTTGGCCTGGCCTAAAATAGCATAGCATCGCTTAGAAGTGAAAATAGGAGTCCGACACATTATCTCTACACTTCCCGAAGTTATTTGCCATGCTTTTGCCTTGCAATGCCACATTTAATCCCTAAGCAGCCTGCGTTTGCAAGGTGTTATTCGCTGCATCCCCAGCTGCGGTGCCTGTCACAAAGCCTTCCCACCTCTGAGAGCAAGGCCAGTTTTTAAGTACTTGCTGCAGACCAGAGGGCAGAAAGGGGAAAATTATGTTGGTTTTAACGCACAGAGGACAGGTCCCAGCAAACAGCAGAGCTCTTTGGGGCCTTTCAAACTTAACCTTCAACATGCAGGTATGGGCACAAAGCCTGAAAAAGTGTCTCAGGGTTGTGTGTACAGGAATGGAGAATTCTACAGAAAACATTTGCAGAACTTGTGCCAAACACAGCAGCAAATTTGGCGATGTGGACTTTGGGTTGCTTTTTTTCTTTTCTGAAGGGACTGGAAATTGCATTTGTTAGAGCCATATGGCAGCCAGAGCTCGAGATGAGAAAAATCTTTGTGCAGTTTAACTTCACAAAAAGGAAGAGGGCTGGACCTGCCTGGGTGAGGAGGTGTGTGGGGACAGTGCCACGCACAGGGGCAGAGCCCAGCTCCTCTGCCCGGAGCCGCGTGGAGGGGTACCGGTGTGTTGCTGTTTGTCTGCTTCTCAGTGCCCTCTTGCACTAGGCAGAACAAGGCCCCTTTCAGTGCCAATGGTGTTGGCTTGTTTCCTATCCAGAGGGGCAGAAATTAATTTTTTTGGAGTGTTTCATAGGCTTTTTTTTTTTTTTTTTTTTTGGTCATGATGCTGGGGCATCTGTAAATAACCTCAAATACCAGGACACGCTTACTTTACAAACCACACGAGAGAAGACCTAGACGTACAAAAATCACTGACCAGACCAGTAAAACCACACTCGGCAGGATAACTTAGGGACAATGCACGCCACCAACATCCCAACAGCCTGCAGTCACCTGCTGGCCTGGCTGTTGTTTTACTGAGGCCAAACACTTGGTAAAAACAGGGCTGCTGGCACACCTTCCCCAAGGTGTTTCCTCTCAGCCTGTAACACTTCTGGAGCAAGAAGCCGTGTGGTTATTTTGCGTGTGATGCACTTAATACAGCAAAACCCCGACCTCGGTCCTCAAAACAAAGCCAGGGGTAGAGATCACCTGCCCTCCCCAGCCTGGGATGTTCAGATGATGTTCAATCTCTCCATGCCTTTCCGATGCAGGCCAACAAGCCTGCTGTGCCGCATCCCAGCCCATAAAGAAGCAGCCTGTGTAGGTACCATACAGGCTGACTGCAGTGGGTGGGTGACACACCACTCTTGCCTTTTCCCACCCCAAATGCCACACTAGAGGACAGGCACAGTTTCCACTCCTTTCCATCATAGAATCGTTTGGTTTGGAAGGAACCTTAAAGATCATTTAGTTCCAACCCCCCCCGCCATGGGCAGGGATCATGATCCTTTTCCTGAAAATAAAGTCTGATCAGATGTTCATTATCATTCCCTTTCATCCAACGATAGTAAGACATGATTTACAGAACATTATCATTACAAAAATACTACTATTATTAAAGAGAGGCTAGACATCCTATTCTAGCCACTGGTGGCTTTACTTGCCTGCCTCCGCACGCTGAGGCCCCGTGATTCCCTCAGTGAAAAGGCACTGGGCAGTTTTTCCTTGCTGCTGTAGCCATCGGAGTCTCACCTCTCTGGGCAGCTCGAGATCAGCTCAGTTTTGCAGCAGTTTACTGGGTGCCAGCCTGGAGGGCAACGTGCCGGCAGCAGGGACACCTGCGTGGGGTCTATATATGTCCCACACACAGGTTAACCGAGGGGGCGGGTGACCGTGGGCAGAAGGTGGGCGCCGCATACCGCTGCCTCCTATTTTCCAGAAGCAGCTCTGAAAAAGCCTCATCTTCAAAGAGCTCTCTAAAGCTTCTTTGAAAACAAAATGATTAAAGGCTATCTTCCCTCTCATCCAACATCAGACACATCTCGCGCCGCATCCTTGCTTTCACCCCTTATTAGGCATGCAGCTTTTCCGCAGCTCCCGGTTTTGCATCGGGATGGAAAGCTACCACCCCGAATTAAAAGCGAAGTTCATTACTGCACATCAAAGTAGGTGCCGTGCCTCGGCCGGGCCTGCCCTTTCTTTTATTTATAGGTATGTGACCTTCCGGGGGGGCCTGGGAGGGTTTGGTTGCAAGGTATTTACGGACATCAGCCCCCACAGGTCCAGTAAGGCAAGCTGGGGGCGGGAATGCCCACGACTGGTGGTGCTGGTGGGTGGTTTTCCCTCCAGAATAGTCAGTAGCCTCAGCTGGACTTAAAGGTAGATGGAGATACACTGACCATTACAATTAGGTCTTTAGAGCCATTTTATTAATAATAATGACGTTTTATATATAGTTCTGGTCTGAATGGGTCACAGGCTGGCTGACTGAGCATGTCAAATTGTGGTCGTTTTGGTATGGGAGCCAAAAGTCTCATTTTTTGCCCCTGGATGCTATGCCCTGCCAGTGCCACCAGAGCAGCCTCTGCTGGTACCCACGGGCAGGGGCAGGCACAGCCGGCTCCTACCCCAGCCAGCTTTTAGGCTGATGCTTTGCCTTCACATCTTTTTCATATCAGGTAGGCTTAATTTATTTTAGTTTCAGTTTAATTGAGTTTTGTCACAGCAGGAGGGCTGTTGAAAACAAAGTTGTATTTAAAATAATAAAAAAAAAAAGTGGGATTTTTGTCAACTTTTCCTTTTTTTTTTTTTTTTTTTCCCCTATTGAATGCGAGCCACAAAGCAGTAAAATATTCCGCAGTCTCACACAGCAGCCGCCAAGCTGCATAATAAAAAAAAAAAAAAGCATGTGAGGAATCCACTCTATAATGCTAACTAGGTGGCATCAGCCACAGCTCTGTAAATTAAACTTGAGGCCCGTTTTTGCTCAGCTGAGGAGGAGAAGAGCCCCAGGTAGGTGCCTTGACACCAGGTCCCTCGCCCATCCGAGTTTCCCTGGGCCGTGGGAGCCATCAGCCCCGCGTGGCTGTTCCTTGCGGGGGAGAGGAGGGGCAGGAACGGGGCTTCAGCCCACCAGTGACCAAACCCCACAGACACAGAGGTGACCCCGGCCACCGCTGTCCTCCAGCTCGCTTTTCTGGGGTCGTAGCACCTTCACCCGTCACCGCCCCAACATGAAATAAAAACGATTGGAAGGTGAAAAATGTTAAGAAAATGTAGTAACAGCTCATAAAATTGCCATGAGAGATGCTTTAAACCAGGCTTGCTTTACATCGGGTCACTCAGAAATGAAGTGTAATTATTCAGGATAAAATCCGGCTTCTAAATGCAAATGAGCGCAACAGCCCATCACCCCTGACGGGGAAGAGGAGCAGCGGCAGGTTTTACGGCGAGGAGCTTTCAGCAGAACAGGGACAAGCCAAGAGGTGAGGAAGAGCCGTTAAATGTGACCTGAATTAGCGGCTATAGATAGTGCTTCCTGCATGTTTTACATTTTCAAATAAAAAGGATCTTCTTGTTTAATGGTTAATAAAAATGATTAGTGCTCCCAGGGCACGGATCCTGACAGATGCAGGCTGTGCTGGAGGGACCAGCTACAAGGCACAAGAGAAGATGAAACCGATTTATTATTTTTTTCTTTCCTGTGGAGGACATCTCTACCAGCATTTGCAAGTTAATTTGTAATATAATTATATGTTGCTTCTGTCACAGAAGCGCAGCACGTGTGATGGGCCGGTGGCCTGCCACCGCCACCAGCCTGCGACAGCCCAGCAAACACTGCTGCGGCGGAGAAAAGCCAACAGCTGAGTATACATATACATATACACACGTATATGTATACATATATATACACACACATACACTTATATGTACATATACACACCCATATGTAATATATACACACATATACATATATATATATATACACCCCCCTACATATAATATAAACACACACATATAAAAATGTAATTTTTTTATATATATGTAAGGGCATGTGTATATATATCTGTGTGACAGATATTGTACAGAAGAGCAGGCTGATGGCTTTGGAGCATTCATTGCTTTAAAGCCATCCAGGCTCACTGGCCAGAAAAGCTCTGCCCTTCCTGGCTCCTCAGTACAGCACCCAGCATTGCACCTCTCCTAACACAATAAAACCTGCCATGCCCACTTCTCGGCAGCTCTACAGCCTCACTCTGAAAGCTGGGTTGACTTTTCTTTTTTGATTATTTTTAATTTCCATGGCCTGCCATGTAGCGGAGTATGGTCAGTAATAGTTTTCTAAGAAATAAAGTCTATGAAGGTAATTGTTAGAAACAAGCAGCAATAGCAAATGCTTGCTGAGTGGTTGCCATAGTGCAGGAGCACAATTTGAGATTTAATATCATTACTAATGATATTTACTTGGCCTGCAGGAGGGATTGAGACTTGTGCTCCCTAAATGTCATTTGACTGCTAATATGTCAGCGAGCGCGCCCAGCCCAGCCCCGGGAAGGGACCTGGCGTGACCCAGGGGGAAGGTGATGCTGCTGCCGGTGGTGTCCCCCTTCCCAGGCTGTGCCTACCTGCCACCCCAAGGAGCCCACATTTGGCAGGAGTATGAGCCCCCCACGCATGTAGCTGCAGTGCTAGGGCTCAGCTCCTCCCTGGCACCCACAGGGCACCACTGCCCTGGCCTCCTAGAGTCCGATCTTTTTCGGCTGAGTTACACAGACCGCAAGTTCAGGCTCCCTCTCCTGTTGGGCTTCTCCATGGGAGGGGGCGACATATTGCATTGCTGTAAAGTGAGCCATTTAGTTTATTAAACGCTGTTAAGGGTGCCCCGAGGTCTCTGCACATGTGGGACCATCAAGGCAGAATCGTTATTATTATGGTTCTTATTAGTCATAGTCATTTTCCCAGCAATACGTCCAGATGTCTTCCCATCTATCTCTTACATTTTGCGATGCCAATGCAAAACTGTTATGAAGACAGACTAGTCCAAGTCCAGCTTCATGCGGTACAGGAGCAAAAATAAAAATATATTTTTTTAAATTGAAAGACAAACGAAAGAAAGGGTCATAGTCAGCTAAAAATGAATTGTGCCATGCATAAAAGAGACATCAGATTAGAGAAGATAACATTTTAGTTTAAGTGTTCCATCATTATTAATTCATTTGGTGCTCTTTTTGATAATACCAATCATTTGGAATTCATTTGGTGTTTATGTGGATGTCATCTCGACTCCTGCAGAAATTCCAAAGTAATTCAGCATTAATGTGCTATTAAAAATTGTTACCAGCCACTACCTTCATTACTTCACCAACACAGACTAATCTTTCTTCCTCCGTTCTCTAAATTCAAATCTCACCGTTTATTTTGCTTTTATCTTTATTAGGGTTTTAAAATGTAATGCTTCTATTTAAAAATTCTCCTTATGCTACATGAGTGTTGTCTTTTTTTTGACGGCATCAAAACTATGCAAATAAAGAAGGGGGTTAATGGTGATTTTTCATTTTGTTACTGGCATTTAACCGAAAAACAACCAAAGACGTTTCAGCTTATCATTGACAACAGTGAAGTTACCAAGCTGGTATTTATGTTTGCAGCAGATGACGCTGAACCAAATCTGTATGAAATACCATCTGTATTCTGTGTTCTTTCTTTTGGGGCACAGCAGCTGCCCCTGCCCCCCCCCGAGCCAGGCAGGGAAGGGATACGGCTGTCCCAGCCCTCCCAGGGGCACAGGGTACCCAGGGGGGGAATGAAAAGGCCAACCTGCCACCGACCATCCCATGGGACTCACCCCATCACTGGAGCATCCTTCTGCTTCCAACTGGGGAACGCTGGGCCGGTGGCTCCAGTAATGGATATGCTGAGTCCAAACTCTGGCAGCAGAGGAAAAAAAAAAGCTACACTTGCACATAACAATAAAAAAATAAGCCCTAGGAGATGAAATGCAAAAATCTTGTATTAAAAGAGCATTAATTAGGTTTTATAGTCAAGGACTTGAAGATTAGAAAATGCCAGATTGCTGGGAGTCTGAAATTTTTTTTTTTTTTTTTTAAAAGAAAGAAAATAGACTGCTGGGTTCAGTTCCTAGCTGTGCCTGCCTTGTTGTGCAGCCCCCTACTTACATGAACACATACTATTTTTCCCCTGGACACCTGCTTCCTTTGGACCACAGGACAACCGCACACAGGGGCAGAGTGAAGTTTGTGCTTGGCGACTCTCAGTCTGGCCTCTGCAAGTGAAGTGCTTCACCATGCAACCAAATACCACTCTTAATGCTGCTTCTTGGCAAATACTATTTGTTTGGAAATGCAGACCACCATAGACACACGTGTATGTGAGGAATTTATGGCATGTCCTAACCAGACCAAGTAATCCACCACGCATCTCCCCTCTCCCGGGTCCTCAAGCTGCACCCTGGACACCCACTGCTCCTTGCAGAGGATGTCAGCATCTTGGTGACATGCTCCTCTGCAGCCTTAGTCTGCTGCTGGGAGACAGGGGGGGCTCACAGCCCCCACCGGTTGTGCAGGAGCAGGGCAGGAGGTGAAACTCACCCCTGTGATGTGTTAGGCAGAGGGAGCTGAGAGAGGGAGGCACGGTGCTTGTGGTCTGGCTCATGGCAATGGCTGTGCTGATCCCATCCACATATCCTCCTTGGCCAAACACTCACCCACCATCAGGGAAAACAAAACCTCATGAAAAATAAGGGCGGGGAAGCTGTAATTCAGTGCTCTTTATCCCAGAGAAAGTGGAGAATACAACATAAAATTCACCATGGATCACTTTAAACACAGTTTTCACAGAAAGGATAGATGAAGTCCCCCAAGTGACCAACCACCAGCAGGGTCAGGTCGGTGCCCAGGCAGCAGGAACTGGACAAGGGAAATGGTGCAGGCTGGTCACACCAGGGCTGACACTGAACACCCCCCAGCTGGTGGCGGGGAAGGAGCCAGTGGCCCACCTGGCTCCCAGCCATGGAGGAGGGAGACGCCACCAGCATTCCCTGGCACTGACGGGTCCCAGCCGAGGCTGAGCATCCTCTGCCACTCACACCAACTGCGGAGCACAGCTTTACACAGAGAATAAATCCCATCGCAGAGGAATTTTCCACTTAATCAAAATCCTGGAAAGAATATGAATGCTTATAGGTTAAAGGAACCTGGCAGCTCTTACTTGTCTGTCATGTCTTTAAGGATTGCCATTAAGTCATAAACGTGACAAAGATTAAAGAGTTTATTAATGTTATTAGAGAGTTGAGATAAAATGCTATGCCTTGCAGGGTCTCTCTCCCTCTCTCACTATTTAATGAAAACATTTTCATCACTTTCTGAATCTATTATACCAAATATTCATTTCAGGAGTCCTAAGATTATTTTATTTTAATTAGAAAAGATGTAGCAACCACCTGAAAGTAATACTGTTAAAACGCCTTGCCACAGTTCCCCTTCTCCCTGCTGCCGAGAGAGGTGTGTTTCTCCAGCGGTGCCTCGGCAGCAGAGCAAGCCCAGGGTGACCAAAGGCACACAGGGATGTTTTGAGGCACAGCGGGACCATCACACCGGTCTCTCCTGGAGACCCCACGAGCCAGCAGTGCTGGCCTGCCAACGGCTCCACAAATCTCCAAAAGCCACCGTATCAGCCAAGGTTAATGGGGGATGAGAGCCACCACATCCACAGGTTGGACAGGGGTTACATCCCTGTGAGGAGCAAGCAAGGATTGGGAGCACCTTCTTGCAGGCACAGGAGACAACGTGAAGCCCTTGCTGGTGGAGAAAAGCAAGAGAAGGGGAAGAAGCTCAAAAAAAATAAAAAAGGGAGGTTTGTGACAGTCTATAAAAGGAGCATTATCCTCTGCAAATCTATGGCAACTACTCACAAAACCAGAAGAAAATAACCAGCCAAAGCCCTTTCTTGGTGTGGCTGCTTTGACTTCATTGGGCAATACATAGCTGAGTTTTAATCCATGTTTAGAGCAGGTCCAGTCTTTGATCATAAGGACTGAAAATCAGCCACTTTCAAGCAGCACCTGCAGTTACATTTTTCGATGTGAACCTTCCCTTCCAGCTCAAGACTTTTTAACTGTATTTGCAATGCAGGCAGCTCACAGACACTCTTTCTTTTAAACTTTCCAACTAACCTGATTTAATTTGTTAATTTATTCTGTAACCTGATTTACAGTTAATTTATTTTGGTGTGTAAGATATCCCAGCTTTAAGTTCCAATTAATTAAAGGGGAGGGCTTAATGTTTTTGCTACACAGTATCTTCATGCCACATTGTATTCCACCTTAACATCGTACTGAAGCATTTCCGAAGTTTGTTGGCATTGACTAATATAAATCTATCCATCTGCAAATTAATTTAATGCACACAAAAGATTACTCTTTGCAAATGTACCTTTAAGAGGGGGATATTGGCTATAGCAATCATCACTTGTTGCTTAGCAACAGCCATAACATCACTCTCGGCAGGTTTATCCTAAACAGCAATGTAAAACCCAGAGATGTGGCTATCCACCCCATGTTGTCCATCCCTTCAAGTGCTGCTCAGACCTGGGTTATTAGATCTAGACTTTGCTCATTTTCTCTCTTTTTTTTTTTTTGGAGTGTCTGATTTTAGGGTTCTTAAAAACCAACAACAAAAAAAAATCTTCAGCCATTAAACTAATTTTAAGCAGCAATCCAAAGCTTGGTGCCCTGATCTGACTGTGATAGCAATGTCAATGCACATCAACGTGAGCACGAACCGTTCAGGTTGTGGCTACACTACTGCTGGCTCAACATTTTGCACTGAAGACTTCTAAAAAATTTACACATAGTTTTTTGCAATCAACTCAAGATTAGAAGAGGGAAATTAGATTATATTAAGACCATCCTGAGGGTATCCTAAGGCTGTTCTAGTCTTCCCGAAGCCTGGGGAAGCCCCTACAGCCAGAAGCTGTCAGCTCTCATCTCTGCTCTTGCAACTATCCAGCACTGTGACAAATGACCTCTGCAACGGTGCATACATCCTGGCGCCTGCCCATCCATCCATCCGTCTGTCCGTCCGCATCGCTGCGCCTCCTCCAGCTCCTCCCCTTGGTGCCCTGCCTGCCAAGCAACTCCCTAACGTGATGCTCCCGCCTGCCCTTTGCCAACCGTGGGTGCCAGCCAGCTGCTCCCCTTAGCCAAAAAAATGGCAAGTAAATATTCTAACAGCATCCATTAGCCCTGCCTTTGGCGGCCTGTGGAGAGGGGCCCGCAAGCTCGGGCCTGAGTTTTAAAGCCATTATGCCGTGTCTGTAGGCACAGCTAATTCACAAAAGATGAATGCAGGGTTTGCAATCAAGGGAAAATTAGCATCTCAGCCAGCAGAGGGGGTGAACATGTGAGCCAGCCAGCACTGCCAGAAACCTTGATTCCCTTTTTGGCAAAGCTGGCTGGCTTGGCAAACACAATGGTAACGAGATAAACTGAAATACCAGGCAACAGGGCTGCTCTTTGAAGTAATTATCCTCCAGGGCAGCAAGGAACAAGACGAAAAGGTTTTTTTAGAGACATGGCTTGGATGCACAGGGAACATTATTTGCATTCCTGAAGTCAGCCCTCCATTTGCGGGGCTCAGGTGTGCTGGGGTCAAGCGGGCAGAGAGAGGGCAGGAAAGCCCCAGCAGCCGGTGCAGCAACAAGGCGAGGCAGCAGGAAGAGGAGCCGTGCAAGGCACAGCGCTGCGGAGCATCACCGCCCCAGCAGTGCCCGTGGTACACCTTCAGCACTCCCGAGAAATGCCTCGCTGGGCGGCCACACCGTACCCAGTGTACTGAGCCACGGGCACAGGCTTCATTGCAAATACCTAACTTTCAGAAATGCATACTGGTTTGAGGGGTAGAGCAGGGGACTAGAGACAAGGTGAAGGATTAAACAATGCACTGTCAAATCTTGCAGTCACAAACCACAGGTGAGCAGTGAGTGGGGTTTCCTCTGACGGGCTCCGCAATGCCGTGCACGCATGAGAAGAAAGAAAAGGCAAGGCAAGGAAGCAGCAATACACGGCACAAGGTGTTCCCTTGGGTCACTAACCGGATACTCTGCAGGCATTTTCCTGTTGGGACACTTAGGTCTAAATTTGAGGTCTTAAACAAAATTATTTTCAAAGTAACAACAAAACAGTCGGCGTCACCAACCCTCCACACACAATGCGCCGTGACGAGCAGGTTTCATTTAGAAGACGCCTGGGGTTAAAGCTGGCCCGGTGGCAGATCGCCTCTTGCTCCCTGAGCTGGGGGCGGGTGAGCATCTCCCCAGCCCCCGGAGTGGACGGGCTGAGCGGGATGCAGGACACAGCCCACTGCTCCTGGCTCCCACCGTGGGCAGCAGGGCTTGTGTGATGCTCTTCCAATGCTTGGGAGTTAAAATCTTTTACAGAAAAACAGGCTAAACAGGTGAAAACTATATTGGTTTATTATTATTATTATTTATTTTCTAATAAAAAGGAACACCTGTGAGCAGAGCAACACAGGTGGCAGAAGTCTAACTCTCAGCCTGTGCCAAGGGCAGGCAGAGTAGTTTATACACCTTTTACTTTGCAATTCCTCCAACTGCAGAGGCTCGCGTGAGCCACTGCTTGGTCACCCTGTCCCTGCCTGTGGTCCAGAGAAGGTGGGGAAACAACTGCCCAATTTCTGCTGAACCTTAGAAGCTTTTCCTTCTCTCACCCACAGCAGATTTTACCATTTTTTTAATTTTTTTTTTTTTTTTTTTTAACAGAAAGGCCATGAAAAGCAAGAACGGACATGAGGACTGGGAGGTGGTGAAAGGCAGAGCAGTGGGGACACGGGCAAAGGTGGCAGGACCAGGAGGCATGTGGTGGGACAGGGGAGAGGGACACGGGACGTGCAGCCCTGGCCATGGGGTGCTGCAGCTTTCCTTCCCTCTGCCCCTGCCACCACCAGGCCTTTAACGAAGGAGCCGGAAGCGGAGAATCACGGCATGAAGCCCAGACGTACTTCTCTGAGTCCCTAAAAAGAAATTTAAGAAAGATGGTGCAGGAACCTCCTGGGCTGAGCCCATGGTGCCCGTGGCTCCTGCCCAGGCTGGATTCGGCAAACAGTGGTTTCAGAAAGAAAAGTTTTATTCTAGGCAAAAGCCCCATGTTTCCTTCTGCACAGCAAATGGTCCCCGTTAGCGCAGAGCCAACCAAGGCGAAAATATTTATTACAAAGGAGAATTATAAGAGAGGAGTGCCTGAATCCAGAACAAAATGTAAAATGGGGAAACAAATGTAAAAAGCTCTATAAAAGTTTTAATGGCTCCTTTCAGATGTGGAGTGGCATTTTAATGTGACGTTTTAAATGATTTCTTTCTTTTTTTTTTTTTTTCTTTTTAGCTTTTAGGCAGACCATTAATCTGAGGGGGCTCTTTCTGCCTGCAGAGGAGTAACGCTTCAAAGCAGGCACCTACCAGATGACTGCTGGTGGGCAAAGCACAGATGGGATTGAAAAAGTCATGGACCCAGGCTCTGCAGCGAGGGGAGCTCCAGCCCGGGAGGACGGTCTCCCACATACGAGGCACCCAGCCAGACCCAGCAGCACCCAAGCCCATGGGAGCTTCGCCACCAGTTTGAAAGGGAGCAGCATCCAGGGTGGGTTTGGTGGGGAGAAACAAACAGTCGGCACAAAATGGAGCACGTATTTACATCTCCTGCTGCTGGCAAATGCATGGATATACAGTGAGGCCGTCCTAGCTAGAAGCTTCTCCCGTACTTACTTTTCTGATGCCAAGGACCTACTTTCAGGATTTGACTCCAGCCTGTGCATTTCCAATACATTAAAAATCTCAAACTGTGTGCTTAAAAATCTTTGGCCTGTTGCTGACCTTTCCAAATCCTGGGAACAGCCATTTCTTCTTGCTGATGCAGATGCAGGAAATTCTTAACTAAATCCTAACTGAAAGCCAGAAAAGCAGATAAGCAGGCTAATCCTCCAGCCCGTCAGACCCCGGGCTCCCTCGGACTACAGGTTGAGTTCTTGTTCTGCAGACCAGCTCAGCAGTTTGCTCGTCCCGATCTCGCCTGCATCGGCGTGTGCTTCCCTGGGGCTGGGGAGGAAAGCGGCCCCACCTTCCGAAGAGGGAAATATTTTGCTGCTGTTCGTTCAACTCACTGACATTTGTGGTGCATGAAGCTCTGGCTGCTGCTCCCTTCGCAAAAGACTTTGCAGAAGTCTCTAGAAAATTCATTCAGAGAAACGTGTGGTTCAGGTGGTGGGGTTTGTGTGTGTTTGTCAGGTTTTGGTAACATAAAGCCCTCTTCTCAAAATCCTGATTCTCCCTGGCCATATGTGACACTACTCAGCCAGGAACAGCAATGTCATCTAGAGAAATGTCTATGTTTGTTAATAAGGGCAAATAGTTTCAAATGCAGTAGCACCGTGTATGCAAAAAGTATCGATTTTGATGCCTTCAGAGACTCTGCTCTGGTTAAAAAGAAATTAAAAAGGAAAAAAAATGGAAGCAATTTTATCTAGAATAGCATAGTATTGGTTTCAACTGAATTTGGTCTGCTTTCTCAAGAAAGGGTTTGGAAAACCAGTACAGGGGGAAAATGAAATCCCAGCCACTCCTTCATTAACGAAACAGCAACAAACTCATTAAGAGCAGCGATTGCTGCTGAGGGTGCCCCGGTTGCACCAGCTGCTCCGCGCAGCAGAGCCCTGCCGGGAGCCCCAATTACGCTGATGGAGCTCACCGGGCTGGCGGGGGGCCAGCCTGCCCGGGCAATTTAGCGGAGCTGGGCCCATGTGGGACTGTCACAATGACAGAGACCTCACCTACATTAAAAACAACACTAGCGGTCATCGCAAAAGCTGCTGCAGAAGAAACACAGGCAGAAGAACAGCGAGGTCAGGAGGGCGAGTGTGCACAACGCTTACCTGCAGTGGTTCTTCATAACTCACATACATTGACCCCTGTCCCCTCCACCACCAAAAGCTGGAGGTCTCAAATCACCCCTTTTTCCCTTATTTCACATCCTCTCTTCTTCTGGGCAATTCTCCCCAAATCTACAGACAGCATTAAAACCAGAGGTAGCATGAAGAAAGGGAATGAAGCTGGTTGAAAATAACCTCAATAAATTAACCACCTTAATTTTGTCCCCTTGTCTTTCAGGCTTGCATAGGACTGCTCTTGCTGTCTGCCCATCACCACATGTGGTCTCTACAAACACCAGCAATTGCTTGCTTTTCCCATGCTGCGCTTGCCGAAGCCCAGCCCTAACCTGAACGACAGCCTGGCACAAGCTCAAAAGACAGAAGGGCCACCTTTCAGTTTGGAGTTGTCTACAGCCTGTGTCCAAGACACCGACAAGTCTTGTTGCACTGATGGTGGACACCTGAAGGTAAAAAACCAACTCCATGCCCAAGAATGAAGAAGTCATTTTAGAAGAGGGTGAATGACTTCTAGGACATGCTGCTCAGAGAGGTACATGGGGCTGGGGTCATGACTGCAGGACAGCCTGACGAGCCGGCCCTGCTCTTCTAAAAGCTGGGAGAAAGGCGATCCTCAAAGGACAAGGATACAACATATACAGCTCTGTTGTTTCAACGATATTATTTTCTAAATGCATTTGCTCTACCAAATGGTGCTTAAAAGCCTGGCTACAAATCAACCATTGTCATTTCTCCCCCAGGGAACCAAACTGCTTCATCCCGACTCACGTCACCTGCTGAGGCAGTCACAGCTGCTATGCCAGAGGCTACACGGAGAACATAGGATCCCCCCTACCAGGGCGTACCAAAGGTCCAGCCAGCAGAGTGCCTGGCCCCTGACTTCGGTCGATAGGAGAGGGTAAGAATGTTGTGTCCCTCACTGGAACTCCCCTGACAAGCATGGACTGCTGCTGGCTTTTAGCAGTCACTCGCAGGCCCTCTTCCATCAGTGCTACTGGGTCTACACTGGGGAAAGGCAGCTCGGGGACTTCAGGGAGGACACATGTTGGGTGAAAGACCCACTGCTGCTTTGAGCAGTAACAGCAAGTACAGGGACCTTGTCTGCCCCTGCTCTCTCTCCCACATCCTCTCGACTTCTGCTCACCTGTAACCAGGGATTCACCAGAGTGGAAACTTCTCCCTTTTGCTCCTGCTGCTTCTGCCAACAGTTCTCTTGCTTTTCTCTGTCTAATTAGTTCAAATTTCAGACACAAGGGTTTGCCTAAAGTCCTTCCCAGTCCTCCTAGTTCTTCTCCTTGTACACCTCCACCCACTCCTCCATCAAGGAAGGCTGTAAAGTCGCTTGGCAGGATGTCTTCACAAATGTTGACGCATGCTTGTTCAGTATTAAAATTGGTCTATATTAATGTTGCTATAATTAGTACTTGAATAAAGTAAGCAAAACCCAGAATACTAAGAAATACTAAGAGGTCTCAAAACCAGGAGTTCAGCAGTACAGCTGAAGTACTTCCAACCCTCTTCTATCAAAAATAGAAAGACAGTGAAGGAACCTCTTGACCGTGTTCTTATCTCACCCTTGTGAGAACTCCAGGGACTAGAAGGTTGGTGGGGCTGTGTGTGCTTTACACACCAGATTGTGAGAACATTAAAGGTCCATTCAGTGGATACAGGATGTATATGTATACCATGTGTTGCATAGGCGCCCTACGTTACCTTACCAGAGTTCCACAAATATTCATCCACACCAGTGAGAACACTATTGCCTCCCTGTGAGGTACTAGAACCTGTAAAGACCCCCAAGTGCTAGTTATGATCCCCCTGCTGGCAGGACCTGCCCTTCCACATCTCTCTACTTTTGGCTGCTCAGTGTACTTATTCAGTGAGTGTTTCTAGATGTGATTTCTTTTTGTTTTTTCTGGTACATATTGACAAAACATGTTAATCACAGTATGGTGGAGTAGCAATACCAACAACATTACACAACATTATCCTTCACCAAACTAAGAAATACCATCCTGCACTAAGTCTCCAGTTCCATCAGAAGAGTCTCAAACATGGATTATCCCTGCCCCTTTTTGTAGTCATGCCCTGAAGGGAACAGCAGAAAGGCACCAGCTCACTGAGCAGCAGAAAGAAAGAGCAAATACCCCATGCCAGAAGATCCTTCCTGAGAGCAACCTGCAATGATGTGCTGGCCATCAGCCAGGCTTTGGTGGCTTGTCCCTAACTGAGCACCACTTACGGGGTGCGCCACACCGCTCCCCAGTGCTCCGGGCACACAGATTATTAAACTAGCGTAGAGCAAAGATCTGTAAAAGAAGACCACGGCACGGCCCCTGATTTTGCTGGACATACCCAGCAGAATTTGGGGACACTGAATAACCTTTGTCATTAACTAAGACTGACCTGGTCGTCTGGTAAAGCAATGCTCAATGTGATTAATATTTTTAATGAGAAAACAAACCCCTGAATCCAGAAATAAATACTTTGGAAAAGGTTTTAGCATTTTTTAAAACTTTCTTACCTTTAATTTTCCTAGAAGGGCACACACAATGGATTTAAGACATCCATCCTTACCTAGGTAGTCTCTCTTTGTAAGCAAAGGAGAGATTTCTTTAAAATGCTCTTAAAATTAGGTTCTGAAAAGCCTCTGCAGATGACCGTCATCCTCCATAAAGAAAGTGTCAAGGGACACCAGCTAGCTCTTCTAGATGGTCCCCACTGTTGATGGGGAAACCTCTCCTCCCGCTGCGTTTGGAAATTCCCACGCGTTTTAATGCACCTGGAAAGGCTGCCGAAAGGTGTTGCTTGCCCTTTAAAAGCAAAAACCTTTCAAACCTAAAAAATAATTATATGGATTTCACATGAAGTGACACTGGTAATATGCTTTTAAATAGAGACGTACAAAGCAACAGACAAAAATACCGACATTAGAAACCAACTAATCCTGAAAAGGCATTTTTACAGGAGAGCCAGAGGAAAGAGGGAGACAGAGAAAGATAACCATGGCTGGAATAATATCAGAGAGAAGGTACTGGAAGGTGCAGAATTAACCTTTTCCTAATTAACTGAGAGTTGTAAGGCGAAGGAAATCAGCCAGTCGAGAGCAATTTTAGTGAGACAGGGATTTCAGCACTTAAAACACTTTGGCTGTCCTTTAAAAGCAGGAGAGGAAGGGAAGTGGCTGGTGTCAGGAAAGGGGGGTGAGATGGAGCTGTGATACCACCCCAGCACACCAGCCACGGCCACCTCCAAGCCCGTCAGCTCCGGAAGGACCAAGCTCAGAAAGACAGCGGGGAAGATTTCATTACAGGATGTAAGCCCGCAAGACAACGCTCAGTAAATGCATCCTAAACAGGGTTATTCAAAAGGCAATCAAATTTTCACAAGAGGAAAATTATCCGGGAAGTTGGACTTCAAAAGAACTTCTTTAACCTCCTACAACCTGACATTTCATATGCTCCCACATTCAGCTCTCAATTCTTTAAATATTGCCATATTTAATAACTGGAGAAGATGTGGAAATATTTCCTGAAGGTATTTGGTGGAGAAAATTTGATTATTTTCTTTTTAGTCTGGACTTTTACTCCTCAAATCACCCAACAACTCACTGCAAACCTCCTGCATCATCCCTATGGAGAATACCTTGAGTGTAACTTGGCCAGAAGCCGTTTTTTCCCTTTTTATTTTTTTTTAAATAAACCACTTCATTTTTATTAACACCCACACACTTACATCTCAAGATGGAGAGCTCTCATGGATGCAGGATTCTCACAAATGCAGATATGGCAAATGATGTAGAGAGGATTCAGGTGGAGAACAACACTGCTCTGTCTGCCTGGTCCTCTTGAACCTCATTAAAGCTGCAGAAGGTACAGACCTGCTGTCTGGCCCAATGATGTTGAATCTGGGAAAATATATAGCTTTAAAGCATGCTGCTTCTTTAGATTGTGCTACCTTGAATTACATGCTGCTGCACTACAGAAAACTGTGGACCGATGTGATGATAAACAGGGGGAAAATGTTTATCAGCATTAAAAAAAAAAAAAGAGAGCAAAAGAGAGGATGGAAAGAGTGCTATGTTTTAATGCAGAATTTAGCTTTTTTTCCCTTACACTTCCCATTCAGCTGGATGTTGTCCAAGAGCAGAAGATATTCTTCTGAGTCCCTTTAATGATATTTTTCATCACAAGTCAGCTAAGGAAGCCAGTATTTCCATTCATATTAGTTCTTGGAGTTACATGTAGCTAATTTACAACAGCCAGCTTTTTTGCTTTCTGTGCATGAGGGTTAAAAAGCTAAGTAGCATTGAGAATAGCACTATAGCACTACAGCATCTTGCTTGCCTTAACCCGCTGAGGTATCCTCAGATGCCTAGAGAAACATTCAGAAACAAACAAACAAATAAACCCGCTGTAACACTGCAAAGCAATACACTGCAAAATAGTTGCTATGATGCCTAGTGCTAAGAAACATAGTAGAGTTCTTAGTGAAGCTCTGAGGTTGGGCAAACAAGTTTAGCAGTCAGGAATCGGGCTTTTTTTGTTCTTTTAAATGTACTACTTTTTTAGGACACATTTTACTAAAGCACAATGCCAAATTAATTTTTTTTTTTTATTTTGCTCTGTAGGTTCTGTAAAAGGGAGTTTATCTGGAAAAAAAAAACCAAAAACAAAAAAACCCAAACAAATCCTGACGCTCCATTTCTTCAGTCACAACTTCAGTATTGGATTTGTTGCTACCGCTCCTGACAAGCAACGAAGAAGCTGGAAAGCAAGATTCTGTGGAGAAAGCAAGCTAGGAGAAAAAGCCCTCCCCAGATGAAGATTAATTTTCTTAGCCCTTCTTTCAGCAATCTGCAATACTGTCAGAAGATTCGGAGGGGAAAATACTTTGGTTTTGGTATTTTTGGAGGGATTATGTCCCTTTAACAACACGTCTGCAGTACCAAAGAATCCTATGCTGAGGAAAACTCTAAGCTAGAGGAGAAGTGCACGTACTCCTCCTGTGCCTTAAATCCCTGAGCTCTCCCTGTCCTCCCTTTCTAAGCAATGAAGAGCAGAAGAGATGAATCTCCATTCACAGGGGAACCCATGGGACCTGGGGACCTGCCTACAGCTGGCATTGTGCAGACGGGCATAGGTACAGTTGCCACTGATTTATATTCCATTTATGAGAAATTTTTGTGAAATTATTCGAGCGGCACCATGTGGATACGCAATCGGGGCGAGAGCCAGTTGAAAAGCAATGGCATCGCAGCTGGTTGGTTTGGAGGACTAATTATGGGATGGAGTCTTACACATCTGGGTCATCGCTTCACATCCATCTCAGTTGCATACTAGTGACAAGGTCATTACTCTTTGATAGTTCCTTGGTGACAGACACGAAGTGGCTCTGCAGGTCCAGACCAGTTTGTAGTGCACTGGTCTCCTCCTCAGAGTACTCCACATGACAGGGACTAATTGATCTTTGCGTTGGCAGCGTGAGCAGAGATCTCAGGGCTGATCTGCTTGGGAAAGGCATTCAGATTTGATGCATAGCAAGAGGCCAGCATGGAGGAAGGCTATCTCACAGCTTCCCTGCCACAACCCTTCCGCAGCCACCCAGAGAACAGAAAGTTATTCCAAGATCTTGTTCAAACTTATTCAACATGGCAAAATCGAATAGGCTTCGGCAAAAGATCGTGAGTGGCGGTCTCACAGCAGGAGCAACCTTTACGTGGCTGCAACCCTAAATTGCAGATACCGTCCCAGAGATCTCCAGAAAGCCTGGCAACACAGCCTGGAGCCTGTGGAGAGAGTCGGGCCTTAGTTAAAGATCCACAATCTCAAATAAAAATAAAATCTTTGCAGGGAAAGACATACTCCTGCCTCACAGCTGCAGCAGCCCCTCAGTGCGCCTGGAGTAGGCAACGGGAAACTCTCTCAGATGACAGCCGTAGGAGGGACGCAGGACCGGGGTGAGTCACAGGCTGCTGCAGGGCACAAGCAAGCGGTCATCTGAAACACTGAACAGCACCACGGGTTCAGTTCTGCAGCCAATGCATGTAAATAACTCCTGGTGAACTGTGCTCGGGTTAAAAAACACAAGTTCACCCCACTCATGGCTGTGATTTGAACGTGGGTTCACTGCCTGTAACCTAGAACACAACAGCATGCAAGAGAGCGGGTCTAAAATCCTCAGTGCTCACTCTGTAAACAAATTAATTTGCAGTCTGACATTTTAGCCGTGTCCTATGTAGATGACTTTCTGCTTATTCAATACTTCTGAATAAAAACACTTAAGGGCTGTGCAATAATAAATAAGGTATTAATACTATTCACCGCAGATGCTCGGTACCTGATTTAACCTTCTTTTTTTTCTTCTAACCTCAACAGGGGCTCTGAAAAATATGCAACTTTTTAAATAACTAAGATAATACGTGTTTTCAATCCCTGAAAATAACTACTATCAAGAACAGACAGCAGCATGCGTAGGGCATATGTAAGACAGCAAGGGGAGAGTCCAGGAAAGAGAGAAAGAGAGCGAGCGAGAACAAGAGAGGAGAGAAGATACTGTCAGCTGTTGAAACTGACAAGCTACTGAACACTCAAGATCCTTCCAGCCTAGATTTCTTTTTTCATGTATAAGAACAATCAGTTTTCAAAATATTTCTCTGGAAAAAGGAATTAACTCTGGAGGCCCATGACCCACTCCCACTTTTTGAAGGCTCTCCAACCCTGGCTCTCCTGGGGGTCTTAGGGGCTGGCTTCTCCCTGGAGCTCTGCCAGGTCACACCAGATGCAGTTTTCATGACAAGCTGGCCGGTTCAAGTCCCAGTTTGTTTTATAATAATTTGATTTCAACAGTTCCTCATTTATCCAATTTGCACAACTTCTTATCATGTGTTTGGTTGTTGTGTTTTTTTTTTTTCCTTTTTATTCCACCACCTTAACACAGGCATGCTAGTGGTGACCTGAAGATAAAAAAGATAGACAAAAATCAAGAGTACTGCAGTGGGCAAATGCTATCAGGGAGACCAGCTGGCCTGTGACAGATCCCGTTTTACCATTCTGCCCATCGTTATTGTGCTCAGCCCCACGAACCTTGCCTTGACCAGGTACTCGGAAAAGGGCCCTGGGATGCGCAGCTGGAGCCTGCTGTTCTTTCCTCCTTTTCATGCCATCGTGTCCCATCATAGCTGTTCATCAGAAACAGTAACTCAGGTTGACATCATTCCTACCAGAGACGGGAGCTATTGAATTATCTAAGGACAAACCTAAATACTAGCTTTTAAAGGATAACTGATCTACTAAAAGCAAGTATTGTTTTGGACATGCCATGTCATATTTATCATGCTTGGCTTTGCATTGCGCTGCTATCTCCTGCGATGTCATTTGAACAACATGAAATCGCATGGCACAACATGACAGCTGCCTCAGCAATGAGGGAAAGACACTTTCTAGATTCCAGGTCCATTATAGCTCATCCCAAATAAAAGATTCAAGGGATATGAATGGCGGTGTGTCTGCAGACCAAAAGTGACTTGAGTCTCCCCAGTTATCTGCAGAAAACAGATCTCCTCAATTCACCTGCTTTTCACATAATTAATGTTCTATTTGCTTCCATTAAATGTGATTTCATTACCATCTTCTTCAAAACAACCTGATTACAATGTAGGAAAGGCTCTTCTTTCAGCTTTTTACCAATAATGACAATCCTGAGGGATGTGGCAGAGAGAGAAAGACTCCTTTTTACCACAATACTGATGATAATCCCTGATTTACTGCTAGAAAATGTCCCCTTCATTAGGAAGAGGCATCACCTCAAGCAACCTCCATAGAGCAACATAAGAACACCCTACCAGTCTTCACAGGAGCAGACCATCCTTTCCAGGAAGGCTGCTCTCTTAAATGTTTCATGGGAAATTTCAAAAGACATTCAAATTTCAAAACATTCATTGAGAATGTATTGTAATAAAAAGTATCCTAGAAAAAAAAAGCATCCATGTGTATTCAACTTCAAATTCCTAAAAGTGTTCTAATATTCACTCTTTTTTAGTGGAGGAGGAAAGAGAAAGCAGACAGGTTATCTCTGCCTTTCTCTGGAAAACACCTCTCTTTTTTCCAGAAATATACAAAAAGGAAAGGGAAAAGTAGCTCTGTTTCCATAGAATCACTTAGGTTGGAAAAGACCTTTAAGATCATCGAGTCCTAGTGTTAACCTAGCACTGCCAAGTCCACCACTAAACTGTGTCTCTAAGCACCACACGTACACATCTCTTAAATACCTCCAGGGATGGTGATTCAACCACTTCCCTGGGAAGCCTGTTCCAATGCTTGACAATCCTTTTGGTGAAGAAAGCTTTCCTTATATCCACCTAAACCTCCCTTGGTGCAACTTGAGGCTGTTTCATCTTGTCCTGTCACCTGTTACTTGGGAGAAGAGATCAACACTCACCTTCTACAACCTCGTTTCAGGTAGTTGTAGAGAGCGATAAGGTCTCCCCTCAGCCTCCTTTTCCCCAGGCTAAACAATCCCAGTTCCCTCAGTCACTCCTTGTAAGACTTGTGTTCTAGACCCCTCACCAGCTGTGTTGCACTTCTCTGGACACACTCCAGCACCTCAATGTCTTTCTTGTAGTGAGGGGCCCAAAACTGGACACAGTACTCAAGGTGGGACCTCACCAGTGCCGACTACAGGGGGATGACCACTTCCCTATTGCTGCTGACCACACTGCTCCTGATACAGGCCAGGATGCTGTTGGCATTCTTGGCCACCTGGGCACACTGCTGGCTCATGTTCAGCTGGCTGTCGACCAACACCCCCAAGTCCTTTTCTGCCAGGCAGCTCTCCAGCCACTCTTCCCCAAGCCTGTAGCGCTGCATGGGGTTGTTGTAACCCAAGTGCAGGACCAGGCACTTGGCCTTGTTGAACTTCATACCATGGGCCTCAGCCCATCGATCCAGCCTGTCCGGATCCCTCTGCAAAGCCTTTCTACACTCAAGCAGATCAACACTCCCACACAACTTGGGTGTTGTCTGTGAACTGACTGAGGGTGCACTCGATCCCCTCACCCAGATCTTCGATAAAGATACTAAACAGAACTGGCCCCAACACTGAGCCCTGGGGAACAACATATATAATTGCTGGTCTGAAATTGGGAAAAAACCCAGCATTTTCTTCAAAAGAACCTGGCACCTTTGGAGAAAATTTAAAACGTTGGTGAGCATCTTAATCACACTTCCAAAAAGCCCATCTTTCAGTTGGAAAAGGCTTTCACCAAAACCAACAAAACAGCCCTTCCCTCAAGCTCCAGTTCCCTGGTCCCTGTGACCTTGCAGATCCTCACACCCACCACAAAGGCCTGGCCACAGGAGGAGGTTTCAAAGATGAAGCTGATTCTCTGCTCCAAAAGCAGAGCTAGTTCCCTGCAGCTAATCATGGCCCATCCTGCAGATCCTGCCATTTTTCATGTCCCTTTAGTATCACCCCTGTATCTTTTTTTATTCTGATATTAATGGACTTGCTTATCCTGCTCCGTGCCCCACATATTCGCTAGATGAATATAATAAATTGGCAAGTCCAGTCCGACTGGCCATATGCTGTTCAATTTGTATCTGCTGGTGTCCTGACCTCGCTTTTGTCCGAGCTGCTAGAAAGTCCAACTGAGCAGCTGAAATATTCTCCTTTATCCGAAGGTAAGGAAACTATTATTTCCCCTTTCACATAAACTTAATTTGCTTTTCAAAGAAAAAAGTAGTTTATTATTGTGCTCCTCAAATATCTGAGGAAATACAGAGAAAATGCCTGGCACATATGGTATTTTTATGTGGCTTATTTTTTCCCTTGTCTTCAAGTCTGCACAGAATTATTACTATTTGGCACACGGCAAAAGGAAGTCTCCTGTGCATAACATGATTTAGTCTCGCCGATAAAGTGGAAGTGGATTTCTTCGTTGCATATTAAGTTCTGCAGGATTCCATTTGCACAAGAGAGCAAAATTGCAGTTTCATGTTCTTTTATGATGATACATTTCCCATCAGCCAGCCTCATCTCTCTCTCTCTCCCCAAATATTAAAATTTCTCCCAGCAGTGACTTTCGAAATTTCCCATTCTCACATATTGGCTCTCTGAAGACTGTTACTCTTGTTTGCACAGAGTCACCAGCTAGAAGCCAGCCCTGGGGGGTTCCCTCCTTCAGGGAGTGACCTGGATGGCCGTCAGGACTAGCAGAGCCCCTGCAGGGTGGGTATGATGGGCCTGTTCCCAGCAGACTCCAGTGACAGGGCAATAGGAGGGGGTGGTCTCTGCCTGGAGCTTCTTCCAGCCAGTGCCTCACCCACCACCTCTCTCTGCTTCTCAAAGGTTCATGCTGCCCGTGCACTGAGGAAGATGAGGCTGCTGCATCCTCCTTCTACAGCTCCCTTCTCACCAACTCCCCCCCTCCCAGCAGAAGCCCCAGAGCACCCAAGCTGCCCAGATCCCCATCCACCTTGGCCACAGGCGGTGGGTTTCCACTTGCTCGCCTCATGCTAAATATTCTGCATACCCACCACCATGTGTGCAGTCTCCCGGGTTGTCTCCCTCACTCCAGGAGCTGTGAAGTGGTAAGCAACTTCTGCCTGACCCAGTACTTGCTCCTATATACAAAACACTACATCACATCTGAGATACTGATACCTTCTCAAAATCTAAGTGCTAAAGGAGAGGCTGTCCATAATCCACTGCATTTACTGGCATCTATCAGCAGGGTTGGGTTAGTTGTACTGGTCCAAACTGGTTGCTCAGTGACAAAGACAATGCAGTAAAACAGCCACCATTTCTCTAACCTGTAACGTTTCTTCTCTAATGCTTGTACAGCACAACACAAACTGGGTGCTGCCGGTGAAACTGGCTCATAACAGACATACAGTTTTATTTTAAAAAACATCAAAAGGCAACATTAAGGATTAATGGACTAATTTCTCTACTCTGCGCCACAGGAAGAAGCAGCCTGTGGCCAAAGAGAAGAAATGCCTTCTGCTGGGACAAATTCTACCAGCATTTTTAGCCTCGCTGCCTAGTAACACAAGGTTCCCTCCATCACCATGCACATTTAATGAATTGGCCAGTTTCAACCAACTCTGAAAGGCAGAGGCTCCAATGGTATGACAAACGTCACTGCAACAGAAGGATCAGACCCATGGGAGGGAAATGCTACTGTGACCCAGGATCAGCCCTCAGAGAAACCCCCCAGCAAGAGACAACCAAGTTTCATGTCTTCAGCTGCTCGCTGGCCGCAGACACTGCTGGTCCCCGCACTAGTACGCACAGCATCCCTTCTCCCCATCCCATTTGTATTCTCTTTTCCCCCCTGGAAAGACATATCAGCCCCTTCGAGGCACCTACCCTCCTTTGCTGGGCTCTCCTCACATGCTTTCCACAGCTCTTTTCATTAACCAGCTCTTCACCCACCTGCGTCTGCACAGTTAGATGGCCTCACGCCATATCTTTAAAGTCAGTAGGAGCTTGGACATGAAATTCAATAAGCTGAGGATGACCTGTACGGTCCCTTCCATTCTTCCTTCCCCTATTAATTCCTTTCTCCACTCTTTCCTGTCATATTGGTTTGCCTATTACTCCACGCCTAATAAATTATCAGTAATGCTCCAGCATCAAACATCATGTGACTAATGAGTGAGTTAACCTCCAATTTCTGTCCGTGTAATTCACACACATTGATTTTACATGAAAAGAACTCTTGACTTACATCGGATGACCCTGATAAATTTAATCTCTTTAATGCTTTTTCTTTCTAAATAAATGCAAAATGTTTTCCTCTAGAAAGTTTCTCAGCAGTAAAACCTGCATTGTAACTTGGCAATAAAACTCCTCCGCTATCCTGCAGAATTAATCAATAAAACTGAAAAAACCCCAAACCCACATAAAAAGTCTCCGATTCCTCCAAGTGCTGGCAGCTCAGCCAGCCTGACAGCACTGTTACAAATGCGACAGGTAATCAGAGCTGACAGCTCATGTCAAAACCCACAGCTGGAATTTAGCAGCTGGTTGAAAAAGGTACCAGTTTGGGTCCATCTTATTCCTGGTCTCATTACCCCTCCTTTCCCCACGGCGTCACCTCAGGGCTGGTGACCCGAGAGGCAAGTCTGGGCAGGGAGCACTTTCTGAGCCATGGGGACCCCAAGGAATCCCCAGCGGTGGGTGCTGATTGGCCTTGCAGCTACATCAAGGCTGCTGTCCCTGGCTTTGCTTTACCAGGGCAGACAACTAACCAGGAAACCATACTTTGGATTTTGTGCCAGCTATCACGGGGCATTGCAGCTTTTCCCTAGGGTGCACACAGGGATGGGAGATTTAAACACCCAAAAAGTTGCAGAACCTTTGCAGAAGGCTCATAACAGGAGTCAGGAGAGTGTTTATTTAGATTGCAAAGACAGCGTGCCTATCTTCTCCAGCATGCAAATGTGCTATGTAGAGTAGAATGTTGATGCAGAAAGGCCCAGGGAGACAGGCTAGAAAGCTAGTATGTTCAGCAGCCAGAACCACAGCCAGGGCAGGGCTTCGCCATCAAAATTCAAAACTCATCAAAACTGAAGAAAAAAATAATACGGGGAAAAAAATGTGATTTTGCCACAGGAAAGATATGTAGGTGGGTATGGACAAAGTTGGATTGCTCCTTCTATGGAAGAAAAGGGACAGGAAGAAGGACCAGAGCTGAGTCAGAGACAAGGAGAGCTGGGCTTGCTGCTCCTCTGGATTTGCAAAGGAGAAGGCTCCCGGGAGAGCAAAAGCCATGAGTGGTACTGCTGGAGACAGCGGCCTCTCTCCATCCCTTCCCTCCACCACCCGACTGAGGCCCAGCTGCTCTCACCTCTGCTGCAGGCAGGGCTGCTATAAACTGCAACCGGTTTGAATTCTTGCCTTTCTCCCACCCACCCACCCACCAACAGCGCATTAGACTCCACCAGAGCAACGTCATCCACTGCTCTCTGCAAAAATGCCTCCTCCCTGCCCAGGCTCCAAGATCCCAGCCAAAAAAAAAGGGAGAGAGTAAGGAAGGAAGCTGGGCAGGATCCTGTACTGAGAGGGGCAGACACTGGCAGCCCTTTGGAAACACAAATGTCTTAGGAAGGGTGTAGCAGGTTAGTGCTGCCAGGGAGAGCCAGCAGAAACAGAAGGGATTTGTTTAGGTTGCTGCCTTTAAGATATGTCCACTCCCCTCTGAGCCTGCATATTTTACGGTCTCTGCATACTTTCCTTGTTGACAGCTCTGGCAGACTCGGTGATTTTTATCCTAAGTGAACTCACTCACCAAACGCATCTTTCAAGCTCCCACAACTTGAGGAATAGAAGTTGCAGCCTGAAAAAAAAGCAAGGACAAAAAATCAGATACTAACAGTAACATTGCAGAACATTCAGGAGCTCAAACATGCAGTGACTGAAATGGCTAACTCATTTGCATTATTCTTAATTCATTACATTTTATTCTTTTTCATAGTAAAATGATTAAAATATTTTGTTTTCTGTGTACAAAAAAAAAGGGTGAGAACCATGGCCATTTGGACTCCAAATAGAGGTTTTTAATCTACAGGATGCAGGAAAATCACGGGGGAATTATATATACTGAAGTATTAGAAAATATTATATTTCGGCTACCCAAGTATTAGAATTCTATATACCCAAGTATTAGAAAGATCTGTGTTGCAGCAAGAAGTCCTGTTACCAGGCAAATGTTAAGAACAGAAGATAAAAAGAAATTGACTGTGCTTGAGAACGCCAGCATACGGATGAGCAACCCAAGTCCATGCAACTTTGTAATATTTTTTCTAGCGATAACAGCTTTGGATCAGACTTAGGAACAGTTAAGTACTATCCTAAATAAACAGCCTGGTATTTCTTCACATCAAGTAGGTCCTTTTGGTGCTTTGCAAAAGCCTAAAACCACTGTCACTCTGCCATGAACACTCAGTTCATCGCTATTCCCCCAAAACAGCCATTCTAACCCCACGATTTTTTACCAAAGAAACACTGGAGAAACCAGTCAGGGCAACCAGAGTGCCCAGCTAATCTCACATCATGGGCAGTGAATCAGATCTCCCGGTACTCCTTGCACCAAGCAAGCACCCCTGTGCAACACCAGACTGGTGAGGTGTGGGGGTAGTGGTTTAAATAATAACAATAATAACAAGAATGGAATGGAATAATCATTATCTACATTATTATTAGAAAACATAATAATAATAATAAGAAGAAGAAGAAGGAGGAGGAGGAGGATTTAAACTAATGCTAAAAACATCCAGTCTGGTATTGCAATGTGTGCTTGCTCGGTGTGCTGGGAGATTTGATTCACCCTGAATATAAGTACATAAATTATTATGACAATTATTACACATCGCTACCAATATATTAATATTTAAAAAGAATAACTATACCAACCGACTATATTGTTATACGTAATTATTATATATTGCTATAGCATATATTAATATGAATAGAGTATTATAATTGTTATGTTTAATATAATAATAATTTATACTTTTATGTTTCATTATTAATTTAACTTCTTCTGATAAAACGACAGGCTTTAACTCCAATCTACACCCACAAACTCTCCCGGACCATCATCATCATCACCATCACCCTCACCATCACCATCACTACCACCACCACCACCACCACCACCACCACCACCACCACCACTACCACCACCCTCTTCCCATTTCCCACCCCTTTTCTCCAGCAGCCGCTCTTTTCCCTCCCATCCCCGGTCGCATTCCGCGGTATCTCCTGCCATCTACTGATGCTTGCGAGGAGCCGACTACTGTACTTCGCTAAAATCCACCCCCCCACGCCCTTGTTTTTTAAAAAAGGGAGGTGATATGGGATGGGGGGAGGCACCGGGGGCCCGGCCCCTGTCCCGGCCCGCCCCGGGCGGCCTCTGGCCGCCCGGGGCGGGCCGGGGCAGGGGCCGGGCTCTGCCCGAAACCTCCCCGGGGGAGGGGGAAGGCTCAGCCCTTAATAGCGGCGCCGGCATCCAGCGTCCCATCCCGGCGCCGCGATGGGGGAGGCGGCGGGAGGCAGCGCGGTCCCCCCGCTCCCGCCGTCGGAGGCGGTCGGGGGGCAGGTGAACGCCCTGACCGTCCTAGCCTTACTGGAGAAACTGGTCTCGATGTTGGAAGCGGTGGAAGGGCAGCAGCGGCAGATGGAGCAGAGGCAGCGGGGTCTGGAAGGGGCGGTTCGGGGTATACAGGGAGACCTGGGGAAACTGTGCCGCAGCCACGGGGCGACGGGGGAAGCGGTGGAGAAGCTGCTGGAGAAGTCGCGGAAGGTGTGCGCCCACACCCGCGCCGTGCGGGAGCGGCTGGAGAGGCAGTGCGACCAGGTGCGACGCCTGGAGCAGCATCACGCACAGCTGCTCCGGCGGGACCGCTTCAAGGTGCTCATCTTCCAGGTGAGAGGCCCCACCACCAACCCTTCACCCCACATCCCTGCTCCCGGCCTCACCGAGCTTGCTCCCAAACTCGAGGGAAGAGCCTCCTTCTGCTAACCCCTAGCAAACCTGGGGGAAAAAAAGCCGCTTTTTACTCTTAGCAAACTTGTGGAAAGAGCTGGCTTTAATTACTAACTCTTAGCAAACTTGTGGAAAAGAGATGTCTTGTTGCTAACTCCGCAAACTTGGGAGAAAAACTTCCTTTTAATCTCAGCAAACTTCAGGAAAGAGCACTCTTCCGCTAACTTTTAGCAAACGTGGGGAAAGAGCCCTCTGATTCTTAACAAATTTAGGAGAAACGCCCACTTTTACTCTTAGCAAACTTGGGAGAAAAAGCCTGTTATGCCAACTCCCAGCAAACCTGGGGAAAGCTGTCCTTTTTTGCTAACTCTTGGCAAACTTGGGGAAAAAACCCTTTATTTTTTTTTTTGCTAATTCTTAGCAAACATGGGGAAAGACCCCTTTTTTGGCTAACTTTTAGCAAGCTTTGAGAAAGACCCCTCTAACTCTTGGCAAACTTGGAGAAAGAGCTGTCTTTCACTTTTATCGAATCTGAGGAAAAAGATCTTGTTTTACTAACTTTTAGAGCCATCTTTTACTAACTCTTAGCATACTTGGGGAAAGAGCTGGTTTGTTGTTCTTGGGTTTTTTTAAAGTAAGCCTGAAAAAAGGGCCCCTTTTTCCTTTTTTTTTTTTTTTTTTTTTTTTAAGCAAACTTGAGAATAGAGCCCATTTTGCCAACTTTTAGTACTACTCCTAAAACCTGCCATTGCATTTGCCCTCAGAAGCAGGAGAGGGGCAGCGCTGCAGCTCCCTGTCGCACTCAGCCTCAAGCTCTGCTCCTCATGCTGTTCTGGCCCATTCAGGGATGAGCGTAAAAATTCAGCTAAAACCTCAGCTCCCTGGGAGTCCATCCAGTGATAGCAGCAGTTTGCATATTTTCCCCTTTTTAAGCAATGGTCTGGACAGAACACGGCGTGAGCTTTAACTAAACGCAGGACATGACTTCCACATCTTTAAAAAAAAAAAAATAAAGGCAGACAGACTGGGGAATGGAAGGAGAGTGAAGGTGGGGCTGGAGTAACCACAGCTCAGGCCCATCACCAGCTCCTCACACTAAACTTGTCGGCTGTCAGTTGCTCACTCTGCTCCTTGCTGAGGTCTTTTTCTATTGAAATAAACTCAAAACAACAGAGCAGTACTTGATTTTTTAAAAGCTGGCAGGCCTGGTTAGTGCACAGGCGCTTCCCCCAGAAAGGAAGCCCCCACCTCCCTGCTTATTGTTCTCCCAAATTACAGTCCAGGCTTGTCAAGCCAGAAGAGGAGGAGCTGCAGTGTGTACTGAGCGTGGTGGCTTCCACCCCAGAAGGAATGTGGAAATTATTCCAGGGACTGGGTAAATTAAAATACACATGTTCTCTGCACTTCTGCAAGTAATTTTAAGATCCGTAAGTCAAAACTGCCATCTTGGAGGCCCCGTTAGCTCATGACTGGCTCCCGCCTCCAGGTTCAGCCCTCGACCTCGAATGCTCCCCATGGGGAGGGTGCACCAGCGTGGCTTGAGGAAAGGTAATTCTGTGGCATTTCTGTTACCTCCAAGTGTGAGAATCAAGGCCTTGCTATTACAACTACACCGCCTTCCTCCACAGAACTCAAATATTAGCATTTTAAGATGACATAATGTGGGGAGGAAAGACAAAAACAGAGCTGTGTGTGTGCAAGGCAGTTAACGTTATTACCTCAGCTAGGGATCCCCATTTGCTGCTGCTGCCTAGTGGCAGTGATTCGCAGGCACTGGGTGAAAAGTAATGGTAAAACTCACCAAGAAGGGTTTGCAGGGTAAAGCAGTGTCCTGACAGGGGACAAGCTGGCTTTGCTTGTTTCACGACACTAAATAGTATTGCAAAGCTAAGGCTTGTTTAAACCTCCAAGCCTTTCCTTAATACTGCGTCCTAAAGGGCATAGCCCCAAAGCAGACAACACAGTCCCACATCGCAGAACAACAGCTAAAGAAAATCCAGAGCTTCTCCACTGCCCAATCGCCAGGCTGGTACCTTTGGACAGCAGGTCTGTTCTTCGTTCCTTTTACAAGGATTCAGTTGACTGTTCCATTCTCTCACTGGAAAATATGTTGCCACAGCTGGGGGAGATGAACTTAACGGATCCCAAGCTGATGCAGATGGGGAACACATGCCTTAGAAAAGAAACACTGCAGTTAAATTCAGTAAAAAAAAAAATTCAGCTGTCAACTGGGAATTGCTCCTGGCACTGGCCTGCTGCTAAAAGGCGGCGTGGCTGTCTGGAAAACCAGGACTGCCAGCAGAGCTTCCTGGGGTGCGGGAGGATAGCTGGGGTGGGCAGCACCCAGGGCTTTCTCCAGCGGAGCCTGGGAGGAGCTGGGATTTTCCACTGGGGAAGAGGCCGCACCCAGAGGGATGGTGGGTTCTCGCCAGGCCATGCCCATATCCTTGAATCCTCCCTTATGAGCTGGAGGTGGGACAACCTGGTAGTCAGCGGGGCTGCTGCCTTGCTAGGGAATTGTACAGCGGGAAAAGCAGAAGGCTGGCTGGGCTTCTGCCCTGCCCCAAACAGGAATCCATGGAAAAACAATTGCAGGAAGGAGAAGTCGCAGCAATGAAGTCATATTGACGCCAGATCTCTGTAAAAACCGGAGGGAAATGTGGATGCATGAGACTTCTCTACAGCTGCAGGGATTCTTCTTTTGCACTGAAAAAAAAATCAGTCCCAAAATTCACACAGCATGTTTCTCGTTAGGACCCGCTCTTCCAACTTAGGAAGACAGCTCGGTATGAAAATAAAAATATGTATTTGTGATTCTGTTCTGCATTCACCGTATACCTCAAACTCCCTGATGCTTGGTGGGAGCACTGAGCACAGCCAGAACACATGACAGAGCTCCAGCTCTGCATTTTATGGAACAGCACTGCCACTCGCCAGCATCAGCTTTCCCTCAGCGTACATGCTGAGAATGAACTGCGTTTAGAAAAGTTCAGCTATTTACATATTTTCCATTAAAATGCTCTTAGTTTTCTCTCCCTAGACTGACTGCATTGTTCCTAGTTTGCATATATTTCTTTAATTGGTGACATATTTTAATGGAGCTCTATTCCAAGCATTTGAGGATGCAAAAGTTATTACAAATGCCACAAGTGACACAGCAATTTAGCAAAACACTGAAGTGACTGTTTTAAAAATCCTTGTTAAGCTTTGGCATTGTTCCCTTCTATTTTGTTCTCACCACATGACTGGCTTTTTGGTTCTGGTTTGGTGGGGGTTTTGTTGTTTTAGCTGCAAAAGCAAAATGCAAGATAAAAAAAAGGCTCATGTTTAATTTTCCAATGAAATGTCATGTTTTCTAGTGAATATGACAGGTAAAATAAGTCAGAATTACAGCTTGGGGTCAAGAACACTGATATTCAAGCCCCTTTCAGGTGCTGCTCTTGGTAAATGCTTCATCCTGAAATGAAGCAAGAGGATGGCACAGGACATGAGCCGTTTGGTTGCATCCTGTTGTTCGGGTCACTGTAATAACCTTTTGAAAAGCCAACTCGAACTCAAAAATGACCAAGTGAGGGAAACAGAAGAATTACAAACTGATAATGCTATTATCTAACTACTAAATTTCCCACTGGAGCCTTGCAGGGAGAATACTCTTATATTGATTAATGACAAAAATAGCTCACGTGGCTCTTAGGACTTGATCCAGCTCTGCCAAGGGATGTCAGGGGGGCAGTGCAGCCAAACCTACAATGCATTCCCACAACACCCCAGCCTGCACAGGTCCTGCAGATGGGCAACCGGCAATTTCCTCCTCCTTGCCCGCAGTCCCAGTCTGCTCCCTGCCCTCCTCCCTCCCCGTGGTGATAGCCGGGTCTGTAAAGCATGTATTTGTCCAAGGAAAGTAGGTGGAGCTATAGCTGTTTTTAGAAGGATTTGTCATCTTCTGACCTATTTTGTGCAGCAAAACAAGTTTTAGACTAGTGACCATTAGGCATAAAAACAGCATCTACAAAGTACAGAGGAGCCCGGACTGCTGTAAGGATGGGAAAATGCCATTTCTCCTTCTTGAAGGCCATGGCCTCTTACCATGCATCTAACGAAAATCCAAACCAAAGCACACTGATTTCCCTTATGCAGCCTCAGAGATTCATCACTCCTAAGTAAATTAACTACCTGTTCACTCAGGCTGTCTGGTTTTGTAGTACGCCATTACAGATCTTATCTTCCTTTCGGGTAAAACGTAGGGTTGAGGTTATGACCTATAGAAAGTTCCTAAGAATAGCTGATCAAAGCCACAGGGAAGGCACTGATTTCAACTTTGCAAGTATTAGTATTAGCGAGAGTTGTTTTACATGGAGAATTTGCACAAGTCTATTTGGCTCCTACATGGAAAAATAAAATTCAGAGGAGCTCGCTACCTACAGTCAAGCTCATCTGAGAAAACACAAGTGCTGTTTTTGAACTCAGATACAGAAAATAAAAAGATGTATTGCTTTCTCAGAATTTTAGATTAGATCAAGAAGAAAAGATCAAAGTTCTGCTTTTTTTTTGGCATGGAAAATAGTTACACAGTTTGTAACAGTTGGCATTTTTCAGTGTATTGTTCTAGTCTTCCTAAATGAAATACCAGACTGCTTGAAAAATGTATCAAAACAAAATGCAGGTGTCATATACACCTGTTAGACCAAAAAGTTACCAATAGCCCACTTAAAACACGTTTTCAGTAGCTGTATTTGAAACAGAAACGTCTATTCCACCACAGAGCATTCCTACTACACCACCTTTGTATTTCCAAAGCATTTTACTTAATTTATTTTCATTTGCATTTTAATAGTGCCTGTGATCCTAAGGTCTTTTAGAAACGTGAGATAGGAAAGTATGTGATTCCCATTTTACAAGCAGACTAATAGATGTCCAGAGGCTGATGTTTTCCAGGGCCATGCAGGAAACTTAGACAGAGATGTAATTTCTTGAATGCTAGTACTGTCTGATAGCCAAAGACCACCTAGGATCTGCTTTTAATTGAATCATTAGCTCATTATTGTGTAGTATATTGGTTTTGGTTTTTTTTTCGTTTATAAATATGGATAGTTTGACAGTCTCCCTTCTACTCAGTCACAAAATTGATTAAAATTGAAACAAAATCCATGTCCATATTCTTCTAGAGACTGCATGCAGTACTTCAGTTTAATGCAAATACTGCAGAGACAGAGCTAAACTGACCTTGAGATCAGCCACACAGGCCCGTCTCTGGCTCAGACTGCACTGTGATCAATCTCATACGACACCACTTTCCTAGATTAAATACTTTAAAAGTTAAAACCCATCTTTACTCATTAAAATCAGAGTTTTCTATGCCATTCAGGCACTTACACCTGAATGCTGAGATGCTTAAAACTGTATGTGATTACCTAGGTTTGGAAAGAATGCACAAGACAGGTAAATTATGCTTCATACTAGAGTTCTCATGCTCTGGGGAATGATTTAACATTGCACCCACTCATGTAATTCATATTTTTCATTAACTGCAATGGAGAGAAAATATAAATATTTGTACTGCAGTTACAGCTGTTTTCGTTTAATGCTGGTGCAGGTTTTCCTTGTTGTGGTATCTTGGTCACTGTTGCTGATAGTTGCAACAACGCTATGGGCGTCAGGAGAAGAATGCTGGCTTTATTAGATGTTCCACTGCAGGCAAATGGCTTGGAAAGCTTTGTCTGCGCTAGCGTATCTGACTGAGGCCGCTGGTCCAGGAAGTGTGTGTGGAACCGCTGTGTGGAAACCGTAGAAGCAAAGCACATACAAGCTGTCAAACAGCCATCAATGTTTTTAGTACTTTTCATTTTCATAACCCCAAGGGATATTCATCAACACACTTGAATCACAGTATATATGATTATATACTGTGTATGTATGGTATAAAATGATTCTGCCTGTCCACATGCATATTTTTGAGTTCCGGAAGCACAACAAGGTAGTCAGGAGTATTTTGTTTTTAAAAACAACCATGTACAAAGTACTGGGGTATATTCATAAAGACATCCTTATACAGTCTTGACAGCAAATTTAACTCCAGACAGCATTCCCTCCAGTGATCACAGCTGTATGCTCAGTCCTGAAATAATGAGTGTGAACTTTGAAGTGTATGTGGCCTTTTTTTCCCCTTAACTGTACACTCAGGCCCACTAGGGACAGATCTGAGACTATTACAACCATTTCACTCAGCACTTACTGCTTCTCATATCTAAAGATAAATTGGTGGGGGAGAGGGGCAAAAAAAAACCTCTTCCAACCCATAACACTAGGTGATATTGCATGCACTCTGTCTGAAGGTGTTAAAAAGGTAGTAAATAGAGAACATGCAGATCTAAGGCATAATGATTGTGAAAAGAAAAGGGAGTGTGCGAGGAGCCTTGTTTGCTTTGCATGGGCAGATGCCTGCAAAACCTGCCGCAGAACAGTGTGTTCATTGTGCTGCCTCTGAGCTGGTTGGGGTTGCAGAGCTGTTGTGCTCAGTAGTCACAGAGGTCCTTCGTTACCAGTTGCAGCTTCTGCCCTTGTTCAGCCTGTTTTGTTTTCAGATACCTTCTTTCTTTCCATGCCCTTTCTTGGTTTTGTTTCTAAAACACAATCATTTTTCTCTTGCCTAGAAGTGACTACTAGTGTTTTCTATGTTGTATGATGTCTGTTTATTTCTGTATGCCATAAACTTTTTTATTTTTATTTTTCAAGTTGTCATGTCCATATTTTTAATATTTACCAATTTACCAACCAAATTTACTTTTTTTTTCCTGTAAATAGCTCATACTCTAAACATCATGGACTGCATGGCTTCTCAGTATCAACAATACATTTTTAACAGCAACATACGTTTTTCTGAAATACAGTGAAAGTGCTAACTGCATTTGCCATCTAAGATACCTCTCAGACGCAACCAACATCTCTGTAGAGATATTCCCAGTCTTTAGCAAGAGAAACTGAAAGCTCTGGGGGTTACGTGACTTCTGTAGGTCTACACGGGAGTCTGTAGCGTGACCTCCTTAGTCACCATACCATCCCTTCTCCCCAGGGATAGGTGTATGACTTTACAGCTAAACTCTTACTAAAGACTATCTAATTTAAATGACAAAGAATGGGATTTCCATTCTGTATACACTCCAAGTCACTCTGAAAGAGAAATCTTAGAGCTGACAGCTCATTAGTCTTAAACTGTACCAGATAATGGTTCAGCGGGCTTTGAGTGGCTTGTTACTGGTTAAATATACTGAAACAACAAGAAATGTTTAGCATCCTTCATCTCATCATGGGGGAAAAAAAAAAAGTAATTGTTCAGGGTTGTGCTTTGTTTATTAAATTTGTGTCCTGTGAACTATGAAACTCAAATATTGTCAATTCTTTCAGGAGGAAAATGAGATCCCTGCCAGTGTTTTTGCAAAAGAGCCTATTCCCAGCATTACAGAGGGAAAAGAGGAGTCTGTGGATGAGAACAAAACACTGGAAGAAACCTTGCACACAGTGGAATTGGGTTCAGATGACGAAATGTTTCACGAAGAAGATGACGTGGATGACAGTGCAGAGGAGAAAACAGAAGAATCAAGAGCTGAGAAAATTAAAAGATCCAGCCTCAAGAAGGTAGACAGCCTCAAGAAAGCATTTTCCCGCCAAAACATCGAGAAGAAGATGAACAAGATCAGCACAAAGATTGTCTCGCCTGAACGGAGAGAAAAGATCAAAAAATCGCTTACTGTACATCATCAGAAATCCTCTTCTTCAAAGGGTTCAGCTTTCAAAGTATCTCCCCTCACATTCAATGTGAAGAAAGTCCGTGAAGGAGAAAGCCCTGCTGAAGCTGAGGACAGACCAGCAGAACCTACAAGCAATGACCAAGCTGAGAATGAGGATGAAATGTCATTCGCTGACATGCACTCAGATATGACACCTACCACCTCACTGACCGAGGAGGGCAAAGCAGTAGCTGATTCTCTAGAGAAGGAAGCCAGAATGGAAGGGAACGCCATGATGAACAACAACATCGAGCTGTCCATTGTTGAAGATGATGAAGAGTATGGGATGCCTCTAGAAGTTCCTAGCCAGAAACTGTATGACGAAAGAAACAACCCAGTCAGTGGAGAAATGGAACAATCTGACGAAGAAACGACCCAAGCAGCTGTCCTGCAGATAGACCAAACAGCGTAATCAACCCGTGCCTTCCTTCACCTTCCAGATACACACAGTTTTACTTTGGCGAGTAACTGGTTTCTGCTACACAGGTGGCAGTAACAATTCCGTTTCTTCCATCCTTTTCTCTGCAGTGGTAATTTATTGCATCGTGTTGGAATGCAGAGTGAACAAGGTCCATGGCACAGGCTGCAACGTGCTCCATTTTAGGCCGAGTCACTGTTGGTTATTAATTTAAAGATGTTGTCAGCTGGCGTAAGAAACTAGCAGGAAAAGAGTATGTCTAGTAGAAGCAAGCTGGTCAGCTGGCTTTCTTATAGTTAGGTCAGAGGAATGCACAGAGAGTAGTCAAAACCCAAACATTTCTGTTCTGTTTTCTTCTCCTTCAGTATTTCACAGCACTGTGAGTAGTTTTGTATGTAAATGTAGAAATACCAATGAGAACATTTGATTTTGGTTTCCTTGCTATGCTCTGTGAATACTAACAGCCTCAGTAACTGTGTATACACGTATAGTTCGGGGCTTTGCTCCGCAACACTGTAAGACTAAAAGAGCAGAGTACTTAGAGGCTGAAGCTGAAAAGTTTCTTCCATCCATTTCAGTGGGGGAATGATTTTTGCCAGCAGTATCTCGCTGTTCACTTAGAAGAAATGACTGTGTTTAAGTAGAAACAAAAAGATGTTTTTCAATCTACCAGAGTTATGGAAGTACATTAGTGACAAGCATGAATGTGTGATCAGTTACTGCACCTTTAAGGGATCAGAAATTGAAAAGAAAAAAAAATAGAAGGAATTTGATACAAACACGGAGATAGTCTGAAGAAAGTATGAAATGCTATGAAATACAAAAGAAGCAAACCCCCACCCCAATATTAAATCTACACTCCCAGCTTAAAGAATATATACTCAGATAACACTAATTAATTAATTCTTAGTCTTTATAGCAATATACTATCCAACTTAGCACCTACACAACTTTGTATCTCAGATTATTTTGAAAATAGCATAATTTATCTTTTTACAAATTATTTCATATATAGACCTATATCTACACAGAAGAGTTAGATAATTACAGGGATGTAAGGACAATTTTTTCAAAAAGGTGAAATACTATTTCTAAAGGGAACAATGTGTTACGGATTGAACTTTATGGCAGGGATGAGTCTATGTAAGGATGAGTCTGCAAAACCACAGGATTTGATTCTCTGCTAATAACTTTCATCAAAGCTGCCTACCTGCTCTCAAAATTACAAGTCTGTAATTTTTCAAAATTAATTGAAAATGAGAGGTTAAGGGGTAGTTTGTTCGCTTTGAATGTTCATTCCTGTCACTTAACAAAGGTAAAGGGGGAAGGAATGAAAGGGAAGCACAATACCCACAGGAGTTACCTTACATCCTTGTTTGTTTATGCAGTGGGTTATTTTTATTTTATATATATATAAAATTCTACTGATACTTAACATTGCACTAAAAGGTTGCTTCCTTCAACTTGTATTTAGAATCACAAATTACAGAGGAAATAAAAACTACAGCAAAAATGCCATTATAAAATTATTAAGAGATATTAGTCCACGGGGGTAATATCTGTAACCAGTAAATCACACTGGAAGTTAGTCAATAAGAGCTTAGTGTAGTCGAGTACTATTAAGAGTTAAGCTCTTAAGTGTATGGTATCATATAGTAGATACTGTTTGTAAGAAAAATCATGGCATAAGTCGTGCAGCTATATTTTTATTTTGTATTAACTACAATGGATTTCAATAATTTTTACTTGTAACTAACTACAAATATGACAAATAAAAGCATAACATAAAACACAGCCATGTCAGTCTTTGGGAGAAGCAGTCTGAGAAGTTGGCAAAGATGAAATTTAAAGGTCAAGCATTTATTACTTCAGTTCATGTGCCACTGTACCTATACCATTTTCTTTCTCACTCTCTGCTGTTATTTAGCAATGCAGACACCAGAGCTTTGCTTTCCAGACACTTGTCAGATCTCTAGCCCATCTTAATGTAGTCAGACACTTTCCAAAATCTGCTCGCTCTATCTGCATTTTTTATTGGACTGCAGCACACTTCTAATACTTTAAATAGTCCTGAAAGCATATTTATATTGAAGTGTATACTCTGTTTATGCACACAGTTAAACTCTTGTCTTCTAGAGTGCCACATAGTCTTTAGCAGGCTTAATTTTACTGACAGACCAAAGAATGCACGTTTAACCTTTATGTAACAGCTGTCAACTTCCCGAAGCCACGAAGCGCTAACCAGGAACCCTAGCATCATGTTTACATTTCGCTTTCAGATATGCCTGGTTTGTTTGTCCTACTAAGCTTTAATTCAAACAATACCCCTGGCCATGCTTTATCCAGTTTTAGAGATGCTGAAACAAATCCCATGTGCAGTGTTTTAAGAGCATTATAATGCTATTCAGTAAAACCATTGGAAATGCAGATACTGAGCATCTGTGAGAATTAATTCAAATACCCACTTCAGGTTACACTACACACACAGCCATCAGTTGAAGGGCTAGAATTAAACGTTTTCTCCATCACATTCACAGGTTTAGAAGGACAAGCGGGTCTGTAACCCTAACAAAACTAAGAAAGCATGTTTTGCAAGGGAGAAGAATGTTTTACTCAACTCAGGAATGTCTGCTTTTGTGCTATCTTATAAACCAGAGGAAGAGGCAAGCCTAGGATCCCAAGATGTCCCCCAAGCTGTTTCTTCCTCTCTCCTTCCATTCTCGAATCCTGACTAAAAACATTAGTCTGCAAAACTTACTGTTTCAGGGAGGAGACAGACTGCGGCACCAGCAGCACTGTATTCTTTCAAGTATCTGAAGTATGTGCCTGGATCTTGTCAAGCTGGCAGATGTCAAGCATATGCACGGGTATTCCATGCTTGTGCTGACAGGTTTGTCTACATAATTACTTTTTTAAAAAACTGCTTGTTTACCCTTCTTGACACGGTAACATGGGTGCAGCACCTGCCTGTGAGCTCCACTCGTACCATTATTCCTTGGAAGACCTGACCTGTTAGCTGCTGCACAGATTCAGAGTTTGACCTCCACTGAAATCAGTGGGAGCTTTGCACAAAGAAAGAGGGTGTGATAAAGTCCTTATGGTATAAATATTTAAACTAGCAGCACTCAGCTGCTGATGATACATCCATTTTCAATGCCAGAAAACCAGCTGACATTTCTGTCCCTTTTTAGGGGAAAGGGCAAAGAGCATCCTGTTGACCCCCACGTGCTAATCCACAAGCTGGTTCCTCTGTGAAAAGGCACAGATACGGGCTTTCTGGACCATTTCACTGTCAAATAAGAGTGCAGTGAAAGCTCTCATACGGGCCTGACTGAAGCATGTTTGATGATTAAAGAGAGAGAAGAAAGAGAAGAAAAGGATCACAAGGTAAAATATACCTGTATGCCCTTTACAGTCATGCAATGAAAACCATTTGTTGTTATAGCCTGTAATGCCAAACAGTTACGTGACTGATAGTCACACACTTAAAAAAGATGTAAACTCAGAAGAATTAGTGAAGTAATGGCAATTTGTTAGAGGGCAAACTGTCCAACCCTGAAAGTCAGTGAAAAGCCTTCAGCTGGTTCAAAGGACTCTCTGAACCGTACAATGTTTTTGGGCCAAATGTACAACTCCTGTGGCCATCAGTAAGAGCTGTGTGCATAGATGCAGGACATGAGATCTGTGTATCTTCCCCAATCCAATCTGCTTAGCTCATCAACAGAATAAAAAGTTTTACTGCCATCAGCATGGCAGAAACAACAGTGTGGCAGAAAGGAAGGCTATAGCCTGTTTGCAGGGTGCATTGTGAGCAAAATTTCAAGCTAAGTTCTGACTGCAGGGTCTTTGCTGTCGGTAACTGCACACAACAGAGCAAGTGGGTCCCTTCCAACTCTAACCATTCTATGATTCTAAGTATAGCTCCAACTCTGGAAAACAAAGTTGAGTATTCAGGCAGAAAAGTTTTACTGTGATCCACTAAGACACGCCACACTCACTCTGAGTGTCAAGAGAAAGGTGTCGGGTAGTCTTCCTGCATGCAAAGAAAGAGATTTACCACCCGAGCAAAGCAAGTACGCAGCTGTTTGGCCCCGGCCCTGGTTAGGGTTTTGCCTAGGCAACTAAACAACTGGCAGGAAACAACTGCCAGAGCGGCCCGGAGGGTGCTGACTCAGTACGTAAGTATCCGCCACTCTCTGACATAAGGCTCTCGCTTTCCCAAACAAATGGAAAAAGGCTGATAGCCACTTTCCACTGCCCATTGCTAGGGTTTTGTTTCAGGATCTGCATTTGAACCAGCATCAACCCCAGGCTGAGTCTAACTGCATGCATAAAGAAATTTTAATCAGCACGCTTGCAGCTGTCGGTGGTGGCTGATCTTTCCTGCCCTCCTTTTGATCAAAATGCCTTTTTTCCCTTCCTCTCACTCTGCCGAGTTGAATGGGGGAGTCTGAAGTGCACACTAATTCAAATAAAGAACTCTCTCTAACTGCACGTTGAGAACTGATAATCAATGTCATCTTTAATTTTTCTTACATGGTTATCCCCTTTAATGGAGTGTGCTGCAGTAACTGAGAATAAATCTGCTTTGGGTTAAACTAGAGATTGTTATTTATTTTTCTTTCAGATCAGAGATTAATATTGCTGTATGACCATTGGCACTAACCTCTTTTTCCATAGCAACACTAAAGAGAACATAAACTATGAGTCATAATTTCTCTCTGGAGGACTTTTTTGTAATTATGATCATTCCACAGTTCCTAAAATATATTAGCTGATATATAGCTCTGGTATAACAGCTTTGATTTTCCTTCGTTTGAACACACAGGCAGAAGGAAGAGACTTCCATTATTTTCTCTTTCTCAGGCTGAGCTAAACACTACACAAAGTACCATACATTCGTTATTCATTATAACTGTGTGCTCCTAAAAACTCCACAGCAATGTTTTCCTTATAAAGGTGGAACAGGTTTCCTTGCTTTCAACAACCTTAAACGACACTGACCTTCGAAAAGAAAACTTGTGTCCTTCCCAACATGGTTAGTAAATTGGGGTCTGACAGCTGGAACTGATCCAAACTAGAAACCGTATTATACTGGGTGGCGGCAAGGTTGGAAACTTCCATCGCTCCTCTGCCAGTCAATAGCTTTGAACTCTTCAACATTTCCTCTCCCACAGAACACTGCTGCAATATACAGCACAAATTCAGTAATTATCGTCATTCTCTTTACTCCCTTCAGTGAAAACCTGGCCTTGGAACAACTTACCCATACAGCTCCTTGGAATATCTCAGCAGATGATCACACAAGATCATCACAAGAGATTTTTTATAAGACATTTTGTGTGTGTGTGTGTGGCCATCTCCTACGTTTCCCTTACAACACAGCCTGCTGCACGCTGGTGCAAAGTGCTCAGTAAACCTATAGTGTCTGTTGCGGGAGAGGAGAGGAATTTGGAAAGAAGATTAGCAAACCCAAGGACACACACATTCAGTCAACAGTCATAATCCAAAAGGGAGAGACAGAGCAAGCTTGCCCCTCTTGCTGCTCTGTGGTGTGATCCCCAGCTGCTAAATCAAACCCAGATGGCACCACCGCAAAGGATACGTGGTTTGCTCTTGCCTTGCCCAGTATGAAGCAGCACACACAGGCTCAGGCTTGTGCAGGCACACAGTTAAAGACCAGAACACCAACTAACATAATCACTGTACAGACTTGTGTACTCATCCCTAAAGGTCTGGGGGAAAAAAAGAAACCTCAAATTCCTGAACACAAGGAGAAGAAGGTCATTGTAACACCTTGTGCCGTTAACTCCAGTGAGGAAAGTCTGGCTCTGTCTTTTTTACTCCCTCCCATCACGCTTACATTGTGTAGAAGTGCGGGTGATGTGAATTGTGCTGGATACTGAAAATGTCCAAGCATTAGGTACAAATAGCACGCAGGGGATGTCTACACCGCGCACCATGTACACATACCTCATTTAGATCAAGTACCAGACACAGCCTAACTACAGAAACACAACGCTCCATTCAAGCAAATTTATCTTATTTCTCAGCTACTTAGCTCCTGATGTCCTACACTATTCATTTAAAGCGAGCTTCAGCATCTTTTCAGTACGCTGCCAACTACAGTTATATATATGCCCTTATATTACTTGTTCTTTCTGACATGCCTGTAGGCAAATGAGCCCCATGAGGGTGACAACATGAGCTGTATTAACCAGCCGCCTGGTCCCTGAATCATTACAACTCAACATTGTGCTGTGAGAGACGTGGGAAAAAGGACAGTGAGAACGTCTGACTAGCAGTAAACAAATTATGAATACACAGAAGTCGCCTGCATTTGCAGAGTCAATTGTCACTTCCACACCATCACAGTGAAAGCTATATGCACTGTGACTTCTTTTAAATAGCCTTCATTTTCCTACAAGGTTTACCATTTTACTGTTGACAATTGCTGGAAATTGAAAGTCAGTGAGCAGGTTATGACTGAAAATAACATTAAGAGGTGATATGTCACATAAGACCTGTGTAAATAGGACCCACATATATTTGAAACAAAGGGGGGTTCTGTTTGCGTGTCCAGGCATAAGCTCTTTAGAAGAATGACTGCATCGTCTGCATGCCAGTACACACCTCTTCAAATAAAAGACAAGCCTGCAGTACATGGAAGTATGCACTTCTGGTTTAACATCATAGAGATCTCAATTAAAACAAGCTCATGTTATGCAGTAGCTCTAAAACACTATGTATGACATAAATATGGAATATTCATGACATCCAGTTTCAAATAAGATGAGAACCTAGAAAAGTTTTTATGGATTTTGGAATTGTTTTAAATTCTTTCACTAAAAACGAAGTAGACTGACAGGATCCTATAAATCCAATCCTAAAAGCCAATCCATCAGATTGTTTTTTTATCAGTTCCCATTGCTTCTTAATGATACAAGAGCTGACATTCAGCTGGGAGTGGAGGGAGGAACTGAGACAGGGAGAAGTGTGTGGAAAGAGCAAACAAATGGGAAAATGTGGGTAAGAAATGGTTTGGTGTGTGTGAGGTGTGTGAGGAAAGGAGTTGGTGGGAATGGTGCGGAATGGGGAGGAAGGAGCTGAAAGACTACTAAGAAAGAAACACCAGCAGAGCGCCCAGAATGGAGACAAAGACCTCCAAGCAAAGGATGGGACAGAATCAAGAGGCACCAACAGAACAGAGAAAACAAAGGAAAAACAAGAGCCAATAAGGTCTACGTTTCAAAAGGATGGAAATGAGAGCAGGGAGTCAGAAAAGACTGTGAGATAGCTGCCACTGAAGAGACAGCAAGAGTGAGGAAAGAGCACAATACTTATTTTATCATCTCCTTACCTGCCAATCTGTATTGCAGAGGCAGCACCCAGGATTTAGGTCTAGAAATTATTTTTAATGTGCAATGTTGTCAATGCTCTTTGTTTTGCTTGAAATATTTTGTTTTACTTGGAATTTTTGTTTGTTTTGAGGGAGAGAAGTTAGTCAGGAATAGGCAAAAGCAACATCATATTCACACACATCAAAACAGCGCAGCGTGAGCCTGCAGAAACCCATGCTGGAAACAGCCCTTTCCAAGGTCTGCAGTGCTCATGAAAATAATTCTGGGCTGACTCCTGCTCGTCAGTGTATGCTCACGCAACACCACACATTTGCCATGCCTACTTGCTTCCAAAAAGGCTTGGGGGGAGGAGGGTTATGGGAGAAGAGGGTAGACGCTGCTAACAGCAGGATGGGCTCTCCTCTTGTCCAGAAATTTAGCTAATCCACCACCGAGTACAGATCACCTGTGGACAAGGGGCAGGCAGGATCTACAAGAAGCACTGAGGAATGCACCTCCAACAGCTGGATTTCACTGCCAAATCACTGAATCCTAACAGTTTGCTGGAACAGAGCCAGCGGGATTTCTTTGCTATTGCAAACACGTTTTTGGGAAAGCAAACCCAGCTCTCCTCCTCCACCGGGCCTCACCCCCTTGCTTTGCCAAGAAGTCTGCTATATTAAGATACGAGGCAGCCATGCTGGCTGGGCCACTTCTGCTTCATGCCTGGCCTCCTGTGGGAGTTGCTCCATTCTCACATATCTGCTGAGAAACAGCTTGTTCTTTCTGGCTTTCCTCAGTTTCTTTTTTTAGTGGTGCCTTTCTGCCACTTGGCACAGCAGAGGCCAGGTTCTGCTCTGACATTGGCACAAACCTACCCAAGTCCCATTCTTACCACACACCCCTCAGATCAGGAGCAGCTTTCTCCTGCTCCACTCCCGACATCTCCTAGGTTGTTGCCTGGCGTTTTCTTGTACTTTTCCAGAAGCTCTCCAGTTCGCTATATTACTCTTATAAAATAAAAGGCTCTCCTATTAATTCCTGTTATGTCTCACAGGATGCAGGTTAATGGATACAGGGTTTTCCATATCTACCATACTTGGATCGTTTTTCACACAGAAGAGGGAAACAGGGACAAAATGCTGAAGAGCTTTGGAGCCAACGGAAGGAAAACATGGATTAGAACTCTCCAAAAGGGAAATGTCTCCTCGCCTACTTGTCTGCTGCTGTCAAATTTTAGTGCTTCTACAGAAAAGAGATGCACTGAGAGATGAAAATATCAGCGGAAACTCAGTTGTATCGCTGCTTTGCCACGCAACTCTACAGTGACATATATCTATCTCATATATTTGAACATATATATGCATGCACATACATGTGAGACACATGTATCTCAACATGCACACTTGTATATCCACCCTCACTATTTAGTAGAAGGATTAATGGGCTAAACCCTAAAAAAAATATTTGGCATCCAAGTCCCATTAATTTTGAAGCCATCTGCACACCTATAACTCATTCTATAAACGAATAAAGACAAAGTTCTTCAAAAGTTTTCCTCCTGACATTTCTTATACTGCCAACGCTATCACGATAGTCAGCATCCATCCTAAAAAACTAAAACTAAACAAATTCAGGTAGTCCCCTTTCACATGATGCGACAGTAGCTAAAATCTGTGCCAGCAGTGGGATACTAACAAAATCTAAAAGCGTTTAGAGAAAATTAGGGACAAGAGAACTTGAATTGGTGGCTCTTGATCGTATAGGAGGGTCACTCAAGCTGCAGCTCTAATAGGAGTAATTTCATATTACAGAAAGTGTTTCCCTTTATAAGGATTTCACAAAATCACTTTGCAAGTCTTTCACACACAGTTTTACACAATATTTTTCAGGCAGAGGCAATGTTCACACTGAGACAGATGCAAGCTCACTTCAAGCCAACTGGAAGACATGTTAAATGTCAGACATTGCCCCAAGCTAATATGCCATGTCTCTTATTAGCTCAAATAGGGCACTGCACTAACTGCATCCATATGATGCCTGGTCAGCTCAAAACTTAGACAGGGTGAGATCATCTCTGCCTGTACGATACTGTTAGGCAACACAGCCAGAAAATTTTGCCTGCACGGACAACGTAGTTGCAGGGGGTATTACTCCACTGTTGCTCTATTAATGCCTAACCTACCCCAAGAAATAGAACAAAGTAGATCTTCAGACTGTAATTTAAATTAAAAAAATAATACATCTGGTAAATGTTTTACCTGTAGTAAGTACTGAAGTTGGAGAAAAAAACTGTCTACTCAGAACTCATCTGATTTGCTTGTATAGCAGAAAGTGTGGCAAAAATTCCTCTTTGATGTCATCCTACTGGAGTAATCTGGAGGACTATTTTGGCTCTATAAATCTTAACCATCACACTACAATACAGCGTTTGGTGTCTGCTCTCCTTTTCTTTGTACAAGACTTCAATATGAGAGTAAAGAAGGGATCAGCTAAGCTCTGCAGTGGCTTTCTTCTGGTCTAAATCCTCTGGGGAAAGTGGCATGAACTACTACTGCTTGTGGACTCAGCAGCAAGGCATGTGCTGGCTTCTCCATGATACAGGGGCCCAGCCACTGGGGCCCTGGGCAAAGCTCAGATTTGTCGCCAGCAGCAGTTCTCCCGCCATTGCTCTGCCATCCACATGACCACTGGGACTTGAGGGGGGAGAAGTGGCAAGATGCTTTTCTGGCATTCCCGAGATCCACAAAATTCAAGAAGCTTACACAGAATAATTACTTTTTGTAGGTAAGGATGAGGCTTTAGCCTACTTCCACAGCCCCGCTGCGATGGAGACATTTTATTCTTTAAGATTATATATTATTCAGTGAGTTGTGCCATTTTTCTCCAAATATAATTTGCACTCAACAATGCAGCTGGCCCAATGCTACAAAAAAGCATTAGCTGAAAAAATTATTTGTCAGGAAACAGAGTTTCCTCTTCTCCACCTAATGCATTCCAGCAAATTCCACCTACATTGCTTCCTCCCAGCATTTAACTTGACAAAGCATGTGGTGAGCCTGGTAAGAAACTGAGGACGTCAAATGTTCATGATTATCAGCATTAACAGTTGCTATTGTTCTTATATCAATAGTTGAAGCTTGCCCTTAGTAAGAAATGGTTCGTTTTTCCTGACTACTAGAAATATTTTTTCAAAATAATCCTCTTTATGTGATATTTTCAGATTTTCATGTATGGCTTTGAATGCTACATGACTACTGCCTGGTGAGGAAAAGCCTACTACATTTAATATATTTTATAGTTCCATTCTTAACTGGATTTAGTACAGTGATCATTTGTTGTTGTTATTCCTTTCCCAAGCTGCGTTGCTGTGGCTGCAGACTTCTAAGTTTCTTGCTTGTTTTTCATCCATATTTCACTACCATTATCACCCTGATTTGCATTATCAGATTGTTTTCAATGGGCTTCTACTAATCCACGTTAAACTCTGCAACAACCTAACTATAGGGGGTTTTTTTGGTGGTGGCAGTGATGGGAGAGGTGGAGTCCTGACATCAGCAGTAGCATCCTGGAATCATTTGTTGCACCATCCATCCATTTACATTTATGCTGACCGTATAGTAAGAGTCCTTATGTTGCCGCTTGCCTTCAAAACTGAGTTTGTACGTAAGGTACTCAAAAGTGCCATTTTCAGAAACAAAATCATCAATGGTTAAACTGAGTGTCCTGGTTTCAGGAGTTAATGTCTTTCTCATGGCTGATATTTTTCAGATTTGATATGAAAGGAATTTCAATAATGCATACTGTTTTAGTTGATGCTAGCTGATGTTTCTACTACTCAGCTTCCCATAGAAGCTGAAAAGGCACATAGACAGAACAATGGAACAGCCAACAGAATATTCCTACCATAGACATCATGCTCGGTATAGAAATGGGGGTGAGTTGGGGGGCAGGAATCCATGATCGCTGCTTGGGATGGGCTGGGCAACCAATTCACCAAGTGATGAGTGACTTGTGTTGTATTACTTTATCTTGTATATTCTTTTGCCATTATTATTGTAATTACTGTGATTTTCCTTTTCTGTTACTGTTCTATTAAACTGTCTTTAATTCAACCCACAAGGTTTTTTTTTCCCTTTCCTTTTCCCTCCTTTTCTCCCTCTTCTCCCTACCCTTCTGGAGGGGAAGGTGGAGAACTGCGCGAGAGACTGTGTGGTCCTATGTGCCAGCTGGGGTTAAACCAAGATGCTGAGTGAGAGAGAAGTATAGGGTGCTTAATTCCACTCTTTTATACACGGATGCAGTTTTGGAATGAATGCACTGTAGCCAATGGAACTGTGTAAGCTCCAACTGTGCTGTGTAGCAGAAAATATGACCGTGGACCAGGCTCCCTTGCACAGCTAGGTTAGGATTGCAGAATTCTTATTTGTAGGAATACAGAAGCCCTCTTTGAGCTTCTTCAAAAGCCAGATAGTCTCTTTACTACCTTCAGGACTAAAAGTCTGACTTGAGAATTAATTGATGGATTCAAACCAACTTCAGTATGCTTTGCATTTAATTAAAATTGAGATCCCCCTCTTTGCTATAACTTCCCCAAATACTTCCACTACATAAACTAGCTTTCAAAATAACTTTCTCTCAACACAGATTGAATACACATCTGCAAGACATTTCTCTGGATTCAAGGTAAAGTAGCCAGATACTGTTCTGAGGAGTATGATACACAATATCTTAATTCTCACTCAAACAGTTCCTGTTTATCTTCATGGAGGACTAACTCAAGTATTAGCTTTTGGATTTGATAAGGGACACATTAAACAAACACTGACGCCTGTATCATAAAAAAGGTGGCTCTCAGCCAGATAAGTGGAGCACTGCCTGCAAGTATTACTATATTCAGGCTCTGCTTGCAGTGGTATTTTCTAGAACCTGCATTTTTTTCAGTAGTGTATAAGCACATCTAATAGAGTAGCTTACAGGGAGATTTCAATCACCCCCTAGCATATGACAAATGAGGTATTTCTTATGCCAGCTCAGCCACACGCAGTACTCCTCTCCCTCCTGAGAACTCTGGTAAGAACTTTGGGTCGGAGACACCATTTTTTCACTCGATTATCATGCAGTGATGAAAGAAACAACACTTTAATTGTTTTCTGTCCGTGAGATAATGAATTACTCCTCTCTCTAAAATAGAGAGGCAGCAAAAGAAGGAACATGAATACTCATTTCCTTTTCCAGTCAACAAGTAAAACACTTGTCAAAAAATCTGACAATCGGTAAAAATCAATGTAAAATTTGGTAATAGCTTGACACTTTCAATATTGCAAAACCTCTCACCTAATACTCTCAACTAATCAGCCTTACTAAAGCTGAATGGTTCCTTGAAATTAATGGTGCTTCCTGAGGACTATGTTGCTTCTCAGCATGAATTAGACAAGCAAAAAATCCCAGTGCTTTACAAAGATATTTTGAAGTAGATCTACAGTAACTCCCAAGGAGCTGCTTCTGATTAAAAAAACCCAAACCAAAAATCAACCACAAAATCAGCCATCAAAATAGAATAGAAAAAGAGGGGTAAGAAAAGGTCACACTTAAAAGAAAACAATGAAAGTTTCCACAGGCATTTACCAACTTCCTTACTCTGCACCACGCAAATGTTTAAACACACTCTTGCTAGATCTTCCAACAGACAGCGAATATTTCACCCCTTGAAGATGACTTACACATCTCCTCAAACCTGTGTTCTACTTCAACATTTTCTGAAACCACAAGCACAGGCTAAAAATGCCAGAATTTGCCACTGACATGTGCCACCTGAATGCGGTAGTCTTTTTGGAGCTTGACTTAGAAGCTCCTCTTCCCAGGACTCAGGCTTCCGCTGCTCACATCCTGAAGTAAAACTCTGAAAGGAGCTATATTGCTCACATTGGCCATAAATACCAACAGATCTGTCACTCATTTAGTAAATAATGTTTTTTTCCATAAAAATTTAGAAAAATACTAAACTTCAGCCTGTCCCTGAGGAATCGTCCCCTTTCATCCCAGTCCCACTCATAATCAATTCCCTGCACAAGGGGGCTCCGAACCATGACTGTGGCTCTCAGATACTACCACAACAGAGAGTAAATAGTGGAAACAACAGGTTTCCCCTTGAGAGGATTACATCCAGGCACTTGCCTCACAGCGATAAGTGAGCATCCAAACAATCAGAGGCACAGAGAGCATTGCTCTCAGAATAGTTCCCATGTTCCTAAGTTTTGTGAGAGGTGAAGATTTCCCTCTCAAGGGCCACTGTTACTCACGCACGCTTTCCTGCACCCTGGCTCACCCCCGGCCCTTGTTGCTCAGCCTGCCCTGCTCTCCAAACAATTCAAACGAGAAAATGCCAGAATCGGGAACAGCACAGCTCACTTGTGCACTATTTGCCATAGATCTAGTGTGCTCTCTAACAAGCCCCCAGGTTCAACAGCTTTGGTTGTACCCGAACACTACCATCTATGCAGGGAGCACTGCTGAAACGAGTCATTGCTGATGAGGGTCACCTCTCAGGGAAAAGCAGCGCCCTATTTCAGAAAAACTAGTGCTAGCTTAGAGCCTAAGGTAGTGAGAAAGAAAGGATGAGTACTGTCTTTTCCTCAGGCAGGCAAGTATCCATTAGAAACCTATTTCCAAAGGTTTAGGATAGACTGTGATACCTGCCAGGTGAAATAAAGCCCTGAGCATCCTCAGCAGATCTTGTTCCACAAGTAGGTAAATAAGCTTCCCGCAGCCAAAGCAGCACAACACCCAGCTTTTGGCTCCCATCTAGTAGAATCACCCAGGAAGCAAGATTTATTTTGCTTAAGGGTAAAGAAGGCCTGTTCCCACAGGAGAGCTTTGTTTCCTGCTTTGGGAAAACTAAATAGGTTGATTATGTCTGCTACAGCCTCATAAATCCAAGTCAGCTACTGCCTCAGGGAGAGCCATTGCTCCTCTGGGTGATTTTCCTCCCTACTTAGAGAAGATGAACAGCTGGTTATGTATATCACAGCTCCAGCAAAACACTTACCCGTAGCCTTATGCCACTGAAGGAGCAGGTTTCTGTCATTGAGACCACAGGAAAGCAGGAGGTAAAGCAGAAGCAGTCTGTTTTCTTTTGCACCAGCTTTTTGGGTCAGAAGACAAAATGGTGGTCAGAGTAGGCTTTGGTAGTTGGCTTCCTGAACGGAGCTAGAAGCAAACCAAAGAAGCCAAATTTTAAGCCTGCTTATGAACATCAAAGTAACTATAATTTGCATACAAAAAAAAAAAAACTTATATACTAAAAAGCTGCAGGAGCCTAGATAAAGCAGAGTCTGTGCTGAAGATGGAGGGCTGCAGAGGAGGAGGAGAGACTGTGCCTCATGACAGACAAGCTTCCCACGCAGTTACACGTGGCTCCAGTGCCAGGGCCACGTCCCGCAGCCAGCATTGTTGATCAGGATGAACAGCACCAAGGGCTACAGTGCTGCAAACTTTAGCCTACCCACGGCTCAGGACACCCTGTAACCCACCCCAACTCAGCTGCAGGGGCAGCCTGTATACCGCTTGTGGGCAGGTAGCAGCAACCTGGGCAGTGCGGTTAAGTCGCTGGCTGTGCTCAGACATCTGGATCCCACATCGTTCAGTGCAGCTTCTGTCTCCAGGGTCAGCCTGAGCCTTAGGGAACCCGGGCTCAGCCCTCGCGATATAGACATACAGGCAAAAATATTAATCATCATGAGCAGGTTTAGTAAAACCAGGTCACTGCAAAGTTCCAGGAACTACACAGCTCTGAGGTTTTTCTCCAACAGCACACAGCTCCATCGATACCAACAGAGAACCATCAGCTCATAGCCATTGAAAATCAAGTGCAAAATATATTAAGGTAACACTGGCATTTAATAACTTGGTGCTTTTAAGAATTTTTTAAGACACGCAGTTTTGCACGCAAATGGCAAGTTTCCAAGGAGCATAAAGTTCCTTTATACTGGGGCAGAAGCATTATCACACGAGTTCTCAACAGTCTGTTTTTCCTTTCATAGCTGGACATGTCAAACAGACCACAACCAGTAGATAAGAAATGCCTACAAAATCAAAGCGCAGATTAGAGAGGCAGCAACAGCCGCTGAGAGAACCATATACTGCAGCTGCAAGACAGATCAAGGGAGCTGAGAAAAGCTAAGTGCAGTTTCCAACTGTACACGACATTCAATCTATTACATAAATAAGTAGGGCATTACAAGGCTGTGAAAACACTGATTTTCTTTGCTGCTTGTTAGCCATGGACTCTGTGACATCAGTTGTGGCTAGCGCTGCCGCTCATGATGCTGAAAGGCATGAACCTAGAGCAAAAATAAATTAGCCTCTTCACTGAGCTTAGAGGGGAATTTTCATGTATCAGTGTTTGTGAGAATGTATACATCTGTTTTTCAGTAAGCTGTCACAGCAATATTAAAACGTAGAACTATTAATACGGGAGTGCTCTGTGATTCAGACATGCCTGACGTGTAAATCTTTCCCTCCAATATATGTATTCCCTAGAACTAAAACAAGTACAACTATAGCAGTTTGTATATCCAGGAACGAATTTTTGTCATGCAGTGTCAATGCAAGGAATGCAATAAACAATGCACTGGACAAGGCCTGCAGCATTTTCCAGCGCTTTACAGTTACAATGTCGTGGTTTGGGCCGCGCTGAGCACTGAAGTGAATGACAGATGCTCTCCCCCAGGACGATAAAGCTATGCAGTATGAAAGTGGTCCCTAGTAGACACCCAAAATAGGTCATGAAATCATGAATTTCCTCAACTCAGACAACACAGGGCTCCGAACAGGCAGCCCTTGCCCACACTGGTGAACACCTGAAGTGGCAGGATCTCCCACTGGATGACGATCAGCATTTATGGGTACTCTGTGGCCTTCAGGCATGCAAAAACACTACATTCATGGGAAAACGAAAGCCAAGCATCTGCTTTCCGGGATCACGTGGGCAGATGAAAGCAGTACCAGCAAGGGGAACTCAATTCCCTTTAATAAAGTATTGCTTGTTAAACCAATTGATTTGCGTTTGTAAGTGAAGAAAATTAACGTCAGGCACCAAGTAGTTCGGTTTAATTTTCCCAATTTTCCAGGTGGGAACTCCAACCAGCATTTAACTAGCAATCCCCTCCCAATTTGAGCTGGGTCCATGCAGCTGCATGCCAGACAAATCCTGGCAGAGGCTTATCACATCTATAACAATGAAAATATTACCTGGCAACCAATGCCCTGTAACACCAAGTAATATTGAAAATTGAGATTTCTTAGCTGCTCCCCAGAAGGCAGGCCGCAGAGCCTACCTGTTTTATCTTAGCTTTGTTCGAGTTAGAGACAAGAGTACCCTAAATACACATGGCGGAAATCAGACTATGCAATTACTGATTTTAGTGTCAAAATGGACATGTAAATAAAAAAAACCACCCAAATCTTGAAGACCATCTTCCTCTTCTTCACCATTGTAGTCCTTCAATCTATAACAATCCTACCATCTAAAATACACTGTTTCCAAACCCATCTTTCACCTTGCTATGAGAACAGCAACTCGAAGCAAAAATATCAAGTGAATGCAACTGTTTCCCTGATGTCAACACAGGAACAGAATCTAAGAGTAAACAAATAAAATTTACATGTCATTTGTCCTTCCCTGCAAAAGAGTGGTATGATACACCGAAGTCCGTAACACTCCTTATAGCACAGCTCCTTTTTGTATGGCTTGAAACACTGCACTTTCAAGGACTGTATTTTTCCCCACTCACAATCAACTGAATAAAATGGGTTGGAATGAAATTGCCAGATGTAACAAAAACTTTCAGAGCCATTGTTGCAGCCTCAAAGATCCACCCCATTTCCTGCGCCATCTCAATGCGGCTGAAGACACATTTATACTGCAACGGTGAAACTACTACAATGCACACACAGTACAACAGCTAAGAAAAACATCCAGGGTGTTATTAAGTGTCAGTAGAAAATTTTACAGCACTTAAAGAATCCAGTTATTTTTACCTGGGGTTCTGGTGATTAACAAGCTGTGAATGTCAGATCCATCTAACTCACCCTGAAAGTACAGGAGAGGGAACTGAGGAACAGGTCCTTAGCACCACTTACTGAAACAATACAAAAGTAGGAATTATTATTATTGCTAGTTCCACTATTGCACTTCAACTGAAAATCTGCCCTCTGATAGCACAAAGGTGAGTCAAGTGCCTCGGGAGATGAAGCAACTAGCATTTCTCTCCAGCTTAGTTTGTATTATACCTTGTAAGGTGAAACTATTAGAAATCAACATCTTTTGTATTCCTGACATACATACACAGATGCTTTTAATTCATAGCTCTGCCTTCTCCTCCACTCCCCATGAAAGAGTTGGAGGGTTATGAATATCAATTAAGATAAGAATATGGTGTAAAATGCTTAACATGCCTTACTATGTACTATTGATGGACCGCATGCCTCCGCAGCAAAGCATCAGGCCAAAGCAGAAGACAATGCCTGCTTCAGGAAAAAGCATGTAGTCGGGAATTACCTTTCAGTGGAAAATATTTAACCAGATGGGAATGTTATTTGTACATGATGCTTCCCGTTAGCAGCAACTAATGTTCATGGTATGAAGTTTCTTCTTTTTACAGCAGTAGAGCTATCCCACACTTTTAATAATTAGTAGCAGTGTTCTTTTTTAACTTCCCCAGCCCGTACTTTCAAGTTGTCAGTGCAAGAACCACTGAACTATTATGGTCTGGTGACCTGCTTAGCACGAAGCGAGGCAGCAGCCAGCAGATAAGCAAGGGAAGAGGGGCAGTCATGGGGACTGGAAATTGTTGCTGTGCTATGATTCATCACTAATTTATGTGGGATGCAAAATCCAAGGACGGGCTGAAGTTCACCCTCTGCATTTTTCTGCTTATAGGTGGGGCTCAGTTCACAGGATTTCCCCTTCCTCGACCATTAACAGATCTTCAAGGTCGCTTATCAGACAGGGACCACAGGTTGGAAACACTGAGAAAACCCCAGTTTCACCCCAGCTAAGGGCAGGCCAGTGCTATGCCCTCAGGACAGCCCAGGCTGCCAACGCCTCAGGACAGCCATTTTTTGGACCTACAGAATTTAGCATGAGTCAGTTCATGTTCACATAAAGGCTGTGCTTTCCTTCCGCGGGTCTTGTGCTTAAAATTACAACATGCCCAGTACATGTGTCTTTTCTATGAACAGTCCTTATTGCGGCCGAAGTCCTGGTGCAGCTATACTGGAGGCAAACAGCACCCGCCTCCCGCAGATGGAAAACCCGGCCTTGAGCCCCAGCAGCTCGCTCCTCGCCCAGCTCCAGGACACCCAGCGCCGTAGCCTCTTCTCCTCCTCCCTGAGCCCATGTGCTCCCAGAGAACTGCAGCTCCCCTCCCACACAAGCTCCCGGTGCTGCGGCATCAAGGCTTTCCACGGCCTAGGGGCGTTCCCGGAGCTCCTTTTCCACGGAGGAAAGAGGGGTCTGACGGCCCCGTGGGCGGAAGCCTCCACCCTCCGCACCACCCCACCAGCGGCCCGGTGACTGAGAGCCCCCGGCGCGCCTCCAGCTGGCTGCCGGCCCTGAGAAACCGCACCGGCCACCGCCCCGGGGGACGGCCGTCGCGCTGAAGCCCCACGGGCCCGGCCCGCCCGGCAGTCCCCGGGGCAGCCCCCTGCCGGCGCACTGCAGCGCCCCCTGGCGCCTCGCCGGCGGCTTCCACGGGGTAGGCATCGCCCGCCCCGTTCTCAGGCGGGCCTTATGGTCGGCTTCAAGCGGGCGGTGTTCAGCCCGCGGCTCCTCCCGTCGGCCGCTCTCTGTCCGTGAGGATGCCGGCACGCCTCTCCTGCAAGCGGCGAGGCGTTTCCTCCAGCCTCCTCCGGGCCCAGGGTGCTCTCTCCGTCCCTTCACAGCAACAGGAGCCCAAACGTGGCCCCTCCGTGCCACCGCACTGCTCGTTGCCATCGCCCAAGCCCTCTCCGATGAAGGCCCTGCGGGCTGGAGCAACGCTAGAGAGGGGACAGGGCAGATAACCCGGCTCCCCTCTGCTCCAGGTGGTCTTCCTCAGGCATCTGTGTCTCCACAGACCGCGGAGTGCTCGGGGCAAAGGCCCGGCCGTCTTATTGTGTGGGGCACTGGTGACTAAAAGGGGCTAAAGCTGACCAGTGCTCTGGCAGCAGTTCTCCAGCAGCTCTCCATCCACATTCCCCTCATTAAATCTCCTTTTTATACAGCCCTGCTGAGACAGCAGCTTTCAGAGGTGGTGCGTTTTCTGGCTGTGTTTCAAGTCCTGGTTGAAAGCAATTAAAAGCGCTAGCATGGTGCTCAGCTCCCAAGGTCCTGGGCTGCCTTTAGTAGGTCAAAGCTGTTAGGGTAACACAAGAGCATGTCCAGTCACCACCACAGTGCCCTGGGTTTGTATAAAGCCAGCCTGTTCAGGACACGGTATAGGGTTACACCTAAGGAACCATGAGTAACAGACTCACCTACACTCTGTCTAATGTGAGAATATATTTTTCTGTCTTAGCCTTGGTCATCTAAGTCCCATAGGACCCAGAGGAAAAGAAACGTGGAAAGGAAAATCCCCTGTGCCCACTCCTTCCACCTTGGCCTATCCATTGAGTTTGTCCCTGCCTTAACGGGGTCAGATAGTAGGACAAGACAGAACTTGCATGACCATCCATGATCATCTTGTGCTCCCCTTCTCATTCAAAAAGGAGCAATGATACATATTTTGCCTTCAGCAAGGCTTTCTTTGCAGATATAATCATTAAAAAAAAGAAGGAAATATGACCTAGAGTGCAGAAGATATTCTGTCCTCAGAGACCATCATCAGTGGTTCACTGTCAAATGGAAAGGATATTTTCTATAATGATTTGACTTGGGTGACTTGAACACTTTCATGAATAATTTGGGTGATGGAAAAGAACATGCTTACTAGTTCTGCAGATGACAAAAGCTTTAAGGAAGTTTAAAAACAGAGGTAGAATGAACATGATCTTGGCAAACCAGAAGAACAAAGAGTCTTAAAAATGTAACCCAGCTTGTAATCTAGTGAAGAGAAAATGCAGTGGCCTACACTTAGTCAGGATAAGTACTTCTATGAAACCGGGAAGGGCAAGGCAGTGGTGCAGGAATGCTTCTGGGATGTTTGTAAGGATTCATAAAATGCATATGAGTCAAAGTGATGCTGCTGCAAAAAGACTTATGTCATAAAATACAGTATCTATAAGAAATCCCCAGGGGGTAACAACAACAGCAAACCCAGCAGTCCTTAGACCTCAGCCGAAATACTGCATTTAGAAAGCTATGGGCCAAATGGAGAGAGCCAAGAGCGTCAAAGGAGCAGAAAATACATGATACATTTGTCATAATTCTTTTGACCTTCCTGCACGAACATCAGAGGAAAACTTACTAATGGCCAGTTATGACTTTACAAAACTAGGAAGGGATCATCTAGTTGTTCTTTCCCTAAAGGAAGGGAGAAAAGTAGTAATTTACAAAGTCAGCAAAGAGAGTCAGAGTGAACACCAGAAGGGGTGAGAGGAGGCTTTTTAACAGTACCCACCATGAAGCACTAGCGAGATTGCTTAGGGAGGCTGAGGAATCTCCGTCATCAGATGCTGGTAAGAGCAGTTTGAACAGATCCCTGCTAGGAATGACATACCTGTAACTGGACGAGGTGATGGGACTAGACCCTCTGAAAACCCTTTGCAGCATAGAGTCTCCAGTTTTGTTCACTGGCAAGGGTGGGAGCCAAGACGCTGCCAAGTCAGCTTGTCCCCAAGCTGCCATCAAGCATCCACTCAGCTTTTTGCTACCCTCAGCCTGCAGGAGCAGAAATACCCAGTGAGTTTTAAGAGGTTGACCAGTCCTCAGAACAACGCTGCTTAAAATGCCTTCCTTCCTCCCACGGCAATAAGCAATCCCTGCTTATGGAATGCAAAACTGGAGTTAAGTCTCTGACTGGCCACAGGAAATACGCAATTATATACTCTGACTTGAAGGGTTTATGTGAATCCAGTCAAAACTTTCTGAAGTGGATGCCTCAGATCAGGCCATTAAGTCCCTACACAGAAGCCTAAATCAGTGGCCTCATTTTCAAACACACACTGAGCACTCCGCAGCTCCTGTAGAGTCTAAGAGGAGCCGGTGATTGCTTGTCACATCTGAGAACTTGTGCCTCTTTGGGTCTAAAATGTGGACCTGAAAGCAATTTTCTATGCAATTTTTCACTGTCCTAATCCTGGTGTTTTGTGAACACTTTCCCTACGTTGTTTTTTTTCTTTTTCCTAGGCCATTATTTTCTTTGTAATGTATAAATAAATATTTCACAGTAAAGCAACTCCAAAGCTCCAACTTTGGAAATCTTCAATGAGCGCAGAACTTCAGGCTGAGAACTACAGCATGCTGAAGATTTTACCATATCAAACACAGTTTGCACTCCCACATCCCCTCCTGCATTCATAATTACATTCTGACTTACATTATAATCACATTCGGGTCCCAGTCCTGCTTTGGAAATTTCATGGCTGCAGGCAGGGACATATCTTCCAGTGCACAGCACCCATCTTCAGTTAAGCCATATGCAATCATTATTGCCGCAGCCAAGAAACTGATTCTTCACCATTTGAATGCACCAGTTACCGCATCTGGACTTTTGGCTGCAAAAGATTCATACGGTGCAGAATCTTCAACACCCTCTTTATTGAATAGATGCAAAAAATGAATATGGCTCCGGCATTAAATGGAGAGATTTTGTTACTGTCACTCTCAAAGTTATAATGCTGGGATTTTTTTGGAGTTTAGCAATAGAACAAGCATGCTGTATCTGTAGGAGGGACAAGAAGTTGTGCTTACCTACAATTATAGTAGAACAGGAAAAAATCCATTTTACCCCCAAACTCTGAATATTTTATGCAAAATGCATCAAACAGATGATTTAGGGTAAGCTTTGAACAGAAATTCCCAACTTCTCCCAGAATTCATCCTCAGCAAACTATAAGAACATGTTTCAGGAATTTTGCCAGGAGGATGCACAGCCAATAGCAGATGCTTGCAACAGTAATTAAAGCTCAGAAACAGGAGAAAAGGATCCACTGAAAATCTTATCCTATTACCATGGAGTTTATGACATATGTGGTGGGATTACTCTCACCTAACTTCAGATACCTACAAGGCAGACTTCCGCATGGGGGACAGCCACCCTTGGCTTGCACTGTAGCCAGAGAAAAGAGCATGGGGTATAAAATAAAATCATCTTACCCAGGGTAGCAGCATTTGCACAGCAGGGAAAGGAAGAGCTCCTACTTGCTTTAATAACTGCTTTTCCTTGCATTATCAGTTGGCTTTCTTTAGGCTATTGCATTTATCTTAAGTAGTTGCTTGTATGTAGTTTAGCGTGATGCAATTCATACATCTCTGACTTTGCTCTCCCATACCCTTCCCTTTTTCCTCTTCACAGTCCTTACAAACAGTTAAGAGATTTATAGGAAACCACACACATACCAGAGAATAAGAACCCTTACCTGACCTAAGCTGCTTAGATTTCAGCTATCTTAAGTGAAGTACCAGTTAATTACTAATCCATGTACAGTATTTTAAAGACATATCTCTTAAGAAAGCTTTATTTTATGTCTGTTCATGCTGTCCTCTCATTTCCACACCTAGAAATCAAAATATCCCAATGACATCCTTGAACCATACTGAAACTGGAAACATAGCCAACAAGTACCTGCTGAGCCTAGTTGGGTCAAATGCAAAGATCATCAACTTCCCTTATCTCAGTAATTTTCTCTTAATCATTATTAAAACATTAAAAATCCTACCTGCCAATGAAAAAAACCCCACCCTTCCTCTTCCAGTGAGTAAGTCATCCTGACATGCAGCAGTTATAAATTTGGAAGCCATTTCCCACTCCCACGTGTGACACCCCCAGTTTCTCAGGAGAAAGTCAATCTAACATCACCCTGCAGTCCCAGCTGCTTAATCAGAGTGACTAGGAGATGGCGTCCCCACGCCTGCATGAGACAGATGGAGAAAGCCACGCGCCACCATCACGGGGTCCATGCGAGGTGGTGCATTTCCATGCATCTGCTCAAGCCATCCTGCGCGCTGCCGACACAGCTCGCCTCTGCAGCATCCAAGAAGGCAACAACCCACAGAGCCAGTGAGCAATTCCCCGGTCTTATCCCTCTCAGTGTATTTTATTACCTTCTGAAAACAAACCGGCAACTGAAAACAAACCAACAACTGAATCAACAGCATCAACAGGCATCTGAAGTAGTCACAGATCTGAAGAGCTGAGGATGCAACAGTTCTGGAGGAGGCTAACAATATTAACATTATTTTGGGGTAGAATTACACATATTTCAAGAAGTGAATTTGAATGTTTCATTTCTTACCAAGGAAGCTTTTGTTATTGAGAATTCTTTTGTCTGATGTTATAATTATTTCAGTTCAGAGGAAGAAGAACTAGCAGTGGGTTTCTCATCAGAAGAATTCAGTTGCGTTTCAAGGTGAGGAAATAAACCCTAAAGCAATTATATCTATTAGCTACTCCATTTAGTGATGTTAAAAACAATACAGGCAATACTAATCATGAGTTTACAACTCTTCATTAAATGATAAGAAAAGGCATTTGTGTTTACCCTTAAAAGCAAGTACTAAATACTGAGCGCAGCCATCAAGGAGTTGTTTTGAGAGGAAGAGTTGAGCTTGTGGGCAACTCCAGCCCTGAAGGCCACTGATGGCAGGGATCAATCACTCCGGGGCAGCCACCGTACAGACCTCTTGAATATCCGCTGTCAGCCACAGGAGGGCAAAGCGAGCCTAGCCAAACTAAAGAAACCAAAGTAAAGCCGCCAAACCAAGGCAGGATCACACGTGGTAAATGGGAGAAGATGTCAGGATCAAATGAAGGAAATACAGAATATTTCTAGACATCTTCCACACCAAAGTTTTTTCCACTACTCATTAGCAGCAGGAGCCAGCTCAGGAAGGAACAGCAGACAGCACAGAGAGGAGCAGCCCGGCGGGACTGTTGGCTACGCAGACACTGGCAAAGGGTCTTCCCAGGGCCAGACCCACTTTGCGCAAGCCAAGTCCCAACCAGCAGCACTTTGCACACCAGAAAATCAGGCCCAAAGTCCTCAGTAGCGGTCGAGCGGTTTGCCAATCAGAGCGCCAAGCACTGATTTCAGAGTAAACTTATTTGGCCATCGCAGACACTGCAGCTATTCATAATTCCCCCTCAATCACAAACAATTTTGTGATTTGAAAGAATACGCGTTTTTCATTAATGCTGGCATCTCCCCAGCAATCAGTGAACTCCCTGGCAGCCGGCCAGACACATCCACTGGTGGCAGCAGTAATTCCTTCTCATTATAATGTTTATACGTGCATAAATCTGAGCCAGGTGAATTCACAATGTGCAGTAGAATGACAAATGTATCACATGCAGCAAAAGGTCAAGAAGGTGACTCTGGAGATTTTTCGCCACTGGATGACAGCATGATCCAAATACATAGTTCTCAAGGTTTTTGAGTTCCCAAACCCATTGCCAAGTTTCTGCTAGATCTTAGCCTTTTACTTTGTCCACAGATTTGCTTCAGTTTACATTAAACAGATGATAAAGGTAACCTGTATATGATCTTTTGTAACTCAATTCAAATGTTTTTTAACTTAAACACTCAAGAAATTTTTTTTAAAAGTAAGGCTTGTTTTTGCCCTAGAAAGGTAAGGCAGATCTTTGCCAGCTTTGCTGCAGGACCTGTGGGAAATAAAGGGTGCTTATTTTATGCATTTTTCATCCTAGCTTAGAGCTGTTATGTACAGGGTTGGTTTGTTTTCTTCTCCACTTAGACATATTCTCTTTTCTCACTAGCAAAAAATCAAGTTGGGGGGACCCAACAGAGCATGAAGGATGCTCAAGATTTTAACTTGTGCATTGTGTATTCACATCATCCAAATGGAAAATTACTTCAACACATACCTGTTGGAGACATGACCAGAAAAAACAAAAGGCTGCCTCCACCTTCACTGGTAGTGAGGGATCTTTTACCAAGGTGTGCTTTCCTCAAAGTGCACGTCAACAGCCATGTTCATAAGAGCTTGGCTAAGAATCCACACTTCCAGTCTAAGAAAAAACAACATTTCAAATGTAAAACTCATACAAAACAAAAAGACTTTTCAAAACGATTCTTTCCACCATGAGATATAACCCAAAGAATCAAAACCAGGGGAAAACATTCTTTCAGGTGCCACCTTAAAAATAAAATCCAGCTGTGAATAGTTGCCAATAGCACACCAAAATTATCACCCCTGTTTCCTCCAAAGAAATCACAACCTCCAAAGCCAAAAAGCTTTAAAATGGGGTGTTATGTATATTTGTCCCGTGGTTTTCCCGCCAGTTGCATCACCCTGTTGAGCATCCTCATGCTTTCAGGCCAATTTTATTTAATTAAAGCAGTCTGATCACAAGACTGGAAGCTTGAGCCCTAAGGAAAATACCGACTATCATGAGACTGCCTAGTAAAAGAACAGGAGTGAACTGTGAAGTGCAGAGGTCTTTAAACATAGAGGCTGTGTTTCATATCTGTGCCATTTGCCTGTTTGTGCAGGAAGCTCGTGCCTGGTTTCTTCCCTCGGGTGGCAGGCAGTTGAGCTTTCCATCTGAGAACTGAATTTGCAATTTCCAGGTGTATTTCAAAAGGAATTTGAAAGATCCTCTGCTCGTCTGCGGTTATTTCAATCCCATCACTCAGGCAGGAACTGAACAGCTGCTACATTAAAGGGAAAGCCCACGCGTCAGAAGCAGAAAAGAGGAAGATGTTACAAGCAGACCTGAGCAAAAGGCAGCTTATGATTAAGTCATGAGAATGTAATTAGGGGTGTAAGAGTGGAATACCCTAGCAGAAACTTTCTTTGAGGCCTCCACCTTGGGAAGGCAAGAGGCTCTGCTGTAAATGTGTGCAGGATCTATGTCAGCTCTTCTTCGTCGCAGATCCTTGCTAACTTCCAGGGCTCCTACAAGGAGACAGGCTAAAGTAAGACCTCATGAAGGAAATTGGTGCCACCGTGCTTGTGTCAAATTAAATCTGAAGAACAGATAAAGCAATAGGGAAGGCTGATTTTGACAGCACTTGGGAATAAGTATTGAGCCTATGGTAGCCCTGCTGTTAAGTTGCCCCATTTGCATCTTCCCAGGTGAGGATTTTTAGCTCACAGTAGCAGTGGGGCTGTGGACAGGCGGGAGAAACGGGATGCACTGGAGTGCTTAAGGCAAGAACGGAGAGAAGGGAAAAGGCAGCAACTGAAGAACCAGGGAAGTGCTACTGGACTCTGGGATGCAGGAACGTGCCCGAGGGCAGAACAAAAGAGCATTATTTCAAAAAGAAGGGAGGGACAGAAGTAGCAGGGCCAGAGATACTGGGAGTCAGCAGGGGAAGGAGCTCAGGGGAGACGTAAGCACGGGGACACTGCCAGTGAAAAGCTTAAGTGACAAAAAGTGATACTGGGGATTAGCAAGTACAGGAAAAGAGGGGGAAGTCAAAGTCTCTCTATATGAGGCTGTTCTGAAGAAGGTCAGAATTTGTTTCTTCTGCTTTGGAGGGGTGGGGGTGGGATAAATATTTTTTAAAACCCTCAAGCTTCTTTGAGGTCTTTTGAGTTAACTTTGGTTGAGTTAATTCACTATTTGCTTATAATTAGTTTTTGCTGCTAGGCAGTCATATTTGCCGTTTTGAGTCTAATTAATCATTAAGGCACCTGGGGTCTTTGTACCAACATTTAAGAAATTCCATATATAAAGACAGGTTTGTTTTGGTTTATATCTTTGTTGAAAGCAGGTTTGCTAGCCAGGGGCAGAGCTGACACCACCCTAATGCTGCACGCTTATAACCTTCAAACTTTGAACATAGAATCATAGAATGGTTAGAGTTAGAAGGGACCTTAAAGATCATCGAATTCCAACCCCTCTGCCCTGGGCAGGGACACCTTCCACTAGACCAGGTCACTCAAAGCCCCATCCAACCTGGCCTTGAACACTTCCAGGGATGGGGCATCCATAACTTCCCTAGGCAACCTGTTCCAGTGTCTCACCACCCTCACAGTAAACAATTTCTTCCTGACATCTAATCTAAATCTCCCCTATTCCAGTTTAAAACCGTTACCCTTCATCCCATCACTACAGTCCCTGATCCCATCACTCCACTCCCTGATAAAGTCCCTCCCCATCTTTCTGTAGGCACCCTTTAGGTACTGGAAGGCCAAAACAAGGTCTCCCCCAAGCCTTCTGTTTTCCAGGCTGAACAATCCCAACTCTCTCAGTTTGTCTTCATAGGAGAGGTGTGCCAGCCCTCTGATCACCTTTGTGGCCCTCCTCCAGACTCACTCCAACAGGTCCATGTACTTCTTTTGTTGGGGGCCCCAGAGCTGGTTACAGTACCCCAAGTGGAGCAGAAGGGGAGAATCACCTCCCTCAGCCTGCTGGCCATGCTTGTTTTGATGCGCTCAGGATGCGCATCATCCTGATGGCTTTCTGGATTGTGAGTGCTCATTGCCAGCTCATGTTGAGCTTCTCATCAACCAATGCTCCAAAGTCCTTCTCCTCAGGGCTGCTCTCAATCCATTCTCTGCCCAACCTGTATTTGTGCTTGGGATTGCCCAGACCCACGTGCGGGACCCTGCACTTGGCCTTGTTGAATTTCATGAGGTTTGCATAGGCCCACCTCTCAATCCTGTCCAGGTCCCTCTGGATGGCATCCCTTCCCTCCAGCGTGTCAACTGTGCCACACAGCTTGGTGTCATCGGCAAACTTGCTGAGGGTGCACTCTATCCCACTGTCTGTGTCTCTGGCAAAGATGTTAAACAGCACCAATCCCAGTACCAACCCCTGAGGAACACCACTGGTCACTGCTTGCCGCTTGGACATTGAGCCGTTGACCACAATTTTGAGTGCGGCCATCCAGCCAGTTCCTTATCCACTGAGTGGTCCATCCATCAAATCTGTATCTCTCCAGTTTAGAGACCGGGATGTCATGTGGGACAGTGTCAAATGTTTTGTACAAGTCCAGGTAGGTGACATCAGTTGCTCTTCCCTTATCCACCAATGCTGTAATGCTGTCATAGAAGGCCACTAAATTTGTCAGGCACACTTTGCACTTAGTGAAGCCACCTTAGCTGTCACCAGTCATCTCCTTATTTTCCACTTATTTTCTGGAAGGTTTTTTTTTTTCACCAGCAGGTATCTTTATAAGCATTTCTTGTGTGCACTTCTCAGTAAAACTCTATATTCACTGCAACAACCAATCTATTTGGTGCAGAAATAGATTTTTAAAAGCCAAATACACAGAGAGGATGTAAGGGAGGGAGTAAAAATACTTCCTTGGCTGTATGTACATAACCAGAGAGCGTACATTAGGTGCCTTCTCAGCTAGTCCTAGCCAGATGGGCTTCTCCAGAGAAGGATTCAGCATCATCAGGGTCAGCTGTCTGAACATTTAAGGCAGCAAACAGATCCTGGCAAATGGCACCGCTCAGGGGACTGACAGCAGGATAGAAAACCTGGGGCTATGGGTTCAGTTCTGCCCATTTTTACAAGGGGCAAAATGTATTATCTGCTAAAACCAGATGTTCCCAAGGGGCTGGGATGCAGACTGTACAAGGTGGAGGAGGAGATGTCTTGGACCCAGCTGGACTCAGCGCAGCAGAAACCTAGAGGAGAGACCTCACAATACTGTTTGCAAACTTTGGGCAAGTAATGAAATATTTTGCATAAACTCTCATTGGTCATCTGGCCAGCCTACAGAAATTAAAAGGGTAAAATTCATAACAGAAAGGTCTGTGAATATCAAAACTCACAATAAAAACCTAAATTCTTCCTGAGTGAATCAGATGGAGGAAATGAGGCACATTTCTCCCTGATACTGATTTACTAGAGCTGCACTTTGCATTTTTGCCACTACCATTAAAGTAATGAATTTGATTGACAGGAGCTCATTTTTAATTAGCCAGATCAACGAAGGCACAACATCAGCATTTCTGAAAGCATCTGAAAAAGCAGCCTACTTCTGCAAGAAAAGCTTATTTCCATTTGAAGATTAAAGGTTCCAGACAGCAGCAATATGTTTCTATCTGCCATTTCAAAAGGAAGACTTGAAAACATCAGGCTGTACCACATGAGAGATTAAAAGATACAGGGAGATAACTCGCAACCAATCCTGCTTCTCATAGGTCTTTCTACCTTAATCCTGTCCAGCAACAGCCTTTAACAACAACAGAATAACCGCATTAATCAAAGATTATTAGCAAGATATCTTAATGCAGCCTTTTCACCCATCCGTCTCAGATATGCTCTATGTTTCACTGGAGGGGGCCATCGTCCCCAAATTCATTGACCGGAAAATCACATGCTATTAAGGGAGGTGACCCATCCCACTTGGCAGAGTGGGTCGCGTGTTGGTCAGGAGCAGGACCTGCCCACCCGGCAGAGAAGCTGGGGACGATGGCAATTGCAGTCTGCTCCGTGGCTGCGGTGACCGGCGATTGCTGCAGCTTTTCCTGCAGCTTGACTTCAACAGCAGCAGGAGAAAGTTGTCACCCCATCCAAAACTGTGCCATGCGAGGGGAGGCAGCTGGGAAGGGGAGGAAAAACAACTGACAGAGATACCAGAGACTGATCTGCCTTAACTTTGCTCTTCCATCCTATCAGGCAAAGGCCTTGATTAATCCACAAACGTAGCAAAGCAGCAACATAGTAGAAAAGCTGTCTAAACCCTGTTATCTCCAATACTCCTATCTCCAGGACTGTTCTTGCCATTTGAGACATTTTTAAGCAAGAAACATTTTTCTGAAGCATACTGCTTTTCCAGAACACGTTTCAGCGTGGAGATATACTGCTTTCAATTAAAGCTGCTTGGGAAAGCAGGCAGGGAGGCTGGACAGGGTGCAGGCAGGCACATGGACACACCACGGGTTTTGCAGGTCAGTGCCATAGTAACAGGGGGAACCCAAATCTCCCACAGTGGCACCTAATGCCTTTGCACACCAGGACAAGCAGAAGCAAAATGTGCACTGCCTTGAGAACACACCCACTATGTTTGCACCCAACCCAGATGTTTCCATTTTGATGAAAACAGTCCAAAATAATTCTTTTTGTTTCCATATGAAACAGACACAGTTAAAAACCTTGAAAGCCGCAGCAAAGAGAAATCCTCATTCCCTGGACAGCTGTGAGCAGGATGACTGCCAGCTACAGGGCATGGAAACAAACCCTTTTAGAAAATAGTCCTGCAGAAAATATTCCTGCTTACGTTTCTCTCTCCTCGACTTCAGAGTCTCCTTACATTAAACACTATGGGGCCTGAGCATTAATTTCTTCTGCTGTTGGGTGGACCTGCAAACAGCTATCCATAGGGATCTGTTGCGAAGAAAAAGCTGAACCAAATATTTCCACATAATAAATTTAGACTCCACAACCCCACAGTTAACCACTGGAAACACTAGGACAGAGCTCCTTTGGCAGTGGAAGTCCTGATCGCTTCATGCTCCTGCAAACTGCTAACTCTGCCTCTCTGATTTATACCAGATTTCTCAGACCTGCAACGCAACCCATTTATAAACCATACAGGACACGTTTACAGTCTGACCAGCAAACTATACAATTGCACATTCAGTGTGAAAGGACTTGTTAGACACCCAGCTTTGGTTTAGATCCTCTTTTTGCTTTTCTTTTTTTTTTTTTTTTAGCAGTCATAGCTGCTTTAGCTGACACCGGGGGCTTTGTCACTTCTGCTCAGCATCAGCAAGGTTTTCACTTTCCATCCTAACAACTTAGTGCTACGCAGAACATGGAGACTGTCCAACTGCTTCACTGTCCTCCTGCCGCAGCCTTTTTTTCTCTGCAAGAGCTCATTTTGAGCGAGCACAGCTCACCCCTCTCAGCTGCAGCATCCCGGCTCTGCCAAGAGGCTGGGGGAGCCCCCGACAGCAGATCTGGGGCTCCCACCGACCTGGTCATCACCCCTGGGAGTTCATCACTGTCTGCCTTGACCCTCTGCTGCAAGACCTGTCTAAATGCTGTCTAACAGGCACAACTCTGAGCACCTATGGAAGAGACACACACGGCATGACACTGCCTCTACTGTTTTGGTACTGCCCAGACTACGGAGAGTGGTTATGTTTAAGATATGTCTTTACTTACAACTGGAACAGTGTTTAGCTTTTCCTTCTCCAATCCCACTATTAGCCTAACATGCGTACTGCAATCTTTGAAAAAATGCTCCAGCTTTCCAGAAACTGTAGCAAACTTGCACCACCTACCGACATGACAGAGCCAGTGGTTTAGGGCCAGAAACCCGACAGCAATTCAGCAGTACTCCTTAGTACAGAAACTCATAATTATACTTCCAGCATCTTGCATTATAATATGCCTCAAAAAAGCAGCACTCGCTCTTACCAGCTGTTTGGCAAACACCAGGGTGCACCTGACCTGACTGTGTCTTTTGCCCTCCTGTGTGTCCACCCATCCCAGCATGGTGGATGAGCCTGGAGGCCCCAGGGTGGCTGAGGTGTGCTGCTGTCCCTCTGCGAGCAGCTGTGCTTTGCAGAGGGGTCCTGTGCCTCCTCACCTCTGGCTCAAGCATTTCTGGATTCCTTGTCGCAAAGAGCCCTGGCCACAAAGAGTTGTCTTCACTGAAGTTAACTTCCTTTTTCCTTCCCATGTATTTCAAGAACTCAAAGACAACCTCTTCTCCAATTTAATTTATTCTCATCACATAGGAAACTCCAGTACCCAGATTATCCCTACCCCACTGGCTCTGCAGCAAAGGGACGTCCATACCTCGCACAGGTCACAGCCGTCCCCTGGCACCTCCACACTACTGAGCCTTTTCTGCACACTTCACAGCAGGCACTCAGACACCAGTATCATCAAAAATACTATGTTATATAAAAATTTCCCCCAGCATCTGACCTCTGTGCAGCAGAGAGCTATGGATACTTTGGGAAGCTGTCCCAGGTGGTGACATCTGTGTTGACTTCTTTGAATACCAGTTGCAGCTAAGAGTGCAGCACGCGGTGGAGAGTCAGCACAACGCCTGCCAGCGACCAAAGGATGATATTTCTTCCTCACCTTTGACCACCACTCATTGCCCTCAGGCCATGGTCTCTATGGAGGAGGCATCTCAGTGACCCTGAGGACACAGTGGCCTCTCAAAGTACAGATCCTGCATGACTGAGATGGGTATCAGCCCTGCCCCGCACATGGGCACTGGGAAGCTTTTCTTTTGCTTTTCCCCAGAGTGGGAAAGGAGATAATCAAATGCTCTCAGAACAAGACCTCAAAAGGAATACAGGGTTTCTGGCTAGGCTCTTCCCTGACGATTTAGCTGCTATTCAGCATGCCCCACGTTTTGACCACAGAAAGAGCGTATTAATTCCACTGTAATGTGCTGAGCTTCCTGCTGTGGGTATTGTGAATTTGCTTCATATTATAACAATTTTAACTTGCAGGCTTCAGCATTACTAGCACACATTACACTTCTACTCCTTCAAAGCCGTGTGCTCGCTGGGGAATGCTGGTTTTATTCCCACTTTCCCCATTCTGCCTGGGCCGTGCTCCACTTTCTACCCACGCTGAATTTTTTCCAGGAATCAAATCAAGGCAATGGTGTCAGCATTTTCAGACGAGGTACAGGTGCCTATGACCCTCAGGGATTCATTTCATTTTCTTCATAAAAGGGACACAAGGGAAAAGCGCTACCACGTGAACACCCAGGATTTCTACAGCACCTCCCTATTCCTCATAATGAATCTGCTTCTCAGACACACACATTAGATCACATCTCTATCAAGTTTTAAGTCAGATCAGTTCCACTGAAGATAAAGAAATAGAGCCAGGACCCAGTGGATGAGAATTTGCCCAACAACTGTAAAACACGTGGTGCAGAGTGGAAAGACAAGCTGCTGTTCTCTCTCTTTGGTGGTGACCACCACTGTCCACCTTCTGCAGTACCGGGGTTTTCCTTCAGCCCTCTCCAGGACTCATCTTTCTCTCCCACCCCTGCAGCATGGGTCTGCTTTGATCTCCTTGCCTACAAACCTCTTGTCTCCCAAGTCTTTTCTAACCTCATTAACAATATACTGAAACACTCATAGCTGACAGAGGCTAAATATGTTATGTGGGCAACAATACTGTCAGCTCAGCCCGTGGGCTTGCAGCAGGCAGGACCTGGCTCAAAACCTCTGGCTCAGAAGGAGAATGATGGGTACCACATCTGGAGCCAGCCCAGAAGTGATGGGGAAGGGGAAAGGCTGGATAACTCTTTTGTCTGAACCCTGTAACAGAGTCTTCACGTCTCTGAGTGCCACAAGGTGTGTACAGCAAACCTGTGAGACAACCAGAGAGGGGCCCCAGGGTGCGTTTGGAGGTGGAACATGATGGTGCAGTTTCAGAAATGTTTCAGTGGCTTCAGCTGAGTTGCCTCAAGCTCAGAAATTCTACTTTTTAGGGCATCTTGATGCTCAGAAATCAGGTGGAGCTTTCTTCCCTAATTGAATTAACACACAAATCCTTCCAGGGCAATGAGCAGCTGGGGAAAAAAACATTGTTTTGGGAAAGTTTTGGAGTTTGGGATTTCAAAGTTTAGCTTTTAATTTTATCAAGGTATAAAACTGCTTCAAACCTGGACCAATTGGGAGGCAGTTTGCTGGAGAAAGCCAAAAGTAGACTTCAGTTCTACCCAGTGCAATATCCAGTTGCCCCTAGTGAGCTTTGACATAACAGAGGCCATTTCAGTGTTTATGTTATATTGATGCACCACATGCAACTACAATGCAACAGATTCAAAATTTAGAAACTACTTTTTTTTTCTGGCAGTTTTAAAAGACAGAGGGAGAAGCCCACTTTCACAACAGAGCTTTTTCAAATATATGAATAAAGCAATGAATAAATAAAAAGCTATTTCAACCTTACTGGCCTGATCTACTGTGATAGGAATCCATCAGTCCTCTGAGAAAGCCCAAGCAGCTTACTTGTATGTTATATGCTTACACCCAGGCTACATTATTCAGCACTTGGAAGAGAAATTGGTGGCATCCAGAGGCCAATTTATTTCTTTTTGCAAAGGATTCAGCTTCATACCAGCTTTGATGCTCAGTTTTACAGAGCACAGCATCTGCCAAATGACAGCAATCTCCAAGCACAGGTAAGAATCCCGTGCTAAGGAAATACAGCAGTTATTTCTTCAACAGTTTTTAACAAACATGCCTTAGCTTTTCAACATATCTATTAATATTACCCAGTCCATTACTCTGCATGAGCTCTACAACATGAAAGGTCTGTCAGACTTGAGGTATTTTAATCCATTTTCTTGCAGCTCTCTTTTTGATATTTGGAAAAAAAAATTACACTGATGTCTTTCTTCATATATTATATATCAGTAGTTAATCGCAGAATAACCTACTGTAGCCTAGAAAACAATATTATTATTGCTGACTGTTTCTTGAATGTTCCTTGCCCAGGACACTCCCTTGACTGTGATAAAGCAAGCACCAAAGAACTGCAGTGATCCAGAAAGTGCTTGCTGACTCATATGAGGGCCAGATTCTTATCTCTATTATATTATTATTTATTTCCAAAAATTATGTATGAGACAAGTCTTTTGATATTCAGTAACCTGTTTACGGGAAATGACTTTACACAAAACATCAAATGAGTTGACAGCAAATTGAATTTAAAATATGATTTTTTAAAATGCTCATGAAATTCATATTGCTTTAAATATAAATTAGGAACAGCACCAGAAGGGATGAATGTATTTCACTACTTGTCTGCAGATAATTTAAATGTACAGTTTTACCTATGTTCCCAGTGTTCGTTGTACTTTCCTAGGAAGGGGTGAAGGACCCTTCTTAGCTGCTCTGCTGCCTGGTCACACACATTTCCTGGGAATGTCCAGGATTGGAGGGGTGAAAGGAGGCGGCTTTGGACAGGTACACTGCCATACCAGTGCCAGACCAAACCTGGCTACGCTGAATCTGCAGGATCCCAAAAGAAAACCAACAACTGTGCGAGATGAGGGTTATCATTTTGCTTTCCCAGCCAACTTGTCACCTTGGTACCAAGATCATTAACTGCCCTACTGAACGTGCATGTATCCAAATTAAAAGTGAAATGACATCCTTATATCCTGTGATCAATGTTTACCCTATAGTAGTTTCCCTCAGTTAAAATATGCATCCTGGTCAAATTCCAAATCTAATAATTGCATTCTTCCAACATATATTCTTCCCGCACAAATAGAGGCAATATTCTTTATTTTCTGCCCGTAAGTACTCTGTGCTTTTAAAGATTTGCTGCCTGCTACCCTGAAGCGAAGCTGAAGCAACACATGCAAATTATTTTGAAAGGTCTCTGTGCTCCTAAGAGGAAATACGCTCAACTTCAGGTAATACATTCATACAAGAAATAATAATACTACACATGTGATGGTTCATACTAGTCTGATAGTCACCTGAATAATCACACTCCCACAGATGACCAGGCTTGCATAAAATTATATCCAAACTTTCACTTAATGTTTGAATTGAACCTCTTACATGAGAAATAACTTTTCCTTTGCTTCCTTACTTTACATGCACACAGCCAAACACCTCAGGATGTACTGGTTTTGTGGAAGCAAACTGTGAGGCAGCCACCACGATCAACCAAGAGTCAGCCTAACTGATCTCCACGGCCAGAACCCACATACTGGAGACAGATCCAATACCTGCAAAGCCACGTGCTGTCTACACATTGGCTCTTGTTTCACCCTAACTACAAAATATTTAAAGACATGGTAAAGTGCCACAGATGTGCAAAGTTTAGGAGTGCTTCAACAGAGAGCAACAACTAAAATAAACCTTTCTGCATAAAATCAGCTCTGTGTATTTTTCCACCTTCTATCAAATTACAGGATCACCAAATTATGTTAAGAGAAGCCCCGTCTAAAATGTGAGTTGCTGTATTTCATCAACTGTCAGACATGACTCAGGATTGCAAGTACTGAAATAAAATGAACATCCTGTTACAGTTTCTTTAACTAAATTCTCTCCCTCAAATAGCATCAACAAGTGACTCAGTACAATGTCATAACAAACAGTACTTTTGCTACAGCAATGTACTTGGCAAACAGCAATTCTCACAAATAAATCAGTCACATTTTACTGTAGCTGCTAATCAAAAGATCTTCATTTTATCTTGGGGGGGAAGGGAGAAAAAGGAAATAATGTGTAATAACCAGATGGCAAGTAAACAATGTTATTTCCATAATAAGTGGGAAAACTATTTGTCTGCGTTTGGATGAACCAATAAATAATATTTAGGACTATATTTGGCTTCAAGTTGTGACACCAATATTATAGTGAGAGTGTATCACTCATTGATCTCACTGAGACCAGCAAAAGGGACACCCTTTTCTCTTTCTATTTTGGTTAATATACCCCAAGTATGAGTGTCAGCCAGGCAAAGGAGAAAATGGTTTATGGCACAGCAGCACCAGCCTACCCTAGATCAGAATCACCTGTGCAGTCAATTAACACCATTTAGCTGTTCACAAGCTCTACCTGTACACTATTCTAGGGGCTTTTTTAATGCACTAGATCTCTTCCAGATGCCCGTTCCAAGCAGTGACTTTATTGCCACCCTCAGTCACATCACTGCTACCAAAGCATAAATATCTCTGCACTATTGTCTGCACTCCCAGTTTCTTACATTTGGAAATCCTAGCAAAATGTAAGTCATAAGTCAAAGCCTTTTCTCAAATAGCACTCTGCTCCTGAGCAGTCAACCAAGTTACCACACATTACATTTTGCATTATATTTGGAAAAAAAACAAAACAACACAAACGAAAACAAAGCACAACCTACACCACTATGATATCCAATTCTTGGTAAATAATTCTGAAAGGACATGCCATTTGTAGAATCCATTCATTTCCATCAAACAAAAATCTCATTAAAAGTAAGCTCTTTCTCACCTGTAGCTAACTTAATAATTAGGTGTAGCTACATTAATTAGCTATAATCCAGAGATTACATGGGATAATAGCATGCTCTAATAAGGAAAAATGACGTTCAGCTTTTGAACATTTGGGTTTGTGGTAATTTCCTTAGAGGGAAGCATGCTTTACAAAAGCTATGGATTCAAGCAAAATAGCAATTTTAGTACTTTACTGTGAGAAGTGAATATGAAAACAGTTCTCAGAAGCCCAGGAAACCAACCTTGCTGTTTCTTTGGCCATCCTCTTCCAAACGTTGGGTAGTTGTTCTGAAGCTTGGATTTTCACCGAGTGGTGGAAGCCCCGGGAGCCCCAGCCAGCGAGACTGGCTACGGCCCTTCAGGAGAGACCCGAGCACCTGCCGAGGCAGGGCTTTAATAGCACACAGGTGAGACCCCCAGGCAGTCAGCATTGTATGGCACAGTATGGTCAGAGGGTTCATTTTCTCATCAGGAATGCTGCAGGCCAGGTGGCAGGGCCATGACTGAATCAGCAGAGGTGAAGATTTCCTTTCTTGCTGCAGACCAGGAGAATCAAAACAATTAGTTTGCATTCCCCTTCTCTACAGCCCTTAATAACCTCCCTATAAACCCCCGCACCGATCACCTTCAGCTACCCACTTGCCTATCAGTTCATCTTCCTGATCTGCACTGCATGATTATGCCTGGTCATATGTACAAAATTCAAACAATATACAAAACCTCCCATTATTTAGCACCTTGTTTCACCCTGACAAACAAAAGCAACATCTGCACTGCTTGCCCATTTGACCTGCCAGTTTTCTGCTAGATTTTTCAACATCAGAGTCTCACCATGTGAGACAGACTGCACAGCGGTCTCCCTCAAAAATTAAACAGGCAGCAGGACACTGGATTTCACCACAATACAAACGTGAAAGTACTTGCAATGAAAAGCAAGCACAGATTTTGGGGAGGGTGATGCCAGGTTCGAAGGTTTCGGTGGATGGAGTTGCCTTTGTTATTTTAAGTGGTGACCTACCCTATGTGCCAGTGGAAAGCAGCTGCCCCCTTAGCCCCACAGATTGGCAACAGTTATTTTTTGACATCTAAAATCATGTGGTGGTGATCCAGGCATTCCCATGCACAAGCATTTAGCTTTCAACCCTCTCTTTTCATAAAATCATAGAATGGTTAGAGTTGGAAAGGGACCTTAAAGATCATCGAGTTCCAACCCCCCTGCCGTGGGCAGGGACACCTCCCACTAGAGCAGGTTGCTCAAAGCCCCATCCAGCCTGGCCTTGAACACCTCCAGGGATGGGGCATCCACAACTTCCCTGGGCAACCTGTTCCAGTGCCTCACCACCATCACAGTAAAGAATTTCTTTCTAGTATCTAATCTAAATCTCACCTCTTTCAATTTAAAACCATTACCCTCATCTTATCGCTACACTTCCTGACAGAGTCCCTCTCCGGCTCTCCTGTAGGCTCCCTTCAGATACTAGAAGGCTGCTGTAAGGTCTCCCCAGAGCCTTTTCTTCTCTAGGCTGAACTTTTTCAATTTAAGAAACAAAATTGTAGTCTTCCAAATAGTTTTACAGTGACTTCATATTTAACTTGCAGCCCAGCAGGTCAGAATACCTTTGGTCACCTTTAATACGCTTACCCATGCAGTGCAGATATGACCATATCAAAGCAAAGGCAATATTTGCAGAATGCCTTCTTTAAATCACATAAAAGTTAGTTGTTTTGTCTCAAAAGAATTTTTTGTTCAAACCCTGACTGAGAAACTATCCACAGAAATATGACGAACATACATCAAGAGATTTTAAAACACTTACTCTACAATGATGCTACCAAAGTTAGGTGTTTTCTTAAACAATTGCAAAAAGGCAGATGAATGGAAACTAAGGTATTTTTATCTTGTAAAAGTAAACATTTTTCTGCTGAAGAGAAAGACATACTGTTTTTAATGTAGATGTATTTTGAAAAGGACACAGCTGTTGTTCATTCACTTACCCCGCTGCTGCTGTAGTCTCCAACAGCCTCTTAATACAAATTCAGGCTCAGTCATGGGATGTTCAGATTTTGTTTGGGACCCTTGAAGGGGAACACCATGAAGTGGGCTTCATGCTAGCAGGGCGGTTAGCACGCCAGGATGCTACTCTCTTGTCCAAGAATTCCACATCAAATGCACAGTCCAGCTTTTCGACAGTTTGAAGGTTTCAAGCTGTCCTAGAGTGGTATTTGAAGTCCTAGACGATGCTGTCAGCCCAATGCGCTATTTCTGAGCCCTTGCCCAACTGCCCACCCCGGGAGCCCTACTCTGCTGAAGAGTCCTGCTTCTAATGGTTTTCTTCAACAGTTCCTTCTGTCACTGCTGAGGAGACTAAAAAAAAAAGATAACAGTGAGATTAATTAGAGTTACAATTAAAAGCTGACATTCCAGCAGTTAAGCCAGGCATCTTGCCTTCTGAAAGAGACCATCCTGCAGGCACAGGGACAGTTTTGATGCTGTAGTTCTTCCTGAGTTACTCTTCACCCATTTGCAGATGTGCAGTTTGACCTATTTTATAAATCACTGCCTCAGAACAAGACCAAAAGAACCTAAACCACTCTCATTTTCTATTTGCAAGACTCGGTGCTTTTTCAGAAAGCAGAAAAAAACATTTGTTTCAGTGGTAGAGGAAGAACAGACTTTGTTTTCTCCAGTACTAATCACTCCTGTCCTTGCATACAGAGATATAAATCTAGATGCTGGAGATAACCAGGAGAGACAAAACTTACCCACTCTATATTTAATTCAATTATTTTATAGCACAGATTAGAAAAAGATCCCTTTAAAATACGTTTAGCTAGCCTGGAGTTAAAAACAAGAGACTGACAACCCCACTTCCCAGCAGAGAGTCCTGGTTCCCTGGGCACGGTGGGGAGGAAGGACAGCAGGTGACCCTCCAGCCCGGCCACATGCTGCCTTCACTCTGCGGGGCCTTGGCTGCAGTACGTACCATGCGAATATCCAAGAACCCTCTAACTATCCAGCAGCAGAGCCCTACGTGGTTTTCTGGATGGCAAACAGCCACTAGTGTGAGCCACAAGTCCAGCAGCCACTCCTCCCCCATGCCTCCCCCTCCATCGCTTCCCTCAAAACTTGGAGTAGCAAGAGGTATTTCCAAACCCAGTCAGCCTGGTGAGACAGACTCTGAGCTTTTGTATTTGGAAATACCACAGTTCTTGGTTTAAGCAAGTATTTTGTCATTTTTTCAGCTCTTTTCCTCCACATCTTGGCATCTTGTTGAAATGGGCTTTACTAGGCACTTATATAGTAGAGCTGTAAAGAAACCAGATGGTTAATTCAAGAGAGTGCAGTCCTTACAATATTCCCCACTGGGATTTTCTTGAAGCACTCAAAAAAAAAAAATTAACGTTCAGCATTTTTTCCTACCACATCATTATTTTTATTTCCAAATTCATATTCTGAGGGGGAAAAAAGTCTCAATATCCCTTCTGCAGTAGGCCTACAAACATTGTAGCACAGGAGGGGCAAAAGGTTCTACTACATTATGAAAAGAAATGTAACAGCAGGATTACAGTTCCACTTGCAATCCACAGCCGCAAATACAGTACATTTTGTCACTAAAATGGTTGCTACTGCAGGTCAGCATTAGCCCAGATCGACCACATTATCAATAGAGAACATATAGCATATACCTTTACAGGTCTTAGCAATGGTCCCCTGGAAGGGAGTGTTAGGTGGTGCTAAGAAGCTCCTATGGGGACAACAAGGGGGCAAATGAGTTTAGGACGGGAGAAGGTGCTGAGCCTGCAAAGCTGATACAGGACAGAAGGAGCAGAGAGACTTGAGAGCCCGAAAGCCCCTGAAGGTGGCGGGGTAAGGAACAGCTGCAGGAGCTCAGACAAGCCACGAAAAAAGGCTGGAGGCAAAGGAAGGCAAAAATCATCCATAAGCTTATTTCAGCTAAGACACAAGAACAAGAAGAATTTAAAGGAAGAAATTGAGGTATTGCCCCATGGGAATGATGCGTATGTAGACAGACAGCTATTTTAATGACCCCCTTTGAGTAGGATCAGGTATTGCTGTTTAGACAGCCCGAGCAGCAAATCCTTCCAAGGCCAGAAACCCTTATCCTACCCTTGTGCCCAAAAACTACCTATTAAAAGGGTACTCCACAGTTCTCACTCAGTGTCCTGGCCCCGTCTCCCCGTGCAAGGCATGACGGTGACATTCAAAAGACATCCAGTTCCACACAGGGCTGACCTGCCAGATGTCAGAGACGCAGAGCTACCCCAGCAAGTCTGCAGAGTATTTACAAAGCAGTTTGCTAAATTATACAAAGGGAATAATTTGCAATGTAATGGTGTGTTTGCATTCTGAATATCTGATTTCCTGTTCAACAAATAACCTAAACACTCCCAACCAAATGAAATGTAGACAAGACTTAAAACGTTTGAAGAAAAGCACTCATCCAGAAAATTAAGGTCAACACGGAACAGATGGTGCCTCTGAAAAATGTGGCTTCAACATTTATCTTTATGTAAAATAAAAATCTTTTTAAAACCTCCGGCTGTTTGGTGACAGTCCTACTTGAAATATTGAATCTTGCACTCCATGGATCATAAAGAAGCACTAAAAAATTACTTCAAAATACTAAATCTAAATAAAGTTCTCTCAACTACTGTGCAATAAGATTTTTGTGGGCATGTAAATACATATCAATAAAAGATAGATTCAATCGCTTCTGTAACCGCTATAAATATTGCAAGTGCTCTCCCCATTTCCATAAATATGACCCACGACTCCCAAGTGAAAAGCTTTTTCATTTGCAGCAGTCAGGAAAAAAATGATCCTTTCTTCTTTATCAAAGTCTTTTGAAAGGCTGAATTTGAAGCCCAGTGCACAGGGAGTTGTGAACAACTTGTTACGATGATGCATGAAATGCTTTCTCTGGCCTCGGAGGATTCGATCAATGGGATTGCAGGAGGATCGCTGTTATCCTGGAGGGCAGGCAATGTCGAACCTACCTGGAGAGGGAAACAGGGGCTCTAATTGGGCTGGCCCGCAAATTACTTTGGTGATACAGAAATGAGCCGGAACAAGCAGAAATAATAAGACAGGCCTGTCAAGCACCCGATGAGTAATAACGTTAGGGACAAATCAAAATTATATTAAAGAAGTTGAGCATTGGCAGCGGTGCAAGTAATCAAAAGGCAGGGTGAGCAACAGGCAGGGGAAGGCTCGGCAGGACAGCAGGTGAGCACCTTCCGTGGCTGCTAGCGAAGGCTTTCTCAGAACAGGTAAAAGCCACAACAGTCAGAGAAAAAAAAGAGCTGCACAGCAGGGAGCTTTCAAGTTCACTGAATCAAGAAAAAAAAAAAAACAACCCAAGGTCCACACATCCTGGGCCGGAGTGAACCAAACATTCTTGAAGAAAGAGGAAATGCCTGCAGTACCTAAACGTACATTCCCATGGAGACCTCCTCCCATGGATCACTGACAGAGCACCCTGCTGACAGCCAGGGCCCTCTGAAAAGCTGCTGCTTCTGATCACAGGCTATACAAAGCACCCAAATCACTGCGCACATCACCCTTAGGTTAATTCCTAAGCAGCCACCCTTATGCCTGGACTGAAGAAGTAGCCTGTGATAACAACTGCAGCTCACCAGCTTTGGACATCAAAATAGCCATAGAACGATCTATTTGCTCATAGCACCCAAAAAAAAAAATCAGAATTAGCCCAGTGAGAATAGTCTGCTGAAGCACATCCACAAAAACACAGAGTAATTACAGATCTACTACCAAGTTTAGTCTGATGGTCACCAGACATCCAACAGAGTGACCATTGTCAATGCACTTTTTTCCATTGTGGCTTCCAGCCATTTGCACCTACTAGAAAGATCCGGATTTTTGTAACTCATGCCTTCAGCTACAACACTGATGAAGTTGCACAGAAGGCTTCTGCAAACCTACTTTGCTAAAAAAGCTAGGAGAAGCTTATTGCAGCGGTTTTCCCAAGTTGACACATCCTTCTTATTGGCTTCATGGTACTGACTTGCTGATGTTTTGGGTCCCACTTCCTCTAAAAATTAGCTCTGATTCCCTGCACTGCTGGGAAAAATAAGCTCAGCAAGAACGCTTAGACTCACTGTCCTTAGCAATGGGCCCTGCCAGCAGTAAAGCATAACCAAAATGAAACTAGATTGCACATACCAGCTCAAGGCTTTCAAGGGTGGCTTTTGCACAGGAGTTTCTTGCTTCAAGGTCATCCCAAACCACATCACAGACAGCTCTGATAAGCAACAGCACAAGAACAGCTCACTAGAGTCCTACAAATAGTAGAGTGCAGATCAAGTTCTCTTACCACCCCCCTACCTAGGGCTTTTTTAAACTAAATTAGATATTTTTCTTTTAAGAGAAAGGTGTGATTTTGTCAGTCCTATTGTATAGCCAAGCACTGCTGCTGCTGCACATAGAAATGTCTATCTGCATCAGGCCTCAACTCACTATTTCTAAAAATAAAATAAGTCATATTAATTTGTTCCTCCAGCACCTGGTGTTTAAAGTTATTTCTTGGCAAGTTCTGTTCTTGGCATTTAAACATTTTTCATATTCAGCTGAAGTCTGACAGCACTACTGGTTATCCTTCTCTGCCTCGCTAATAATTTGGTTGATGGCATGCAGGTGGGTTTCTCATAATTAAAAAACCCATTTACAAAGTTTGCATTAGGTGATCTGAAAAATAGAGCACTCCACTCAAAGGTTAAATATAAGTAGGCTGCAGAGCTCCATGAAAATATTGCATAATTTAGAGCTAAAAATAGTTTTGCTTTATTCAAGCTAGACAGGATAGGTAGATTTTTACCGCAATCAGCCTAAACCTCGTCTCTCCAAGTTACATGCTCAAGTTGATTACAGAAAATTAAATTTAGTATTAATCAACCTAGGAAGGAGGAAATTACAAAAATTAAGCTAATGCATAAATCATAGAAAATAATGGTGGAAACAGCTACAGAAGTTCATTTAATGCATCTTCATGCTTGTCCCACACCAGAATCAACTCCCTCCTCCCCAAGCCACTCCTGAGGGGTATTTGTCCAAGAGTTTTAAAAATTTACCCATGAAACAGGTACCAGAGCCCTCCAGGGCTCCACCAGCCCTTCTGGTACGGATCTTGCCCTGGCATCCTCCAGCTATCCTGATTTGGGGTATCCACATCCCCCCTGCACATGCCCTGGTGGAGATGCACGACAGGACCTGATCGGAGCAGAAGCACCAGCTCTAATAGATCATAGAATCATAGAATCATCTGGGCCGGAAAGGGACCTTCAAAGTCATCTAGTCCGACCCCCCCCCGCAGTCAGCAGGGACACCCCCAACTAGACCAGGTTGCCCAGGGCCTCGTCGAGCCTTACCTTGAATGTCTGCAGGGAAGGGGCCTCAACCACCTCCCTTGGCAACCTATTCCAGTGCTCCACCACCCTCATGGTAAAGAACTTATTCCTAATGTCTAATCTAAATCTGCTTTTCTCCAGTTTAAAGCCATTACCCCTTGTTCTGTCATTGCCGGCCTTTGTAAACAGACTGTCTCCAGCCTTCCTGTAGGCCCCCTTCAGGTACTGGAAGGCCACTATTATGTCTCCCCGGAGCCTCCTCTTCTCCAGGCTGAACAACCCCAGCTCCCTCAGCCTGTCCTCGTAGCAGAGGTGCTCCAGCCCCCTGATCATTTTCGTGGCCCTCCTCTGGACCCTCTCTATCAGGTCCATGTCCTTCTTATATCGAGGGCTCCAGACCGGCACACAGTACTCCAGGTGAGGTCTCACCAGAGCAGAGTAAAGTGGCAGAATCACTTCTCTGGATCTGCTGGCAACACATCTCTTGATGCAGCCCAGGATGCGATTGGCCTTCTGGGCTGCAAGTGCACACTGCCTGCTCATGTCCAGCTTCTCATCCATCAGCACCCCCAAGTCCCTTTCCTCAGGGCTGCTTTCTAATACCTCATCCCCCAGTCTGTATTGATAGCGAGGATTGTTTCTTCCCAGGTGCATAACTCTGCACTTGCTCTTGTTGAACCTCATGAGGTTTACTTGACCCCACCTCCCCAGCCTGTCCAGGTCCCTCTGGATGACATCCCGTCCCTCTGGTGTATCGACAAAACCACACAGCTTGGTGTCATCCGCAAACTTGCTGATGGTGGACTCCATCCCTCTGTCTATATCATTGATAAAAATGTTGAACAGTACCGGTCCCAGCACAGACCCTTGAGGGACACCACTAGTCACTGCTCTCCATCTGGACTTAAAGCCATTGAGTACTACCCTCTGGATGCGACCATCCAGCCAATTCCTTATCCACTGAACCATCCACCCATCAAATCCGTACCTCTCCAGTTTGGCGAGCAGGATGTCATGGGGGACCGTGTCAAGATCAGTTGCTACTGGCTGCACTTCCACCTGCCAGGATATGTGCTTTTTCCTTCAGAAAAAAAAAAAAATTAAAAAAAGCAAGTTTCCCCAACAGGTCCTGCACAAGCAGTTCCTACACCACTGGCCTGCTGTGCCAGCAGGCTGCTGGCATTGATGTGTCCAGAGCCACAGCTTTCCACCCACACCCTCAGAGGCACCAGTAACTGGTGCTGGGGTGGAAGGGGTGGCCTTGCCTGACCTGCTAGGGGGCCATACAGGTACCCACGGCCCCCACACTGAGACATGGCACCACAAGAGCCAGAGCTGTGCGACTCCAGCACAAAAGCACTCCTCGCAGCAGCCACCTCTCCCAATCATACCCACAAGCTCTCCATGACTGGCAGATCGCTTGCAATTTTGGGCACAGAACTGCAGCACTTGGCACCTCTGGAGAAAGAGTAAACCCAAATGTATAACTATAAAGAATCCAAGCTTAGGAACGTATATTCCAAAACGTCTCTTGATTTAGAAAGAAAAAGCTACACATTGGCTGTGGCTTTCAGCTTTTCTACAGCATTCAGTGTCTTCATAAATTATGAATTTAGCATCTAACAGATCTGCCCTGCCACTTTACCCTGGTTTTACAGATGAGAACCTACTGCCTGCACAGGACCCAGTCCAAATCATGCTTAAGGTCAGTGGGATCTCCTGGCCATCCTCATGGGGCAAACAGCAGAGCCGGGCAAGTGTGGTTCCAAATTTCCCAAATAATTGTTCAGTACTTTGCAAGACCATTTCACTCTCTGGCCATGAACCTGAAGAAAGCTTGGCTGAGGGCTCTGCTGATACCTTACAACATACAACTACACTCCTGCAGAGTCTTAGTTAATTACGTAGTAAGCCGATTTTGTCTTTTATATGCCAGTTTATCTAACATGCAGCAGCTAGTTAGCCCTGCAGTGACTGCACTGCTTCGGGTTCTCCACTCTGCAGAGCAGATACCACCCCATTTAAAAGTGTACAATAAGGAAGCATTTAGCTCTGAAGGTACACTTACACCACAAGAATTCTCTTTTCTGAGCTAAATCCTGATGTTTTATTCCTTCCCTAATCTTGTTCCCTAGGAAAAGTACAAATCCTGACAGTCTTTATCAGCTGGGGGCAGTGGGAGGGCATTTTTAGATGAAGCTTTTATAACTGCATTGCTTTCTTCCTGAGAAAAAACATCAGTGATTCAGAGAAATTAAAAAGCTAAATGAAGTCCTTAAGCATTCCCCTTAGTCACTTCCAAACTTTTCTTTTAATCCCTTTGAACTCCATCCTCTGTGGTTTAGTCAACAGCTTGTTTAGGATTAATTTTTTCTATTCCAATTACAAGGTGCTGTGTATGTTTATATATGTTACATACACACATGCACAAACACAAATGTCCATCACAGAATAAAAATCATAATCCTTATAAAAAGCTGTAACAATTTCAAATTCTGTGGAATCAGGAATAAAGGGATTAGTGGCACTATTAAGGCTGAAGTCAGAAAGTGCACTTCTGAATGAATTCCTGAAGAGCTTTGCTGAAACTGTCAATCTCAGTTTTCAGGCAATCGCCCCTGGTTTGGTACGTGTCTTCTGGTAGGCACACAACAGCTTTTTTTGTTGTTTAAATTGAAGCCATGTTGCCAAAAGTCGTTCCTTCCTTCAGCCAGCTCTGATCTCCCTAATTGTGTGGAAGCAAACAAAAACACACCAGCAAAGGGGCTGCTAAATCAGCTGGGGCACACAGCCCTGTAAGGTCTGGCTGTTTCCGTGGTCCTAAGCAACCATCTCCCCTCACGCAGAACAGAGCAGGCACTGGGGATGCCGAGCATCACCAGCAGCGGCTGAGGTACCACTCAAGCCACTGAAGCCAGCAGAGACCCTCCAAGCTCCCCAAACACAGCTCCTGCTCTGGTAGAGGCCACAAGCCCCTGCAAACGGCCAAGTGAAGGCAGCAGCCCAGAGCAGGGACCTTGCAGGGCCCGGCCCCTCCAGCACCCATGCACAGCCCCGGATCAGCCTCAGACTGCACCGCCATGCCCCTTGCTCCCTCTGCAGCATGGAGGGACTAGGGACACTGGAGAATCCACACTTGGGGGATGCTGCCCGTGCTCTCCTGCAGCATCACACAGCTGGGGGGGAGCATCTGGCCCAGGCACAGCCATCCCTGGCTCTGCTGCAGTCATTAACAGAGCCAGGTCAGGGAGTCACAGCCCTGCACCCTCCCCAGTGACGTGCCCTGTACTAAGGGGAAGCTCCCCAAATCAACCAACTCCAGCTCAAGAGCTAGCCACAAGCAAGAGCTGGAAGGAGAAAGCGAGGCACCTCCCTGGATCCCCCTCAAAAGCACTGCCAGAGACCACGCTCGGCAGTGCAGATAATTGCTTGGCTCAAGGGTTAAAAATAAACAGTATGTCTGAAAGGGCAAACCTACGGACATCTGAGAGGAGCAGGGGAACAACCTGGCAGCTGAGCACACGTGGACCATGAAGCAGCACAGGAAAATTTCTCCAGAAACACTCAAACCCCATTGCTTCTACCAACTCCTAGTCGTAATAAAGCACTTGGGGAGCTGTTGATGAAAACTGCCTTATTGAACAGGAAACGAGCTTTTGTTTTGGGGGTATGGACACGAGGTGCAGAGGATGACCATAGCACAGCCATGTCATTAGCAAGACACAAGCATTAGCATTTACGGAAAACGTAAAGCCCCAATGGGCGACAGGGAACAGCATTTGTCTACTAAATGCTCCCGTGTCCAGAGAAATGCACACACTGGCAGAACACGGCTGCCACCCCTGCAGCACTGCTAAGGCTGTCTCTGCAGAGTGTGCTGCTGTAGATGTTTCATAGCACCTGCAGCAGCTTCACAGGAGCAGCACCAGCTGCAGACACCCTTCCTGGAATTCATGTGATGCTGAAGAGCAGCGTTATTGGAGTGCACAGGACTGCAACTGGCCAAAGCTAATTAAATGAGTTGTGAAAGCATTTATATTTGTTCTTACAGCATCTTCCCATTTTTGGTGTGGGCATGGAGTGCATCACTCTACCATGTATCCAAGACTAGGACGGTATTTACAGGACTGCTTTTCCGCTTTGGGGATCGAGGTGAAAGATTGACACTGAGGATGGAGAAGGAACATGTGGAGGACTGCAGCAGACACACAGCAAAACTCCGCTGTGACGCTGCTGCAGTCTGCCACCAGTCCTTCTGTTAGGGCAGACAAGAGGAGCCGAGCTGTGGTGGAGTGATGAAAGCCGGGCACCCTCTGACTCAAGTGTAGGACTACCCAACTGCACTTCAGCACAGTGCAGTTTGTGTCTGGATGCGTGAACACCCTCCAGATTTTTTTCCCTTTGGCAATCTGTATTACCTAGAATGAGACTCCCCTAACTGCAGCCTTACCTTTAATATCTTGGGAAGACATCTCCAAAGAGAGTCCCTAATGACCTAACTACTGGGCACCCATGAACTGCCTTGTAGTGTCAGAGTAATTCATGACAACTGCTTGTTTACATAGAGAAACACATGTGTCTGTCTCTCCATACACCAAGGCGGTATGATCCAAACGGATGCAAGGCAGCTCCCAGACTCCTCTGCAAGCTGAGAACTCACTATCTTCACACTGATATCTCTGAGGGAAACAACTTTGTCTTAGGTTCACTGGAAGATCAGATGATCTTGAAAAATTACTATGATAATTTACTTTAAGTCCATGCGACTTTTCAGGGCACAGATTTCCCCTGCAAAGAAGTAAAAATTTATTAATAAACTGAAATAGTTTCACATAAGAAACGGGGAGGCAAGAATGCTACTAACCTTGAGAACATGAAGACCAGCCTCTTGCTTTTTTCCTTCCAACTGCAAATCAATCATCCACTTGACAGCAAGCTTTTAATCTTATGCCACTTATCAGCAGTAATCATCTTACTTTTTATTTGGAATTTGTGAACAAGTATTCTGTTTATTAGCTTAGTAAAAGCTCAAATGCATAGAGCTACAAACATCAGGCACCTCAGCACACACTGACACAGGGCTCCCCCCTATTTCAACCTTCTTTATGCTGTAGAGAAGCCGAGACCACCAGGATTTGAGATCCACAGTGGACATATCCCGATGACTATGAAGTCCCTGCCATCACTTGCGCTGTTCACTTGCTACCTTTACAGCTACTACTGGAAAACACAGCTCTCACACCATACATCTCGTACATCTCATACATCACCATACATCATACATCTCATTTACCTCTGGAACATGTCATACATACTTTACAGGTTTAGAAGCCCTCTTGGCTTCCTTCTCACCAGCATATCAAATGTCTTAATGCAACAGTGCATAAGAGGTTGTTCATGCATCTAGACTACACATGACTTATTTAAATAAGTAAGCAATTTAAAGTCCCTGAGTTACACATCACCTCCTTACGCCATCTCCCCAGAAGTCATTGGGTGCTTTCTGGTTCACCAGTTAGCGCTGTTCTTCCATAACAAGACCCGTGGGTGATCTCATGAGGCATGCCACCCTCTTGTGTCCAAGACAAGTTTCACTAGTTCCACCTGGAAGTAGGTATCAGGACAGCACTTTACCAGACCAGAGACAAAAACCCCTCAGGTGTCTGGGCACAACAGGTCTCTCTAAGTCTCCCTTCAGAAGTTTGTCATCATTGCTGCTTGCATTAAGAAGAGAGTTCAGTATTTCAGAATAAGCAAGGAACTTTTGTCAATTAGAAGCAATTTTCAACATATCATCATGACAGAGTACCAAAGCAGAAGTATCAAATGTAAATAACTTGTAAACATTAGTGACACAGTAATAGATTCGATTAACATGAACAACCACAGAGACAACTCAATTCAGAAATAGCCTTTTGTCACGAAGTCTTTTATGGCTTGACAGAAAGAAAGTTAGATTTGTTTTTTGAAATGGTTAGTGCAATTTTTTATTTGAGAGGTCAGCTATAAGAAGAGTTAAACAGATGAATCCAGTATGACACCTCAGCTTCCGAGTTGTTTTTGAACCTGATCTGAAATATGGCACTGGACTCTTATCTAGAGTCAAGGCATTTGTGATCTTAGAAATAAAACCACAGCTACTTCCCCCGGGAGATGGTGGTGGTGGGGTTAAGTTCTTTAAGGGAAAATTTGTATTTCATATAAAAGAGAGGAAGGAAAGCTTAGCAGCTTAACAGCATCAGAAGTGCAGCTGTGTGCTTGACCAGTACCTCTGCAATCCACACATACAGCTTCATCTAATACATAATTCATTTTGAAAAGTGAATGAAGGAAGGAGAAGTAGGCAGCCTCATTGAAGAGACAGTTAATGCAGCATTTGAAAACAGTTATTTCCTGGAAATTCATACTCCTCCAAAGAAATCTTGGGCATTTACACCAGGAGTGGCTACAAACATCATATTCTCCAATGCTGTCTGAATTTAGATCCTTCTCTCCTGCTATTTCATGCAAAGCAAGAATGAGTATCCACGCTTCTATCCAAAGCAAAAAAATCAGTGTCACTGTCCTTGATAGTAATAATGGTGTTTATGGAGAATTTTTCTTTTAAGTAGTGTCCACCTTTTTAGAATCAGAAGTCAAGCTTCAAAACACTCACCATGTTTTCAACCTTCATCTGAGTTATCCATTCTCTGATTTAGAAGACACCACTAGGTGCTGGCACCACCATTTCCTTATACTTATTGCTTTTACAAGCTATATTCATTCCAAGGACACCTAGTTCACTAGAGCATCTTTGCTCTTCCAATACGAAGAACTCCCATTTAACCCTAATGGAAGTCAACGTATGCACGCACAGGACATAATGGACCTTTTAAGGCTATATGGCTGACCAACAGAAACAGAAAAATACATACATGTAACTGAAGTTTTCTTCCATTTAGCAAAGGGTACTGAGTTTTGAGACTTTTCAACTCATTACCCTTACTTTCTTATATTCTCCTTCTCCCCCTACCCCCTTAATTTATGGGGAAGACTCACCGGGCTTCCCTAAGCAAAACAAGAAATAGATCACATCAAGTTTGCTCCATAGACCAAAAGGTAAAAAAAACAACAGTAAAGGACAAACTGGTTCACAGTTAACTATAAATAAAAGTGCAATAAGTGTTCAAGTAGAGTGTAGAGTTTAAGCAAGCTGTACAACCACATTTGGCATAGTCATCTTTTAAAGGCTCTGCGTGGGTCCCTCCCATTACTGACAGTAGGAAGAGGCTGAACACTATTAGCTGGTGCTGGATTTATGGGTCCTCGTCCATTGCCTCTCCCACTACCTGCGTAAGTGTGGCCATGATTATATGTAAATGGAAATCCACTTGACTCAGGTCCAGTTTGTAAGCCATTTCCTAAAAAGACAGAGAAAAGGTTATTGCAAGTTCCATGGACTGAAATCACTGCTCCTATAAGTTTATAACAGGAAATGCATGGAGTTTGCAGCAACCAGTGAACCCCAGGCACCAGAAGGAAAAGCTCAGCCCCTCTGGCACTGCAAGACCCCAAACCACAGCTTACCTTTCCCCCCACCTCCCAACTATGTCCCCTCCATACCTACCCCCCACTCTCAACTAAAGCAAGAAGGGTCAGAGTTGCACGCTGATTCTTTGCCCAGGAGAGAGACTGGAGTCTCATCAAACTAGACTCGTGCTTTCAGAAACACATACTGGCTTGTAGGTCACACAGCAAGATGTTCCAGAGACAGCAGGGCAGCAGAAGTCAAGGAGAAACTAGTGAAAGAAAAGTAGGCTACACAAAGCTCCTTGTGTCATCCCCCACTACCAGGCACACAGAAATAGAAAGCAGCCTTGTGAAATTCAGCTGCAGAAGCAACTCAGCTAGCACCAAGTTCTCATGAACTTGAGCCTCATAAGCATCACTGCTCATGTTTTGCTGGTAGGAAGAGGGACAGTGCTGAAAAGGCAGAATGATGACAGGAAGCATAGGGAGAGAAGGAAAAGACAAAAGGAAATCATTGCATTTAAAGACCATACAAGAAGCAGGAAGAGAAAAAAGAAATTTCAGAAGATATTCACAAGCTCAGTGAAAACAGCTGTTAACCACCCAAAAGCAGGAACATCAAGGAAGTACCTACATGCTAATTGGGATGAAAGCCTACTCGTCTCACCCTGTCACTGAGGAAAGACTGGTCTGAAAGCACTGCCCTTCTTTGCTCAGAATCATTTATTTTCAAAGGAACACAAAGGGCTTGTAAGAGAAGTAAAATAAGAGAAATGGAAATCATGTTGCTAAAAAGGAAGCAGACAGTCACCGAATTGAAGTGACACAGAGGTTTTTAACAGCAAGTTTTGGATCTGTTTGCCATCATCCACCAGCAGAGCTAAGCTATACAACACCAGGTACTGAGTCTGGACATCGTGTAGGCAGGCCATAACTAAGGTCCCCTCTAAGCTTACACCCATCCAAGTCTTTGGAGCATTTTCTTATCTGAGATTCAACATTTAAATACATCACAAAATGATCCAGCCAGGTCAAATATTGAAATTCAGATTACTACCGCTTCTGTTCTGGGGAGCTAATCTGGCCGGAAAGCCAAGGTGACTGGCAAGATAAGTCATTTATTTTTAAAGCCAAGGTCTCAGGTGGTTTAAAAAACAGAATTCCAAGTGCTGCAAAAACTCTTTGAAAGCATCAAAACAATTTAGGATTAGTCAAGTCTTTTAGATGATATAGGCACCTTCAATATTCTGATCTCTTACTCTTCTAGGGAAGAAATCCTGAAACCATTATTCAGGAAACACTCACGCTTATGTGCTTGCAGGCTCAGGCCTCAGTCTCAAAAGACTTTTTAGATAGTACACTTTTGCCCCAGAGTGGAGAATCCTTAGTAAGATAAATTTCTTTTTATTCCCATTAAGTGTTTATCATTCTTTCACTTTCACAAAATGAAAAAACTTACCCAGTGGCCCGAAAGTACAAGAACCCATATTACTTGATGCAGAACTATTATTCTGTTCACCCTGTGCCTTCAGAGAAACGTAAAAAAAAAAAAAAAAAAATACAAGACATGGATCAGAGAGAGAACTCTCACATTTTTACAGAAAAGGCTGATTTTTTTTCCTGTGTTCTTATAGTGGCTCCACATGGAATTTATTTGCTACTGTAATTATTGGCTCACTTTTGTCTATACATCACTTCAAGTCCATTTTTCCAGAAGAATCACATCTGATCACAGCCTAGTGTAAAGTATTCAGAGCAAAGAGCACTTTATGCCAGAAGCCTCAGACAAGTTTAACATACCAGTTTGTTCTGCCCGACGTGTTCTGCGTTGGGCTCACTGAAGTTTGGCACTTCTGAGTATACCATGCAGAACCTGGGGAGAAATTAGGATTATGAGGAAGTTCTAAAGCCATTTTTTAACAAAGTTCTTAACTCCCCAAGGCAAAGAGCATATGTTTTTGACATATCCCATCACCTAGAAGTAATTAATCCAGACCCCACTGTTCAGAGAGTATCCATAGGTATTAAAAAGCTCTTTGATCCCTTTATAGGCTTGTGGTGAAGCTGTCACATCTTCCTGATGAGGGTGTTTCAGTCAAGCAGAAGCAAGTACACGTTTACTCTAGGAGGTAAATTGGCCTTAAGAAAACAAAAGGTGATGAAAGGGCTCCCTTCACCTCTCTTCCAGCTGCACAATCTTGTCCAGCACCCACTCACAAGGTCACCTGAGGCACAGAGTCACACAGCCTGCTCCCAGACTGTGACTGCATTAGATCTCTACAGGAAACTTAAGCACTCCCCCACAGTCCCATGCTATGGAGCATCCCATTAACAAAATAGCACAGAGCAATCCAAAACAGGGAGTGAAATTCAAAGCATCATTTTCCACTCAAGGGGACTATGGAGGAATAGACCCACCAACTCACCACATGGAAATTATGACAGAGGGGAAGAAAGATTTGGATCATTAGACAGCTTGGACTGGCTAAGCAGAAGTGGAACTCCCACCTCTTGTGGGGAGGCACAACAGCCCCACTTCTCAGATGGCTACAAAGCCTCCCACAGCATTTTGTGCAACAGCGGAAGTACTCTTCTCGTTAGAAAATGTTGCTATTTTTTCCTGTTGCTTGTCAAGTATGTTACTCATGTTTGTTCTTAGTCATGAGGAGTCACCGCCTCAGCTTGTGGGCAGTTTAAAGAAGGTTTAATGAGGCTTGCTTCTGTTTAGATATGATTCACTGGAGTTGCCTTTGTCTTCCTTCTTTGCACTGCTTGTCTCTAAAGTATGATACACACACACACAGCTTCCACGCAAATAAAATGGTTATTTAAGATGAGGTCTAAACAAACAATGCAGATTGAGTCACTTGTCATTTATACAATTCCCCCTCTACGTAAAACCCAGACGTCTGCCATGATGGAGGACAATTTTCCTCAATAAACCTAGACCCCAGAGAGGGCTGGAGCTCATTACCGCAACAGCATGTAAAAACTAACACCACAGTTGCCTGTACTGTACCTATCCACCAGCAACCAACAGGCTTTTGCTGCCCTAGGTTCCATTTACTAAGAGCCACCATGTCTTAAACCTACTGTGATGCTCTGCTGAGAGCAGTACGTGACACTGCAAGTATGAACATGCAATACTTACTCCCCAATTTTATGCAGCTCGCCTCCTCGTCCTGTGTAAAGTGTCAGGCATCCTTTCCACAGAGATGCGTACCTGGCCAAAGAAAGAAGCAAAGTGGTGTCTCTTAGTAAGTGACAAATACCACTGTTGAAAAAGAAAGTAGAAGCATGCTATGTTAATGAGTATTACCCATCAACATGAATGGACATTGCCAGGGACTCCAACTTTACCACACTAAAATTTTATAGATGCCCATGTTTTACTTCTAACAAAAGGTACTGGAAGTTCAGTTGACTCCTTTGGCAATTCCAGGAAAGCAGCTAATTATTTTCAGACTAGATGCTCCTTCCTTGGTTGGAGCAGCCCTTATGACTGTTCCATGGGGACTGTTCCAGAGGAATGGCATCTTGCCAAAAGCAGTATCTGTGTTACCATTCTCTGACAACTCTCAGTTCTGCTTTCAGCAGGAGCCAGGAAGAATTACCTTTGTTCACCGAAGAATATGAATACTGCTACTGAATATGTCTAATAGGAAGTGCCTACTTTTTTAGTATAGGTCCTTACCAGATTTTTCTTTTTTTTTTAAGGAACATGTTTTCACTATCATGTTCCAAGTGACATATAGAAAAGCAATGGAATCACTTCTTGATTGCGGAAACATTCACTTACAAGACAGCACAAGTGCACTCTATAGTGGCACTTGACTTCAAGCACTGGAATTTGAGCTATGTAAAACTTTCTGTATAATTGTTCCCTTCAATGAGGAGCATCATGTATGCAAAGAAAATGATGAAAATGCAGACCACAAACCCAGGTGCAGCGCAAGGGAGTTAACAGGAATATGGGTGTCTTCTAGCAAAGGAATAGAGAGTCCCTGTGACTGGAGTCTCAGGAGTCACAGATAACCTGGACAAGTCACCACTTCCTTAGGCTCCAGGTCTATCTCTGGAACATAGATAACAAACCTTCCTCTTGCCCTTTGTCTTATCTGCTGAGACCGGGAGCCATCCGGCCGCATGCAGGGCCTTGAACAGAGGCAGCAGGGAGGAGCCAGGTTGGCAGAGCAGGACCATAATGCCAGCACAACGATAACCTTCTCTGTAGTACTTCAGCGCAAGCAGTAAAGCACAGTATCTACAGTTACAGTGCCCATCTTGGGAGCTTTCCACCCAGAAGCAGGATTAATGCTCTTCACTCCATAATGCTGCCTTTCACTTCAAAGATTCCCTCTATGCTAAACCTTTAATAACCAACTAGTTGTACAGTCTTGTGGCAGACCACAAAGGAAAAGAGCTACGAAATAATAAATGTAAGTAAGTCAAGCATACATTGACTGGGACGAGACCCAGCAAATCATGGGACTGATTATCTCCAGCACAAAGTTATTCCACGTATGCAAGCATTTATTTTTGTCTCAGAAAAAGCTGGCCATAAAGCATTGAACTCCAGAACTAACTTCTAATTTAGAAATACTAACTGCAGCAGCTTCCTGTAAATGAGTTAATCAGCCAATGAAAAAAATCAGCAAATGTCTGGTTTTGCAGAGGAATGCGTCTACAGCTTGAAATTCAGCAGAAAAAAAAAAGAGCATATTGACATGTGGGGCCTAACTGAGCTTTTCTGCTCATAACAGTGAGTATCCTGCACTGACAAGTCAGATAGCCTTTAGAGCTGAAATTTACCTGCCTTACAATAGCAACATCGCACACCCAAATTAGTCATGATTTGACTAAAGTATAAAGCTGTGTTTGGTGAACCACGTACGAGGGCATTTTTCTTAATATGAGAGCCGAACCAGAATCTATTCAGCTTTTGCCATTTCACTCACTAAGCAGTCCTAAGTGAGCAAGCAATTCATGTAAACGAAGGCATGACTTACCCATCCACCAAGAAGAGTGATGTCAGTTCATGAATTTAATTCACACAAGCCAAACTCACTTTTTGACATGAAGGGATGCAAAGACCCTCCCATTTGTTGCACTGAAACACCAGAGCAGCTACAGTAAGCCAGTCATACAGCAGAGTACAGTAACAGTGCTGAACAGTATCCACACCTAACTCGTTTAGGTGTCGTCTACCCACAGTGCTGGCCCAGGGCTCTGGTTCAGTTCCACCCATCCCAGCGCTCCACGTGCTCTCCACGCAAGCAGGCTTCCCCAGAACCACCTCTGCCAGGGAGTCAGCCCATTCCATGTAAAAGGACATTTGCATAGGAGGAAGCAGCTGTAGTTTTGGTGGCAAGGGTCATCTAATTTCATTCCAAAACCAACAACCGCACTCAAATGAACAACTTACGAGCAGCTCAGTTAGCAGCTCCGCTGAGTAACCTTTAATGTAAAAGCCTTACACACGTCTTGGTTTCACCATCTCCTGGAGTGCTGTAGGCCAAGGGATCAGTGTAATGGATTTCTAGGTGTAACCCAACTGGTGTGAAGAACTCGAATGGCAGTGACTATCGCTTTGCTACTGACAATTTAAGCAACATGGAAAAGGATTTTCAAATTTAAACTAGTACTGTTTCTCACAAATAATAAACGCAAGGGTTCTTTTTAAACAATTAAACCAGCTCTCTGAGATAAATGAACTGCACCTAAACAAACTAACATGCTCTACAGTGTAGCCCTAGTATGAATTTTTATAGTGAATTTGGAAAGCACCTCCTTCTCTGTCATTTCTGCTAAATCCACTGCAACAAAAAGCAACTTTTCTGCATGAGGCACATTAATCATTTCCTCCTTTCATTAAGGAGCTGACTGCTACAGTAAAGAATGGGCTGTAAAAATAAGAACATGCTTTTGACTTCCCTGCTTGATTTACAGACCAGGGATGACTGTTGCATTCCCCTCCCCAGACCCCCCCCAACCTCCCCCCAAAAAATATTTTCCTAAGGAAAAAAAAATATCCAAACAAACAAAAACAAGACCCCCAAGTCTCTTCAACACCACCTCCTCATTAAAAATACAAGCCCTTCCTAGCCTTCTACTAGACTGCAGGCTCATGCCAGGCATGTTCTGGGGTGGAGAAGGAGGTTTTAATTTGGCAAGTGATCTCAGGGTGCTGCCTCGGTAACAAGGAGCCGGTCCAAAGGCGGGGGGGGTGGGAGCTGTGTCATCCGTGCCTCTCGGCAGGCGGCCGGAGCCCTCTCACGACCCCGCACCTTCGCCTGGGTGACAAAGGGCTCCCCGCGGGCCGGGGAGAGCGGAGCGGGGCGAGGCGGGGTCCCGGCCCCATACGCACCCTTTGGTCAGGCGGATGATGTCCCCCGGCTGGATGAGGCCGCCGATCTCGTCCCACACGGAGATGGTGATGCTGCCCGTCTTGTCCGCCACTTTGCAGGACCTCACCTCGTGCCCGTCCTTCGTCTTGGTGACTCGCCCTGCGGGGGGGGGGTGCGGGGTGGGGGGGGAGAAGCGCGGCTCAGCGGGGGGAACCGAGGCGGGGGCAACAGCCCCCCCCAGCCACCCCCCGCCCCCCCTCCCCACGGGACACGCGTGGGCGACCCGGGGGTGGGGCGTGCTGGGCCCCACTTACCGATCTCCAGCACAATAAAGATGACATTTAAGTTTTTCAGTCCGGGTTTTATGTCTTTTATGAGGATGTACGTATCGCTCGCCGCGCTCATGCTGCGGCCGGCGCTGGGGGCAGGGCTGGCGGGGCGGGCCGAGCCCGCATCCCGTGGGGGAGCGGCGGCGGCAGCGGCGCAGGGCCGGGCAGGGGGGCACCGGCAAGCCCTCACAGGGGACGGGGACACGAGCACCGAGGGGCTGCGCGGTGACTGTGCGGAACACCCGACCCCCACCGCTTCCTCTCCCGCTCGACAACCACCGACACAGAACCCACACCCGCCCCGCTCCCGCCGGCACTGAGGAGCACATGTGCGCTGCGCTCCGTTTTATAGCAACCGGGCGGGCCCACCCCAGGCGCCGGGCGGGGGGGGAAGGAGGGACGGTGCCGAATGGAACCATCCGGGGTACGCGGAGCGCCGGGACTGGGCAACAGGCGGGCGCGGGCCGGCGCTACCCGCTGATTGGGCGGTGCCGCGGCCATTTTCCCCTTCTGCGGTGTCGCTGGGGCAGACGCTGTCTCCGCCGCTGCAGGGCTGAGAAGGGGTGTGCTAGGCTCCGGTCGGGGCTGAATCGCCGAGTGGTCTGGGTCGGCGCAGGCACTCACTTCTTCCGCCCTGAAAACAGCCTAGCAGCGCCCAGGTGTGCGGCCGGCGGGGCAGAGGGGAGTTCGCAAGCGATTCGCCCCTTGCCCGCGCCATTTTAGGGCCTGAGAGGGGTCTTGTCATAAAGATCTCTCGGAGGGCGATTCCCCAGGAGTTCTGGGCTCCTTCACTGAGAAAAAAACACTTATTTAGGAGAAGCACGCATCCGTTGCGACATCAGCTAGGCGTAGTTTTGTTGTTACTCGGGGAGTCTGATCCTGGTCTCCACCGAGCAGAAATGGCCGATGTAGGGGCTGGAGGGAGGAGCAGGAGGGCGGTGGTGCTGCCTGGCACCCCGGGATTTCGCAGGGCTGCAGCACGTCGTAGTAATCCCAGGTTCAAATGCTCAGTGGATGCAGGGAATGCCTAGGCGTGTGCAGTACCAAAAAACGTAAGCCTAAATCCCGTTGAGCAGTAAAAAGGCCTTTGCCAGGAGCCGTCTGTGGAGACACATCACTCAGAGCTTGGCTATGGGCTGGGTCAAACATCAGGGGAGGGCAGCTTCTCCAAGGGGGAAAGCCATCAAGGTAGTGGATTGACAACAAGCCCCGTCAGCTTTGTGACATGCTTGGCTGGAGGGTTCTGAGGAGATAACTCCCTGCCACAGAACCGTCCAAAGGTGTGCAGGTGGTTCTGTAATTCAGCTCTCCCCCTTAGGAAAGGTAGCAGAGCAGTGTATGTACGCTTGGCTTTTCATTTTCAGAGCCAGACTGAGCTAGCTGGGCTTTCCCGTTTCTGTAAGCACAAATCCATAGATGACAGCAGTTGTGAAATGCTTGGCCACGCGTTCATCCACACTGGAGTTCTGGTTCAACAAATGTTGTGCAATGCTTATATGTAGGCAGTGGAGCAGCCCTGCTGGGTGCAACTCGGTGCTTGGAATAAAATGTGCAGATTGCAAGAATCTGAGAGGAAGGCAACATGAGCCACAGGAGAATTTGTTTAAAGCCCCCAAGAGCTTAATCCACTTCTGTCCCAAATCCTTCAGTCGGTGCAGATGGAGGGGATGGCAGACTCGCTCAGTGGCCTCTCTCCTGACTGGCTTTATAACTTTAATCTGGTAGCACTAAAACCTAGTGTCACTACATGAATTGCTTTAATTTAGTCACTCGGGAAGCAGTTCAAACTCTAGGAATGACAGTGTCCCTGACAAAGGCTGGACAAAAATTACTTTTGTTCATATAACTGATAACATTTTTCTGTACAGATGGGGGTTTTCTGTCTTCTTCTCCACCTTTTGTCTGCCCCATCTATTTAGAGCCCTTGGGAAAGAATAATTTTATATCTTCTGTTTTCAGCCCCAGGCACAGTAGGACTGACCCTGTCCTGGGTCACTCACTGGACACTACCAAACCAGAATGTGACTCTTGGGACTAAAACATCTGGGACAGGACAGCCAAAGGCTGTGTGCTGCTCTGCCTTATTGAGAGCAGCCCTATGGAAAACCCCCACAACCAGTCCCAGCTCTCGCATTCTGACTTATTAGGAGAGAAAAAAAGAGAAGGTGGATCATACAGGAAATCTCATTGGAGGTTTGAGGAGGCCCCTTCATTTAGCAAGAAAAAAACAGTTAAAAGAATGCTCACTACAAGTCCCAGGCAGAGAGGAAGTCACGAGGGTGGTTAGCTCAAAAGCAGAAAATACTTAAAAACACTTCACCATGGACACGCTTCTAGTTACGTGTTACTGTTGAGGTAGTTTCAAGCGAACATCTGTCCAGAAAGGCATCAATGTAACACAGCAACTGGGAGAGGCGCACAGGACGCCAGATCTGGGCTACTGAGCCACCTTGCTGTTGTAGTCAGTATACTTGAAACTAGGCAGTCGGGCTGCCTTTGCGTCAATGAGTGTGACCACTTCCCTGCAACACATCATGCCCAGGCCACCTGGTGCTCATCAGCCAGCGCAGAGCCACCAGGCCTGCAGCAGGGACCGTGGTGACCAACAGTGGCCACAGAAGGAGGTTGATTTATTTTATACTAAGATTAAGTTCAAAGCTTGTAGGAAGAGGTTTAAACTAGAAACGACAATACGGCAATCTAGGAGAGCTCAAGAGCACACTGGTGACAACTCCCTGGCACAAGTGATGGAGGAGCTGACAAGGAAGGGTGCTGTCATGGACCTGATGCTTACAAACAAGGAATAACTGGTTGGGGACATGAAGGCATTGGGTGCAGTGACCGTGAGATGGTGGAATTCAGGATCCTAAGAGGGGAGAGTGGGGCAAAAGGCAGGACCACAACTCTGATTTTGAAGAGCAGACTTTGGCCTCTTCAGAGATCTGCCATGAGATGTGGTCCTGGAAAGCACAGGGGTCTAGAAGAGCTGGCTGGCTTTCAAAGATCACCTCCTCCAAGTTCAGGGAAGGGCCATCCCAACAAGTAGGAAATCAAGCACAGGCGATGGGAGGGAGGCAAACTCTGCTCAGTAGTGCTCACTGACAGGACAAGAGGCACAAACTGAAACACATCAGATGCCATCTGAACACAATGAAACTTTCTTTTTATTGTGAGGGTATTCAAAACTGGAAGATGTTGCCCGGAGAGGTTGTGGAGTCTCCATCCATGGAGTTATTTGACACCCAGCTGGACACTGTCCTTGGCAATCTGCTCTAGTTTACCCAGCTTGATGGAGGTTGCACTAGATGATCACAAGAGGTCCCAGCCAACTTCGTTGATTCTGTGAAATATTTCCTATCTGCTTTTTCAAATGAAAAAAGAGACACAGAGGTCCAGAAAGTTTGATGCACGGAGTAGAAAGGCAACATCACAACTCCCCCTATGTCCTTAAGATCCTGGGACTGTGCTGGGAAGACAGAGCTCGTCATCTTCCCTGTTATTATCAGGAACACACACCTTCCTTCCACATTCATTTTAAGGCAGCATTTACAGTGTCTGTTCCACCACTAATGAACAATTTTGCTCTGTTTGTTTCACAAAGAGACACTTGAAATCTTGCTCATATTTTTTTAATCGTCATTCCAATTGCCAGCGCCTGAGAGTGCCCTTGGTATTATCCAGCAGTAATTGAACGATTCCTATTTGCTGCGAAGGTGACCTGCAAAGCAAAACAGTTTTTTCTCCCTCCTTTAAATGTGCAAAGAAACTAAAATTATTATTAATTTAGTTTGTTTTTCTAGTGTCCTCTTTCCTGCTTCTTTTTAACCTTGGAACCATAAGGCTATCAAGTGGCAGCTGTGGGTGATGGAAGCACCAGCTTTCTGACCTCCTTGCTGGAGGCGTAGTCAGTCTTCCACAAACAGGAGGAGCACAGAGGGCTTTGATGCAGGTGTATCTTCAACCACAAGAGCTTCCAGAAGACTTGTACATACCCTGTAACGATGGGTAGGCCTGAAAAGAAGTCCAGAAGCCATGGCAGCAATATGGAATGGAAAGCGAGAAGAGAGATACGCAGTCAGTATCTAGGGTTCCTGCAATAACCTGGCCTTAACAAAATGTTAACAAGCACTGGCTGCATGAGTGGGTCATACTGAGAGGCAGCACCAAAGCTTGGCTCGTGCAGTTCACAGGAGCAACAGGGAGCATGTAGAATAAACTGTGTGACTGCAGCCAAAGCAGGAGCCTTTCCGCCACTGAGGGAGCTGCATGCCCGCATGCCACTCAGTCAGTGTCTTACCACACAAGCCAAATTTAGCCCTCAATGAATGTCTACAGCAGGGGTTCCACTGATGAAGTTGAATCCGTTTCCAAGCTCATTTGCTTTCTGCGGAACATTTTTCTTCTGTGTGCAAGATATAAGTGTTTGTAGGCTAAGACTCATGGGGAGGTTTCAGTCCAAAGCAAAATCAGGGTTGAGTTGTTAAAAGAGTTCTCAGCAGTCGCAAGTCTGGCAAAAATCCCGTGCATCTCAGCAGGGCTGGGATTTCACCCTCTGGCTTTAATGGAGTTACGCCAGCAGAGACACCGGTCCAAACTCCCCCCTTTCTTTCAGTTGCTCAGTATTCAGTGCTACTGGAGTCCCAGAGTAGATTTTCCTGCAAGAAAGCTGCCAGCAAGAGCAAGAGCTGCAGTTTAATATTTTATTGTACGCAGATATTAAAAATGTATGGCAGCCCCCAAACGACATCTTTAACCAAGCCTTACCAGGCCATTACCATACGTCTGACAAGCTTCTAAATTAAGCTTCAGGTTCGGTCAGCTGATTTTTAAGATTGATGACACTTCAGGGCTCATTTAACAAGCTGGCATCCAGTCTGGCATTCTGGAGACCCCAGAAAACAGTGGTTTGGTGCCTTCAGCATTTCTTGAGCACACCGTATTCAGCCATCGGGGTCAGGGGAAGCCACACAGGCTTCAGAGGAACTTCAGCCCAGAAGTCAGTGGGACGGATGCGGTGGGGGAACCCCCGCTCCATTGGGGTGGGGGCTAATTTCATGCATCTAGTCCTGCTGCTGGCTCAGGAACACAGACCCAAACTGCCTTCTGCCCCTCCCCTGCTCCGAGCAGTGTACCTGCATGGTGCCTGAAGCAGGCAGGGCTGCCAGGTGTCTTGACACCCGGATTTCAGACAGCTTTGTCTGCCCACCAAGTGTTAGCCAACAAAGCTGACTGCAAGACTGAGTACTACGGCCCTGTAATGTACCACAGAGAAAAAAAAAAAGTAATTGCAAAGTAAACATTCTGAATTTGCAGCATTCTTTCTGAAGGAGCCATGTACATGTCCTGCAGAATCATGGAATGGTTAGAGTTGGAAGAGACCTTAAAGATCATCAAGTTCCAACCCCCCTGCTGTGGGCAGGGACACCTCCCACTAGACCAGGTTGCTCAAAGCCCCATCCAGCCTGGCCTTGGAGTATTTCTTCCCAGGCTCCACACCTTTTAGCAGATGCTTTCATCAGAGGAGCCAGTCCTGCAAGGCGTTTATGGAAGTTCTTCCCTCTTTTGATTAATCCCACACACATCAGTAGGATGACTTACATGAAATCCCTCATGTGGGGCAGTTCTAGGGCAAACTTTCCTGCTCAGCTGTGAATCTGGGCTTGGACCAGAAGAATTTGGGTCTAAATTTGTCCCATACAGATGGAGAGCATAGGAGCGCTAGTCATCTTTTCCGTTAGAGCTCCAAAGGACTAGGCACAACAAGTGTCAAAGGTTTGTGAGCCCACTACCACTCGCAATTGCAGTTTCTTGGGTCTCTAGCGAGTCCTGTAGCAAAAACCAGACCTCACAGCCTTGCTCCTTCATCAGCCTGATCTTTACTGAAAAGGTTTAACAAGTGCAGATGGGGGGATTAGCACTTTCCCACTGTAGCGGTGCCAGAAAAACCTGCACTGTGTTCATGAGGACACCACTTATAGTCACCTAAACCTATCCAGTAACTCCTGTTTACATAGGGAAAATAGATACCAGCTTTACACCAACAAAACCATGGAGCGACCCCTTAAACTAGCCCCACTGCCATGGTTGGTTGGCTGATAAGAGAGAGACAAGCGCTTCGAGTCAGAGGAAGAAGACAGTTCTAGAGGGGCACAGAGCTCTGCCTTTCCCCCGAGTGACTGACTGGTTTCACACTGGTGGCTCAGCGCAGGGCAGTCAGCACTAGCGAGTTGTCTGAAGTGGCTCAGAAACCCTTCAAATACCAGCAAGGCGAGCCCTTTCCTATCTGTTTCAGCCAGAGGAGGCAACGTTTCAAAAGGCTTTGCAAATGCCTTTTTTCGCCAGCCCTGTCTCTGCCAGGGGTGTCTCCTGTGGGCTAGGTCCCATGACACCCCCATGGCAGCAACACATGCCCTTAGAGATGACGAGGATCTCTTAACGCTTTCCAGCCTGGGAAGGGTTTTTGCTTCTCACCTCTTCTCCAGTGCCTGGAGGAGGTATGCAGACATGCCACATCACCCTGTCTGCCGGCTGGCTCCTCAGAGGCTAATGGGCTGGAAGTTCAGTGTTGGTCTTGCATCATCTAATGCTGACCTTCAAAAGAAAAATAGGGGATTTATGTCCAGGAAGGAGGCTTTGAAGATTTAATTTCGTTTGGATTTATTTTTTGTAATGGAGATTTGGGGTTCTTTTCTATGTTCTTTTTTTTTTTTTTATTTCTGTTTTTTTTTCTGTAGCAGTTCTGCTCTTTTCTGAAAGTTTGTTAGTGGTCTTAACAATATGGACTTTTTTTTTCTTTTTTTTTTTTTTTTGTGGTTGGACTCAATGATCTCAAAGGTCCCTTCCAACCATGAAGATTCTGTGATTCTGTGTGACTTCTAGCTTTCTCAAATCTTAATAAGCTCTAGGGTGTGTTAAAGATGGAAAAAACCCAATCTTCCCACAGGTCTGTTTCCTAGGCAGAGGAACAGCATCTTGTTCGCACTGCCGCAGAGCTGGATGAAGATGTGCTGACCCCCACCCTGCCCAAGGTAGTCACCATCCCTCCTGCCTGACCTCCCAGCATGACTTCCAATCTCCAGCTGCATTCCTGCTAGGCAGACAGCATGCCTGCCCTTTCGCTGGCACGTCAGAAGCGGCTGCAACACCTGGTGGAAAAAAGGGGGGTGCGGTGCTGGGATGAGTAACTGTGGGACTATTAGCCCTGCCCTCCATGCTGTGCAAACAACGTGGCCGTGCTCCAGTGATGTGGCTTAGAGCTGGCGGGCGCAGGGCACGGAGCAAGCTCGTGTCTGCAGAAGAGCATGTAGACACAGTCTCAGATGTTTAGCTCTGTGTTAACAGTGAAAAACAAATCCTAAGCGGACTAAACAAATCTCATCATGGCAAAGTGCTTCATAAATTACTAATTCAGCCTCCTGCAGACTAATAAGAAATCAAGCTGTTTACCTCAGAGTATGACACATTTTTCTTTCTTGCCTTCTCCCTGTGGCACCTGTAGATAGATTCTGATGTGCAAAGCTTTGTGTCAGTGACTAATGAGTATCTATCAGTTGCTGCAGATTTCCAAAGGCTCTACATTATCACTGCTATTTACAACATCAGGAAAGGACCTCAGAATCATCTGCCTGGGCCAAAAGGGGTCAGAACATAAAAGAATGTTCTTTCAGACCATCAAGCCTGGTGATGTGGCACATTTCAAGGGCCGCTGGCAACACGGAGAGGTTTTTGTACCACAGCTTTTGCATTTCCTCTTCCATTTTTTGACCATGTATAGCATCAACATTCCTGTCCAGATGGCATAACAAGGGAAATTATTCCTTCTGAAAGCCACCAATATATGTGAAATCAAATGAGTACTCCAAGGGGTGCTTTGTGATGAGCACCTCTGGGAAGGTACTGTTTGAAACCAAGTTGTATTTTGGGATGTTTTAAAACAGAAAAAAAAAAAAGCCTAACATACGGATAACATGTTTGTAGGAACCATTTTACTGCAGTCTGTGTTGTTGCCCCATGTTGTGTTAGGGTGTGGGAGGGAATGGAAAAATAAATGGAGTACAGTGAAAGCTTCCTAAAACTTCCCAGCTCTTGGGATTGCTGATGACTAACAGTTTGGGAACACATGTTTCCAGACATTCCTGAATAATCCAGGCAGGGCAGCTCAGAATAGGAACATCCACACTGCGAGTTACTCGGAAATAGGGGTTGCACTTTGAATTCAGACCCAACTGAAAGGCATGCACTCGGGAGGGCAACGCGGCCGGGCGAGCTGCTCGGGCATTGCACAAACAGGGACAGAGCCATCCAGCTCCTTATGATCCCACAGCAACCCCGGGCACAAAAGCTGTGCAACAGGCTCTCAGGTTACAGACCTCACATCATCGGCCGCAAACCAGCTGGGTGATCATTCTCTCCTGGCATCTTACGCCTACCAGCAGGTTAACCTTTAGAAGCCTGATTTAGTTCTCACTGCAGTCCCTGGGAGCTCCTCCGAGACGCCAGTGCCAGTGGAGTAGGCACCACGTAGTCAAACGGGATTTTTTTAAAAAAACAAAACCAAAACAACCTGTATCAGATGTCTCACTGAATGCAGCTTCACTTTGTTAAAGAAGAGCATGACTCCTCACCGGCACTGCTGGGGAAATGGTTATCCCAAGGCATCAGATGCCTTCACTGCTTTTATTTAAAGGGGCTTGCCAGTTGGGTGTATTTCTGCTATTGTAAAACTTACACTACCATGAAATAATTATTGCTTCTGTTCTGCTGGCTCTCCTTGACCAAAAAAAGGCTTCAATAATAGTAAAATAGCAGATACCATTTTCACGTTTTGTAGCAAGTCACTCCATTCCCTTCCTGTTACTTTCATATATATATAAAGGAGATATAAAAATTCGATTCTTGTATGAACTAATTTTTTCTGTGTTTTTAACCATGAAGACACTGGTTCTGCTAGGTATACTTCTTCCTGTTGGGGTTATATTTAAAGCATTTCTGAGTCTCATCTTCGCTGCAGGGTAGTAGTAGATAATACCTAATAAAATGTATTTTTTGCAAAAGGGTAATTAATTATTGGAATTAAGCTTAACAAGCAAACATAAATAAAAAGCCTTATGTAGCTGGAGGACCAAAAATTCCTCCAGGTTGTTCGGTTTGCAGCTGTACTGTCTATTGATACTGTAGTTTCATTAAGTTCTCCAGTCAAGCTAGACAGTACTGAAGTCTTAGCATACAAGGAAATTATCTTGTATTACACCTATTTCAAGCTTCTTTTGTAATTTATAAAGAAATAGAAGAGCATCAATCCAACTGTTTTATGTAAGTCATCTTTACCGTTTGTGGATCTCACTCCTTCTACAGCAGTATTTTAACTTCTGCTGTGTTCTGTGATTTTTCCTGTACCAAGAGGGAGTTTTTCCAGCAAGTTACACTACAGGCTACACTGTTAAAATATTGTTAGGTAGACTAGAACAAAATCCTAGAAGAACAACCCACTTATCTTGCAATACTGATGAAACAAATTATATTTTATACTTGTCTAGCATCTTCTGTTGGATAGAATCCAGGCATGTTATCAAAGGTATATTAATTTAACTGCTTGAAATGATGGAAAATTAATGGGTATTATATTTGATTAACAGATGAGATAGTGAGGAAAGGGGGTACCTTCTCAGTCTGGCACTTGATAGATTTGTGAGTAAAATCTGTATTTTGCCAGTTGCATTGCAATGTCTGCTATTTCTTGCCAAAGGAAGCAAACAGCAAGCTATCAAAATTATCTCACCACTGACATGAGTAGGAGTAGTATTTTATTCCCTGATGCAAAGTATTTCCTGTGATACCCTCAGTGCACTTTACTGGTCTGAGCAGAGTCAATCTGCCTCTCCCTTCCACATGGGCTCACACACGGAGAGTCCGACTGAGAAAGTACTTACTGGGACGTATGTGTGTCCACGGAAAATCTTCCATGTTGTCCGGTTTGCTTATTTCCTGCAGGATCATTAAGGAGGCACATCATCTGCTCATTGCCATTTAGTCATCCATCTCTTATGACTATGCTTCAGCTGCTGTGATGCAGAATTGATACATGAACACCTCAATAACACGGTTCAATAACCCTCTAAATAAGTTAGATCCTGATCATCATCAGATACTACGTAAAAGAAGATAAATAATGACATACATTATGAATACTTTTCGTACAGGTTTTCCATATTCAAGTTCATTTTTATCTTGTGATACAGAAAGAGTTTTTTAAACATTCATATAAGCTGGGCTTTAACCAGATGTTAATTTCAGAAGCTTGATTGCACCTTTCTGGTTTTGAAAGCCAGCCCTATATTGGAACTATAATGAAACTTTGCAATGTACACAGGTTATATTAAGAAAACTCCTCATAACATTTGTCAGCCTAGCTGCCAAGGTGAAATCATGGCCAGTCCAGCGTGACAGAGCTGGGCATCTGATCGTCCCTGCCCATCTGCAATGCACAGGGTCCATCCAGCAAGACCAAGAACCCCTTGCTGCGAGGGAGAGGTTTGTTTAGCCTGACAGAAACCCTCTCTCAGCACAGCCCCTTCCATGGCTGCTCACTCCCAGGAAACCCTGCCGAGTTCCCAGCACTGGGAGCCACTCCTTCAGTTCCCTGAAGCCTTCTCTGAAGCCTGCAGAGGGAACTCCCTCCTCTGATGGCCTTTCTGCAAGCCTGCAAAGCCACGGTGCTGTGTCTCTCACTGCTATTTATTTTTCCAAAATGCGTCTGTGTGAGCACAACTGGGCTTCTTTTCCAGCCAGATAAGAAGAAATGGCTTTTCCTACCACATTGTGTTCACTTCCCTAGAGTTAGGAACTTAAATACATTTATCCCAATCAATATTGGCGTAATTCTGAACAGGAATATCAATAAATCCTGAAGAAGATTAAAAAAATCTGACCAACCACTGCTGTATTAGCCATTCCAGGTTCTCTCACTATTAAAATTTTTATCCTTCACCTCCACATTCACTAAATTTGGTGGTCACTACCCTGGAGAGCCCACATCTCAACTTTGCAGCCCTCCTTAATTAGCAGGTAGCAGAGCAGCACGTAATTAGCAGGAAGTGTTGTCTGTTTTCAGCCAAATGATGCATCAGGGGAGGATGCAGAAAGCTCACGTGGAGCAGATGTCACACGGGCCACTCCATGCTGGCATTATGGCCACACAGGCTCTTCCTGGGAGAGTTCATCAGGTACAGGTTACCCATTCACCTCAGCTGAGGTGTGTGAGATGCTCAGAGCATCATTTTGATAGCCACCCTCTGATTTCACGGGGTTGATTTGGCATGGAGGCATCTGGTGTGCAAATTGCAGAGCAAGTTAAGGGCTTTATAAATAGCCCCAGGCTCTCTTATCAGTCATCACTCCCCTCATCCCAGAAGCAAGAGGTATAACAGTGGCAGGAACCCCATCGCTAAAGCTGCATCAAGCAACTGAAATTAGCAGTGGTGGCAAGTGCAAAACGCTCCCTTTCTTTAATGTCAAGACCTAAGAGTGGGAAATACTCATTTCTACCAAAGCACGAGTAAAGACACAGCAAAATAGTTTCAGGTCCGTGGGAATTTAATCAAACTGCTTGAGTTTGTCAAATGGAATGAAAAAAAAAAAAAAACAAACCACCAAACAGTTGGTGTTGGTTCAGCTTGGCATGAAGAGGTATATACTCAAGTTGTCAGAGTACTTAATAGGAACTACAGTTAAATTATTTCATGCCCCCATTCTCCTACATGGCTTACGTTCCCCCATTTAATTTTCCATCCTGCTGTCCCCCCTCAGCAGCAACAGGGGTTTTCCTGGCCAGGACACAGCACAGGAGATGTTCCCCTTTGGAAATCTGGGCCACGGAGGAGAATCGAGAACATGGGGTATCCAAGCCGCTGTTCTGTGGGCACTGCCACTGCTCAGACAGGGGAACTCTCTGCCTGGCTGACCTGGAAAACCTGACTTCAGCACTTGGAAGCTCTGGAGTCCTCAGCATAGGAAGGACACGGACCTGTTGGAATGAGTCCAACGGAGGGCCACGAAGATGATCAGAGGGCTGGAGCACCTCACCTATGAAGTGAGGCTGAGAGACGTGAGGTTGTTCGGCCTGGAGAAGAGAAGGCTCTGGGGAGACCTTATAGCAGTTACCAGTACCTGAAGGGGGCTTACAGGAGAGATGGGGAGTGACTCTTTATCAAGGAGTATAGCGATAGGACAAGGGGTAATGGTTTTAAATTGGAAGAGGGGAGATTTAGATTAGATACTAGAAAGAAATTCTTTACTGTGAGGGTAGTGAGACACTGGAACAGGTTGCCCAGGGAGGTTGTGGATGCCCCATCCCTGGAAGTGTTTAAGGCCAGGCTGGATGGGGCTTTTAGCAACCTGCTCTAGTGGGAGGTGTCCCTGCTTATGACAGGGGGGGTTGGAACTTGATGATCTTTAAGGTCCCTTCCAACTACTAGCCATTCTATGGTTCTATGATTTCAGAGTCATGTTCTGAGAACAGAGAGAAAATGACTCTTTGTCCCTCCCCTGGGGGAAAATAAGTGTCAAAGTACCAGAGCTCTCTGTGGGACAGAATTTGTTGTTACCAGCTGTCCTGCCAGAAGCCCAGGGCCGCTCAGCCCTGCCTGGAGGAGGTCAGCAGGGTGTGAAGGCTGCCCTGCGTGTGCCCTGCCAGCAGTGAAAGGGATGGGCATCAGCAATGACTGGGAAAGCAGGGTAAAAACAAAAACTCAAAACACAATCTGACATGGAATGCCAGAACACTGTCAGTGAAGCTTACCTAGGCTCCCCCACCAAGACTAACAGTTTTGCAGGAACGCTGCCAGGCCGCACAGCACCACAGTCCCCCTGGGTCTGCCTGCCCCTGGCTACACACAGCTGTGCTAGGTGGCCCAGCACGCAGCTGAAGCCAGCACCCAAAGGGTTAATTCTGCACAGGGAAGTATCACTCCTTTGAAGAATTGGTCACTAGACACCAGATAGTTTCCACTGCCGGTAATTAAGCCAATCTGGACGTCCAAAGGGCAGTTCTCTTGCCAAGGTGCAGCGGCTCCTGGCAGACAGCCCTCCCAGCTCTCCTGCATCCCGCTGTTGCCATGGCAGCATGAAGGATGTGCACCTTAGTGCTTATTAGGCTCCAAGAAGCATTTCCCATGTGAATCGGGCTGTGCAATCACAAGCATGGAACTGTTAAACCATCACGGTATGAAAATTAGCAATGGCCACAATTACACAAAACTCGAAAAGCTGGAAGAGCGCTTGTCATCTTTGCTCACTGGCTGTCCGTATTTAAGGCTTTATCTCTTGACTTCCAAAACACTCCAATAAGCAGTGTCTTCTACGTGGGGACATCAGGTAAACAGACATCCTTTGACTGCATTTGACAAAGAAGCCTTCCTCCCTTTCCACTCCTGTTACAGTAACTCCTTTAATATTTACCCCACAGACAGTGTTTATTTTGCAGTCAGAAAGGAAATTCGTCTGCTATGCCTGTGCTAGCAATCCCCTGGAATTGCCAGCAGCGAATGTAAACTCCAGTGTGACCTCCTGGGTCTGTAAAGCCTGTTGCCCTGGATCATGCTTTGCTGTTTTAGTTTTTTAGGATTCCACAGATGCCAAAAGTAATCTTAGTTTACATTAAATGCAGGCAGGTCAAAGACACTCCACTGAAGCCAAAAGCACTACTTGCATGAGTAGGGGGTACTCACAGGAAAAGGATTACTGGTGGAAATAGGGATTAAAAGACTGAAGGCATCAGACCGTAAGTCTCTTTTTTCCTGTGTCAGGCCTTGAATATATAAACTGGCCTGGAGCTGAAGGGCTCCCAGGATAATATTGCCTGGAGATCACAGCCCTACCTACATTCCCCCAAGGTTAGACTCGGGGCTTTTGAAGTTTCTACCAGTTTGGAGGACACCCAAGCCTAATTACAGCAGGGACTGGGTGCTGCCAAAAGCACAGAAGCTGCTGAAAATGTCTTCATACTCTAATATTGCAAAAGCGGCTTGGTGCAGCTGAGCAGTCCGTCCAGGTTCTCGCTCCCAGCAGAGTGGTGTATTAAGGAGCGAGGCGGTGACAGGGAGTGATGAAGCACCCACGGTGGTGACCCTTTCAGGGCTGTCACAACACCCTGCACCAGGACAGAGTGTGCACTAGCTGACTGGCACATGGGTCTTCTAAATTACATGAGGGATGTAACCTCTGACAAGGTCAGTAACAGGTTTAGGGTGACCCGATGTGTTAATTTGAGACACTTGCAGCAGAAGGGGAATCCTGCGATGTTGAGTCATGTCACACAGCAACTAAACTTTGGGCCGATGACCTTGGCTACAGCCTGGGATGCTGCCCTGGCTCCCATTTGTTAACTGTGGCACAGGGAAGAGAGGTTTTGCCCAGACTGCGGCCTGAGAGACCTGAGAGTGTGAGACACAGGTAGCTCCTGTCCCTTTCTCTCCTACTTTAGACTAAAAGAAAGTCTACCTTTTTACAATGCATCCGCCGCCAGTGAACTCAGTGGTCTTCTGTGATGGCTCCAGGTCTGTCACATCCTCTGTTGTGGTGGACATCACAGCACTGACGTCTTTGCAGGATAGGGGCTAACTCTGGTTAGGACCTTCCTGCACATGTCGCTTTGGTACTGATTTCTCTCTGTAGGCAATGCACAGCTCCTAGGGAGGATGACTACCAGCCTGGTAAAAACCGCTGTGCTGACAAGAGCAGAAATCTCTATGGGGTGGGTAGGAGTGATGAGGAGGACATCAACTCAGGGACAAAGCAGAGAGCCTTTTCCTAGCAGCCTCCGGTAACAGCAGCCTTTCAAACCCCCATGTATGTGCAAGCCGATATTTCAATGCCTTCAGGTTGCTATGGACAACCAAAGATTCCTAAACTGTCTTACAGAGCAGAGCCCTGTCACACTCCACACAGTAACAACACTTGGCATTTTTATTACCAAGAACTCTATGTCAGAAGATAAGAAGTACTGTAATGACTTTGCAACTGAACATACTGAAGGTATGATCAGTTTTAAATAAAAGTAATCCCTCAGGTAAACCCCACCCACTTAAATGCTTTAGTACCTGAAATCACCTCCTCAAACATACAGCCCCTCAGAGAACCCACACAACTTCTGGGGCTGAAGCACAGGCAAACTATGTGGAAGCAAGTCACTGGGATAAGAACAGGCTCCAGAAAATGACAGGGGGATTACTGGAAAGAAAAGTCCTGGGAGTGAAGTTTCCTTGTGCATGTAATCCAGGCTGCAACGAAGCTGCGCGCTAATTTACAGCGCAGCCCCCTGATTGCAGGCACAGCGAGTGGCCTTCCCAAGGGCGTAGGTAGAGCCGTGCAGAGAACGCCAGGGACAGGGTGCAGGCAGTGGGTGCAGAGACTCAACACCGGCCATCTGGCATCCGCCACGTGCAGCGCATCCTCATCTCACACGGCTTCAGAAACCCAAATATATTTAAAAAGCCACACCCACAAGTTCTTTCTTTGGATCTTTCTCATGAATACTAACGTGGCATTATTAACGCTGTGCCTTTTGGGTGCAGGGAGTACTGTTACCCGCATTTCAGACAGGGGAAACAAGGTAGAGCAAAATGAAGTGACCTACCCAACATCACGCAGGAGGTCGGTGGCGCAGCGATGGCAGACTTAGGTCTCCCGAGTCTGCTGACAGCATTGCAGTTGCTATCAGGACCAAGACAACTATGAAATTTAGTAGCCTACTCCCATTTTAAGCTGGTGAAAATGCCCGTGGAGTTACAGAAACTCATGCCCCGCAACTTGTTGCCTTAAGCAGAGAAGTACACTTTCATCTGCTCTAACGTGAAAACTATGATACAAACTGATGCAGGATAGTTAATAAAATTACAGTCTCTGAACCATTCTTTGGCTTGGTACAGAGAGAAAATGTCAAGGAAAAAGATCTAGGAATAGATTTTGCTTATCGTTCTCCATCTATACTCAGCGCATGCCGTCCTCTCTTCCAGCAGATCTGCAAAGCGCCACCTAATTTATCTTCCCACCAACACAGACACAGAGCACACCTCCATGATTAATGGAGTTTTATACCCGAGGAGTTGGTTACATTGCAGCAGACAATGAGAAATTTGATTACCACTAATACGGTATTGACACAAATGTCAATGCTGTAAGGCAAGCAATATCATTTTGAATCAAGGATCCCTTTCATCATTATTTTTTTTTGTTTGCTTCTTCCATTCTAATAAGCTACTGCTCTGTGTATTACCCAAATACTCCCAACTAAAACTATCTGGGGACAATTTAGTTTTTATGTAACACTTCATTAAGTTGGAGGCACCTTTAACAAAAAGGTGCTGTGTGTGTTCACGTAGCCCTGTTATCATTTAAACACACAATACTCCCGCCGAAAACTCCAGTCAGCTGATGCCTTTACCTCAGTGATAACTAATCCGTTGTTTTATCAAAGTCAAATACAGCAGGAAGCAGGAATAATGGCTTTTTTTTTTTTTTCCTCTAGAGAATTGCAGTAATCAAATCACTCAAATCTTGACCAGTCAAAAATTAAATTAAGCCTGGTGATCCCGTCACTCTGCCAAATGACTGAAGGACCCTCATCTGCAGGTGGGGACCTGTCCTTAAGAAGGGCTGTAGTGGTTTCAGCCAAATTTACCAAAACCAGACTGACAGATGGTCCTCCTCCCCCACGCCCCACCAAAAAAAGAGAGGAGAGGGAGAGATAAGGAGATTTAGAAGTTTAAAATGAACTGAACTACTTTAATGAATAATTAATCTTAAAATCAAAAAGAAGAAAATAATGAAATAGATACAATATATACAAAACCGTATCAAGCTCCCAGGATGACGGTCACATCACCGGCAGGCACTGGGGAAGTCCCAGACTGGACTCAGTGATGGATGGGACCTGGATTCCAGCTCTGGAGTCAGGAACACGCGGATCGGGATCAAAGGCAGATGAACAGAGTCCTCTTCGGACGTCGGCCATCGAAGAAAAAGAGTTGACCCTTTGATCCCTCAGCTTTTATACTGAGCATGGGGCAGATGGGATGGAATACCCCAGTGGGTCAGGTTTGGGTCACCTGTCCTGTCCGCTCCTCCCTACAGATGTGACCCTTCTACATTTTTCCATTTCCGACCCTCTAAGGGGGCAAATAATGAAATTGGCTGACCTTGGTTGTTATAGCAATAAGTATAAGCAAGGGCCTCTCTGCATACCATTCCTTGGCATGGAGCACAAACATTGGTCTTATTCTGAGAACGAGCAGTTTTCTCCACAATATACCATTAATTTCAGACAGTTAGAGGAGGCCTAGCTGAGAAGTAAAATTACAGAACAGAAAATTGGTTCGGTTTTGCTTCAAACCGGGACAAGGGCCCACCATGACATGGGTGGGAGGCTTCAGCCTTGTGTTCCCCTGGCCACCCCTTTTCGTGGGAAGAGGACCACCCTTGCCAGCTGGGCAAAGGCAGAACAGGGCTACTCTGCTGGGTTGTCTGGTGGGAGCAGTGCCTCGGTGTGGGGCTGCAGGGCTTTGCACTAAAACGCCTTTCCTGGTTCTGGACTTCCTTGGCCAGGCTGCCGATTTCGGACTGCAGTGCCTGACCTCCTGCCTCCCTCCCCACACCTGTCCCTTCCTCTCCATTGCAGAGGAGTCTCCCTCCTGTGAAGGATGATGGCTTCAGCTGTTGTCCCTGCCTGCCTTTTCATGAGTGAATCTCATTTTGATGCTTTCTGACGGTGCCTCTGGCCTCTTTGGGCTCTTCTAAGCACTGCCTGAAAGCACCAGGTCTCACATGGCATCCAGCTTGGCAGACGGAAATGAGTCCATGAAGAAACCCAGTTACCCTTGCTGAGCGATCATTAAATTTCCGTATCTTCAAGAAGAAATCAGCTTCTGACGCAAAAATTTCAATAAGGACTAGAGAAATAGGCAGGATGGGAGAAGAAGCAGAGTTTCTGGGGGCTAGGAAAGGAGCTCTTAGTGGCATCCATACCACTATTAAAATCCTTAAACTCAGCATGGATGCTACACAAGAAATTATACCAGACTTTGAAGCCAATCTCATTTCTATCCAGAAAGAAGAGGGGAGTGGAGGGAGAAGAATTGGAAGGCAGGGCAGAGATGAGCCTTATGGCCAAACGGCAGTGATTCATGCATCGCTTTGAACTTTACACCTGTCCTTCAGGAAATGAAAGCACAGCCCAGGCAAAACAAACAGAACAGAGATTACCTGGGAAAAACCCAAAGTGGAAATCAGCAAAACCAAAAAAGAACTTTGAGAGCTAAAGAAATAAAAAACCTTCCATATTTTTTATTAATATATTAAAAGCAGAAAGTCTGCAAAAGCATTTGTAACCACCTGAATGGAGCAAAGTATGAGACAGAAAAGCACTGCGAGGCAGATGAATGATCTCCTTGCCTCCGTCCTGCTGCAGGATGTGATAAGGTGGCATCTGCATCCAACCTGCTCCTCAGGGCAATGGACCGAGGTGCTGTCAGGAGTGAGGTGTGAAAGGATGCCGCACAAGCTCAAACTGATAAATAAAAGAGAAAAAAATAGTTATCACGGGACTGAAGGGCTTTCATTGAAATAGTGTTTCTTCTGCTATTACTAGTTTCTTACTCTTATGCCTGAAAATTGGGAGTGCCTTAGTTGAAAATGAAGTATGCCGGTAATAGGAAGCTAAACTGTTTGAACAAGTGAGTGTGTTGCTCGTGCTGAGGCTATCAATTCAGTTAAAACAACCATCCACTTTTCCTCTTGAGGCACTGTGGCCTCTGACTTGTTGCATCTGATAAACACGTTACACCTTCTGGTCAGCAGTTGCTTAGGTGGCCATTTCTCTCTTCCTCAAGACCTAGATATTCTTACAACCTGGTGTTATCCTAGATCTATTATTTAGTGATGACAGCAAATTTAAAAGCCAAAATGAAGGAACTGAGTCACAAACAAAAACGATTTGATACTACTTCAAGGGCAGAGATACTACTCTCAAGGGAGAGAATCAATCCTCTAAATAAGGAATACAGCCTAATAGACTAGATAGAAAAAGGCTTATTTTGAGTCTGCCCAGGTGCTCTCCAGCCACGGAAAGGCAGAAGACAGCTCAGCTCTTCACCGTCTCCTAAGCATTACATCTTTATATGCTGACTCCCATGACATTAAAAAAAGGAAGACAACAAAGATCACTACCCAAATAGTTGGTCATTAGTGCAATCTATTAAACAGAGACATGAGCTACAGTTCACACCAGTGAATATAAAAACTGTATGGAAATGCCATCCATTTCACGCTGCAGGCGACGAAACAGGCAACAGCTGTGACAAGGAAAAACATTCCCTTCCCCATCACTGGAGACTTTAGAAACCGAGTTAGACAGACACCTGCCTGGTGAAGGTAGAGCCAGTCATGCCCTGGGGCACAGGCGTAGCCTAGATGAGTTTGAAAATGCTATCCAAGCCCTATTTGCTACAGTCATATATGTGCAACACTCCACAACTGCAGTACTGGCTGTTCGTTCAGAAGTTGTCGTACTGCGATGATGAGATCACCGTTACTACAGTAACCACAGCAATTTTCTTTTCTAAGGGATAGACAGAGGAGGGTTTTTTCCCCTCAAACTGTAAGTATGCTCAACTCACACGCTAAAATGCCTGCCACTGCCAGGCTCTACAAACTAGCCCTGAAACAAAGAGTACCAGCTGTCTTTGGTCCAAGCGTGGGCTGTGATGGTACCCCCCAGTACCCACACCTGACATCGCAGGGCTGCTGCAAGACTGCTCTTTAACAACTTTAAAACAAACAAACAAAAGGCCTCCACAGATTTCCTCCCTCCAGATGCAATTGTCAGGTTTAAAAAATTGCAAATTAAAAACTAACTGAAATAGCTACAGAAATGGAGAACAGTAATTACAAAGAGAATTTAGGGTTCTCATTGGTAGGCCAGGAGCAAGCCTGATGTGAGACTGGAAATTGCTGTGCAGCCTGTAAATAAGATACATGGACTGCCCTCTACAGTGTATCATTAGACTGCGCTTAGTTTGGCACGTTCTTAAGTCACTACGACTATTTTAAAATTCAAGGTGTACATTTAGTTTATCCGCCCACGTACCCATAACATTTGTATCTAAGTGTGAAACCTTGATCTGCCACATTTATCGTTCTTTACTTTAGACATTTCTCCATTACTTTACATTTACTTTCCCTAACAGAGAAATAAATGTTATTCTTCCTTTAGTTATCTACCAAAAAAACCTCTATTGGTACTCATATTGCTGATAGGAATATTCTCTAATTATTCTAATCCTCCAGTCCTTATGTGGAGGGTCATTACTTGGGAAAAACTCATTTTGAATCATCAGACTTGGCCTGAAATTGAAATGATGAAGCCTTTATTCACCCCAGATAGAGCACTGGTTTCAACAGTATGATGAGTATTAATGCTCACCAGTAAGAGGAAAGGCTTTCTAAACTGTCCCTCACGTATGCAAGTGGGACTTAGCACCTCCCATCCCAGCACCGATCAACTGCAGAGATTGTCCTAAGCCTATTTCTATGCCGTGTAAGTCTGGGGCTTTGTATAAGTTTACTGATGCCTAGCTTTATGCCTTGTATCTCATTTTCATTGACATACGTAAAACTTGGGGGTTTTTTCCCCCCTTTGCGAAAGTCTTCCACTGGGATCTGCTTCTCTGTACTGGGCACTTTTTTAACAGCATCACAAACTCCTTTTCCCCAGCACATAGTTTCCCATCCGGTTATATTTATGTCTCTGCTCGACTTTCTCTGCCAGCACATTTGTTGAGAAAATAGCAGCCCTTGGGGGCAGATATTTCTTATATTTTCTTCATGCCTAAAATAATTGTACCTACTTATTAAAAACCTCGCTGACAGCATGATACAATAACCTCTGTGATTTATTTATCTTTCAGGGAGCTTTAAAGAGAGCTACTGCCTCTTTTCCAACTTTGTACTCTATAGTCCATCATCAAATGCAGCCCTGCACTCTGATGTTTGTAACATATGACAACAAGAAATTGGTCTTTGAATTACATTTATTCTACCCTTATCTAGTTGATTTACTGGTTCCTCAAATATTTGCTTCCTTATACTATCTTAATTGAAGATTCTTCCTGCCTATATTTTCTTTCACCACTATTCTGTAGAGAACAACGCTCTTCTAGCAGCACTTTCATGCTGTCTTCCCCATTTTCTGTGTACGGCACCATACCTATATTTTTCCATAGCTTTAGTCTTTAAAAAAAAAAAACCAAAAACCTACTAAAAGATTTCAAGGGCATTAAAACCAGCTGGATTCCATGATGCTTTTTTTCTTTTCTGCAAGAAAGTTCTGCCTTCTGAAGGCACAAGCAAAACATTTGTGGAGGTACCAGCATTGTTAAGGAACCTCCTTAAGGTCCTTTGCCCTTGACTTTTGTACGCCCACTATTTTTCTGATAACTTCGCATGCAAGGCAAAGGACCTATTAATTGTGGGTTTGTTTATGTTTTCTGGTAGATGTGCCTGGAAACATGGCAAAACCTCACCAGTTTCTGGCCTGTTCCTGTTGTTCTAGCTTGGAGTAACTCAACCGTAATCAACCTTCCCCTGGTATAATGGAGATCAGCGTCTGGCCCCACAACCTGCCTAAAGCAATGTTTGATTCACCCAAAATCAAGAAGTTTAGTCCTCTTGTGATGTCAACAAAGTGCACGTGGTTCCCTCTCTATGGGGTATCCCAGACAAGCCGACTGACGACACTGTTGGCTAGGGCTCGATGCAAAGCAGCTCCTTCACTCTATGCCTTGCTAATGAGAGAGGAATAGTAGATACTGTAGAGAACTTACTCCTGTGACCAGTGAGGCGGACTGATCCTGGCTTTGCTCCACATCTGCCAGCACTGTCCAAATCAGCCTCGGAGGACACCGGTACTTTTTTTTTAGAAGAGGTGGCTGATTTCAAGCCTCTGCCTTGCGGTGGAAGCTCTTGACTGTGCGTGAGGGTCTGCTGGAGCCTCGGCAGAGCTCAGCTTGGAAAGGGGGAAGAGCCCCAGCAGACTAGAACAGCAAAGACATGGTTTTTCCAACCAAGCAATGAAGCTCTGCTGGCTCAGCCTCGCTATCAGTTGGATCTGTACCTGTGAATGAAAAGCAGATGAAAAGATCTACAAGTTTAATCTGTTGGGTGGTGGTTGGTTTTTTTAGATCAGGTAACTTGAGTATGGCAATTCTCATCGCAGAGCAAACTAACAACTCAAAACTGTAAGTGAGCAGTACCAAGTGTTTCAAATAAAAGAAAAAAGAAAAATACCAAACAGAAAATGCAATTCTTACACCTATTAGAGAAGAGGCAGACATATTACAGGGCTGGTACAACTCAATGGCAAGTACTAAGAACTTCATTTTGCGCTCTCTCCTGTGCCTCACCAACCTCTTTGATAAAGTGGCATTTTGTGGCAAGGATTTACACAAATTAATTCTGAACATTTTTTTGATTGATTTAACTCTTCTCAGTCTACATATCTTTGAGTGTCCCCTGTTTATCCTTGAAAGAGAGAAAGGAAATGAAGCTCCTGATTAGCTCCTCTTGATATTGCAGAATGTGGCATGGCATGTGATGGCACTCTGTATTCTCTTCTAGTACTTTTTAAAGTTTCCCAGAGCTACTTACACATTTGTAGCCCAATTTTGAAGCCTCCTTTTTCTCAAAAATATAATCATCTAGTTGGAAGGAAGTTTAGCCCTTGAGAGCAAAAGAAAATCTCAGGTTTTTCATTGCCTGCTGGGCACGGAAACAGAACTATATCTTGTCTTTTTTTTTTTTTTTTTATAATTAGATACAAAGAAGGCAACTAATAATGACCACAAATAGGAAAGCTTTGCCTGAAGTTGCTAATAATATTCTATCACCTTATCTTTAAATTGTTTTTCATGGATTATAGACATTTATAATTATGATTCCTCCAGCTTCATTTTATCTAGTACAATAACATAATCAAAATCATCCTGCTCTAAACTCTCTATAGCAAATCCTCTTTTTAAAACCCTTGTTCAACTTTCTCCCTCATTTTCATTTTCTTTGCTTCTTATTATTATACCAAAGCCTAGTAGCTGAAAATTGAACTGTAGAATTAACCATTTTTTCAACACAGACAATACCTATTCTTTCTGGATATTAACGCTGTAAATATATTTTAAAACACCAGGCTGCCTGCAGTGAAATGCCTTACATTCCCATTATGTTACTGTAAATACCATTATTATGAAGAAATTATTGACTTTGTTTAATGCACTAGTCAAATAGTCTGTAGAGTTTTCTGTGGTGCCACTGTCATTCCCATGCTTTAATTATAATTTTAATCATCCATGATCTTCCATTTGTTTGTGCTATAAGCTAATTATTTTTTCCTATCACACAGCACTGGAACAATGTCTTAGTATTGATAACTTTTATTATTAAGCAGATTTGCACTTCACTCCTGCTTTTTTTGCTCCGCAAGATTCTCAGTTTCCAAAGCTGCTCCTAAAAACACACATAATGGATTCTCTGCCTCCCACCCCCTGCACCTAACCAGGACATTTGATGACTTATTTAGATTTGGACTCGCATTAGCAGAGAGTCACATCGCAGTGTTAATACAGATGCATACCTACAGCGCAGAGGAACAACTCGGTACACCCCACAGCCAGGGTCCCACATCTCCAGGGACCTTTCAAACCCTTTTCCTTGCCCTGTAGTCAATAATCTCTATCAGATGTCCTTCACAACTTGCCGTTTAACACTACTCCTGTACTCTCTTTTGGTGGGCAGGTACAGGAGAACATGCTCTGCTCTGCCAACCAGACACCCTGTAGTCACATAATATGGCACCACCAGTCCTGAGACAGTAACACCCCGTGAGTGGTGGATCATACTTGTTTGGGGCAAAGCACCTCTTCCATCATACAGCGAGCTCACCTTAGGCTGCAGCAGAGCAAAGAAGACTTGATTGCAAAGGAGCAAGGCACCGCTCACTTTCTGAAGTCACTTCAACCCCACCGAAAGCTCTGCCAGGAGCTAGAGGCACTCTCGTCCTGAAAGCAGACACAGCAAGGCATCATACCCAGAGGCTCCCAGGTGACATTGCCTTGCAGCCGGCAGGGGCGGGGGGGGCTACCTCATTAATCAAGCTTATCCTAATATAAGGTTATAGCTTTATTTCTAATTCAATTCTTAGGGATGGAAGGGGAAACGCTGGAGCCCTATTAGCAACTACCCTCTGTGAAGCAGAGGACCCTGTAGCAGCATACTGTGCATACTTAAAAGCCGCTGAACTATGGAATGTCAAAAATGACAGAAAATACTGGTTTTGTAGGAGTTGCTGTATTAGTTTCTCAGATGTGCTCTGACAGAAGCTGTCTTTCCCTGAGTATCAATATCAGGGTGCAGTCAACAGATCCCACGCTAATGCTGGCTGACGGGAGCAGGTAGCCAGCCACCGGAGGTTCACTGCAAAGGCACGCTAAAGGAATCTGCAGCAGCTGCAGCCAGACATTTGTGGACTAGATGTTCAAAGTTCCTGTACCCCTGTGCCAGCACACAAACAGGTATGTGCCCATCTGCAGCTTTTGAAAACACCTTCAGGTAGATTAAAAATCGGCCTAATAAAAACATGCCTGAAGTCTGAACACAGAAAATCTGGAAGAGGACTTAAAATGCACGCTGAGCTGAGCGAGCCTCCGGCTCCACACACCCTTAACTCTAGCAGGGATGCGAAAGACTCACAAGCCCTTGACCAGACCTCCCCTCTGCCACAGCAAATGACCTGGCAGCTGCAGCTCAGCAAGAGGAAGCATGAAGGAAACTGCTGCTGATTTTGGGAAGTGATACCAGGGCTGCAGAACCCAACCCCCATAGTCTGCTCAGCCACCTGCGAGAGGTACCGGCTTACCTGCTCCAAGAAGTCAGACAGAAAAACCCCTCCACCTGATTTTCTTCATCAGTCTTCTTCAGGTGCCTGCGCACACTAGAAAGCCTGCAGGTCAGCTCCAGGAGCAAGCAACGAAATACCACTTAGAAACAATTAAAGAGAGGCTCAAGCTATTTTTTTTAAGAATCCCTGAGCATGGCAGGTATTTGGATGTCGGTTATTAGTAGCAGCAGATTTGCATTACTTTTCTGCTTCTGTGATTTCAACAAGCAGTCACTAGACGTGCCAAGAGGTCATTTGATACCATGCTTTTTGGTTTTTATCTTGTTGGTGGATTTGCGTCTCTTACCCATGTGTGAGGGTTTTCCCATTTTCCCGCCGGCTGCAGGCAGCTGCCTGTGCCTGCCCTCTCCTGGCAGCCTGGCAATGGAGAAGGAGGAAGGGACTGACTTGCCCATTGTGAGCCAGTTTCATGCCAGGACAGTGACCAAGAGTAGATTCACAAAAGGATTTTCACTGACTACAGTGTGTGCCAGAGTTTCCCTGTGATGGAATAATCTTCCTATGTGAACTGTTGCAAAATACCATATTTTAAAGCGTATCTAAAATAACGTTAATATTACAGCAACTGTAAAGCACAAAAAGGGGGAATCGGAACCAGGGAAAAGGAGCCTCTTTGAATTAAATGAAGAGCTATCATTTTTCTTCCTATCAGGCTTTTTTAGTCAGCAAGTCTTGTATTTTATGTCCAGCAGCAAATACAGTAGTAATTTCCAGAACAGCCGTATCACCGATGTAAATGCACTGAGGCAAATACACTCACCAGAAGTAAATGCACTCACCAAACAGCTATGAGCAAAGCATTAAACTAGGGCTAAACACACTGAGCGTGTCTTAATCTGTCTGACATTGGGACATGGAGAGCAGGAACCAGAGTGACCTGAAAAAAAGCAGAAGCTGCAGGGTGGAGTAAGATGTTGGTGCCACCAAAACCTGAGGTGAGGTCGTGGTGGACCTCAGAGGTCAGGAGCTGGCCAGGCTTCCTGGTCACTACCCTCCTCCTCCTTGCCCAGAGAGGCTGAGCTGGCTCGCTCTTGCGGCAATGGAAATGCAACCCTCCCATGAAAACAAGACCGGTGGCTTTCAGGCAGCTGGGCTGGAGTTTGGGGCAGACATTTTCCTTCTTGCATTACCGAGGGTGAGCACGGAGCTTATGGGCTGTCCGCCAGGCAGCAGAACCAGCTCCTGAAAGCCAGGAGGCCCTCGGGGGTGCTCAGTGTGGAGCTGCCTCGCTGCCTGCCAGCCCGGGGGGGGTGGGACAGTGACCCCAAAGGGACCAAGAGATGGAGCCAGCACTCTGGTCTGAGTGCCTGGGAGAGCTGTGCAATGTGGGATTACCACTCATCTCAACTCAAGCTGTGCTTGCGTACAGGTGCGTTGCAGCACATGCCCATACTCGGTTCTTCATTATTTAGTCTATTTTATCTCCCTGTAACTCTCCTACTGGTATGGCTCCCTGGAGCACTACATAGAGGTAGCTGCCACCAAGCACGGTCTTCAGTACGTCTGTGGTGATTACACATGCCAAGGAGCAACCCTACCAGCCTCAACCCTTCTTACTAAAATCTGCCTGGAGCAAAAATCTGGCCTTCCTGGTCTTAGTGACTTCCAGCTCCCTTGGTAGCTTTCCTTAGGAGAGGCTGTTCTCCATCATTCCTTCCAAATGATACTAAAGCTGAATCAGATGCATCCTGCAGTGATGACTATTAGCTTCCTGACAGCCCTGCCATTCCTTTTAAAGGCCGCACAGAACAATCATCTTTTTTTACCCCCTCAGTGGAAGAGTAATTAGCACCTAAACCATCAACCTGCACGCTGAATGCTCTGGTTGCCAAAGCCACACACACTCATAGCTGCACACTCATCAGCTCCCATTTCACACTACTCATCCAAAAAGATTAAATCATTCTTACTACATGATCACATTCACATATTGTTCCCAATTAGTTGGCCTTTGCGTGGTTGTTCGCAGAGAAGAGCCTGTGCTTCTTGACTGACGCTACGGTCAGAGCACAAAGATGCTGATTTAGAACAACCATTGTGTCTGTCTTTTGTATCTTTGTTTTCTGCAGAGGTTGCACTTTCACATTAAATACTGTTTTCCTTTTAACATTGCTCAGCTGAATTTATCTCTGTATAAAGTGATTACTGCCTTAAAAATAATTTTACACAAAACAGCAGCAGCCGATGCTTAGAAGTGATACCTCAGCTTCCTCTTTTCTCCTCAGTGAGACACAAATTAAAAAGCCACTTGGGCATACGTAAATGGCTAATATCGTTTCCCCAGCAGGGAGAGGAGGAAACGTTCACCTGGAACCAGCACAGTAGACAGGGTTTTGTGGGGATGGAGCAGAGTACCACTCACGTACCCCTCACCCTGCCTTCTGCCCATTCCAGCCCAACAGCATTGTCACCTCACCCTCTCCTTTCCTGGTGGCTGACAGCCAAGGAGATGATGGGGATAAGCTCCTACTGGAGCCACTTAGAGCTGACTTGGGTGAGAGGCGTCACGGGACCTCATTGACCAGCTCTCCACAGGGAGCTTAGTAGGTACGTCTGGAGCCATCACTGCTGTTCCTGCAGCCCCTCTCTGTTCTTAGCCCCTGCAGACTTCAGGGAGTAGACTCAGACTCGAGTCCCTGAGCCCTGTCTTTCACAGGAGACTGTTCACAGCCTTGGGAAACAAGAAACCAATAGGAAACATTATGCTTTAGAACTTGAATAGAGTTCAGCCAGCTGAAGACAAGTTTCAGAGCCTGCTCCAAAGTCTGTGAAGCTGGTGGTAACGCAAAGATTCGCCTTGACTTCAGAGGGATGAAGTCCCAAGGGAAGAGCAAGTTAATAGCTGACCTGCTTGCCTCACAGCACAGGCTGAGAAAGGGAGCTGTAGCACAGATCTCTTTGGTGCATCAAGTTACAAGCAAGTCCCCCGATGCTGCAGATGCTACAAGAAAGATGAACGTGAGGTCTGGGTCTCCCAGGGTTTTTTTTGTTGTTGTTTTGCTTTTGCTGAAAGCTGCTGTTAGAACAAGACTCCTTTGCTGAGCTGATTTCACCCAAGTGTTTGTGCTTCAGAGTGACTTAATTTAGTTAACAAACAAATTACAAATGCGCACAAGATCTTGGCATTTCAGAGCATCCCTGTGCTCATCTATGCTCTCCTTGCTAATATTTGCCCAGTCTCCTCTCTGTTGAGAAATCAAAGCTTTCTCACCAGACTCTTTCCTTATATTTTAGGCTCACAAACAAACAGCATCTTTTGTTGTCCCCCTCCCCGAGAATACCAGGATATAAAAGACAAACCACAGTGCTGATACAAATATCAAATTAGCAACAAGGAACAGGAGCAAACCCCTTCATATAGGAGCTTCCACAGGAAAGTCCAGGGACAAACCAACACGATGTGTTTCTCATCTGCCCCTGCACCTTCCCAGGCTTTTTTAGCAGTATTATTTTTACAGTCCTCAACTGTGGAGCCAGGGCCCTGAGTGCACTGGTGATCAACACTGCGTTGAGGGCAAAGAACGGTGAAGCAGATCACACGCCACTGAGACACTGGGGCTGGGCAAGACAAGCGCTTTTATCATCCCAATTCTAACAACTATTTAAGCAATAGGGCTTTCCTTCCCTGGTGGGATGGGGTCAGGAGGTAGATGCAGTCCGTTTTGCTCAGCTGTTATGTGGTAACCCATCAAGTTGCCATAACTTACTGCCTTACGGTCATCCCTTAATGCCCTAACACCTTGTTCTGCGCAAGTGCTGGACTGTGCCTCCAAAATACACATAACAGAGGTAGGGAAAATTGTGTAAGTTAACTCTTTTCTTTAAAAAGAAAAAAAAAAAACCACAACTCTCATTTCTAAAAAAAACACGAACAAAAAACCAAAAACGAACCCAGGAAAAAATCCTGTTCACAGAATATTATTTAAGATAGCCTAACATCTGTTACTTTTTAAGTAGGAGTTTGAAGAAGGTTGTCAGTCCACAGTTACCCTTTATTAAAATCCTGTAGGTCAATATGGGAATAACTACCCTTTATTGAATAGATAAATTATACATACTGAGGAAAATTAATCATCAATGAAAAGTCTGAGGCTTTTTTCTCTAACTCTCACAATATCTTTTAGCATGCTGGATAATACACAGCATGCGTGGTTTCCTTTATGGAAGAAACAGTTTGTTGACTGTGACAGGCTGTAATTAGACTGTAATATAAAGCAGGGCCAGGGTAACGCTCTGTGTTCATACACTGTGCATCACGACGGGATCTCATTCCTGGTTGTTCCTCTTGCCTGCTCTAATAACCATCATTAACAACAAGAGCGGGTAAGAGCTCTTTCCTTTGCATATACTATGCAAAGTCAGCCTATGGGCTCCATAAAAGGAAGTGATATTACACTGGCCATACCAAACATGAATGGAGCTAAGAAATGAGCTTCTCTCCAACACTGAATTTGATCAGTGAATTTCAGAAGCTTCACAGACAACTCAACCTGGATAAGCGTCAGACCTGTGTATAAGTCAAATTCGTTTTGAAGATGCTCCATCATAAGGCTTTCAGCAGCAAGGTAGGCCATGTTTTTTCCAAGGTTTGAAATTAAACACAGTTCTATGTGTCCATAAGTTAGTTGAGCTTGCAAAAATGCAGGCTCATTTTTATTTTACCCACAGTGGCTTCTACTTTGACTGGCTCCAAAGCCCTGAAAGTGTTGAAGGTACAAATTGGCTACCCTCTCTGAGGAAGGCCAGGGACACTTCCACATGGTGGAGGTTGCAAGAGACTGGTACCAAAATATCTAAAGGACAGAGTAGTATAGCACATAAAATGGCATGGAGGGAGGGAGAAATCAGAGATACTGTGTAGGAATAGGAAGAGAGACAATGTTGGATTACAGGAGAGCACGTAAGAGGAAAGTCTGAAGATGAGTAGACTCATGAAAGACCTTGAAATTGAAAACAAGCATAACCCTGCTCATGCAGTAATTCAAAGAAAGGAGAAATGAGAAGGTCAAGTTAGCTGTGTGTTCTCTGGATTGGAGGGAGATCTTGTGCATATGCACGCGAGAGGGAAAGAGGCTGCAGCAACACATGCAGGAGATGTTGAAAGAGACCTTTAGATGGAAGGAGAGAAAATAGACATGAGCACAATAGGTAGTGTCTGAGCAGGGCTGTTCTGATCACTGGTGAGGAAGCGGACAAAGAAAGGGCTCTGCTGGGCTTGTCGCAGCGGCTACACTAGTGAATAGTCCCCAGTGACACAGAGCCACGTACAGAGTGAAAACTCTGGAAGGTCATTTCCCATCTCTGGCTTTCTTTGCTTTCCCCTGCGAGCGGCTGCCATTCAGATGCTGTGATAAAGCAGGTTTCTCATTTGCATTTTCCAAAACAGGCTGATGGCTTGTTTGCTTTTTTAAAATTCTTTCCTATGACCTTGGCTGGAGAAAGCCCACAAATTACTTCTGCTATCTGACTTGACCACTCATAGGAAGCGGAGAGGGGAACATTTCAGCAGTTCTCAGCCCATGCACGTCAGTGACAGCTGTCCTGTGTCTCCCAGGTTTCAGCTCCAAGAACTCAGCCTTTCAAGCAAGCCAGTTTGATATGAAAAACCACAGTATAGATAGGAAATAGAACTTCGCGTGCATCTAGTCATTGTTCGTTTGCTGCCCTAACAATTAAGAGCAGTACCACACGATCTGTGGGCTGTCAGCCTCGTGCCCTGATGGTGTGTTTTCTGAAGGGTTGATTTCACACTCAGGGGGGCACATGGCACACAAGAAAACAAAGACCCCTATTTTTTCCAAGGCAGCAACTGCTTGTGAAAGCTCTTGCAACAGTTTGTTACAGCCTGTATCACTGAAAATGCTGCCAGACATTCAAAAGAGACAAGCAAAGGTCTGAAAGATCTGCAGAAAATAAAGCCAGTCACTGGGGCTGGGATTCTCCAAGGGAAATTAAGTGGGACAACGTTACTGAACAGGAAGAATGGGACCTAAAGTACTGTGAATATTGCCGTCTTGCTGTGACCAAATTAACTTTTGTGTGACTAAGAATAGACCTGACAACGCCATATGTGATCTAAAATAGCTTCATACAATGCAAGACTCTTTCATTCACTCCCATTAAGAAGGTGTTCTGCCTTCTGCAGCCTAACGGCAGGCAAGGCATAATGCTATTGAGAGAGGGTCTTAGTGAAGGGCTGCAGCTCCCAAGCACAGACGTCAAACATGAAAAAGCAAACCTGGGTGTCATGGCCACAGTGCGTCGTAGGAGGATGTACTAGATATATTTTCTATTGAAAAACCTACCCTTTTTGTTCAAGGAAATCTAAGTGGTTTCATTTCTCTGCTGCAAACAATTCACTTCCTCCTTGTTCGAGCAGAAGGAAGCTGCGGGGATTTTAGGCAGGAGAACATTAACCCCAGAGAGAGGCCACCTCTGAAATACACCTACGTACACCAGTCACTCACGGCTGTCTCAGAAACGCTGGTTTGGTGCTTGACCTATTTCTAACTTCAGCGAAGGAGAAGAAAAACAACCCGCCATTGATTTTGCAAGTAGTTGTTCTGCAGAATAAACCAGACCAAACCCAGTGTTTATTTTGCTTCCTGGGGATCTGTCAGAGAGGTCACTGGCGAAGTTACAGAGATGTAGAACAGGAGATAAAGAAAGATGATGTTGTTTTCAGTTCAGGAGGTTGATACTTGCTAAAGCTACCCACCTGCCCTAGATTTTCCCTTACTGCAAGAGTTTGGTGGAAAAATAAGTCTTATAAAGGGCGAAACCTGTGAATTACAAAGTGACTTTGATTTCCCAAAGGAGGGGTTTAGAACACGCTCTTAAAGACTGATGATAAATGATAATTCTCCGCACAGGCTCTCAGCGTGAAAAAAGTCCACGAGCATCCTTTCTCAACAACGCTCTCTTACTCCTTTCACAGCCCTTTCCCTTGCCTCTGCTGCTACCTCAGCTCAGCTGGCTTTCATTTCGGCTGTCACATGGGGATGAGTCCTCCCTTAGCCCATCTGCAGCAGGTAGGATGTCCTCTACTGGAGAGCTGCTCTTCACTAACTATTTAGAGAAAAGCCACTCCCGAGCCCCTGGAGAGGCAACTGAACTGAAATCTCCTGCAGCAGCAATGGTTTATGCCCAGCTGGAGGCTCCAGAGAAGTATAAATGCTCAGCTGGAACCAGGTGGGTGCATCTGACCTTCTGCAGAGCCCCTGTGCTGCACCAGCACTGGATGCAGGTCTCCAGGGAGGTGCCGGCACAAGTGGGCTCAGGAGAGTGGAGGGAGCAGATACCATTTCTGGCAGGTTTCAGTCAAATGCTGGGACCTTTCATACTTGTTTCTGCGAAGGGTAGAGGCAGAAAAGCAAAGGCTGCCTGCAAAATGTAGTTTCCCAGAGAGGTGCAGTGCCGCTGGGGATTACATTTGCATCAGGTACCAGTCATTAGGCTTCGCAAATGGAAACGTTTTGGTCTCGTGCATTAACCAAGAATCACAGCACCGACTGCAGTCACCTTAGAAAGAAGAAAACAAATGATATCTGCCCACACAGAGCAAACTGAAATGGGAAGCAGGAGGCAACACCATGACAACACCCAGCAACTAATGGCTTTGGTTTTTTTTTTTTTAGGACAGGACAAATGCAATAGAAGCCAGGCTAGGTGAGAGGAGAGGTCTTTACAGTGCTGTTCCCTGCCCCTGACAATAGCCACCTCACAGAGTTTGGGAAAGCATGCAGCAAAACTTCCCTGGAGTGTTTTGTGCAAGGATTTGAGGAACTGACATCTCTCTCTGAGATGTGTGGCAGAGGGCTGGAAATGCCGATGTGCCCACACAAGTCCCGTGCTAGGAAGCATGAAAGTAAAACACCGTTTGAGGCTGATCCAAGAGGAAAAGCTGAGATTCATGGCTACAACAAAGACTTTGTGAAATGGCCCTGTGGTGAGGAGTGCCCCAGGAGGCACATAGACGAGGCAGACACCCAAGCAAGTGTAATTGTTGCCCACCCAGTGGGCACATCTCAGCAAGTCCCCTGGCTATAGCTGATGCAGTGAAGTGCTCATCTCAGCAGGCAGGCGCAGGAGAGTGAGCCTGCAGGACAAGGTGTTCCTATTCCCATGTCTACCTCAGAAAGCCCAGCCCAGCCACCAGGATCTCTCCCTGTTTAACACCAGAAAACTCAGATGGAGCAGGTTGAACGATAGGCTGGACGATGAATTCATGATGAAAGAGACCGTAAATCATGCATGCAAGCAAAACAGTGATGGGACGATCAGCTGTCAAATGAAGTCTTGGATAAAAGAGATGAGGAAGCAGAATAGTGCACTGTCACCTGGCTCGTGCAAATATGCACGCAGAAGCATTAAGCATAATTAGACAGAGCCACCTATTTTTGGAGTTAGGAAAATGAAGCAAAAGTGCCTAAAATCAGATCCTCCTAGAAGAGGGCAGGAAGAGGGGCTACAAAGAGCAAATGAAAAGCTCTGGTGATGGCTTGCCACGCTCTCCTTACCACTGCCAGGGAGGACATCTGGAGGTCACAGAAACACAGGGAGAATCCACTAGCTTTTCCAGCAGAGTAATTGAAGATTTTGTAATCCAGGACCTGTTCCCATGCCTGAGGCCAAAATGCCTGATCAACACCTTGCAATCAAGCCTGCAAGCCTTGCATATCAGATATGTTTGGTATTCTGAGAGCTGAGGAGGAATTTCAGAGGGATGGATAAAGAGCAGTTTCTCCCTACCCAGAGGCTGCCTCTGACAGTAAGGAGATGATGAAAGAACATCCAAGCTGAAAACAAAGGCAGCTAGGTGGGAAATTCCCCTTCATTATAAGGGTAAAGAATATTTTCCTATCAGGAAAAGGCAGAGAAAACAGGCACAAGTAGTAAGTCCTCATCTGCTCCTAAACACTTTTTTTTTTTTCAGCAATTCTGACCCAGAAACACTCCCTCAAACAGTCTGTCTAAGAAACTAGAGCTAAAATCTGGAAAGGAATGATGTATCTCACGTAGCAATGCAAGGAACCTATGGAGAGGGATGTTAGGAGGAAAGAGACACCACAGGCCATTTGCACCATCACCTCCCTGTTGTAAAACTGCTTGTGCAGAATCCCACTTGGTTCAGGAAATAACCACCAATTTACTGCATAGTTGGTTTTTTTGTATTAGATCTAGACCTCATGAAAAATTGACCACCGTGCACACACAAATAAAAGCGTCACTTGAATATTAAAAAATAAAAAGCAAAAAACGCATGAACCTGTTTCCAATACACACTTTGCCAGCGTGCACACTGAGAGCAGGATTCTCTCCCTGCTGGGGCTGGATCCATCACCCGTGGTTCACACTGTTGCTCCCAGCTGTCAGTCCCAGAGGTGTGTAGTGCTGCTACACCACCAGTCTGACCACACCTTTCAGGAAGAGCTTAGTCACTGGTGGTATCTAGTTACTCACTGTCCCTCAGGGGCCGTCTCAGCTGATGTCAAACTGACTTAATATATATATATTAACATGGGAAAGTTATCTGACTGTATCAGTGGTCTAATTTTGTCATTGCTGCTGTGCAGCATACATGGGAAGCCACTCGAGGAACTGGTAAATGACCAAGATCTGAAGCATCTCTGAACTACTACTGCCGTATCTCCTTTGTGACCAACCAGCCTGTCTTGGCACAGGCCTGCATCTACCAGGCACGGGTGCAAACTGGATAAAAGGCACTGAAGAGAGACACACAACGGTCATTGTAACACAGGCTTGGTTTAGGCCTTGCTGCTTCCTTTTGCTGCCACCATTTCTAGTTTGATCCACAAAGAAGTGGACTACTGAAGAAAAAACCCATACCACAGCCAAACAGGGTATGTATCTGGGAAGACAGAAGGTGAAGTGTATTATACATTTGATTACCAGGCACCACCTCCCTTCTCTGGACCTAGATGCCTGGGACGAGACCAGCTGGCCACAAATCAACAAGGTACAGGTTGCTTTGTTGGAAAGGAGACAGAGAGATGTGGCCCTGGAAATATTCCTGCACATAAGCGCGCTCCTCCAAAAACACAAGTCAGTATTTGTAGAAAATTCCCCACATTCTAGATACATCACAAACACATCATGATGGTCCTTTTCGTGGACCTTTTTCACCACTCTCCCAAATGCCCATCTACTTATTGTAGGATGAAGTCTGAGACTCACAAACTATGCGGCTGGTGAGCAGTTGAAGTCTGGCCCCCTCTTGGGTCTTCACGCCATAGTGACCAGTGTGACTAGGCTACCATGGTGTGATCCAAATCCCAGCCTGGATAGAGAAAGAGTCACAAGGGTCATTCAGACTGGTGCCTCCAGATCACCCCGGTGCATAGCCACCCATTCCTGGCTCAGCCCTATACCATGGAGAAGGGTGGGATCACCAGTCATTACCCCGAAGTACGAGTTGTACCCAGATGTGCACAGAGAAACACGCACTTCACACTTACTTGGGTGAAATGCAATGCAGGGGTGCCCTGTGAACAGCCTGAGGACCCGTCTCCCTTCATGCTGTGGGTGTAAGGCACCCCACATACTACCCCTTTCGAGTCCCAGGCTCTTCTCACCACTTTATTCCTGTGCCCTTGTGCCTCCCTACAATGTCATCAGTCAACCAAGTCTTACACAGTGACCAAGATGATCAGTTTCTTAAACTATGCCAGGGTTGTTGCTAGCGTTCCCATGTAGGGCAGAGGAACCCTAGAGACTCTTTCATGTCTGCACCCTATAGCAAAGGCCTATCTGCAGAGTGATAAGATGAGAAAGTTTTTATCGGTTGTTTCCGTGACTGCAGATACCGCCTGCCCAGCGCTGCGGTTGCTTTTCCTCTAGAGCTCACAAAGGCTCTAAGGCTATTTTTTCCCCTAGGAATGAAAATAAATCACTCCAATCAGCTGCTTTTCTTGAGGTGCTACAAAACAAACTACAGTGGAAATGTTATCATTGGTAACAGATTTAGCCTGCAGGACCATGTGTGATTTAAATTTTAACATTTAGAGATAGTTTCCTGTGGCACCATGTAAATACAAGGTATGGCCAGCACAAACAGACACAAATTGAGTGAAGTTATGTTGCTTGAAGTTATTTATTTCTACCTTTGACAGCTACTGATGAAAACCTGCCTCATTACTCCTCCATGCCCCTCATGCATTCAGGACACTGGAGTGACTCAGCAGGAAGAGCATGCAGGAAACATTATCATCTTAATGATTACAGTGCTGCCTCTCTCTATCACACCTGCCCGACACCCAAATATCTGGGAGAAATAAAACATTTACTATCGTGACAAACCGACTGTGCCCAATTCATACCACTGTCAGAATTACAGCAGTCCCTAAGATCCCAGAGATGCCATCATTGCACTCCTGCTACCATTACAACCTGCTTGATGGCAAAATGGGTTTTACATCCACTCTCTTCTCAAAAAAAAAAAAAAAAAAAAAAAAATCAGTTTTCTCTGGAGGCCATGAGGTGGAAGAAGGAACCTCCAAATACTTTTTGTCATTCCCCAAAATAAACTTTAAATATATCTGCCCAGCTGTTTAAATAAACCAACTCGGGGTAGGGGGAAGATGAGTTAGAGAGGCTCTTATCTGCTTAAAATTCAAAGCTTGCCCTGGAGGCAGAGATGCCCCAAGCAGTAGCCTCTTCACTCTCCCTCCCATCTCTGTGCCTGGACCCGCTGCCTGCAGGGCATCGGCTGGGCTCTGCTAATCACAGCCTCTTCAGACTCCAAGGCTGGCCAGAACTGAAGAGGTTTAAGCCACATTCCTAGCAGAAGCTGTCATTCCTCCAGATGCCAAGGCCTTGCCCTGTCAGACTATCACAGCCTTTCAAATAATAGGCTTTTCCTCCTCTCTCCTTGCCCACAGAAGTGATACTTTCCTAAAATATGAGTACTTTCCTAAAATACTCAGCTTAGTCCTGCCTGGTACAAACTGGCTCAGGCCACGCAGTGAAGTCTTGCCGAAGTGACAGCAAACTGAGAGCAGGATCCAGTAAGTAGCAATCAAGCTACTTGCCCCCTTAAGATAGAGCCACTAAATAGCAAAACAAAAACAGCTGATGCCTTTATAGGGCTGAGGACAAGCAAGAGCAGCACAGAAGAGAGGCTGTGTGCTACCTAGTGGGAGCCTAGAAAGCAAAGCAGGGAGTCGGAGAGGCCAAGAGTTGTCTTTGCAAGGAAAAAGGCTTCAGTACACAAAGCATGGTACTTAGTAACTACTCAGAAATGCAGGGTTTTCTCCCCGCTTCCAGTTCAACAAAGGGGTGCCTAATCAAGGAAAACAGAAGGAAATCTATCCTGGCATTTCCCAACCACACCTAGTTGGATATGTGTTCCTCATGCCATGATTTATTTGCCTGTGCTCCATCTTCCCTACCAATCACACTGACCACCACGCGCTGCCGGCTATAGTCGGGTGATGCCCAAGGGCTGCTGCCTTGAAACAGCATCATCCTTAGGGAGATAATGACACAGGAAGAGGGAAAGGGAGAAGCAGCAACATGAAAGAGTGGCTGTCAGAGCCTGGAAGAAGTTTTCAGACCTGGCATTTAGGAAAATTCTACTTCTGACATGAAGTAAACTAGATCTAGAAATAAAAATAAGAAGAGAAAAGATATGGAAGCCCTCATCATCAATCTTAGAGGCTGGCTTTTCAGAGAAACCAGCTTTTAGGGTCACGGACTCATCTGCCAGGTGGCACATCTCTTTCAACTGAATCCTTACCACAGATGGACTTTTAGCTGAATTTGTTCAAAAAAACACCCCAAAAAACAAAGCAAACAAAAAAACCACCAAACCCAAAACCACACACACAGTCTCATATGCATACACACTGGAAAAAACTGTCACAAGTGTCAGAGGCTTGTCATTTTTGTCATTTCATATCTTCCTTAAAATAGAGGCTCTATTATAATCCTATAAGCATAAGGAATCAGGGAAATGATAGGTCTGCACTAGAACAAAAGTTTCTGTTTGTTTGTTTGTCTGTTTTAGAGCACCTGAGTGGCCACTGAAAAAGCAGGCAAGATGTTTGGTCTTAAGTTTCCTACTTTCAGATCATTAATGGCAAACAGTAGGGCATCAAGAGACATATTGGCTGTGATACAGTTACGGTTCCATAGGATCATCCCAAATATTTGCTGGAAGTTGCATTTTTGTTCACGTTTTATTTCTTCTTACCATTTAACAAAAGACGCTACTGCAAAAGCTGGAGGTGAAGAGAGATGGGTCACATTCGCCTCCTCTCCAGGCTGTTCCCGCAGTCGGCAGAGAGTTGCCATACCTACCCATGTCCTTATTTAACGCTTCAGTCATTCTTCACGCTCCTTTGCGGGAGACGCCAGAGCTTTGAGACAGGTCTACCAGCAGGTACACTGGGACAGAAGCATGCTGTGAAGGAATACAAACACCATCTAATTAAATCTATTGTTAAAACAATTTGTTTCTTGCTGGGCCTGAGTCATCTGAAAGTGTTTAAACAAGACAGGTTTCATTTCTGAGGGCAGACTGCCATCTTCACTTGGGAGCTCCTCACCCTCCTTGCTTCTGTTATTTTAAAGTTCAGATCAGCAGCAGAGAAGGGATTTATATTGAAATAATAATAAAATAAAAAAAATCCAAGGCCAGAACTCTGATCTCTTCATTAGTAAGAGCAGTGTTTGGTAGGAAAATCCGTGATTTAACTAGGCAGCATGAACTCCTAGAATAAGCAACACTGGTGGTGGCAGCAAGCAGTGAGCTCTGCAGCATAAAATCATAAAGGTCTATTTCCAGTGAACACCTGCCCCCAAGAGGGCACTGTAATATTATATATACTTCATGGCTTGTGAGCAGCAGGGCGCAGACATGCCCGTTCTCCTGTCCCAGCCCATCCTGGCATGCCTGATCTGCAAGCTCTGCGGTGACTGTCGGTAAATCAAGGGGAGTTTCTGCTTTCGATGGATTTATTTCCCTCTCAGGGAAGCATGCAAGCAGGAGAACAGCAAAAAGCTCAGTTTTCTGGAAAGCAAACTAACAAAAGTAATGCAAGGTCTTCTGTACTTGTGTAAGCAGATCTGTATTCGCTGCCCACTCAAACCACCCGTCCTTTTGTCTCTGCGTGTGATAAGCCTCAGTTTGCTTTGGTGGTTTTCCTCTCAGGGTCACAGCTAGACTCTCTCATGGTTTCTCAGGCAGTTTCTTCAAATACAACAAAAGCCTATCCTGTTAGATGTTGCATGGAGCAGCAAAGAGACCTTCAGACCCTCATAGCTGCCTCCAGCCTTGTTCCTAGAGTGCGCGCCTGCTTCCCTCTTTGATAAGTGCATACCCACACCAACTATCTGGTCCAAGCTTACCTCCTTCTGCCACTTCCAAATCTCAGCCTAAACTTTCTCATCAGTCTTGACAGCTCTGAAGCTTGCTGGTTTGCATCTCTAGCTCCTTTAACTCTTGCCCTGCCAGACTCTTGTACAGGACTGGCTCATCCAGGGCTAACCAGGCCTGTGGGAGAAGCCATCTCAGTGATTAGTTGAGCACCTTCAGGAAGCGTTTTAGCACACAAACTCTAGAGCAACTCATGAAGTCAGCCTCTGACAACGTCCGTATCATTTAAATATCTTCTCCATAGCCATAACACTTTGCCGTCAACTTTTCAACTCTGGGTGCCATAGGTTCTCATATCCTAATTACAGGCCAAATTCTGCAGTCCTTAATTGGCCACAAACTAACTACAGTAGGTGCCAGAAAACTAAATCTCTTTCTGAATACAAAGTGTTCTATGATGAGGTTCTCCACAGGCAGTAAAATCAGTGTGAGGAAGATATGTGAGTATCGTTCATTTGGGATAGTTAACCGCAAAACACTTACCTGCTTTTCTAACAATTATATTTGGATTCAACAGTTGTAACTTGAGGTGTTAAGAAAAGCTTCTTATTTCCCAACTTTTCCCTTGACCCTCGTCACCACCCAATTCCAGCTCTATTTTGGCTAACCCAAGAGGGGCTTACTGCGGCTTTTGAAATCTCTGCCTTGCTTAAAGCCTCACCTGACACCCTCTCCCTCATGTTCGACAGCCAGCTCTGCCTAGGGACATGGCTAGCAGGCACACAAATACAGTAAGCAAGTCCACAGCCATGGTAGGCATTTAATCTTTCTGCTACAAAAAGAGATTTGTTGACCCTGAAGCAACAAGGAGAGCAGAGGAATGTTCCCTGGTCTCAGGAGACATGCAGCACTGAGCCCCAGTTCCTACCCATGCCTTTCTTACCAGCTGCCTAGTGTTGAAGGGTGTATCTCAGCAGGCTTGCTGGGCTCTTTCCCTGGCCTCAAGGAGGGGCAGGAAAAGCGAGCTTAGACACTTCTCTTGACCCAGCAGCCTGTCAACGCTGCACAGCCCTTCCCTTTGGCTCACAATGGTGTCTGGAGGATCTCCTTGGTAAGTACACAGGAATCAGCCACTTGAACGCCAAGCCAAGTGTCTGCAGCACCGGCCAAGGAAGAAAAAGCTTCCTCGCTCTCGGAAGGGAGGTGGTGGGAAGGAGCCATCTGAATGAAGACATAGGGAGATCAGCATCTCCAGCCAGGAAAGGGGTGGGGTGAGCTTCTAGGGCTGAACCACCCCTCTTCCCCCAGCTCTCCCCATGCTCAGCAGACATCCCAGCATCAAAAAGGAAAAGCTTGCCTCCCTACACAGCTGGTTTTCCTTAGCTCTGGCAAGCCAGGCATGACTTTCCACTTAGCGGAAGGATGGAGGCATAAGATCTCACTCTCCTCCCACCCTCTTTCCAAAAGGGGTTTTGGTGCAAAGCCTCTAAATAGCAGCTCTACCAGGGAAATCCTCCCACTCCCCAAGCCACCAGCCTGCCAAAGCCTGCTTAGTCCCTTTTGTTTCCCACTGCACTCCAGCTTATTGCCTTCAGGTTTGAAATTCTTTGCAGGTGCAGCCTGGTGATACCAGCTGCAAAATCATGTTTGCAGACCAGCCCGTTAGCCCTTTCCATCCTTCATCTCCTTTGGCACCTACTGAGGCACTCACAAGCTGCCCAGGAGGTGGTGGTGTGGCCTGTTGCCATATATTCATTCCTGATGGCTTACAAGCCCATTTTATGTCCCTCACATGGTTTAAATTCTCATTTACATGAAGAGATGTTTCTGGCACACAAGGTGTCAGAACAACCTTAGTTAATCAAATGGACATCCATAGAGTTTTCTGTTCAGTGTTCCTCTCATCCTGCCAAGTTTCTAGGAGACTTCTTACTAGTCCCACAGCCAGCTTTGCTAGTTTATTCTGTGTGAACAAGAGGCTAAAGGCAAGATCTGATGGCAAACAGCTGTGGGGATCACAGCTGCTTCTGAACATCAGGAATGTGAGGTGCCAGATCTCCTTATCTACCAAAGGAATAAAAAACTCAACATAGCCAGAGTATTTTAAACAAATACCAATCCTTGAGATGTGAGAAGAAAGAAAGAAAAAGAAAAAGCAGTACATTACCACGCACAGCTTGCTGGTTACCTGCGACTTTGGTTTTCTTCATTGCCAACGCTGCGGTTGTCGCCAGTAAGGAGCCATGAAACCACGGCCAAATTCAGGCTGCAGCTGTGGGCACACACACAGCTTTTATAAAGCATTCAGAGGAAAGGCTTTGCAATTAGTTTTGCACCTTTGACTTTCTAGGTCCATTTAATACCAGTGCCTAAAATAACCGCACAGAGGGCTTGATTTTGCAGGAAAGGATCTAGGGCAATGACAGCAGTTCAGCTTCTGAGGCAGCTTGGATTTGGTGGGATCTGGCCCATTTTTCCAACCGCTCAGACATCACACAGGCCAGCAATCAATTACCTTTAAATAGCTTACTGAACAGTAATTGGCAAGTAAGGGGCAAATAACATCACTAGAAAAATGAGAGTACTTGCCAATAGTGTAACTGTCTTTACAGGTTATGCCCTATCTAATGAGCGTCTGTACCTGTTACAAGTTAGCCTCACCTTGGCTTGTTCCCTTTGGTACTAATACCTAGAGCACATAGCATAGCTCCACGGGACTACAGAAGAATTCTCAGCTGCAAAATTTTCACCAGCCTGCAGCACCTGCGCGAACTCACTGCAACATCCAGACAGATGAAAAATAGTGTTAACAAGCAGTGGGTTTCTTTTCGGTCCAGTGTTTTCTGTAAAACAACTGTGTATATATATATATAAAAATCAAATACAGGGCAAAACATCAAAAGCTTATGTTTAAAGAGCTCTTTTTACCTATTACTGGCAAGAAGATCTTGCTAACCAGTATTAGCTAGGAAAAATTGTGGTTGCCCTTTGCACTATCTATAACGAGCTAGTCAAGCAAAAATATTATCATTAGTTATTTTTACTTCTTGTGTAGCTGTTTGCCCATTCCCACATTCACGGGGTGGTAAGCAATAAAATCTGGTCGTAGACTGGCCACAGAGTGGGTCACCCAGGAATTACTTGACTAGTCTTGAAAGTTAAAATCCCTGGGCAAAATATCTCTGCTGGTATGGAAATTGAGGTATTTAAAGAAATCTCAAGGGATCCATGCAACTACAGAGGTCGTTCTGCACATTGTAACTTACAGCCTCATGGCCTAAGGTATAAAACTATGGTTTGTTTTGGCTTGTAGACTATCTGCATTAACGAGTTGTATTTCGGTATGCTTGTGCCGGAAGGACCCACATTATGCTCAACAGCGTTCGCTCGCGTAAGAAGTCCTTGCCCCAGAGGTGTCAATCTGTCATCAGGTCAGTCACCAGCACCCAAAGCCCATGCGGCCACTCTGCCCCCATGCCAGCAGGACTGCCCAGAGGGATTGGGTCACAGGATGGGGGACTTTGGGCACGACGGAATCACAGAGAACAGGTAGAAGTTTCAGAAGTATGCATGCTCTAATGGCCCTCTTGTTAGCTCAGTTATTTGCCATCCTGCATGACAGTGGCTACCTCAGTCCAGTAATTACACTGATGTAGTACTGCCTCGCTGAGGTTTGGCAAGAGGGCAGACACCCAAAAAGGCACAGCATAGACATGTTTGATTAACCCTGATGTTCAGATAGCAGGCTGGTGATTTCCCAACTATCAACTGCAGCACAGCCAGGATTTTCCTGCAAGAGAAGAGTGAATTGTTAGCGAAAAAATATATGGGATGACACAGAAAGAAAAAAATAAATCCCCCTTTGTTACATCTCATGGCTTGTTTGTTCTTCTCTGGTTGAAGGTAGCTGTGTACAGGGCAGAAGGCTGTAGACCTTCAGCTGCGCTGTCTTCTCAGCAAGGTGAGTTACCCCCCAGGGAACACCATGCTATGTAATTTTGCACCCAGGACCCAGGCAAGGTAAACTCAGAGCTCCTCCTGGTTTTGGTGTAAAGTGATGCCCAGCACAGCTTAGTCTCTGGTGAGCAGTCCAGCCCCAGGCGATGCAGGACTCACCCTGGGTGAACTTACCCACAGAGGTAAATTAACTTATGCTGAGTTTGAAACAGGCGAGTTGCTGCTGGGGCACCTGGTAGCTCTCTGGTGTCCCTGCACTGCACAGCAGCATGAATGCAAGACCTTCAACGAGGCCAAGTGCCGGGTCCTGCACTTGGGTCACAACAACCCCATGCAGCGCTACGGGCTTGGGGAAGAGTGGCTGGAGAGCTGCCCAGCGGAAAAGGACCTGGGGGTGTTGGTTCACAACCAGTTGAATATGAGCCAGCAGGGTGCCCAGGTAGCCAAGAAGGCCAAGAGCACCCTAGCCTGTATCAGGAATAGTGTGGTCAGCAGCAATAGGGAAGTGGTCATCCCCCTGTACTGGGCACTGGTGAGGCCCCACCTCAAGTACTGTGTCCAGTTTTGGGCCCCTCACTACAAGAAAGACATTGAGGTGCTGAAGCATGTCCAGAGAAGGGCAGCAGAGCTGGTGAGGGGTCTGGAGAACAAGTCTTATGAGGAGTGGCTGGGGGAACTGGGATTGTTTAGTCTGGAGAAAAGGAGGCTGAGGGGAGACCTTATCGCTCTCTGAGCAACTACCTGAAAGGAGGTTGTAGCGAGGTTGGCGTCGGTCTCTTCTCCCAAGTAACAAGCAATAGGACAAAAGGAAATGGCCTCAAGTTGCATCAGGGGACATTTAGAAAGGATATCAGAAAAACTTTCTTCACAGAAAGGGTTATCAAACATTGGATCAGGCTGCCCAGGGAAGTGGTTGAATCACCATCCCTGGAGGTATTTAAAAGACCAGCAGACGTGGTGCTTAGGAACGTGGTTTAGTGGTGATTTTGGCAGTGTTAAGTTAATGCTTAGACTCGATCTTAAAGATCCCTTCCAACCTAGACTATTCTGTGATTCTATGAATGCTCATTCAGGAGTTTATCAGCTCCTTGGCAGGGGAACTGACTACGTGTCAGGCTGATGCACAACCACACCGTTGGAGTCGGAAAACATGCCCATAATGACAACCCTGATGGTGAGATCCAATAATTTATACCTTTGCAGACCAGCTCCTCCTGCTCATGTACCAAACTGAACAAAACAGTAATTGCTGCCTGATTTCCAATTGCTCTCGTTTACAAGAGCAATAGAACAAGCCAGTTCTACAAACACAGCTTTGATGTAAAAAATTTGCCAGAAAGCTCAGAATCCTTTTGTATGTTAGTACTGAGTACCCTACTGAAGTATATTGGTGTGACCTAAATATTTATATCACAGGCAGCAGTACTTGAGGTGGAGGGATTGGAAGCAAAAGAGGGTTTTGGTGCATTTTTATACCAATAAATGTTGAGCCAGCAGCTAACAAGGCAAAAATCTGTTTCTCTGTGACCTAAGCACAGCACAAAAAGCTGAGCTCGCTTAGATATCTTTCCTCTTCCTCTGCCTGACAGCATCCTGCCAAACCAAAACCTCTCATTCATGCCTCTCGCTGTCTGTCTTTGTAGCTTTTTGCAGCAGTCCCAGGCCACGCTGCGAGCTGTGGGTTCGGAGCACAGACATGCACGGTAACGATGTCTGCAGCCCTGGCAGCAAAGCCATCTCGCAGGGGTTTATCCTGGAGCGTACAGGAGGGGGAGTGTTTGCTACAATAGCTGCTCCGTTACCGTTTCCACCAGAGCTTTCTTCCCCATTGTCTCCTTCCAGGCACTGCTCAAGCCCTTCAGCCCCCAGGATGCTCCTACAGCATTTAAGTGCACAGTCCTTTTTCTGGGCTTAGAGAAGGGATTAGTGACTCTCAAACTCTCCACCTCAGCCAAGCTTGCTGAAAACCTTCCAAAAGTGACAAGCTTCTTCGAGCAGATGGAGAATCCCCCAGCAAGGCGGGACTCCACAGCATTACTCCTTACCATCGCAGCGTGGTTCGTAGCCACCGCTTCAGTTTTTCCATTGTGGTTTGGACAACACCTCTTCTGCTTATGTTGTTACAGGGGGGCTTTAAAGAGGTTTCCTGTAAATGAGGATTTTACCTGTAGGTTTGGGAACGTGTCTATAACACGAACTCCCGTTCCTGTTCCAAAAGATATACTGAGCATCAGCATAGCCCCTCTAGATAACTGCACATGCATCTTTCTATCTGTCAGAGCAAGCGACGATGGCATTTTCCAGAGGTGTTCTGGTAGTAAGAGGGGAAGGGATGCCTGGTCTAAGCATTTTCCCTTGTAAAAATGCCCGCATTCGGTTATGTTTAGCCACCTCAAAGTTCCCAGCTCCTGTGAAAAGTCCAGCCTAGACCTCTGCTGAAGTCACTGTGGTTATGACTCATGGGCTAAACAGAAGTGCCAGGAAATCATGTGTATCCAGAAAAATGGCTTTCTGCATCTGGCCTACTGATTGCTAGGCGGGATTTTTTTATATTTAAGTAACAGCAGTTCCTGAATGGGAACTTTTGGAAATGGCTTCTTTCTGATCCGCTTCAGCAGCAAGAAATCTGGGGGCATTTATTTGATGGCCCAAACAGAAAGGGAACGTTGGCTGGGTCGTGTCCTGCATTTCTGCATGTGTGTGGGGATTCCGTCTCCACTCCACTTCCCTACAGACATCAGCCCCAGACAAGGTCCTTGCCGTCAAACAGGACCTCTGCTCTCTTCGGAGGAGATAAAGATGGACTGAGGACATTCCTCAGTGGTCAGCAGGGTAGGTTCCCTGCGCAGGAACAAATCCTCTGTTGTGCAACATACCTGCTGCTTGCCTGGCCTTTTGACAGCGTACCTGGTGATAAATGCCTGATACATGCCTGAGGGTTCGTGCCCGGTAACTGCGCTTCTATGGCACGTTTAATTCCTGTGCTTCCAAATGGCCTGTAGAAATAGCATCTGAAGTGGGAAAGTGGTTTGGTTTTGACCCGCAACTTCTACAGCAGATAAAACTTGACTTAACCATTATTTGCCCTTAGAAGTCAGGGCAAAGCACCCCTGTAGCATATATAGACCCATGTTTGCAGTTTTTAATTAATTTAATTTCTTCAAGGGACTTCAGAACACTGACAAGATGAGAATGCTCACGAGAAAGGTTTTCTTCAGTCTTCGGTTGTCTTATTCCTCTCTAGAACTGATTTGCAAAATGAAACATATACTCAAAAATTAAAAATAGCGTTTGGGCTGGTATTTAGGAAGACAGACGTTTTGTGGTCCTAGGCTCCTTTGTACAGCTGGAAAGGAAATGCGGGCTCCACAGGGAGGACAGGATCCTCGAGCAGCTTGAAAAACCAGCACAAACCAGAAACAACTGTTTGTGAGGGCCAAGGACTCAGCACATGGAGAGTGGAGCTGACACTGGCCTGAGGCGCAGCAGGGTGCAATGGGAGGGACGCTTTGCCCAGGAGCGGCTGTTGGGACCCAGCCCAGTTGCCTTCTGCTCCTGCCCCGTGCTTAATTCCCCTGTCACCTTATGGAAACTAAAACTGACTGAAAGCACTTAAAATCTAAATTACAGAAGCTCTCCAAAGGATTTCTGGTCTCACTTCTCTTTAAGTCTCCAAAATGTCATTTGATAAAAACAGAGGGAGTTCAATTCCAGGTTCAAGAAATGGAAAAGTTGTTTCTTCTGAAAGATGAGTTTAAGGTTCCCCATCCACACCAGACAAAGTCAGAAAGCCTACCTAGAAAAATAGCTCCCTGCACCATTGTAATAAAAACCTAAATGTTTACAGCCATCCGAGGTAGTTTGTAGTTAGGGACAGTAGAAAACACTCCTTTGTACCACTCTGTGTAGTTCTGATTTTAATATAATACCCTGCAGAAAACAAGTATAAGTCCCCAGTTGGATTCCTCACCCCAGAAAACTAACGTTTAAACTCTCATCACCAGAATATCCCCGTTTTGAAAATTCAAGTGAAGAGGAGAAAACAGTAAATCTCCAAACTACTCATCTGTGGGATTTCTCCCCCAGCATGTGTGTGGGCATGCCTGGGACACTCCTGAGAGAAGGGGCCCCATCAGCCACCCTTGTTGTCTCACAAAGGTGCTGCCATGCAACGCTCCACCCCATCACAATGTCTAGGTGAGCCCTGGAGCCCACTGAGGCATCTGTGGGACCATGGGGGAGAACGAAGCTCAACAGCTTCCACACACCATATATTAAATGTTTCAAATACTGGAGCAAAACACCAGCTTTGATTAAGCCCAGTGGGATCACACATCATGCCAAAAAACGATGCAGGAGAGAAGCTCCTTTGTGAGCTGGGCTACAGCCTGGGTCACACTTTAGGGGAGGGCAGCTTCTCCAAGGTGAAAGCAGCCACCTCCAACAAATACAAGGGCCCCTTAGCCATCAAGATGGTGGATCGGCGACGAGCACCCCCAGCCTTCATGTACAAGTTTCTGCCCCGGGAGGTCTCCATCATGCGCAAGATCCGGCACCCCAACATTGTACGCGTCTTCGAGCTCATCGAGGTCTGCAGCGGGAGGGTCTACATCGTGATGGAGGCAGCAGCCACTGACCTGCTGCAGCTGGTACAGGAGCTAGGGAAGCTACCCTGTGTCCCCAGGGCCCGGGACATCTTTGCACAGGTCGTAGCGGCCGTGCGCTACCTGCACGACCGCAACTTGGTGCACCGGGATCTCAAGTGTGAGAATGTGCTGCTCACGGATGACGGCCGCCGGGCCAAACTCAGTGACTTCGATTTTAGCAAGGAGGCAAACAGCTACCCAGACCTGAGCACCACATTCTGCGGGTCAGCAGCCTACGCTTCCCCAGAGGTGCTGATGGGCATCCCCTATGACGCCAAGAAGTATGACATGTGGAGCCTGGGGGTGATGCTCTACGTGATGGTGACTGGCTGTATTCCCTTTGACGATACCCATATCCGCAGCATGCCCCAGCGGCAGAAGAAAGGGGTGCTGTACCCAGAGGGGCTGCCCCCACTGCCGGAGCCCTGCCGAGCCCTCATCGCCCAGCTGCTCCAGTTCTGCCCAGCCTCCCGGCCTGGTGTGGGGCAGGTGGCCAAGAACAGCTGGCTGAAGGGGGACATCTGAATGAGGAAGCCATCTCCAGAGATCCCACAAGAGCAGCAACACTTTAGTGCAATCAATGCTGTAGTGGAAAAAAAAAGTGTTTCTGTGGTTTATTGATCGTTTTGAGCCCTGGGTTGCCTGTCTGTGGAACTGATTAAACTTCAAGCACTCACAAGACCTTGTGCTCTCTGAAGGTGGTCAGATCCCTCCACAAAGGAGACATGTGAGTCTGCTGCAGGTTGGGTTTCAGGACACAATGACCATGCTGAGGTAGGGTTAAGAGCAAAGCGTGAGGCTGCTTACACCAGCAGTGGGTGCCTGACTGCAGAGGGGACCTGCACCCCCCGTCAGGCAGGTCACAGGGCTCTCCCTGATCTAAATTACATGCAGCAGTAATTTAAACGTCCTTTAAATTACCTGCTCCTTAGTGCATGTAATGAATGCCAGAACTCCCACACAGCTACCCCTCTCTGCTGCTCCCCACCCTCTGCCACCGTATGCAGAGGACACTGCCCAGCGCCGCAGGAGGAAAGCAGCTTTCACACGAGTCTTGCCTTGTGCTCAACCTTGTTCGCCATCAAACTGTATTTGAGCTGGTGGGAGGGCAGAAGTAGTCCTGCAAATCACTACTGCAGAGAAAATTTCTGGGTTTTTTGTATACCACCGTTTAAATCTCACAGTGATATTCACAGGCCAAATTCAGAGAAGGATGTTGCAGGCAACTGGACAGCATTACCGAGCCAAAAGTTTTGGTGTGGGTTTGAGATCCACACCTTACTTCAACTATATCTTTCAGATTTTGATTCTTACCAATATTTGAAATCTCTGCCAAAAGATATTTGATGAGAAAGAAACGCCACTGGCCATGGAGAACCTGAAATGGGAAAGAGATAATGATATAAAGGAGAACTACTTTGCTAACACCTGCTGTCCAGCTTCAATGTAGAAAGTTACCAATTACTCTGAATGCAACCCCCAAAACCTACTACAGATCCCTACAGGCAAGTCCCATTTTCAAAGGGTCAATTAAAGGTAGGAGCTGGCATCTGAAGTGTGCTTTCATGAGACATTTTAAATCCCCTTTAAACAATCTTCGATCTGGCTTCCACCAAAACTGAAGTCAAGCAGAAGATTTCCAGTTGGGTGGTCTGTCAGCCTCCATGTTGCTGGTGCCACGTGAGCTAACACAACACAGCCCTGGCAGCAGCTCCCACAGCCAGGCTACGTCTTACATGAGCAAACCAGTGCACATGGTTCTGCTGGAAGAAAAGGAAACATCTTTGGCAAAGCACGCATTTTGGGTCTATTAAAAGCAGCAGTTTAAGTAGAACAAGATGTGGCAGCAGAGCCAGCCCAAGCCTTTTCAGCACATGGGCTACAGTGAATTTTGCCACCCCAGAATGAAGATTTATTTTGTTTGCCTCCTTGCAGCTGCAAAGTGAAACTTCATAGCAGCAACAAAGTCCAAAGTAGACAGAGTAAGGGATAGGAAGGGTGTCTTGGGGCCATTCATGGCTGGAGAAACAGGCTTGGGAAGGATCAGGAGGATGCTGGGTATGGAAAAGAAGGAGAGAAGTCGTAAGGATATGGGAAGCTGGGAGGCAGATTTCAGGGTAGTGAGATTTTCAGCAAGGCTCAATTCTCTTTTTCCTACTCATCTTCCAACCACCCTGTCAGCCTCATCCCTCTCCAAAGCCACCACCTTCCTTTGGAAGAGCTCTCCGGTCCATACCCCAGGATATCCAGGTACCCTCTCATCTCCATCCCCTGCCTCATTCCAGCCCTTTCTTACCTCCAAGTACCTCCCCACAACCTGGGAAGCAGAAACCTGGTGCCAGACCTGGTGCTACTATATTGCTTCTCTTATTGTTTTCTTTTCATTGTCTTTCGTTAAAGACAAAGCTAATGTAAAATGACTTGTTCTAAAACCCGGACCCTATTAATCTCACCTCAGCTTCATATTTTCCTAAACAATTGCATCTGTTGAGGACCTGAGCTGGGACAGATGACTAATGTTTTGCAAGGATGTACCCCCTTGAGTGGCTTGGGAGAGCAGCTGGGGTTCAAGTGGCAAGTGCTTTGAACGAGCCACAGGAGGCTTGTAAGGCTGCCCCGCAGCCCTCGCCTTCACGCAGATGGCAATCTCACAGGGCCCAGCACTAACGATCTCAGAGCAGTCCCAAGACTGTGAAAATAGCCCATTACAAATCTAATTATGCAGATTAAAAATAAAAATCACAATTAAAGATGCTGAACCAATTCTTATCTAATTCACACCGATGGGAAATCAGTTTTGAAGGGGAGCAGAACCAGAGGCGCTGGGCAGGAGGCAGTGGGGCCGGGGCCGAGCCCTTCGAGCGTTCCTCCCCTCCTCACTCTGCTCCGGGAGGACTCCTGAGGTCTCTGTGTGTGCTAACCCTGCCGCTTCCCTGAGTTTATGCCTGCCTCAGGAGAGTAGAAATTCCTTTTAACCTTCCTGGGAGGCACACATTCAATGGAAGTGCCTCTTCCCTGACTTCTGGCAGATGAGCCCCACTATCCTGGCTGTGAATCACAGCTCCCTGTATTTATGGGGGAGCCCTTGAACTTTGAACAAGCACCCATGGGAAGCATAAACAGCTACACTGGGTTATCAATATCCTGATCAGTCCCACCGGAGTCGTTCTGCAATGTGATTCTGTCCTCCTCAGGCTGTTTGTAACGTCCTGGTGCAGTACGATCTGGAAATGAAGGGTCCTGTCTATTACCAGCACTGAATAAATAACTTTCTATGGGGGAGCTGATCACCATGCAAGATACACAATAAATATACTTTATTTAATCCCTCTTCAAGGACAAGAAGGCAAATGTTCAGAGACTGTGTAAGGCAATCCTGCAGTATGCCACCATCTTGCTCCTGTTGGCTTACTGCATGATCCGAGCATTGCCCCATCCATAGCCCTGTCGTTGGCTGCTGTCGTACCCTATGTCACTCAATGGGCTTTCTCTGTCTTTCAGATTTTTAAACTCATGTCTTGGAATCAATTAGAGGGACTCTCAAAATGACACTCAGCAGAACAGTACTTTCTCAAGATATTTTCTAAGCATCTTGAAGCAATATTACCCCATTTAATCTGAGAAGAGCATTAATCATTTCAAAGACATCTTCCAGATTCTAGTATAGCTTTCAACCCACTGCTTCTTTGTCCAAATTCAGCATCACCTTGCCTGAAATACAGATTTTATTTCAGGAAAATGAAAGGAAGGGAGATAATTCACTGCACGTTGACATTAAAGCTCCCTTTTCAGGTAAGCAAAATTTGCTTTCAAGATTTTAGGTCATAGCTGATGTGCCTGATAAGCTCTAGGACTCAGCTATTTAAAAGTCTACATGTTACAAAACTCTGGAGATAAATATATTCATGAATTGTGGGAAAACACTGCTGGGTAATCAAACACCTCATGTATTCCTGCATGAACTCTGGAGCTGGCTCTCTCAGGGCTGTACATTTCTGCCTACAGCGAAGCTGAGCTGCCCAGTCTGTAGCTAATGACCTGCTTCAATTACCCTTGGCCGAGCCAGCGCAGGCAGGTTGGGCGAGAGACATACCTGAGTGACCCTGCCTCGTTGGGAAGGCAAAGCTTTCAACAGGCAATTTAGCAAATAAATAGACCTCACTTTGCTTGAATACATTAACCTTTCCATAATTGCAGTCTTTAGTGCTAGCAGCTTTTTTATCCAGCTACCTAGCGTCCTCCTCTCTCTTTTCAAACCCCACACCGCAGCAAGGTATGGGTCTCCCATGCTCCTGTGTACGTCTGAACTCTTCTTTGGTTTAAGACCTCCTCTTCTTCTCTTTTCATAGTCCATCACCCTGTGGGTCTCTACACTTACTTGTCTGTTGGAAGTGATAGAGGGGGAGAAAGGAGGCAAACATTTTCCTGTTTTAAGACACTTGATTATATTAAGCATAATTTTAAAAAAGCTAATAAGAGGTTCTCACCAAAGGACATGATCCAGGGGCTCCTTGTGTGCATAGTCTTCCTTGCAGACAAGAAGCTTTCTGTGAAGAATATTTTCATTTTCACAGCACCTAACAAACATTAATCCTCACACTAGCACCAAGTGGTAAATATTATTCTGCCCGTGTTATAGTGAGCAGACTAAGTGGCTTACCTCAAGCCAAGAGGATTTCATTTTACACCACAGTTCAAAACTTCCATATTCTCCAGTCTTCTAGGCAGATCATGACTCTGTCTTGAAACAATAATAAATTCAACAATATTTGATGGCCTGGAAAGACATTTGAATTCCCCTCTCCCAAAACTGCTTCCAAATCAATCTCATTTTCTCTCATAAATAAATGAAAGGGAATATATTACAAAAGCAGATGGCTTGAGCTTCTTCTCCATGCCCTGAATAAGGAATCCAAATTTCTTAACTGCATTTAACACTCATTTTCAACAGTCAAGGCAGCACCCACACCACAGGATGCAATGTGAGCCCAGGTTGCGCAGAGAGGTTGTGCGATCTCCATCCTTGGAG